>NC_138064.1:48721196-49405363 GCF_964194185.1 Rhinolophus hipposideros
TAAAGCCTCATATACCCATCTACAGGGCATAGGACAATCAGCCAATCCCAGACAAAGCTCTAAAATACTCTCATGGGAAGACGAAGAGGGCAATACTGGTAAGGTCCAGCCATATATTATTTCTGGAATTCCCATTAATCTGTGGGGCCGTGATATCCTATCACAACTCAAACTTATCATGTGCAGCCCCAACGAAATAGTTGCTCAACAGATGCTTAACCAAGGCTATCTCCCTGGACAGGGACTGGGAAAAGCTGGTCAAGGGATAAAAAATCCCCTTTCTATAAAGCCCAACCCTAACCGACAAGGATTAGGCAGTCAGGATTTTTCCTAGCGGCCATTGATCCTCCTGCACCCCATGCGGAGAAGATAAAATGGAAAGACAATTCCCCCGTTTGGGTGGACCAATGGCCACTACCTGAGGAAAAGTTGTCCGCAGCTTCTCGGTTAGTGCAGGAACAATTAGCGGCAGGACATATAGAACCAACTACTTCGCCATGGAATACACCCATTTTTGTTATTAAAAAGAAGTCTGGGTCTTGGCGCCTCCTTCAGGATCTCAGAGAAATTAATAAAACCATGTTCTCCATGGGAGCCCTCCAACCAGGCCTCCCTTCCCCGACAGCTATCCCAGCTAACTATCACAAGATTATTATAGACCTTAAAGATTGTTTCTTTACCATTCCTTTACACCCCCTGGACAGAGAGCGTTTCGCATTTAGCCTGCCTGTAACCAACTTCAAGGGTCCTATGCAGCGCTTTCAGTGGAAAGTCCTCCCACAAGGCATGGCCAATAGTCCCACCCTATGCCAAAAATTTGTGGCACAAGCTGTGGATCCTGTTAGAACACAATGGCCCACTATTTATATTATTCATTATATGGACGATATCCTTCTAGCAGGAAAGACCACCACAGAGGTACTCCAATGCTGCCAACACTTAACTCACAATCTTACCACTTATGGACTCCAACTTGCCCCCAATAAGATCCAGCTCAAAGACCCCTACTACTATCTGGGATTTGAGCTACATAATCAGTCCATAACCACCCAAAAAGTCCAACTTAAAACTAGTCATTTATACACTTTACATGACTTTCAAAAATTTTTGGGAGATATTAACTGGCTTCGACCATACTTAAGGCTCACTACAGGAGACCTCAAGCCCCTCTTTGATATTCTTCAGGGAGACTCAGACCCTCTCTCCCCTCGAGAGCTGTCGCCTGAGGCAAAGGGCTCTCTTCAATTACTAGAAAAGGCAATTCAACAACAACAAGTCACCTTTCTATCATACAAACAGCCCTTCTCCCTCATTATTTGTGCAACCCCTCATACACCTACTGGGGTCTTATGGCAAGATAATCCCCTCTTCTGGGTTCATTTACCCTCCTCCCCGTCTAAGGTCCTAGTCACATACCCATCCCTGGTAGTCAAACTTATTAAGATAGGAAGAGAAAAAAGCCGACAACACTTTGGCAGGGACCCTGATCAGCTCATTCTCCCCTACACTAAAGAACAGCTTAATTGGCTAACCCAAAATAACGATGACTGGATCATTTCCCTTACATCATTTCAGGGCAAGATAGATAATCATTATCCCCCTAATAAACTCCTACAGTTCTCCAGACTACATCCCTTTGTTTTTCCAAAGATAACAGCCACTAAACCATTACAAAATGCCGCCTTGGTTTTCACGGATGGGTCTTCTTCTGGCGTAGCAGCATATGTCATTAACTCACAAAGATTTCAGGTGCAGTCTCCATTTCAGTCTGCCCAACTTGTTGAACTTTATGCCGTTATAAAAGTGTTTAAAAAACTACAGGAGTCACCCTTTAACTTGTACACTGATAGTGCCTATATCGCCCTGTCTGTGCCCCAACTAAAAACAGTGCCATATATCAAGCCCTCTACCAGCGCTGCCAAACTTTTTCAACAACTACAACATCTCATACTACAAAGACAGACCCCATTTTTCCTTAGTCATCTTCGGGCTCATACTGACCTCCCTGGACCCCTTTCACAGGGCAATGCTATAGCAGACAATCATACCCGCTTAGTATGTCCCTTAACCTTAGATCCTATAACGCGAGCCACCCAATTCCACAACTTACATCATGTCAATGCCCACACACTTCGCTTGTTATTCAAAATTACCCGAGATCAGGCTAGACACATTGTTAAAAGTTGCTCAGGGTGCATAACCTTTCTGCCTCTTCCTCACCTAGGAGTTAACCCAAGGGGCTTACTCCCTGGACAAATCTGGCAGATGGACATTACACATATTCCTGAATTCGGCCATTTAAAGTATGTACACGTAACTATAGATACCTTCAGCGGCTTCATGGTTGCCACCCTTCATGGGGGCGAGGCTACAAAAAACATCATAGCCCATACCCTCCAATGCCTTACCACACTAGAAAAACCTCAAACTATAAAAACAGACAATGGACCAGGGTATACCTCCCAGGCATTTCAAGCCTTTTGTGCTCAATTCCAAATCAAACACGTCACTGGCATCCCTTACAATCCCCAAGGCCAGGGCATTGTAGAGCGAGCCCACCAGACACTCAAAAACACCATCAACAAGTTAAAAACCACCACTGCCTATCCGACCAAAGGATCTCCTCGTAATGTTCTCAGCCATGCATTGTTTACCCTTAATTTCCTACAACTTAACGCTCAGGGAAAATCGGCTGCCGATCGCTTCTGGCACCAAGAAACAAAAAATCAATATGCTACAGTTATGTGGAAAGATCCATTAACCTCCAAATGGAACGGCCCCGATCCAGTCCTCATTTGGGGACGTGGGTCAGCCTGCATTTATGATTCTCAGGAAGGCGGCGCGCGATGGCTGCCAGAGCGTCTCGTTAAGCCTGTCAACACCCCAAATCCAAATAACACATAAAGACTCCAGGGATATCTTCCCTGAGAAAATCTCTCTCTCTTTTCACAGGACATAAAGTTCTTCATGGAGTCCTTCACTTTGACACTCTTCACATTCCTCATCATCCCCGTTTACGGAGGGTTTGGGCCCCCCGTAAGCCGCGAGCAGCTATACAGACAGCTCTATGGCAACCCATGTGACTGCCCGGGAGGCACAGTGCCCAGTGGATACCTCCGTGCCCACACCGAGGAGCCAGCCCCACAAGGACAGGTAAATTTAGCATACTTAGCATCCACTGATTGCGGTAATAAAGTAGCCTACCTCGCCTATAATCCTAATATAAAGGGGGGATTCGGACTAGGAATAGATGAAACACAATGGACCTGTACCAATAAGCCCCGCATTATTCCCCCCATTGCAGGACTACCACCGCCCTGCCCCAGCGAATGCAGCTATTTTGATCAAATGCATTCTTCCTGCTACACAACCACCCAAATTTGTACTGGCTCAGACAACCAAACTTATCTCACAGCCATGTTATTGAGACGTAGGTCCGCCACATTCGGAGGCGATTGGGACTCCACCTCCCTCTCTGACAATAACAAATATAGTCAGGCGGGCTGCAGTGGTACAATTGGAAATAAAGTCTGTTGGCAAACTAAAATGCCTGTCCACATTTCAGATGGCGGAGGGCCAAATGACATATTAAAAGAGACTCTTGTCACTGAGCACATTCAAAAAATACTCCACCACCTATTCCCCCCTTTAACTTACCACCCCTTGGCTCTCCCAAAATCCCGGGATATGGATTTAGACACACAAACCAACAACATTCTCGAATCCACCTTCTGGGCCTTAAATCATTCCAACCCTTCTCTTGCCCAGGACTGCTGGCTTTGCATGACTATGGGAACTCCCATACCTACTGCAATCCCCTCCAATATCACAGTAAACACACAAATCTCTAACTGTTCCCGTCTCTCCCTTCCTCTTAGAGTTCAACCTGTAGGATTTAATACCTCCCCCTGCTATCAGGGACGATTTCAAAACAACACTTTTGATGTAGATCTAGGGTTTGTCACTTTTACTAACTGTTCTGACATCATTCAAGTTAACGGAACCTTGTGTTCTAGCCCTGGACAAGTTTTCATATGTGGGAACAGCCTCGCTTACACCACGTTACCCACCAACTGGACTGGACTTTGTGTCTCAGCTAGTCTCCTCCCTGATATCTCTATTATCCCAGGAGACACACCTGTCCCTCTCCCCAGCCTAGAATTTGCCACCGGGCGCCACAAGCGTGCTATTACAGCCATTCCCTTACTCGTAGGGCTAGGAATTACTGCTGGAATAGCCTCGGGTACCGCGGGAGTAGGTGTTGCAGTCCAGTCCTACAATAAACTATCACGCCAGCTGATAGATGATGTCCAAACACTTTCTGGGACCATCAATGATCTCCAAGATCAGATTGACTCTTTAGCTGAAGTAGTCTTACAAAACCGTCGAGGCCTAGATCTTCTCACTGCAGAACAGGGAGGTATCTGCTTAGCTTTACAGGAACGCTGCTGCTTCTATGCTAACAAGTCTGGGATCGTCCGAGACAAGATCAAAAAACTACAAGAGGACCTAGTAAAAAGACGCAAAGAACTCTTCGAAAACCCACTCTGGACGGGTCTCAACGGACTTCTCCCCTACCTGCTCCCCACCCTTGGCCCCCTCCTATGCATCCTTCTCTTAATAGCCTTCGGGCCATGGGCTTTTAGGCGCATTACTGACCTCATTAAAAACCAAATCGATGCTGTTTTGGCCAAACCAATCCAAATCCATTATCAGCGGCTAGCAACAGGGGACGGCCTCGAAGAAGGCTATCTTGGCTTCCTCCCCACGGGGACGACATAATACTAAGGGTATGTCTACTCCCCCCACGAGTTGGGGAGGGGTATGGGCACCGAGGTGAGTGCAAAGCAAAGCATTTGCAAGGAAAGGGCTCGACTCACAACGGTCGGCTCCCTTTAACTTTCCTGAGAACATACCTGGTTTGCATAGAGGTTGGTATCAAAAAATCTCTACCTCTCCTCCACAAAAAGATACCCAAAACCATCCAATAACGAGCTCTGCTCGTTGGAGGAACCAGGCCTCTGCTCCCTCACTCGGTCAAGGCCCACCTCCTTAAAACAAACAAAAAGGGAGGAGATGTCGGAAGCCATAGAAATCCCCAGGCCTTGCCTAGGCAGAACTTCCTGGTCACAAAACCCAAAGCCCGCGCGCGCCAAACCCAGAGCCCGCGCGCGCCAAACCCAGAGCCTGCCCATTTCCTTGTACCTCATATGGCATCGCCCTGTCCTAGCCTATCAGCCCGCGACAAGTACCTCGCCACCCTATGACATAGCATATCCCACCCCCATCTGACATAGCTATATATATAACCCGCCATCGTAATAAAATTTTGAGGCTTGATCAGATCCCTGTCTTGCCTCCATTCTTCGCGTCTCCTGTCTCCCCTTTTTTTCATCCTCAACAGGTTTCTTCCCCTCGTCCCACGTTGCATTGTCCTGCCGGTCGGGACACCCCAAGAAGATGCCATGGGGGTACTACAGTGGGTGAGGGGAAAGCCAAGCCCTCACCTGCCAATTCTCCCAGAATGAAGCCACTTTTCCACTTTACATATAATAAGATTATATGTAAAATTTTATTTAACAACCTTTCTGCGACTACAAAGTAACTGAAAAACACCTGTACAGATGCTCGCCAAAATCCCAGCCACTCCACTGCATTTTCAGGTCCACAGCCCTACCAGTATATTTCAGCTGTGAAAGATGTAGTCAATTTTACTTTAATGCTACAATTAACACTTAGTTACACCCTATTTTAGAATAAAACACATCATGCCCATCCCCAAAAAAATCTTTCAATGGGATATTCTAAAAATAAAAATAATCAGTAGCATAAGATTTCTAGATAAGTGGCTGCAATAGCTAACTGGCAGCTGAAACAGTAGCTGCAACCTCGTTCCCTAGATGCCAAAAGCAGTGACAGTACCTGGTGACCAAAGGAAGTACCCAGGCACAGGACTCCCCAGAGCCAGAGTTTCTCCTAAGTGAATTTCCCATCTTATCTCCTCTACATCTCAATTAAACTTCTGTTTCCTGGGGTTGTAACAGTACCCCAGGTTGAAGTCTTTCTCTACTCCTTCTCCTACTTACCCTACCTAGTAAACCTACACAGTTCACACAATCTGTCCAGGGGCACATCTACTAAATTACAGTCGTATAGGGGATATGGGCACCCAAACGCTGTGTTCAACTAAGGTGCACAACAATCTTGTGTGTTAACAACATATCCAAGTTTAAAGCATTCTATAGCCTCATCCAGATGTTCCCTCTTGCCCCTATTACTTTAGGCCCCACATTCTGAGACCCTGACTTGAGAATTTACATTAATAATTCGTCCAAAAGACAGTTGAAATAGGACCAGCCCAGTGGCTCAGGTGGTTGGAGCGCCATGCTCCTAACGCCAAGGTCATCAGTTCGATTTCCCACATGGGCCAGTGAGCTGCGCCCTCTACAGCTAAGACTGTGAACAACAGCTCTCCCTGGAGCTGGGCTGCCGAGAGCAGCTGTAGGTTGGCATTGGCGAGAGCTGCTGTGGGCTGCTATGTGCTGCCAGGAGCCGCGGGTGGCCAGCGTGAGTGGCTGGCAACCAGCGTGAGTGACCGAGGGCTACCGTGTACTGCCGTGAGCTACTGTGAGTGGTCCATCAACAACTGGCGACCAACGGCCTCAGCCGTGGGGAGCACCAGGCTCGTAATACCAGCATGGGCCAGGGAGCTGTGTCCTACACAACTAGACTGAGAAACAACGGCTTGAACCAGAGTTGGGGGGGGAAGGCAATAGAAGGGGGGGGGAGGAAAGACAGCTGAAATAAATGCACGATGAAATCTTGATAAACCAATTATAAATTATAAACTTATTAGCAAAGCAGTTTAACTAAAAATACTCAAAATAGAACTGAATTCAAATATTGGGGGCAAAACATTACATATACATGTTGTAGGATTTATCTAGTAAGACTAAGAACTCAATATAAAATATCATATATGCCCAAATACTGTGTTTCCCCAAAAATAAGACCTAGTGGAACAATCAGCTCTAATGCGTCTTTTGGAGCAAAAATTAATATAAGACCTGGTCTTACTTTAGTCTAATGTAAGACCAGGTATAATATAATTAATATAATAGCGGGTCTTATATTAATTTTTGCTCCAAAAGATGCATTAGAGCTGATTGTCCAGCAAAGTCTCATTTTCAGGGAAACAGGGCACAAGCCATGTTCTTTTCCCAAAAATTACCCCTCAAAAAAGAGGTAGTTTCTTTACATTCTAGTCCTTACAAAGCCTTTATTATAAAGAACTGCTCTCTCAATTATCTCATTTTTAACATAAGGCAAAAAAATATCTTTAAGACAAAAGGAAATGATCAATCAAGATCACAGTAATGCTAGACTTGATGGCAAATGGTAGGAAACTGTGACCTGTGTAATGTGAGAGAAGGAACCTTCTGAGATGAGCAGGGCCGGAGGAGTCCTGGACAGACTGAGGAAAGAAGAGAGGGATGAAATGTTCTTCAGTGACAGGGCTGATTGACATAACTGCCTGAAATCACTTGAATCAACACTAATTTGGGAGCCTTATAGATTTCAACACAATAAAATCAATTTGAAAGGAGGAAAATAAATTCAACACATTTTTGGAATTATTCCTCAGGGTATGACCTCATTGCTATACACAGCCTTTTTTTAATTTGCTTTAAAAAAGCATTTATTTGTGATAATAAATGTAATTCTATAGAACAAATGGGGAGGGGAATCCACTGTTTTGCAAAGTTATAACTTGGATAAAATATGAATTCAAGAACAGATAAAATATGGATTCAAGAATGATGTACCTCAGTTAGACTAAAATAAATGCCATGTGCTCTCTCTTCACAGCTCTTCCATAAACTTAAAATAGTTCTAAAAATTAAGGTTTTTAAAGAGATCAGATTTGTTGTTACCAGAGGTGCGGGAGGGGTGACTGGAGGAAGGAGTCAAAAGGTACACACTTCCACTTACAAGTAATAACGATGCAACGTACATGATGACAGTTAATACTGCTGCATGACACACAGGAAAGTGGTTAAGGCAGTAGATCCTAAGAGCTCTCATCACAAGGAGAAATCTTTTTTTGTTTTCTTTTTATGACAGATGTTAACTAAAACATATTTGGTAATCATCATGCTGTACGCCTTAAACTTATACCGTGAGATCAATTTTTTTCTCAATAAAAATGCACAAAGTTAATTTTTAAAAATATGTATCATGTGCTCCGGAAAACTATTAACTGATTCAAAAATCATTTTTAATGTGTTTAAAACCTTTTTTATTTTCGTAAACAGCCAAAATAGAGAAGATAGTAGTGAATCCCCATAACCAATTACTCAGATACTGCAATTTCAAGATTTTTATAACTTTTTGTTCAGCTTTATTGGCGTATAGCTGACAAATAATTAGCACAAAACCAGGTTAATTTTTTTTAAGATTTTATTGGGGAAGGGGAACAGGACTTTATTGGGGAACAGTGTACGTCCAGGCCTTTTTTCCAAGTCAAGTTGTTGTCCTTTCAGTCTTAGTTGTGGAGGGCACAGCTCAGCTCCAGGTCCAGTTGCCGTTGCTAGTTGCAGGGGGCACAGCCCACCATCCCTTGCGGGAGTTGAAACGGCAACCTTGTGGTTGAGAGCCCACTGGCCCAAGTGGGAATCGAACTGGCAGCCTCCGGAGTTAGGAGCACCGAGCTCCAACCGCATGAGCCACTGGGCCGAGTCAAAGCATTTTTAATGATAAGTCATTGATGTTGCAAATGTGAAATGTCTGAATAAAACTGCTTTATGAAAACATGAGTGGAAAAGCTATTTCTAAATTAATGCACAAATTAATTTGTGAATTTGAATGTACATGTAATTAACAAGAAATTAAATATTATAAGTGTATAGATATTGGAGTGCACTACCTGTACCCTTAGCTGGTAATGCTCCAGGAATCAGGGCAGGCTACAAGCTTAAAAACCTGGCACATGCAGGTACAGCATCTTTTTTTTTTTTTTTTTTTTTTTTTTTTTGAGACCAGAACACAAGATCTGGTGTCAGAAACCTGGGGTCCTACTAGCTTTCCAGCACAAAGACAAAAATAAATCTCTTTAATCCTTAGTCACCAACACAAGTAATACTACCTGCCTATACCAGATGAGACAATGATAGGTGAATTCTTCATAAATTGTCAAGATTTGAAAAAAAAAAAGAAAAATACCCCTGAAATATGAAGGGCATCAATGATTAACTAAACTAACAAATCTAATTAACTTTTCTCAAATCTCATTCTCCTTGGACTTATCTTTTACTTATCCTCTTAAAACTGATCTTTAGCTTCCTTTCTTTTATTTTGCCCCAATAGACATTTTCCAGGTTACAGGCCCCAGCCCTCTTCTCTCCATCCTCTCTCTTCCCCTCAGTGAGCTGATCTTGCTTCCTAATTGTCCTCAAATGTGTATTCTAAGTCCAAGCCTCCCACCTGCACACCAACTAACTATAATGTATCTCCTTTTGAATACCTGTCATTTCAAATTGTGTACCTAAAATAAAATCTCTTTCCCATCTCCAAACAACTTCTCGCAACTTTCTTATTCTTCATTAAGTGTAACATTTTCAGTCAAACTTTAATTCTGCCATGTTTTAATGCCTTTTCCTCTTCCACTTCATGTCCCATAATTAGCTAGTTCTAGTCCTGTTGACTCTTCTTTAAGAGCTTTCCAAAACTGGGAAACATACCAGGGTCAGTCTAGGGCGGCCGGTTGGCTCAGCTGGGTAGAGGGCAAGGCTCATAACACCAAGCCGGTTCGATTCCCACATGGACCAGTGAGTGAGCTGTGCCCTCTACAACTAGATTAAAGGAAACGACTTGACTTGGAGCTGAGCTGCGCCTTCCTCAACTAGACTGAAAACGACGCCTTGACTTGGAGCTGATGGGTCCTGGAAAAACACACTGTTCCCCAATATTCCCCAATGAAAATTAAAAAAAAAAACAAAAGGCACTCAGTCTTTTACTCAATATTTCTAGGACTCCACATAGTCTAAGAAAATCTGAAATGCAGACAAAGATATTCACTGAAGTATTACAATGCTAGCAAACTGGAAACATTTGTTTAGCAATAGACAAATGTTTAAGCAAATTAAAGTTAAGTAAATTAGACTGTTACAGTCACTAATAATTGGTTCTGAAAAATTTTAAGGACATTAAAACTGTCTATGACTAAATGTTAAATGAGAAAAGTAGAATACAAAATTATATATGAGATAAGTAAATAACAAACAGGGACAAAAAAAGGACTAGAAGGAAATATACCAAAACATTAACAATATCCTCTCTGTATATCTTGTTGGATGATAAGAATGAGTCATTTTTGCTTTCTTTATATATTTCTGTAAATTCCAGAATATGGTACATATTTTTTTTAAAGATTTTATTGGGGAAGGGGTACAGGGCTTTATTGGGGAGCAGTGTGTACTTCCAGGACTTTTCCAAGTCAAGTTGTTGTCTTTTTCAATCTAAGTTGTGGAGGGCGCAGCTCAGCTCCAGGTCCAGTTGCCATCGTTAGTTGCAGGAGGCGGAGCCCACCATCCCTTGCGGGACTCGAGGAATCAACTGGCATCCTTGTGGTTGAGAGTCTACTGGCCCATGTGGGAATCGAACCAGCAGCCTCCGGCGTTAGGAGCAAGGAGCTCCAACCACCTGAGCCATCAGGCCGTCCAGGTACATATTTTTAAAATCAGAAAAAAAGTAATTTTTTTAAAATGTGTTTCCAATTCAAGACTTGTCAGATCTCCCTAAATTAATCTACAAATTCAGTATCACCTCAAAACAAACAGCAAAAAGAAACTGAGGGAGGAACTTGGAAATATTATCTTAATAAATAATGCAAAAATAGCCCAAAACAATCTCAAAACAAGAGAAATAAAGTGTTTATGGGGAGCATGGGAAGAGTCCTTGCCCTAAAAATAAAATCTATTCAAAAATACAGCAATTAAAAAAAAAAAAAAAAAACTACAGCAAATCACACAACATGGAACCAAAGCAGGAACAGAGACGTTCACACACTCACTACTCAAGAATACACGTACAGTATGTGTAAACTGAGTTGGGAGAACTGGATAAAATCATTTAGAAAAAAAACAAGACAGCAACAAAAGATTACTTAATAACCACAGCCAATCTTTGCTGCATACTTACCACAAGTCCACAACACTTGGGGACAGATGTTTGCAGATTCGCATTTTATTGGATCTCCCAAAGATAACATGGAGTCTATGTCATGTATTCTGTAATACTTCAGCAAAATCTGGGAGCATGTTTTTAAAAGCACGCAACCGAAGTCACCTTCCTCCTGCCCAAAGCAAACCTGTGCTCTGATCCCATCCCTTCCTGTCATTTCCAGCTTTTCTTCCCACTACCCCTTGCCAGTATTTCAACATCTCCTCTTTCTGCTCGCTACTTGTCATCTGCTTACATTTTCTGAAAAACAAAAAAAATTTTTTTCAAGAACCACTCCCTCTCTACCTTGTCTCCTTTACACATACAAAGTTTATTCAACAAGTTTCTTTTAAAAAGAAAAAAACATATTTAGCTAACTCAGAAACCTGGGATCCGTCCTGGACCCTTCTCACTCTCTTCCCACATTAAGTTGGAAACTATAATAAAGCCAGTGAGTTCAGCTCCCTCGATACCTATCAGTCTCTTGAAGGTCCTGCAATCGCCACCTAATGGTCCCCTGGCTTCTAAGCTCTCCTCACAGCAGCAAGAGTCATCTTTCCTAAAAATGTCCATCTGTGCCTCCAAACAGCTCCCCAGGGCTTTGCAGACTTCCTCAGGGCCTCACTCACTGCTCACCACACCCTGCACCCCACACTTACCTACCTGCTTGACATTCCAGGAATACAAACATGCCATTTTACACCTCCGCATGTTTATACCAACTGCAGTGCTGCTTCTGCCTGCAAAGCCATCAACTTGCCCCGTCTTATTTACTTGGAAAGTATTATTGGCCTCCAAGATCTAATTTAACAGAACTCTGTGAATCCACTAGACGCTACTGAATTGTACATGTTAAGCAGATGAATTGGATGGTATGTAAATTATATTTCAATAAAACTGTCACAACTATAAGAAAAAAAGACTTTACACCCAACATATACATATATTTTATAATGGGCAAAAGACAAAACATGCACTTTACAAAGTAGGAAATGCAAATGACCAATAAGCATATGAAAACACGTTCAACACCACCACTCATGAGGTAAATGAGTGGTGAAATCCACAATGAGGTATCCATATATACTCAGAATAGCTAAAATTAAAAAGAACCACACCATTAAGTGTGGAAAGATGTGGAGCAACTGAAATTATCATACATTGTTGGTAGGAGTGAAAAGCAGTTCGATCAAAACTATTTCATAATCAAGCTGGGGAAAACACCTTTGCAATGACCACTGCCACTATGCGTCCCCTGGGCTGTAACCTAGCAACCCCACTGCTCCAGCACATCTCTAGCAGACACGAGTGCAAATGTCCACAAAGGGACATGTACAAGAATGGTGACAGCTGCTTTATTCCTAATGACTAAAAACTGAAGGAAAAGAATACTCAACAGAAGAACAGATAACAGTAAATTGTGGTATATTCATTCTATGAAATACTACAAAGCAGTAACAGTGGTACGTGCAACAACGTGGGCAAGTCTCACAGACATGTTGAGTGAAAGAAGTCAGACACAAGAGTATATATAATCTATGATTTCATTAAATTCAAGAACAGGCAAATTTTATCCATAATGAGAGGTATCAGCAAAGTTGTTACCTCTGGGAGACCGGGTACCGTCTGGGGAGAGGCTTAAGGAAACTTACAGGGTATTGGAAGGATCTGTATCTTGATCTGAGTGGTTATAATGGTAAAAATACATGTAAAAATCAAGTTGTGAACTTAGGATTAGTCACTGCACTTTCCTAATTTACTATATGCACATGCATGTACATATGCTATAACTTTAAAATTTTTTAAAACTAAGGAAAATATATACAAATATAGATTATAATTAACAGTACTGTATTATACACTTGGAAGTTAACAAAGTAGAGCTTACATGTGATCACCATAAAAAAAGACAATTATGTGAGAGGAAGGAGGTGGTAGCTAACCTTATTGTGATAATTATTTCACAATATATGCATGTACCAAATCATTATGTTGTACACCTTAAACTTACATGTCACATGACAAAATATCTCAATAAAGCTGAGAAAAATATGTGCAAGTAAAAGGATAATATACCAAGTATATACGTGTGTATATACACATACATATATAGTATACATACAGTATATACAATATTATAATTCAGTATTTAAAAAACACATGCACAAGTAAAAGGCAAATACACCAAAATAACTGGTAGAGCTACCATTGATGTTTATTTCTTTAAATTGTTCTGTAGTCTGAATTTTCTACCATGCCCATATTACTTACTTTTAAAATTAAAAAAAAAACAGCTATGTCATTAAAATAACAACAATGCTGAAATCAAACAAGGTCTCTTCCTAAAGCATTCCCTTCCCAACCAAAGCACCGATGTACCAAACCTTACCGTGCTCATCAATCACACTGTCCTGCTGACCCGTCCCTCCTCCTTTCCAGTTAGTACTGGGCTTGCTTCATCTTAGTCTTCCTAGCATCCAACACACTGCCTAGCACCACCATGTTTCCCCGAACATAAGATCTAGCCGGACAATCAGCTCTAATGCGTCTTTTGGAGCAAAAATTACTACAAGACCCAGTCTTATATTATAGTAAAAATTATAGTAAAATAAGACTGGGTCTTGTAGTAATTTTTGCTCCAAAAGACGCATTAGAGCTGATTGTCCGGCTAGGTCTTATGTTCGGGGAAACACAGAAATTACCTACTTCATGTGTTTGTTGCACTGAATTGTATTAATGGTAAGCACAAATGTTTGTTGACTAAACAAATGTGTAACAAAACAAGAAGTCAAAAATAAGTGATTATCTTCCATGGGAAGTATTCCAAAGTCATGGCTTATGAACTTGAGTTCATACTACAGGAAAGGATTGAGGCTTACCTACGATATAACCTTGTACCGCAGCATTCCTAAATTGTCTCACCTGTGATTTACTGACCCAGTGCCACCAATCACATCCCCATCATTTTCTGCAGCAGTCAGAACCCATGAAACAGAAAACAGGTAAGTATAATAACCTTCAGTATCCACCTACCAATAGGAAGTCAAGAGCGCAAAGGATACAGTGCAGAATCCCGTCATCAACAGCTCACACACAGATCACAAATATCATGCAGAGAAAAAAAAAGAGACCGATAGGTACAGAGACACCAAGAGACCAAGTTGCAAACTTGCTAAAAAGTCAAAACACAAACCTAAGTCCTCCAGCAATCATACTCTTGGATATTTATCCTACAAAAACAGAAATATGTTCACATAAAAGCCTGTACAAAAATGTCCAGCAGTTTTGTCAGAATCAAAAACGAGAAACTTTCCAACTGTCCTCCAACAAGTGAATGAAGAAACAGTGGTACAGGTAACCCCATGTATGACACGGCACTTCTATAACATGGTTTCGTTCTAACACAGTTTGAGAATTAGAGAAATCCCCAAACAACACGGAGCGTAAGAGCTTTTATTTATTTATTTATTTATTTATTTATTTATTTATTTATTTATTTTTTATGGAACGCTTCACGAATTTGGTGTCATCTTTGCGCAGGGGCCATGCTAATCTTCTCTGTATCGTTCCAATTTTTTTAGTATATATGCTGCCAAAGCCAGCACACGTAAGAGCTTTTAAGAGCAAAAAATATCTCATTTGAAATTAGGGAAATCCCTGAACAACATGGAACGTAATAAAAGCTTTTAAGAACAAACGATATCTCATTTGAAATTTTTCATTTGAGTATGGATGTCGTATCAGATTTGACTGCAGAATTTTAAGATTTATTAGAATTTTAAATCTATTTCATTCGTGGCGTATTAAGTTTAGAGAATAAAGATATCTTGTCTAAAAGAAAATGCCCTCGGTTAATCGTGCTTAGTGATATGAAGAAAACATTTAAAACATGTTAATATGTTATACTTTTGGTGAAAATTGCTTTAATAAAGGTATTTCTCAGGGGCCATGCAAACTTGACATGTGATCTTTGTCTGGATTGTGATTTAGAAAGACCAAAACAAAAATATTATTGGGCCGGCCCCGTGGCTCAGGCGGTTGGAGCTCCTAACTCCGAAGGCTGCCGGTTCGATTCCCACATGGGCCAGTGGGCTCTCAACCACAGGGTTGCCAGTTCGACTCCCACAAGGAATGGTGGGCTGTGCCCCCTGCAACTAGAAAACGGCAACTGGACCTGGAGCTGAGCTGCGCCCTCCACAACTAAGACTGAAAGGACAACTTGAAGCTGAACGGCACCCTCCACAACTAAGATTGAAAAAGGGCAACAACTTGACTTGGAAAAAAAGGCCTGGAAGTACACACTGTTCCCCAATTAAAAGTCCTGTTCCTCTGGAAAAAACAAAAATTTCTTAAAAAAAAAAAAAAAAAGTAGTCCATACAAACCGCCTCAATTCACAAAAGCTCACAGAATTGAACTGAACTAAATGAATGAAGAGCCAGCTTGCACATACAAGTAGATAATGACAAAAGTAGATCATATCACATCAAGCCAGGTCCATGTAGTCACAAAGCAATTCAAGTTTGCCAATCATTATACAATACAGTTTAAAATTTGACCTGTTATACCTTTTCCTCCTCTAGAAAGCAAAACACTGGGCATCAAGAGACCTGAATTCTGGTCCAAACTAATGTGTGACCTTAACCTGTCAGAGCTGCCTGTAAAATGAGTACCTCTGAGACTCCCAGTCTCCCCAAGTCCCTCTTCCACCACCTCTTCTCTCCAGCGTGCCACTCTTTGCACCCTAAACCAAGTCACCATGGTTTCCCAAGTACTATAATTGGCCAGCTCCCATTATGTACCTCTCCCGTCCTCCACAATCCATTCACAATCCATCTTCTTTGGAATTCTCCCCAAACCCCCATAGAATGTCAGCTTAAGGAGTAGCTTTGTTCAGCTTGTTCAAAGCTCTATCACCGCCTCCTAGGAAAGGCATGCAAATACTTGTTGAATACATGAATAAATAAATCATATCAAGCATTCCTTTAAAATAATCTCTTGATTAGTCAAAGGACTAAGTTAAAAACGACATTGTCTTAATCAAACACCTATGTAATGGACCGATCTGCTCTTGCTAATTAATTACCTTGCAGACTAACCAGTTAATTTAGTCACTGGCTGGGGGGGAGGGGAGATCTCCCTCAAAGCTTATCAAATACATACAACAGACAATAGAAGAAACTGACAGATTAATCTGTGAGTAAAAGTTGAATACTTGGATACACCCTAATTCTTTATTAACATACCACATAAACCCAAACTGCAGCACACCATAAAAAGGCTCTTAGCCACTAGGAAAGTCATACCCTGAAATATGAAAATATGAAACACACAATGACTTAAAGAAAACTGTTTTTCTGTATGTATGCATATATTTAACAGACATATGTATATATACATACACATATGTATACATATATACACACACAGTCATTCCCCAAAACTGGGGGCAGAGTTTTTTCAATTCTTTTTTACGTTTCTGTACATAATGAGCAATGTAGAAATAAATGCTTTGAATTGAAAGTTGTGACTAAAGCTCAAGATCCTAAACATTAGTTCGCCTTACCTAGTGGCTAAACTTTCATCGTTCACCAAAGGAAATCCCATATTGAAGATTGATTGACTTGAAAGTTAGCATTAATTGTTTTAAAGCATCTAAAACTGCCAAATATCCATTCCGTTTTAACCTCTTAAGAATCCGATATCGAATTTTTTACCCATCAGTTCCTCAAGTCCTTAATAAGTATTTTTCCCACATTCTGTAAGTTTTTTAAGGCATTAGGTGGATATTCATATTTCGTGAAATCCTGAACATACTTTCAAATTATATTGCATTTAGAAGGAACAAAACTCCTGTCATGATACAATGTTATGATATACATTAGCAATAACTTAGGCAGTTTGCACAGATACCAACGGGTATGAAATTCGCTAAGCGGAGACCAAAGCGACCAGGAAGGAAGAAAGTCTAGGAATGCTGCAGGGCAGCCCCCCCAAAGGAAACAAAAAGGAAATACTTGGTGATTTTATTTAAAGATCATGGACTGTCATTCCTCATAAAATCCCTTCCTTGCTCAAAAAGAAGCGCAAAGCCACAAATCTAGAAAGAATAAAGATGTTGAACGCTGGCAGATATTTTTTTTTTTAATTAAGAGAAAAAGGAAAAAGAGGCGGCGGCGCTCCGCAGTCTCGGAGCAGCTCTCCAGGAAAGGCTTCTCGGGAGCCGGCCGCTCCCACTACGGGGCGCAGCCAGGCTGGAGGTGGCCGGCGACTGGCACGTTTTAAACATCACCACCCCATTCATCAGCTCGCGGCAGCACGAGAGGCCGGGGAGCGGCGCCGGGGACCGCCCGCGCACACGCCCCCCGGCCCGGCGCAGCAGTCACGTCCGGCCCCAGCGCCAAGTTTGGAATACCGACCCGAGCGCCGAAATGCACGCGTCTCCGCGCCGAACTCGCGCCAGGAACACGCCCGGGGCGAACGTCCTGACGACCGGCTCGGGCTTTCAGCCGAGAGGCAGGGGCCGGGGCGGGCGAGGAGGCGACACACGCTCTCACACGCGCACTCGCTCGCACACTCGGCTCCCCCCCTCCGGGCCCGGGTGCCCAGGTGGGAGCAGGTAGGCAGCCTCTCGGCGGCGCGGGCGCCCCTCCGGGGAAGGGCCTGCGACCTGCGGGGACGGCTCGGCGCGCGGGGGACGGGGCGCACGCCCGGCACCTCCTCATCCGCCCGCCCCGACGGCCGCGGCCACTGGGGTCCCGGGGACCCGGGGACTCGGGGATGCTCCAGCCGGCGGCCGCGGCTCGCGCGCCCCTCCCCCGGCCGCCGCCCCTCCCCCGCCCGCCGCCCCTCCCCCGCCCGCCGCCCCTCCCCCCCGGCACCCCTCCCCCGCCCGCCGCCCCTCCCCCCGGCCGCCCGCGGGGCGCGCAGGACGCGAGCGCCCGCGTCCCGGGAAGCAGCCTGCCCGCCGGCCCCGGGAGCCGGGCAACTTCCTGGGCACGGTCGCGGCTGCCCCCGGCCGGCCGGGGGCGGGGACCCGGGTGCCAGCGCCGCGCGGACTCACTTTTTCGGATGTTTCTCTCTCTTCGGCCTCCGCTTTCGGGCCTGAATGGCCAGCACTGGGGAAAGAAGAGACACACATTAACGGTCGGGCCGGCCGGCCTGCGGGGCCGCGTGGCAGGGAGGAGGGCACGCCGCGGGCCGCTCACCTTTCCGGGAGCTCATCCCGACGCGGCGGAAGGAGGGCGGGGGGCTGTGCGGCGGCGGCGGGGCGGCGGGGCGGCGCGGGAGCGGGGCCGGGCTGCAGCCGCCACTCGCTCCGCCAGCCGGGAGGAGGCGGGAACCGCGCCTGCGCCGCCGCCGCCGCCGCCGCTCCCGCGGGGGACCCAGCAAGACCCGCCCCCGGCCGGACCCGCCCCGCCCCCACCGGGGGGGCCGGACCCCGCGCCCGGTTCCTTCCGCGCGCCCCGCACCCACACGCCCGCCGCGCCGGGGCGGAAACGACCCCCACGACCCCCGCCGCGGCCTCCCCGCCCCCTCCCGCGGCGGGGCCTCCGCCTCGCGCCCCGCGGCCGGCCCAGGCCTCCCGCCTCTCACCCGCACCGGCCGCGCGACCCTCGCTCTCCAGCCGCAGCCGCGTGTCACGCACCCCGGCCAGTGGCGCGGCCCGCCTGTCCCTGCGCCCGCCCTCGGCCCGCGCCTCCGCGGCTCTCACACCACCGCTCGTCGCGCGGCCTCTTCTCCCCCTTGGCTCCTCTGCATCCTTGCAACCCCATGGGCGCCGCTTCCTCCTCTCGGGCGCGTGTGGAAAGGTCACAGGACCAAGAGCTGGGCAACCTGGGTCCTTCACGAGCTGTGTGACCTTGGAGAAGTCATGTCATCTCTCGCCTTTACCTACCCCGCAGGATTGGTTGTCTTTAATGAAGGAAAAGGTGCAAATAGCATGGAAAGTACGATGGCGCTTTTTACACATTAATTCAAGCCCCGCTCAATAAATACCATGTGTACGACTGTGTCACACAACCACCCCACCAAGGAAACTGAGTCCTAAAGAGGTCAAACAGTGTACTTAGCAATGATTCAAATTTAGGCCTCGCTGATGCAAACTGTCTGCGTATCGTGCATGCTTCCTAATAAAGATGTGAATTAAGTTGATCGTGGGACAAAATAACTACAATGTTTTCTTGTTTATTTAAATAATTAGAATACTCTGAAAGATAACCCTGATCATTTACTCCCTCTTTGGTTACACAACGGTATTCTTAACTGACCAAACTAGCTAGCCTTTATTCTACAGATGCTAAACCCAAGGAACCAAAAGCGCTGCTTGAACTTCAAGAGCTTTTTGCTTTCTCAACTTTTTTTCAAAAATGTCAAACCTACAGAAAAGTTACGAGTAAAGTATAATGAGCACCCATATTAACGCCTATTCACCAATTTTTAACGTTTCACCACATTTACTTTACCTGTGTATATGTGTGTGGTGTGTATGGGACTTTTGTTTGGTTATTTTGTTTTTACTGAATCATTTGAGTTTTTACAGACATCGTTATCCTTTACCCCTGAATATTTCAATAAATATCTACTAAGAACAAAGATATTCTCCTACATAATCAGAATTCCATTATCCAAGAAAATTTGATATTAATACTATTATCTGTAATATACTGATAAGCCATATTCAAATTCTCAAAATGTCCGTTATAGCTCACTTTTACCCCCCAATCCAGGATACAAACCAAGGATCAAGCTTTGCACTTAGTTGTCATGTATTTTTAAACTCCTTTAGTCTAGAGTAATCCCTGGTTTGGTTTGGTTTTTTCTGTTATAACATTGACTCTTTTGAAGAATCCAATTCCGCTGTTTTGCAGAATGCTCCTCAGTTTGTTCTCTATTATAGAGTCAGCTTAAATAATTGTATCAGGCACTCTTATCTAGATGATATTGTATCCTTCTTAGCACATTGCCACTACAGGAAGTAGTGCCACTACGTGTCAGTTTGTTCCATTATTGATGATGTTACATTTAATCATTTCTCCATGGTGAAGATACTTTTTTCTTTTGTATTTGAAAAGTAGTCTGTGTGAAAAATGGGCAAAAGATTCAAGAAACAGACATTTCTCCAAAGAAAATATACAAGTGGATGAAAACGTGCTCAACATCGTTAGTCAACATCGTTAGAGAAATGAAAGCAAAACCACATGAAATACCACTTCACACCTAATAGGATGACTATAATTTTTTTTAATGGAAAATAAGTATTGGCAAGGATGTAGAGACATTGGAATCCTCATACATTACTGGTGAGAATGTAAAATGGTGCAATCACTGGGAAACAGTGCTACAGTTCTTCAAGAAGCTAACCAATGAATTATTAGCAATTCTATGGCTCTAGGTACTCAAACAAATCCTTGTACACAAATGGTCACAGCAGCATGAATCACAGTAGCCAAAGGGTTAGAAACAACCCAAAAATATCCACCCATGTATGAATGGATAAACAAATTGTGGTAAAGACATACAATGAAATATTTTTCAGCCATAAAAAGGAATGCAGTGGTGATACAACGTGCTACAATATGGATGAACCTCAAAACCATGCCAAGTGAAAGAAGCCAGGCACAAAAAGTCACATATTATGACATAGTATGACATAGTATGACATATTACACATATTATGAAACGTCCAGAATAAGCAAATCCACAGAAAGCAGTTTGGGGGTAGCCAATGTCTGGGGGGAGGGAAATGAGGAGCAACTGCTTAATGGGTACAGGGTTTTGTTTTGTAGTGAGGAAAATGTTTTGGAGCTAGATAGAGGTGATGGTGGCCACCTGTATCTGTAAATGTACTAAATGCTACTGAATTGTTCACTCTAAAATGGTCAGTTTCATGTTATGTGAATTTCACCTCAGTTGTTTTTTGGTTTGTTTGTTTTGTTTTTTAAGTAATCTGTAGGATAATACTTTGAGAGCCTGTGTGAGCCTTTCCCCTAGAATCTTTCACTCTTTGTGTTAGCATCCATTCATGATGCTTGCCTGAATTAATTATTACTAGAGTGGTTGTAGAATGATATTGTACTCCTATCATTTCATCTGTTTCATCTATGCCAATTAGGTGATATTTTTATTTGAGGAAAGCTTTCATTTCATTCCCACCACGCCTTTGTTTTCTGTTTGTTTTTGGCTGCTTTTTTGTTTTTGTTTTTAGTATCAATATCGACAGTAATTACTATCACCTTAATTTTTGATTCTTGAATTATCCTATATTTGACCAGGGAAGACACTTTCCACTTGCAATTCTTTGCACATGTCCCAGTTTTTGAGCACCTGTTTACTTTCTAGCACATGATAGTCCAGGAAACCTGTACTTTCCTCAACCAGGAATCAGAACCAGCCATTTCTCCAGTTTTGGCTCCTTACAGAAGGTGATTAGAAGCTTTAAACCGAAGAAATCTGAGTTTGAAACCAGTTTTTTATTTTTAACAGCTTTATTGAGACATAATTCACATACCACACAATTCACCCATTTAAAGTTCAAACTTCAGTGGTTCTCAGTATATTCACATGGTGTGCAACCACCATCACACTTTAATTTTAAAACATTCTGTCATTCCTAAGAGATACTTACTCCATACCTATTAGCCTACTTCCCCCAACCTCCCCTTGCCCAAGCCCTAGGCAACCACCAATCTCCTTTCTGTCTCTATAGACTTGCCTATTCTGGGCAAATCATATAAACACAATCATACAATATGTAGCATTTTGTGACTGTCTTCTTTCACTTAATGCTGAAACCAATTTCTGCTACTTAATTTCTGTATAACGTTGGGCAAGTTACTTAATTACTGGAAAACAGTAATAACAATACCGACCATCCTAGATCAATATGATAATCAAAGAAGATAAGAAAATATTCAATAAATAGGAATTATCATTAACAATGGTTGAGAAACACTATCCAATCTGTTTGCTGGATCTCTTGTACTCATTTATTCAACAAATACATATCAACCACCTATTATATAGCAGGCATTATTCTAGATACTGAGTCTATAGCAGTGAACAAAGCACACAAAAATCTCCCTTCCCTCGTGGAGCTTACATTCTACTGTCAGAAGACAGAAAATAAATTATATATGTAAAATAGATATAAACTACGCTTACTATAGTAGATGGCAGTAACATCTATGAAAAGGACAAAAAAAGAAAAAAAAACAGCAACCTGTTGGGAAAGTGTTTAGGAAAGTCCTCCCTGAGAAGGTAACAATGAAAGACCTTAAATCTAGTCTTTTTTACTTCTATAAATTAGGAGAGAGCTCTATTTGCCACTGAGAATATTTGTGAATTGTTTTGAACGTGTTAAATTAAAATAGACCAACCTAATTGTCAATAAGCACCTTCACATGTACTATATTAGATGCTTAAAGAAAAAATAACAAATTAAAGACCTAGTCTCTGCCAATGTATGAATTAAAATTTTCTTTAAGATGCATCATAATTTAGAATGAGATTTTAAAGGAAATACCAAAAAAGGAAAGGAAAAGAGTAATAGAGTATGGGTTTAATTTTTTTATTCTACCATCATTTATTGCTACATAAATAATTAAGTATGTGAATATTATAAGTAAGAAGGGGAAGTATTAGAACTCGAGAACAGTCCAAAAGAAGTGAAAAGGGCAGTACATATGCGTTTTCCCCCAACCCAGCACAACAGAATTCAAGACAAAAGTATCATATTAATTTTTACCAAATATAAGAGAAAATTACAGGGGGTAGGGGGTGGGTGATGAGGGTAAGGGGGATCAAATATATGGTGATGGAAGGAGAATTGACTCTGGGTGGTGAACACACAATGGGATTTATAGATGATGTAATACAGAATTGTACACCTGAAATCTATGTAAATTTACTAACAATTGTCACCCCAATAAATTTAATTTAAAAAAAAAGAGAAAATTACAGAATGCTGTAAATCCAACCACTCTGCTATTTCCACGTAGAGCTACTAAATCATGCTGTGTGAGTGTGTGTGTGTGTGTGTGTGTGTGTGTGTGTGTGTGTGAAAATCTTAGGAGATATATTCAATATGTCATAGAATTGGAAACAGATTTGAGAGGTCACATAATCCATCTTGGGGCCTTTAGTGGGTGAGAACCTGGCCTCCTTCTAAAGGCTCTTCAAGACTTTTAAATTTTTAGGAAAGTTACTTTATATCTGATCCACACTTTCTATTATGAAGCTTAAGCCTGTCTCTTGTTATTTCATTACTGTGTATTTCTCAGGGGCATCAGCACCATTGTAATAGCAGTGTAACACAGAAATTAGCGTACAGAAGGAGGTGGATGGGTGGCTCTGTTGGTTAAAGTGCAAGCTCTGGGCAACCGGGCTGTTGGTTCGATTCTCACATGGGCCAGCAAGCGGCACTCTCGGCAACTAGAATGAAGTCAATGAGCTGCAGCTGAGCTCCCCAGTGCCCAGATGGCTTAGTTGGTTGGAGCGTCCTCTCAACCACAAGGTTGCCAGTTGGACTCCCACAAGAGATGGTTGGCTGCGCCCCCTGCAACTAACAACGGCAACTGGACCTGGAGCTGAGCTGCACCCTCCACAACTAAGATTGAAAGGACAACAACTTGACTTGGAAAAGTCCCGGAAGTACACTGTTCCCCAATGTAGTCCTGTTCCCCTTCCCCAATAAAATCTAAAAAGAAAAAAGAAATTAGGATACAGAGTCATGGAGCCAGACTCCCAGAGTTCAAATCCTAGTTCTGCCATTAGCTAGCTGGGTAACCTTGGGCAAGTTACTCAGTTTCTCTGTGCCTCAGTTTCCTGATCTGCAAAATGTACACAGTAATATTACCTACCTTATACATTGGTACCTCATACGTTGGTTGTGAGGATTGAATGAGTTATTTCACATCAAATGCTTAGAGAAGGATCTAAGTGTTCAATAAGTATTAGCTATTATATATATGCATATTAACACATGTATTATCTATTGCTGTATAACAAATGTCTCCCAAATTTAGCAACTGAAAACAATAAGCATTTGTTATCTCATAATATCTGTGGTCCAGGAGTTTGGGAGCAGTTTAGCTGGAGAGGCAAGGTGTCACCTGAGTCTGTAGTCATCTGCAGGCTTGAGCAGGTTCAACGATCTGTTCTGAAGACGGCTCACTCACATGGCTGTTAGCAGGAGGCTCAGACCTTGCTGCCTGTTTCAGAGGCCTCACTTCCTCCACCTGGATCTTTCCATAGGGCTACTTGAGTGTCTGGCTTCCCTGAGAGTGAATGGTCCAAGAGAGAGCAAGGAAGAACCTGCAATGCCTTTTATGACCTACCCTCAGAAGTCATAATCCATCATTTCTGCCACATTCTGTTCTTTAGGAACAAGGGTAGCAGGTGCTCAAAGGAGGGGAATGAAACCACTTAGGAAGGGAGGATTCTCAGAGAATGTGTGGAAATGCTTTTAAACCACCACAAGGGGACATTCCTTCTTTCCTTTAGTGCTTTGGATTTGCCTTTGAGAATCCTTAGCTCTACTTCAGCTAGTGTCTAAGCAGTAGAAACAAAAGAGAATTTTCAGCTCAACATTCAGACTAAAGAAAAGGGAATGTAGACTAGACAGATTATCTAGAGAAAATTATCAATAGTTAATAAGTTTGTTATAAATAAAATGCCTACTGTATACAACATCTTAGCTTACATAAGGCCAGCTAAAAAAATGATTCCTGAAGACTTGCCCAGGCTGTACTAGGGTGGATTTAGAATATTGACTAATATGCCAGCACATATCTAAATGGATTAATTGGTCTAGCCATAGTAAATACTGCTGAGTTTTCCCACTCTGGTCTACCTTTCTTGCAAGTATTTAGACATGGATGTAACCATGATAGAAAGTTCATTTCTCAAATACTTCATCTCTGTAAGTATAAGAGTTTAGCTTTCCAGTTTATTATAACTGATTTTAAAATCAAATATAAAATCTAATATAAAAAGAAACTGAATATGCGGGGAGGCTGGTTAGCTCAGTTGGTTAGAGTATGGTGCTAGTCATACCAGGGTTGCCTGTTCAATCCCCGCATACACCCTACGAGCTGCACCCTCCTTAAAAAAATAATAAATAAATAAATAAACTGAATATGTGTTCACTGTTAAACATGTATTCTGTTCTAGCATAATTCATAATCAGTTCTTCAAAAATGTATATTTGTAACTTTCAGGTAGGTATAGGCATTTTATATGGTGATAAAATATACTTTACCATTTAAAGCAGCTTTATAGTCATTATCATCATGTTTAATTGTATTTTTTTAAAGCTTTTTATTGTTCCATAACATACCTATAAAAACACACATAAATCACAAGGGTACAGCAAAGGGGAGATACCTGTGTTTCAAAATATTGAACATTACCAGTACTTCAAAAGCCCCCCTCATCCCTCCTGAGTCACTACTCCCACCAAGTAACCTCTATCCTGACTTCTAACAGCTTATCAGTGCTTCCTGGCTTTTTGTTTAATGGAAATGGAATCATACACTGAGTACTCTTTGGCGTCTGGCTTCTTTTGCTCAACATTAGTTAGACTGAGCCAAGTGCTGCGTGTAGTAATATTTTCAGTTGTTGTGTAGTATTTCATTGTATGAATATACCTCTTTTATTTTAATCCACTGGTTAAACTACTTATTAAGCCACTCATTAAACTATTGCCACTTATTAAACTTATTAAACTACTATTAAGCCACTTATTAAACTATTGTCTCCTAACCCCAAATTCACTCTTCTCTTCTCAGCTTTGTAATGAGGGAGCTGTGAATCCCATAACATTTCTCCTTTGCCAAAGGGCTCCGATTAGTTGCACCAGTTGGAGGCATTACAGGAGACTGAAGGTTGTAGAAGTGAGAAGCAGCTTGTCCCTTCCTGCTGGCGAAAACATCATTTCAACACAGGCCTTTTAGAACAGCAGTTTGTTCCAGTGTCAGGTTTTATAATGCTCCTCAAACCAGCTTCATGTGTCCACTTAGAAGGACAATCAATACCATACAGTACTCCCTGCTCAGACATCTGGGTCCAAGCCCCCTCATCTAAGCTTCTGAGAGCTCATAAACCCACCTCCCCAGCGCTAGAGATGGACGCTGATTCCTGCATTATTATAATTATCTCAGTGTCTCCTTTGCCATTTTTCAGTTTTCCAACACTTGTTCAACCAAACCAAATAATTATATATATATATATATATATATATATATATATACACATATGTATATATAGAGAGAGAGGGGGGGAGGGAGAGGGGGAGAGAGAGCAAAAAAAATGCCTACACATTTTAAGAAAGAAAAACTGTACTGAAATTGTAATACTCTGACCCGCCGGGTGGCTCAGGTGGTTGGAGAGCCGTGCTTCCAACGTGGAAGTCTCCCACACGATTCCCACATGGGCCAGTGAGCTGTGCCCACTACAGCTAAGATTGTGAACAACAGCTCCCCCTGGAGCTGGGCTGTCGTGAGAAGCGGGAGGTTGGCATGAGCTGCTGTGTGCTGCCGTGGGCTTCTGAGTAATGCCGCAGGCTACCATGTGCTGCCATGAGCAGCCAGTGGCCAGCATGAGTGGCCGGCAGACTGCGACAGCTGCGGTGAGCTTCTGTGAGCGGCCAACCGAGAGCAGGCGACTGACTGCCTGGGGGTGGGGGGAGCGTGAGGCTCCTAATACCAGCATGGGCCAGGGAGCTGTGTCCTACACAACTAGACTGACAAACAACAGCTTGAACTGGAGTGGGGGGGGGAGGCAGAAGAAGGGGGAAAAATAATTGTAATACTCAAAATATATACCAGTAACAAAAAATGAATACAAGTCACGTGTGACTTCCGCAATTACAAGAGGTGCTCAAAGTGGTTACCATCTGCGTCCAGACACTTCTGATTACGGCGAAGTACTGCTTGAGCAACGCTGACCAAAGTGTCCCTTTGTACCACTTGTATACATTATTTTGGCACCCCTGGTGTGTGTGTGTTGTTAAAGTCACTGATCTAGCAGCACTAAAAAAAGTAAAAATTTCTGATCTTTCTCTATGTTCTAATGGATACATGATTATACAGTATTGTAAAGATTGAGAGTATTATATAATCCTTTACATTTATAATGTACGTACCTAGAAATGGATTGCTAAATCATAGAGTATGTGTGTTCACTTTTAGCAGATATTGCCAAAAAGTTTCCCAGAGCAGTTGTACCAACAATGGCACTGATTTTAAGGCATTCCCAGGATTTCAGACCTGATTCTCAGAACTTTTAAAATTTAGGAGAAAAGAAAATAAACTCCACATCGTTGTAACCTAATCTCTACTTCAGAATTTCTATGTTGCAATGCTAAAGACAAGTAGACTCTATTGTTGGAGGACAGAATTTGCGTCCTAATTCCTCTATCAGTGCCTGGCATATCATAGGTGATGTTGAATAAATATTAAGAATAAAAGGGGCGGTGACTGGTGAGCTGAGTTGGTGAGAGCGCGGTGCTGATAGCACCAAGATTGCCAGTTCGATCCCCACATGGGCCACCGTGAGCTGTGCTCCCCATCCCCCCAAAAAAGAACAAAAGGCAATTTAAACCTGTCCTTTTTCACTTTTGAACTAATGTGAAATAGTGATGTAAACTGAGATCAGTTGTATCTAGAAGATTCTCATTAACCCCAGCATGCATTCCGCTGGGCAGCTGTGGATGAACAGATCATAGTTTGCATAGGTTGTGTCTATTGCCCCATAAAAGGAATTTCTCTCCTCATAGCCCACTTAAATAACTGAATAACTGACATAGGAGCAGACCCAACGCAACAGTGGCAGGGGGCCTGCTTACGCACTGGGGCAGCTGTGTCTCGCAATCCACCTCACCCTTCCACCCTGCTCTCAAGATCCTTTAATGGAGAGCCCAAACTGAATTGAAGCCCCTTGAGATTTATGCTTAGAGTAACTCAGACTTCAGAGTGCTCCCCTCAAACCTCTGTGATGTCTTAAGAATCACCTATACAAGCCCCAGGGCAAACAATCCACATCTGCAGACCCCACCTGAAACCTTCACAGGCCCAACGCTCAAGAACCAATGGGCTTCTAGCACCTGCTGGGGACTCAGGAAAAAAGTAGCAGCTCGCTAGAAAATGTTAATATAGGAGGCTGACCACCATCTAGCCCTCTTAAACTCACTCAGCAAAGCTTAGGACGGGGGAAAGAAGAGGAGAGTGAAGACAACATATACACTTTTTTATCAAATAATCTTTATACTTTCTAGAACAATACAGTTTCCAATTGCATGAACCTATTTTTTTTTCAACAAACCTATTTTTATATAATACAGGATTGTTAGGGTGGTGTTCTGATTTTACAAGCAATATAACCTTATTGAGATTCCATTAACAGAGTACTCAAAACAATTCATAAAGTGTGAACTTTTTCGTTGCCGTAATGGTGAGGAAGCAGACATCGCTAACTGTGAATTACAGACAATTGCATTTTTGAGTCTCTACGTACGTCAGGCATATTTTTGTGACTCATTGCAGGCAGTGACTTACAGCAAATGGACATCTCCTTTCTGACTCCTCAAACATTTCTTCAGTTCTCATTCTTTCCCTCTCCTTTCCCCTTGCTGTCTAATGCCAGATTCAGTCACCTGACACCTAACGATCTGCCCACCACAAGACGGGTATTGCCTCAATTGTCTATTGCTGCATCACAAAGCATCCCAAAATTAGTAACTTAAAACAATCATGATTTGTTATTTCTCACAATTCTGTGGGTTCACTTGGCAGTTCTGGTCTCATTTGGGTTCACTCATGCTGCTGCACCTATCTAGTGGGTCAGCTGGAGGTGGAGGGCCTAAAATGACCCCATCCATACATCCGGGGCCTCAAAGGGACTGGAGGGCTGGGACCTCTCTCTCTACGTGGTCTCTCATCATTATTTAATCTGTCTGAGCTTCTTTACATGGCAAGTCCCAACAGAGTGAAGGCCCAAGCTGTGTTGGCTCTAGGACTCACACAATGTCATTTCCACACTATTCTATTGGTTTAAGCAAATCCTAAAGTCAGATTCATTGTAAGAGTCAACCGTACAAGGGTGCGAATTCAGGGAGGTATGATTATCTGGGTCATTATATAACAATCTACCATTGGTGTGTGTGTGTGTGTGTGTGTGTGTGTGTGTGTGTTTGTGTGTGTGTGTGTAGTTTTGTTGGACTTCATTTGAGGCATGCTTCCCAATGCACCTCACACTGCCAATTTCTGGCTAAAATAATCATTTCAAATCTATTTAAAAGTTTTTTTTTTCAAAACCACCCAGTGAAATCGGTAAGGGTGTATGCCCCTGTGGTATAATAGTAAATATATTTGGTCTTTGATCCCAGTTCTTGGCACAGAACTTCTAAAAACTTTGGCATTACCTGAGTAATAGGAGTATCTTTTGTTATTCATAATAGTCCCCTTAGATCACACTTGGCCAGTTTAGGGTGGGGCTCTTGGGTAGCCTTAGGGTGAGGCTGGTCACCACAAAGATCAAGTGATGAGAAAGTTGGAACTTTCAGCCCTAGCCCTGACCTCCGGGGAGGAGAGAAGAGCTAGAGATTGAGCTCCATAAAAACACTTGAACGTGATTCAAACTTCCAGGCTGAAGCATCAAGTTTCTGGGAGGGTGATGGACCCAGAGAGGACGGGGAAGCTCTGTGCACCTCATCCCCCAACACCTTGACCTATGCATCTCTTCTATTTGGCTGTTCCTGAGTTGTATCCTTTATGCTAAACCGGTAAAATACCTTCCTGAGTTCTGTGAGCTATTCCAGCAAATTTCGAAACCTGAGGAGGGGGTTGTGGGAATCCCTGATTTCCAGCCAGTCAGTCAGAAGCCTGGGTGGTGTCTCCAGGACTTGCACCTGCTGTCTGAAGCTAGGAGTGGGGAAACACGCTCTCGTGGGACTAGCCCTTATACTAGGGGGTCTGCGCTAACTCTGGGTGGTCTCAGAATTGAACTGAATTGTTGAACACCCAGTTGGCATCCTGAGAATCAGAGAATTAGTTGTTGGTGTGGAAATCATCCCCAGAGTCCCCATTTTGCAGTAGGGAGGAGAGCTAGGCTACACTCTATCCTTTGACTCACATACACTTCTTTTTCCATATTAGTTCCTCTTCTTTAAAAAACAAAACATTATTTCATTAATCGTAAGACATTGCCCCTGCCGCCCTTGTAGGTGTAAAAGAACTAGAGGCCATTAAACCTAAAACCAAAAGGGAAAAAATGAAGAGTAAGAGTTCTTGGGAGAGCCACATCAGTAGTCACTCTCCAGCTGCAGCAAAACTTCCTGAAGGGAATCAAAGCTCTTATAAACCAGTCCAAACTTCCAAGAAAAAATTGAATAGACAGTCACACATTTATATATATATGCATATATAGTACCACCAGAAGTGAGGTATCTAAGCTGTCTGAAAACAAACTGAATATCATGAGAGCAAACACTTGCTAGTAGTTCCTGGCAAGCAACAAAATCAATTTTAATCAATTTTAACAGAGATAGTGATGCTGGAAGTGTCCAGAAATTAGTTATGCTGAGATATATAAAGAAAAAAATCAAATATTTGTTGATGATGGGCCGGCCCGGTGGCTTAGGCGGTTGGAGCTCCCGTGCTCCTAGAACCGAAGGCTGCCAGTTCGATTCCCACGTGGGCCAGTGGGCTCTTGGGTTGCCGGTTCCGCCTCCTTGCAGCTGAGATTGAACACAGCACCATGAGCTGAGCTGCCGCTGAGCTCCCGGATGGCTCAGTTGGTTGGAGCGCGTCCTCTCAACCACAAGGTTGCCGGTTGGACTCAACTCCTTCAAGGGATGATGGGCTGTGCCCTCTGCAACTAATGGTGGCGACTGGACCTGGAGCTGAACTGCGCCCTCCACAACTACCATTGAAAGGACAACTTGACTTGGAAAAAATCCTGGAAGTACACATTGTTCCCCAATGGGGTCCTGTTCCCCTTACCCAAGATAATCTTTAAAAAAAAAAAATCCTAGCGAGGTTTTAAAAATATACACACACACACACACACACACACACACATATATGTATGTGTATATATATATATATATGTATGTATGTGTATATATATGTATATACATATACATATACATATATATATATATACATATACATATATATATATATATGGTGATGGAAGTAGAACTGACTCTGGGTAGTGAACACAATGTGATTTATAGATGATATAATACAGAATTGTTCACTTGAAATCTATGTACCTTTACTAACAGTTGTCACCCCAATAAACTTTAATTTTAAAAAAAAAAGGAAAGAAAAAGAAAAAAAAAGCTTGCCATGAATATTTTTAGTGGGATAAGTTCTGAAAAATAGACCAATGTCTTCTAAAAGTAGTTCTACAATGGTACTGCAAGGTAGTTCTATAATGACAAGCTATGCTTACCAAGTATCATCACTTCTAATGCAGTTGGGAACCCCTCTCATTTATAGCACCTCAAACAGAAGTTCACATGGTTTTTGTTGTTGTTCTTTCTTTATTAGTCTCAGCAGCTTTCCAGGGCTCTTGTTTAGGATTCCATCTTAGACCTTCCCTTGTCTATGAATACACGTCTCCACTTCTTCATCTTAAATCTTAAAGCAAAACTGTCTGCCAAGTACTTTTTCCCCTAGATTGTTTTGTTTGACTACATAAGCTCATAGTTTTTAAAAATGTAAATGTAGGGCCAGCCCGGTGGCTCAGGCGGTTAGAGCTCCACGCTCCTAACTCTGAAGGCTGCCGGTTCCATTCCCACATGGACCAGTGGGCTCTCAACCACAAGGTTGCCAGTTCAACTCCTCGAGTCCTGCAAGGGATGGTGGGCAGCACCCCCTGCAACTAAGATTGAACATGGCACCTTGAGCTGAGCTGCCGCTGAGCTCCCGGATGGCTCAGTTGGTTGAAGCCAGTCCTCTCAACCACAAGGTTGCCGGTTCAACTCCTGCAAGGGATGGTGGGCTGCGCCCCCTGCAACTAGCAACGGCAACTGGACCTGGAGCTGAGCTGCGCCCTCCACAACTAAGATTGAAAGGACAACAACTTGACTTGGAAAATAATCCTGGAAGTACACACTATTCCCCAATAAAGTCCTGTTCCCCTTCCCCAATAAAAATCTTTTTTTAAAAAAGGTATCTAAGGTCATCGAAAGGGCTGGAAGAGCACATCCCAGAGGCTACCACCATTGGACTTTGGTTCGACATCACATCACTGCAGCTGCAATTCAAAGCTTACGAAGCTACCACAACTGCTTCACACTCACAAATCTGGTGTTTAGACCTGAGATTCCATTGTAAACACTCACCACCGCTGTCATCACAGTGACAAGAAAGTAGTTTCCATCTCACTTTCACCTTTATCTCTCTCTACTACATGCAGTTGGCAGCACCTGATTCACAGCCAGAATTCTAGCTTCCAAGGAATCTGGAAAATATGGTTTTTACCTTTTTAGACCCTCTAAATAAAAGATAAGTAAAATAGATGTTGAGAGAATCAATTCAAGGATCCACCACAAAGGCAAAAACAGACATGATTTTCTTTCTATAGGGTGCCATGGTACCTGGCCACCACGAGGGGAGCTCCAAGGAAGGTGGTGAAAACAACACGCTGAGATGGCAGAAGAAATGGGGAAAGACACTGGGTCTTTGACAACATAGCTGAGCTACTCAATTACCAGACTCTGAAACTGCTGACCTCTAGTTTTGTTGTTATGTAAAATCAGAAATCTCTTTATTTGAACCATTTTAAGTTGGGTTTTCATACAAACTTTCCTTTCTTCCCCTGCAGGTTTCTCCTGCCTTCAAGCATTTGCCTTTAGGCTTTCATCTGTATGAAGTAAACAATGTCTTCTCTCCTTTCATTCTCAACTACAATCTTCTTACTATGATTCTTCTGAAGAACCCGAGTTACTATAATATCATGTCTCTAGAGAGCGGAGGCACTCACTTAAATGGTAAGATTTTACAGGTCCATTAAGGCTCCTAAGTTCAAATATCTTCCCCTCCATCGCATACAGAGACTTCACCATTAGAAAGTCATTTCTTTGAGGGGAGACATTTTTATCTCAAGAAGTCATTTTTAATTTATAGATGAAATTATATAACGTCTTGGATTTGCTTAGAAATTATCCAGGGGTGGGGATAAGGTGTGGGTAGCAATATAGATGAAACAAAATTGGCCATGAGTGGGTAAGAATATTGAAGTTAGGTAATGGGTACATAGGAGTAGAAAAAAATTATTTTGCATATGTTTGAAATTTCTCATATTAGACCATTAAAAGAAATTATCTTGAAAATTACAAACACTTCATCTGAGGGTTATATAATAAGAGATTATCAGACAATAAAACTTAAAAGGTGGGCCGGCCAGGTGGCTCAGGTGGTTGGAGCTCCATGCTCCTAACTCCGAAGGCTGACGGTTCGATTCCCACATGGGCCAGTGGGCTCTCAACCACAAGGTTGCCAGTTCAACTCCGAGTCCTGCAAGGGATGGTGGGCAGCGCCCCCTGCAACTAAGATTGAACACGGCACCTTAAGCTGAGCTGCTGCTGATCTCCCGGATGGCTCAGTTGGTTGGAGCGTGTCCTCTCAATCACAAGGTTGCTGGTTAGACTCCCACAAGGGATGGTGGGCAGCGCCCCTGCAACTAAGATTGAACACAGCACCTTGAGCTGAGCTGCCGCTGAGCTCCCGGATGGCTCAGTTGGTTGGAGCGTGTCCTCTCAATCACAAGGTTGCTGGTTAGACTCCCACAAGGGATGGTGGGCAGCGCCCCTGCAACTAAGATTGAACACAGCACCTTGAGCTGAGCTGCCGCTGAGCTCCCGGATGGCTCAGTTGGTTGGAGCGCGTCCTCTCAACCACAAGGTTGCTGGTTCGAGTCCTGCAAGGGATGGTGGGCTGTGCCCCCTGCAACTAACAATGGCACTGGACCTGGAGCTGAGCTGCGCCCTCCACAACTAAGACTGAAAGGACAACAACTTGACTTGGAAAAAGATCTGGAAGTACACACTGTTCCCCAATAAAGTTCTATTCCCCTTCCCCAATAAAATCCTTAAAAAACAAACAAACTAAGGGCATTCGATGTTCAAATTACATTCCATTGCAAGAATTAGACTCGAGGACATATGAGCTTCACTGAAAGGAGAAAAGGCTGAGGCAGAGGTTGCTGCACATGGTGGTCTGACAACCATATGCTACAGTCATGTTGACATGTTTTGTTGGCCCACGCAGTTCGTAGTGAAGCGTGGTTAAAGTTATTTTGCTACCTGTATTCAAATATTAAAAGATTTTATGTAAATGAATTCAGATTTTCATCTTATGCTAAAAGCATAAGGTCTGTCCACACTGGAACCTCATTCCCAGAAGCAGCATACATTCTTTGATTTGCCAGAAACCTCACCAAGCTAGCTTGACACAGTGATATTCAGTGCAGATAGTAGAGCCAGATTGCTCTGGGCTCGCATCTTGGCTCCACCACTTTGTGCTCTTAGACAAGTAATTTGTTCTCACAATTTCCTCATGTGTGAAATGGGGATTATAATAGTGACTATGTCAATGGCTCATGAGGAGATTAAATGAGTCCACTATGTCAAGTGCTTAGAAGAGTGCTGAGCACATGGCAAGGGCAATATATTTGTATATATTCTTAATCAGAATTATCATCATCAGTATCATTTGTTAGCTTTTGAGTTTACCATCCCTGGCTCAGACTCTCAAACTTTAATGTCTATTAGAAACATAGTGTTCACCTTCAAACACAAATTATCGGGTCCCAACCCAACCTTGTTCAGTAGGTTCAATTTGGGGACCATGGGATGTGCACTTTAACAAACAGTCTGATATTCAAACATCTTTTGATATTGCACCCCAACAGTAAACAACATTTGAGCAAATCATTCTGAATATGACATTTACTTATTTCTTATACAATTATTACATAAATTATGGGACAAATATATTATTGGGAAGAAGGCCCTCTGACAACGAAGGCAGAAACTGAAGTGCATAACAAACCAAGAAATGCCAGGAATCATGGGCAGCCGCCAGAAGCTAGGAAGAGACAGGAGGGCTTCTTCCCCAGCACCTTCACAGGGAGCATGGGCCTGGTGACACCTTGATTTCAGACTCTGAGCTTCCAAACCAGTGAGAGAATGCATTTCTTTGTTTTAAGCCGCCCAGTTTTGTTACAGCAACCCTACGAAACTAATAAAAGATCCCATGGTTGGAGAGATATTTTGGGTCTTTGAGAAAAAGATCTGAGAACAGGAAGGAAAAAGACAAATTTCAGGCACTGTTCTTCAGTTTTTTTCTTTCAACAATCTACTAGCACAACTCTTAGTTCTATGTCACATTCCAAGCAATTATTAATAATCTATTTTTCTATTTTCTTTATCCTGTTAACCTAAAAATGAAAGGCCTTTCAACATGAGAGACAACAAGAATTTCTTTGAGATTTAAAAGAAAAGAGAAAGAATAGCTATTTGGGAAGCACTGATTCAGGCAGAAGCCCAAATCATGTTCTGATTAGGAGATAAAGGCAATGAGTATTTATGAGAAGGGGAGGGGAACAATTACATCAATAAAGGAAAGCATTTTTACTGGTACAGATAACATAACATAGTAATGTTTATTCTGAAGAATGTTCTTATTTTTAATTTTCAGCCTGGTAGTCATATCTGCTTTCTTGCTATCTTTGCAAACAGTTCTTTGGGATACAATGTTGTTTTACACCCAGTCCAAAGGTTATTTTGCCCAGTTTTACCATTCCAAAGGTTTGAGGAACACTTGCCAGGCAGTTCCTCTGGGATGGCAGGTCCAACTCCCTTTTAAAATGGTGTTATTTTTTTACATTAATTATTTATTTGCTAATTATTTATTTACTTTATCCTACTTCTATTTATCAGCCCTTTGACAATCGTAGCAAAAATCTATTCTTTACTGTGTTTCAAATATGCTGGTGTGACCGCAACTGTGGGACCTCAGTGAATATTTGTTGACTAACTAACCTAAGAGATAAGAAAGGTCTTCTAAAAGATACAAATCACAGTGATGCTTACATTTCTGCAGCTTAAAGACAGTCCACTTAGTTCTCTTTTACGCTGAATGTGTGGTAACATTTCTTACCAATAAAATTGAGTAGAAACATTTTTTTTCCCCATAAAAGTTCTCGTTTATTAGTCCTCTCATGAAAATCTGCTCACTCACCACAGATAGAGTCACGGACAAATCGTTACTCCTTTTTGCCAGCACCAACGTAGGACTTTGCAGCCCCTAACTTTGTTCATTCTGTTCTTGCGTTCCTTTTGCTGAGGTCTTTTTCTTCTCATACAGGACATGTCTTACAAGTCTATGAATTCATTTTCCTTTGCACAATCCAAGGAATCATAAATCATGCCAAAGCCAGTTGTCCTGCCACAACTGAAATGGGCTCTGAATCCAAATATAAAGATGATACCTGGTGTGGATGATGGGGAAACTGACCTTAAAATCGTTCCCTGCCACGTGGAACGGAGCTCAAGTGGTGGCCCCAGTGGAGAGAGAAGTCCCCAGCCTAAGCCCCAGCCCACTTCCTCATAGCCCCCTCCAAGCCACACCTGAGCCAATCACCAGACGACACCTACCCCTTCCCCAACTCAAGGAAGTTCCCAACCCATAAAAACCTGCTCAAAACCTTACTAGGGGCTCACTCTTTGGGGAAGGATCCCGCTGAGCCCACCGGCTAAAAAAGCTGTGTTCTCCCTGATCTCTGCGTGCCGCTTGAGTTTCTCGGTCCTCGCCGTTTTTCTGCAACATTTGGTTCCCTGACCGGGAAACCCAACCACGCTGGCCCATTCGGCCACTGTTGTGGGGTGAGAGGTGGGCTGCGGAGCGACAGGGAACCCAAGAAGGGTATAGGCGCGCCCTTCCGATTTCGGCAGACCCCTAACCAGACCTTCCCCGGGTGACCGCAGCCCGCGCCTCCCCATCTGTACCCGCTGAAAGGGACTGGGGACAACCAGCCAGATCTTCCAGTTGGACCAGGTAAGCCCAGGGGCCACTGTCCAACACAGTCCTGTCCCACGTGACAGAAGGGGAGCCTGATCACCTTCCAGTAGGTTCTTATAACCTACCCAGACAGGGACGCCCTTGGGAGGGTGTCTACCTGGTGGGATTGTTTGAGGGCCTGATTGTGTGCCTGATTGTTTGGTTCTACTGCCTTGGCTAGCAACCAGAGTGGGCTCCACCCTGATTCTCGCGGAGCGTCATACGGCGTCATCCACTCCACGGAGTGGCCTGGTTCGGGGCTTATACGGATAGACCTTAGCCAAGACGCTCCTAAGCTCCCGCGAGGGACGTGAGCAGGGCAGCACCTGAGTGACCTCCCCACCCCACACCCCACCTCCACCCCCACCCGTCTGCCACATCGTACACTGTGGGAGAGAAACAGAGTAAGCCTACGGTCTTAGACTGAACGTTAAAGAATTTTTTTTTTAGGTTATTGATTTTTTTTTAATTAAATTTATTGGGGTGACAATTGTTAGTAAATTTACATAGATTTCAGGTGTACAATTCTGTATTACATCATCTATAAATCCCATTGTGTGTTCACCACCCAGAGTCAATTCTCCTTCCATCACCATATATTTGAGACAGAATGTTAAAGAATTTTAAAAAGGGTTTTGGAGGAGACTATGGAGTTCGCATGACCCCAGGAAAATTAAGAACCCTTTGTGTAGTAGAATGGCCCGCTTTTAACATCGGTTGGCCGTCAGAGGAACCCTAGACCTGGCCGTAGTCTGACACGCCTACATGGTGGGGACCGCAATCCCAGTCACCCAGGTCAATTTCCATACATCGACTCCTGGTTGGAAACTGCCAGGACCCTTCCACCTTGGGTACGGTTCTGCTCTAGTAAAAAGGAACAGTGTAGGATTCTCGTGGCCCAGGCCCCAAAAGGATCTCCCAACACCCCCCCCAAGGACCATTCACCAAGGGTACCCTGAGGAGGAGCTGCCAATCCCGCCGCCACCAAACGTCCCGCCAACCACTCCGGATGCAATCCCGGACACCCCGCCGCCCTCCGTTTTGCCACTAAGCCGCTCAAGCGAGGATCGGCCCGCAGAGCCCACACCCCAAGATCCCTTCGCCCGGAAACGTCCCGGCCCTCCAGATGCCTCTCCGCGAGCCCCCAGGTCCTGATCTCACGGGTCCCGACGGCCCCCTTCAGCCGGGTTGGCCTGTGACCTACTATCAGCCTTTCACAACCACTGCTCTCCTAAATGGGAAACACCACACTCCAGCATATTCGGAGAAACCTCAGGCCATGGTCGACCTCATGGAGTCCATCGTCCAAACGCATCAGCCTACATGGGAAGGCTGCTGACAGCTGCTTCGTACCCTCTTCAACACTGAGGAGGGGCGGAGAATGCTACAAGAAGCCCGAAAATGGCTCGAGGACAGGGCTCCAGCAGGCGTCGTGGACGTGGGGAGATGGGCTAACGAGGCTGCCCCTGAGAATCGGCTCGAAGGTAGGCGTGCTATCAGAAGATATCAAGAGGCCATTCTGCGGGGTCTCCGACAGGGAGCGAAGAAACCAACAAATATGTCAAAAACGGCTGATGTAACTCAAGACGGGGAAGAAACGCCCGGGGACTTCTATGAGCGACTATGCGAAGCTTCCCGCACATACACCCCGTTTGACCCAGAGGCGCCAGGAACTCAGCGAATGGTAAATGCGGCCTTTGTTGCGCAGTAGGCCCCGACATCCACCGAAAACTCCAAAAGCTTGAAGGTTTCGCTGGGATGAACATCACTCAACTGTTAGAAGCAGCCGTGACAACACAGCCAAACGAGCAGCCGATAAGAGGACAGAAGGTAACTCTACTGGCGGCGGCACTCCAACAAAACACCAACCCAAGGAAAACGACGGGACAAACAGGAAATCCGACGTAGCCTCCCAGGACGCTCAAGAAATATCAATGTGCCTACTGCAAGGAGATGGGACACTGGAAAAATGAATGTCCCAATCTGCGGTGGCCTAAACCCAGAAGCCATCCGCGGCCTGCCCCTCCTGCTGAAAAGGAACCTGAGTTCATCGGACTGGCTGGTATACACTCTGATTGACCGGGACCGGCTCTCTACTGCTAGGCCCCTGTGAGCCCACGGTTGACTTAGACACAGCGGGGCCAAAAGATAACCTTTATGGTAGACACAGGAGCAGAACACTCAGTGGTTACTACCCCCATGGCTCCCCTTACTAATCGGACTGTAACCATCGTGGGGGCCACCGGAGATCAGGCAAGACAGCCGTTTTGCCGATCCAGAACCTGCAAGGTGGGGGGGGGGGCACATAGTATCCCATGAGTTCTTATACATACCAGAGTGCCCTATCCTGCTGCTGGGGAGGGACCTACTCACCAAGTTATGGGCAGAAATTTCCTTTGAGCCATCTGGCCAAACAACCATGAAGGTGAGCTCTGCCAAGCCACAGCTCATCCTGTCCCTCAACATGCCTAGGGCCGAAGAATGGAGACTATTTGAATCAGAGGCCACGAAGACAAACTGTGAATTCTACCGAACTGAGGTACCAGGGGTGTGGGCAGAGGACAATCCTCCTGGACTTGCCAGCCAACGGGTTCTGGTCATAATTGAACTAAAGGCCGGGGCCTAGCCGCAACGGCTTCGACAGTACCTGATCTCCAGGGAAGCCCAGATAGGCAGCCAGATACATCTTGAACGGTTGAAAGATGTGGGCATCCTCGTTGAGTGTCAGTCCCCCTGGAACACACCGCTGCTCCCTGTTAAGAAACCAAATGGTGGGGGGTGGGGGGAGGGAGATGAGGGTAAGGGGGATCAATTACACGGTGATGGAAGGAGAACTGACTCTGGGTGGTGAACACACAGTGGGATTTATAGATGATGTAATACAGAATTGTACACCTGAAATCTATGTAATTTCACTAACAATTGTCACCCAAATAAATTAAAAAAAAAAAAGAAAGAAAAGAAACCAAATGGTGAATATCGCCCAGTTCAGGACCACTGCACTGTGAATCAGTAACTCAGTCTTTACATCCAGTAGTTCCCAATCCCTATACCCTTCTCAGCCAGGTCCCACCGGAGGCCACCTGGTTCACATGCCTGGACCTTAAGGATGCCTTCTTCTGTATCCGACTGGCCCGGATACGCCAACCCATCTTTGTCTTCAAGTGGACTGACTCTAACTCAGGGCATCAAATGCAGCTCACCTGGACGAGGCTTCCACAGGGGTTTAAGAACTCCCCCACACTATTCAGTGAGGCCCTGGCTTCTGACCTCGCGAGTTTCCCGCGAGAACAAGCCAACTGCACCCTGTTGCAATACGTAGATGATCGCCTCGTCGCCTGCCCGACCAGAGAGGCCTGCCATCAGGCCATAATTGCCCTCTTACAACATCTGGCCACCAAAGGGTACCGAGTGTCCAGGGAAAAAGCTCAGCTCTGCAGACAGAAAGTCAAATACCTGGGCTTCATAATCACCCAAGAAAAACGGCCCTTCAGCGCAGAGTGAAAAGCAGTTATTACCAACCTTCTAGTTACCTTCTTCAGTAATTACCCACCACTACGCGGGCCCTCCGTGAATTTTTGGGGGCAGCTGGATTCTGTCGGATCTTGATCCCCGGGTTCTCGGCCATAGCCAGGCCACTTTATGAGTCACTCACTGGACAGGACAAACAACCCCTAGAATACGGAGAGGTGGGGAAAGGCCTTCACGGAACTCAGAGACTTGCTTGGGAGAGCCCCGACTTTAGGTCTACCCGATATGGAGAAACCTTTCTGCCTATTTGCCCATGAAAAGGACAAAACTGCATTGGGGCTCCTAACCCAAACAGTTGGACCCTGGATGAGGCCTATCGCTTACCTGTCCAAAAGACTCAACCTGGTCGCTTCCGGATGGCCCTTATGCCTGCGGGCCTTAGCCACTACAGTGCTCCTCATCTGGGAAGCTGACAAGCTCACCCTTAGACAACAACTCACAGTCAAGGTTCCCCATTTTGTAATTACGCTCATGAACTGTCAGGGTCCACGATGGCTCTCCAACGCCAGGCTCACCCAATACCAAGGGCTCCTTCTGGAAAATCCTCGCATAAGCGTTCAGACTGTTCAAGCCCTGAACCCAGCAACCTTCCTCCCTACAGCCGAAGGCAAGCCAGAACACGACTGCCTAGAAGGCATCACTGAGGTCCGTGCCACAAGGCCTGACCTACGGGACTCCCCTCTGCAGGACGCAGAGGTTACACTCTATACTGACAGCAGTACTTTTCTATAGAATGGGCTGCGTAGAGCTGGATACGCTGTAACTACAGCCTCAGAGATTCTAGAGGCAAAGGCACTCCCTGCCAAGTGGTCAGCACAACGAGCCGAACTGGGCTCTCATACGGGCACTACAGCTTTTGAGAGCCAAAAAGGTCAATATTTACACAGACTCTAGGTACGCTTTTGCCACCATGCACACACATGGGGCCATCTACAAAGAACGTGGCCTCCTCACGTCTGATGGGAAGACCATCAAAAACAAAGGCAGGGGCCGGCCCAGTGGCTCAGGTGGTTAGAGCTCCATGCTCTTAACTCCGAAGGCTGCCGGTTCTATTCCCACATGGGCCAGTGGGCTCTCAACAACAAGGTTGCCGGTTCAACTACTCCAGTCCCACAAGGGATGATGGGCTCCGCCCCCTGCAACTAAGATTGAACACGGCACCTTGAGCTGAGCTGCCGCTGAGCTCCTGGATGGCTCCGTTTTGTTGGAGCGCGTCCTCTCAACCACAAGGTTGCCGGTTCTACTCGAGTCCCGCAAGGGATAGTGGGGGTGGACTGCGCCCCTGCAACTAGCAACAGCAACTGGAGCTGAGCTGCGCCCTCCACAACTAAGATTGAAAGGACAACAATTTGACTTGGAAAAAAGTCCTGGAAGTACACACTGTCCCCAATAAAGTCCTGCTCCCCTGCCCCAATAAAATCTTTTTTAAAAAAAAAAAAAAGTGCCGGCCGGGTGGCGCAGGCGGTAGGAGCTCCATGCTCCTAACTCCGAAGGCTGCCGGTTCGATTCCCACATGGGCCAGTGTGCTCTCAACAACAAGGTTGCTGGTTCAACTCCTCGAGTCCTGCAAGGGATAGTGGGGGTGGACTGCGCCCTTGCAACTAGCAACAGCACCTGGAGCTGAGCTACGCCCTCCACAACTAAGACTGAAAGGACAACAACTTGAAGCTGAACGGCACCCTCCACAACTAAGACTGAAAGGACAACAACTTGACTTGGAAAAAAGTCCTGGAAGTACACACTGTTCCCCAATAAAGTCCTGTTCCCCTTCCCCAATAAAATCTTTTTTGTTTGTTTGTTTTTTTTTAAAAGGCAAAATACTATAGCTATTGGAAGCTGTTTGGGCACCCCAGTGCTTAGCTATCATCCACTGCCAAGGACACCAGAAAGGGAACGATGAGCCGGCTGCTGGCAATTGCCTCACCGGTCAAGCCATGAGGGCAGCAGCCCAGGACACAGACTCAGCCATCATTGCTTCCACCACCCCATGTCAATCCCTACCTACACCGCAGCGGAAGACAGCTGGGCACAGAATAAGGAAGCCACCCGACATCCTTAGGGTTGGTGGATACTGTGTGATGGCTGCTTGTTTACCTCAGCTGCCCTCGCCCCCCCGCATCATTTCAGAACATCACTATTTCCCACCTAGGGAAGACTGGACTTGAAAAGCTGCTGGCCAAAAACTTCTATATAGCCAGACTCACAGCCTGTGCCACTCTATCACAGAGCGCTGTGCCACCTGTGCCAGACATAATCCCAAGACAGGACCGACCCCACCACCTGGAGTCCAACGAATGGGATCTGCCCCTTTTGAGGATCTCGAGGTAGACTTCACAGAAATGACCCTTCACCGAGGGACAAAATACCTTCTTGTCTTAGTCTGTACCTTCTCCGGCTGGGTGGAAGCCTTCCCCACTCGAACTGAGAGAGCCAAAGCAGTCACCAAGGTTCTCCTCCGTGAGATCATCCCATGGTATGGGCTTCCCCTTACCGTTCACAGAGACAACGGATCAGCCTTTGTCTCAGATGTACTACGGACTCTGGCCTCGGCCCTCAATGTTTCCTGGAAGCTTCACACGACCTATTGACCCCAGAGTTCAGGGAAAGTAGAGCGCATGAACCATACCCTCAAAGAAACATTGTCTAAGCTCTGCCAAGAAACCTCTCTGGGGTGGACGGGCCTACTTCCCTTGGCCATCCTCTGCTCCCGGTGTACTCCTCGGAAGGATGACTTCTCCCCATTTGAGATTCTTTATGGCCGGCCTCCCCCGTTGCTACCATCCAACCCAGGCAACCTCAGAGTAGTAGGTGGCTCCCACCTCCAAGGTCAGCTTATTGCCCTAGGAAAGATCCTTACGGGCCTTCACTCACATCTGCTAGAAAGAACTCCTGTCTCATTAGGGACCCCCGTCCATCCCCATCTTCCAGGTGACAGGGTCTGGGTCAAAGATTGGAAGCGTGAGCCCCTCCGCCCAATATGGACGGGCCCACACACAGTAATCCTTGTCACCCCCACTGCCCTGAAGGTCTGCAATATCACACTGGATCCACCATTCCCACGTCAAGTGAGCAGGACCGGACCAGCCCGCCTGGACCCCACACCCGGTACCTGATGAACCATTGAAGATGACGCTTAAGAAGACCTCCTGAATGACGGTTCTCATTTGTGCCCCCCTGACCATCGTCACCCTCTGCCTGCTGACCCTTCTGGCCTCTCTCCTGCTCATCTCTGTGACCCTGCCTGATGGGACCCCCAACCAGAGGGGTCTCCTCCTGTTTGGATTTCTACTATGGGTTTCTCCTCTGCTCATGCTCACCTGCCTGCGGCCCTCTGGCTCTTGAGTGTCCATAGCCTTTTCCCCTTAAGTCTCTCCTCGAAATGTCCCTGCACCCGGGGTCCGGGATAAGAGCCTACTTCCAATTCTGTCCCCCCATGCCCCAGGAGTGCTACCGGGGAGCCACGCCGACCACCTGCTCAGAATCCGGCCACACCTGTTGGACGCCACTCTGACTCAGACCTTCCGGGCCCCCTGCAGTTCCTTCCCCCGAGGGTCTGTCTGCTGGTCCTACCTGTCCCAGGCCGGGTCCTCCAGTGGCAGAGGTGCCCAGGCCGCCGCCCTCCGCACCCCTGCGGCAACCCGGATTGCTGCGATAGCTCGGGCTGCTCTGCCCCAGCCCTGCTACTGTGGCCTCAGCCTAACTTCCCTCCGCCGCTCACTCCACTCCCAGATACCCAGGCCTTCCCCGGCAGCTCCTCAACACATCCTACCGACTGTGGCTTCATTCTGCTCCCCCCTCCGCCAATTCCGCCTGTTGGATTTGTTTACCCCTTGCCCGTTGGCTTTTCTCCAGTATCCCGGTTCCCCCGACTGGTGGCTGCCCAACACCCCTAACACCTCCATCTCTGGCCCAATCGGCGGCCCGTCCCCCGAGCTCCTGCCCCGACTTCACCTGTTACCTGCCCCCAGGCCGCGCCCAGGTCCCTGATGCTTTACCTTGGCTAAGCCGCTACCCTACGGTGCCCCTCCCGGCATTTCCTCTCCTGCGAGGCCGGCTGACCTTTCAGATGCCGAGGCGTCAATGGCACCGACACGGGCTGCATTCCCTCGTTACATCCCCCTCCGCCTCCCTGTACCCGGACTCGCAGCCCCAGTCTCGGAGTTCCCTCCTCACCGTGCCCGTCGGGCGGCTGTCATCCCTTTCCTCACAGGCGCTGGCATCTTTACTGGGGTCGCCGCTGGTGCCTCCGGCCTTGGGACCTCCATCCACTTTTACTACAAGCTTCCTCAGGAACTCAGTGATGACACGGAGCGGGTCGCCGACTCACCCACGTCACTCCAGACCCAACTCTCCAGCCTGGGAGAACCAGGGAGCCCCGGACCTGCTCACGGCCGAAAAGGGTCCCAACCTGTCTCTTCCTCTAAGAAGAATGCTGCTATTACGTAAACCAGTGGGGATGGTCACCACCAAGGTCCGTGAGCTCCGAGACCGCATTCAGCACCACGTGGAGAGCTCGCCTCCTGGGGGTTTGGCTCAGTCCTGGACTTCCTGGCTCCTCCCTCTGGCGAGCCCCTTACTCTGCATTCTCCTCCTAGCTACCATTGGCCCCTGCATCCTCAATGCCCTTGTCCGTTTCATTAAAAACACCGTCTCCAGTCAGACCACCGCCTGCATCCTTGCCCTACGGGGTTATCGCCCTCTCAGTTTAAATGATGGTCTCTAGGGTTCCCCTTCTGATCATCGACAGGGAGGAGTGATGGGGAAACTGACCTTAAAATGGTTCCCTGCCACGTGGAACGGAGCTCAAATGGTGGCCCCAGTGGAGAGAGAAGTCCCCAGCCTAAGCCCCAGCCCACTTTCGCATAACCCCCTCCAAGCCACACCTTGAGCCAATCACCAGACAACACCTATGTCTTCCCCAACTCAAGGAAATCCCCAACCCATAAAAACCTGCTCAAAATCTTGCTAGGGGCTCAGTTTTTTGGGAAGGATACCACTGAGCCCGCCATCATAAAAAAGCTGTGTTCTCCCTGATCTCTGCGTACCGCTTGAGTTTCTCGGTCCTTGCCCTTTTTCTGCAACATGGTCTTGTACATTTTGGCTAGTTTTCCCCGAAATTTCTGTCTTAGGTACTCTTTCCTTCCCAGGATGAAGAACGCCAATGACCATTTGTTTCCCTTGAAGTAGTCTATTGGTCACAAACTTCCTGGTCTGGATGGTTACTGTGTCATCATGATGGTGGCCGACCCTTAAGCAACCACAGAGGCAGCCAGGGAGAAAAAAAGCGAAACCTTTTCAACTGATAAGAATTTTTACCTATTGCTTTTCTTTTGCTTAGGGTATTTTAATGGCTTAAATGGTTTAGATGACTTCATTATTTAGAGTATGTCATATCTGTCATTTTTTGAATGAAATAAAGCATTTAAATAAGTTTTATTAATATTAGAGTCAAAAACACAAACTAGTTCTTTCCCCCTACTTTTATATGTGAGATCATGATATGGGAGAGGTTTTGCATCTGTATGGGACCCATTCCTGGCTCCAACTTAAATATACATAACATATGCAAAGGGGCGGGGGGAATGACTGGCCAAGAGAGTAGCCCGCCCTCTCCCCCCACTAAAAACCTTTGTTTTATTTCCTGCAGAGATTCTAAGTCACCTTTTTTTTAAGTTTCTTATCTCATACCCCTGCTTTAAATAATTACCCTAAAACTTGTGATTTATACTTGTTGATTGTAGTCATTGAAGCCTAATGTTATTTCCAACCCACTCTGGGCCCAGCTCCTGGAGAACTAGCCACCTGAGTGACCAGTTGAATGGCCACAGGCTCCGTAAGAGCTCACGGATTTTCCGTCACATAGCCACCTCGCATCAATAACTCTGAGTTCTGCTCTTTAAGAAATTTAATTAAAATCTATTTTTCCTCGTTCAGGGGCCTTGGGGATACAGATAATACCCCAGAGAGATTGCCAGTCACAACCAAAGAAGTCAAGTCTTCCAGGTGAATCTCGAGACTCCTTCCTCTCATCTGAGATCAGATAGTGCAAGAGTTCTGTGAATCCCCAACAGGTAGGGACAGCTCTACGCCCCTGCCCAGCAGGAAGCAGATACAGAAGACCTCCTGTCCCTCAAATTCCCATAGAGGTTTTATGGGGATCACGTCTCTCAAGGGGAAAACAAGGCAGGCAGCTAGAGACAAACATTGGGTTTCTGCATCCCTACACATCCAACACAGTCCACAGGATGCGACAGCCCAGAAGACCTCCCCTCTCTGTCGGAAACGTCCCCTTTTCATTGTAATTATCTACCTCTATCTGAGATAGGGAAAAAAAAAAAGATAGGCAATCAGGGATGAGGCAGTGATGGAGGGGATTAAGGCAGAGACCATAACAAGGCCAGAAACTTTTAACAGCTCACAAAGCCATTCAAGCTGCAGAGCACACCAAAACTATCAGCTCAGGTGTAGGGGGGAAGGGCCAATCAGCTTGTAGTTAACAATTTCAAACTGCAGAGAACATGCGCAGTCTGAAGAGATGAGGTAATGGCCCCTTGTCAATCACAGGTGTCAACAAAGTGGTGCCACACCTGGAGAGCAACAGCCTATTCCAGATGAAACCCTTAGGCTCCTGTAAGCCATGCCTTTTTGAGCCTTGCTTTTACTTGGGGCCCCACTCCAAACCCTTTGGAGGTGTACTTTTTCTTCTAATAAACTGTTTTTTCACTACTTTACCTCGGTATCTCATTCAATTCTTTGCTCGAGATGCCAAGAACCTGGACACCACACCAAGGAGGGCCCATCCTCCTGCAGCCAGAGCAGCTAAGATTCCCAGTTATGTTCTAACGCCCGGGTTTGACCCCTGGTCTGGGAATCTAGCCGGGACTCCACTGTGTTTGACTCCCAGTGTGAGAGCCACGCCTGGACATGGCTCCAATCTGAGGCGGGCCAACTCTCCAGTAACATTCGGAAGACATTAACTCGTTTGCTCAAAGGATGTTTTGAAGAAAAAAGTGCCAAATCACTGATAAACTTTTGTGTACAGTTCAGCTTAAACTTTTTGTCAAAAAGGGTCAACAAATTCAGATGAGTTCCAGTAAATAATTGTGGCTCTGTTTTCTACTGTGTTACCTATTCCTTTAATAAGTTCGTAGCATATATTTATAGTAAAATGATAGTGGAAATTAAAATTAGGAGGAAAAATCAGGAATTCAATCATATTGAATTCAACAGTGTCACAAACCTGGTCTTTGTAAAAGGCCCACTGACTTCCCATCCCAGCACTGCCACTACCGAACAGTGACTGGACAAGTAAATTAATCTTTCTAGGGTTTGTCTCCTCTGTAACATGACTCTGATGATACTTGCCTCATAGGGTTTTTGTGGTTTTGTAGAGAATAAAGATAATATGACAAGCACCTGCAATAGTGGTTAACACATAGTAAGTGTTAATAATAGGAAGTTATTAATAGCAGTATTAATTCAACCAGAAGTAAAGTTTAAAGACAAGATGTGAAATTCTTAAAGTGCTATGCAGGTGAAGTACAATGACTCATTTGGCTAGCTAGTATATTGATCCTAACAGTGATAGGAAGGACTATATATAAAATACTTGCCATGGCTTTACCTCAAGAGATTAGCTACAGATTTTAAGTTTGGGGTCTCTTGTTAGTTAATTTCCCTCAGTTCTTCATAAATTTACATGGAATTTTGATCATTATACTATCCCTAATAATAATATGTTCCACAAATGCACCTGCTTTGGAAATTAACACTTCTGGTTTTTTTATCCCTAAATGAACCTATTTAAGTTATACAATTTTTCACATTCTAATATTGTCATTGAAATAATTATAAAATGATGTACTTAAGCGAAAAGAAAAGAAAGCACAAAGGAAGAAATAATACATTAATAGAATATGGACTGTCTTCTATTAAAATAATTATACATAAGAAAATCAAAATGATCTCTTGAGTTTTTGATATACTAAATAGTGGTCTTTGGTTTGAAATAGAAGTTTTTATAATTCTTAGGGGCATAAACATTTTATAATATATAATACATATACATGTGCATGCATGCATATATAATAAATAATGCATATATTCATATTTAATTCCTGGAAGCATAAAACATTTTACCTAGGGATGAAGTAGTAGTCTTCAATTCCTTAATTTACTCATGAAGAAAACCTATAAATTGAGACTATTTGGATGAATGGTGTTAAAAGATAAATTGAGGTACATTAAGATTTCCAAGAGCTTATTTGCACAATACTAAACCAAGAATGGCTAAGAGAGCTCCACTGACAGGAGCTAGGGGAAAGGCTTTTATAGAGCAGGCAGAAGCAAAATAAGGAAATTATTTGATTGGCTATAGCTTAAGGTTTCCTTATTTGGGAAAGCCGAGCTAGCTTTGTGATTGGTTATTATTAGGTTTCAATTTCTTAACCTTGAGGCAGTTATAGGAACTGACTCTGGCCTACATAAACTACCAAGGCCTTTGAGCCACCTCAGTCCAATGCCTCCTTGTTTCATTACTCTAACAATGTTAGTATTACATAAAATATCTAAAAATCATCTTCTCTTCTTTAATCAAAGAAACATTTAGCAGTGTGGATGAAAAAGGGGTTCTATAATAAAACTGACAAATCCAGTGATGGAAAGTCACCTCACAGAAATCTGATCATAAATTCCTAACTGAGCAGGTGATGAGGTGGACAGTCACATCCCAGGCATGTAACTTTTGTAGTAAACGACATATCTTTGACTTCCGTGAGCCTGTCTATTGTCCTTGTGCACCCAGGTTCACATACCTTTGAAGCATCAGAAGTAATTCTCTTTTCCAGACCCCTCAAGGGAGCACATAATCTTGTTAACTATCCTGTACTTCGCTTTCTCCCATCTTCATGTAATTTTCCTTATATTAAAAGAAACTGCAAAACTGTTATTCTCTGGAGCATTTTAGAACTTGCTTCATGGCAATGCCAGTTTGGCTAAAAAAATTCTTATACAAATTCCATCCAAGTTTGGATGTTCTTATGTCAACAGCTGGTAGTTTGGGATAAGGGTTGCGAACATTTAAAAATTATACTCATGGGGCTGGCCAGTTAGTTCAGTTGGTTAGAGCGTGGTGCTAGTAACACCAAGGTTCCTGGTTCAGTCCCTGCATGGGTCACTGTGACCTATGCCCTCCTTTAAAAAAAAACATTATAATGACTATAACAAGGCCAGTTTCCCCCAACACCAACAAACAATTCTCAGAACACCAGTAGGGTGTTGTCGACAAAAAACATTCAGCCTAAGAGAAAGCTTATAAGAGTTTATCTGAGCCAAACTGATGACAATTGTTGGGAAGCAAAATCTCAACAGATTGAGAAAATGCTCCGGCGACTGGATGGTTTGCAGCTTATTGTATACATAAAATCAAAGGAGGAAGGTTATAAGAAGTCCACTGGTGATAGATTAGGGGGTGGGAGAAAGCAAGCAGGGACATCTCTGGGATTGGATGAAATTAAATTGGAGACAGGTACTTCTTTTACACTGGTGGGTACAGGATGGTTAACAGTTTGCTTTTTACAGCACATAGAGATGGTAATCAGGAGACAAGCATAATAATGAAGCAATTTGCAGTTTCCAGCTGGGGGGTTGTGGGGAAGGATTACTGACATTCCAAAGATGTTATCTTAAGTGTAAAAAGACCACAGACAGGCCTACTTAAAGGCACAGATTACCTTTATGAAGAAAGCTAAAGATGTGATTTCCCACCATGGCCCACTTAGTTATGAAATTTTTATGCTCACGCCATCTTATGTGGTTATTTTCAGTCTCCTGAGCTTGTCAGGTTTAATATGTGGACACTTTTCCATCCACAGTGTCCAAGAATTCACCTCAATTCTGACACTACCAGGAGACAGAATCGCATTCCACAGGTTAAGGATTCAGTCCTACATCGTTCCTCCTCCCCAAACACACATGCACTGCGGATGCCAGCTGCAAACCCAGGCTCCCTGTGCTTGACCCTCGGGCTACTGAATGGAAGTTCCAACAACCCCATCCAGGTTGTCACCGGTACTTCTGACCAACTGGCTGTGAATCAGAGGTTCCCACAACCCCCTCCTTGGCTTGATTAATTTGCTAGAATGCCTCAAAGAACTCAGAGAAACACGTTACTTACTAAACCACTAGTTTATTATAAGAGTACATAATGCAGGAACAGACAGATGGAAGAGATGCACAAAGCAAGGTATGGGGAAAGGGTGGGGAGCTTCCATGCCCTCCCCTGGCATTCGACTTTCTCAGCGCCTCCATGTATTCACCAACCCAGAAACTCTCCGAACCACAAACCCCATCCTCTTGGAATTTTATGAAGGCCTCATTACACACTCATGATAAAGTTACTGATCATTGATGTAGTGGCGACTGACTCAACGTCCGGCCTCTATCCCCTTCCTGAAGGACTAAAAGTTCCAACCCTCTAATCACAAGGTTGGTTCTCCTGGCAACCAACCGATCCTTGGTGCTTCCAAGTCACTCATTCACATAACAAAAGACACCTTTATCACTCTCAAAGATGTAAATGAGGTAGGATCTGCTGGCAGTTTCTGGGTGTGGGCTGGGATTGTGTCTCGTGAGACCGGAAGAATGAAAACACAAAAACATGGACCAAGGAGAGGCAGAGTTTTAAAAAGAGGATACTTTATTGAAAGCAAAGGGTCGCAGCTCCCGAGCTGGAGGGGGTCCCCGAATGGGGCTGCCCAGTGACTGAGGCAAAAGTTCTTACTTTTATACCTTCCCCTGCCTGCTTGGGGAAGGGGGCTGGAGCCTTCTAATGGAATTCATCTATCAGGTTTGTCCTGTTTGCCCATCCTGAAGGGATTAACAAAATAATCCATTCCTGTCTATCAGGTCTGCTCCTTTGTCCGACCAAAAGGGATTTGAGATAATTTATTAACCTCAAGGAGCATTCTCATATCTTTGTCCTGGAGTGAAGGAGACATTCCAGAACCTGGAGTTTCAGGATATGGCTGCTTTTTGTTTATTCCACCAGGGACCCCTTGTCTACCGAGCAACATACTAACTAACCTGTCTCCTAACACTTAGGAAATTCCAAGGATTTTGGGAGCCTTGAGTCAGGAACTGTGGAGGAGCACCCAATATACTATATACTATATGAGAAATACATTTTTGTCACCTGAATGATGTTAAAAAAAACTCAACTAAGTAAATTTGAAGATCTAATTGGCTTTCTTATGCAATTCATGATTTGAGGAACATACCATCTAGCAACTAGAAGGGATCTCTGAGAGGTTGTACAAAATGCAAGGTTTTTATAGGAATAAGGGTGGGGCAAAGGCGCTATTAACGAAAGAAAAGAAAGGATTATTATTGGGGCATCTTTGAGCAAAAGAAGGGAAGGGTTTTTATCATGCAGATTGCCTCTTTTTTTCTACGGGGAGTGGATGGAGAGGTCCTGTGTAACAGATTACCTTACTGGTGCTTAAACACAAAATTCCATACTGGTTGATGTTTCTGGGAAAGGTTGAAATTGCAATTAGATCAGGTATTACATCTAGGTTTGATATCATGGGCTTTTAGCACCAGTGACACCATTTTGGGTCTGTGGTTTTTCTTTAAGAATGACCAAATATATATTTGTTATAAATCACGTTATCACAGGGAGGGAGGAATGTATATTGGTTTATTATATTTTTACTTCTATTGTTTAAAAATATTGTGCAAAACACAGAAGTAAGTCAACGAGACGACAGCAAGTCTATTCAATGTCACATTGAAGCATTGTTTAACAGGTCCCCCAAAAAGTATTGTTTAATCATCTAGGATCCCGTGGGTCAACACATCTTTTCTGTAAAGAACCAGATAGTAAATACTCAGAGTTTTGTTTTTTACAATCCTTTAAAAATGTAAAAGCCATTTTTAACTCATAGGCTACACTGCAACTGAAGGAGGGCCCAGTTGGCACCCCCATAGTAGAGGCCGCTCCAGGTCCCTGGCCTCACCTTTCCGTGACCTACCTATAGGGTAACAACAGATCATCCCCTGTGGCTTAAGCTCCAAATGTGCCCTGTCCCACCCAGTTCACTGTTTTAGAAAATTACCCTGAAATTTATGATTAATACCCTTAGGCTTATTGATTACAATCTCTGTGGTCCAGTATTCTTTCCAGGCTAATCCCATCTTTGTTCTTGGGTTGCTGACTCCGCTATAGAAGCCTCTGGAGGAATGCCCAGATTTTCCTTTAAAAACCCCCAACCGGTCTGAGAATGTTAAGGCAGTTTTTGGAGGTGTTAACCGGCTGCCTTCTCAGACCACAGGTGCTCTGATAATAAACACTTATTCTACGACCCAACTCCTGTGTTGGTCTATTGGCTGAGAGGCGCGGGCGGCACGTGCCCCGGACTCCTCTGGCCTCCGGTTTCATAACCACTAGTGGCTAAATTTTACCTGCTGACCTCATTTGTGGATCCCATTCTAGAGGATCTCTGTTTGTCTCACTGTTCATTATTGATTAAAGGCCTAGATTTTGTAAATTCACGTTAACTTGTAGGTTTTCTCCAGTAAAGATAAAAATAATTTGTCTGATAGAAATATAACATAAAAGTTACAGCTTTCTTGTCATATGTTATGAACCAGTTTTGTATGTAACAGAAGAATCTTTCAAATTAAATGTTTAATTTTGAGATTGTCGACATAAGAAATGTCCAAACTTGTAGAGAAGTTTAATGAGTTTATCTTAGCCAAACTCATGGTAATTGCCAGGAAGCAAAATCTCAATGGATTAAGAAAATGCTCCAGGGAATGGCAGTTTCACAGCTTATTTTATACACTAGAATCAAAGGAGAGGTAAGGAGGGTTACATGAAATCCATTGGTGGTAGATTAAGGGGGTGGTAGAAAGCAGAGCAGGGAAATCTCTGGGATTGGATAAAAAGTAAAATGGAGAGACGCATACTTCTTTTCCTTTGGTGGGTATAGGATAGTTCACAATTAACCTTCACAGCACAGAGAGATAGTATTTGGGGGAACAAGATAACAATGAGGGGTTCTGTGGTCTGGAGCTCTGGTGCAGCCGCTTGTGCCCTGATGGGTCTGGAAAAAGGGCTGATTCTGACATTCCAAGGGTGTTATCTTAGATGCAAAAAGACAACAGACAGGCTCACTGCAGGTAAAGATTGACCTTTGTCAGAGAAGCTACAGACCAAGGATGCTGACCACGACCCACTTTTAGTTAGAAATTTTCTGTTCAGACCAGCCTATGTGGTTAATTTCGGTCTCTGAGTTTGCAGGACCTGCCATGCGGCCTCCCCTGGGTTTGTCAGGTTTAGTCTGTAGCCCCCTTTTCATCCACAAGATGATTGTAGATTTACATTCAGTTATAAGAAATAAACCAGGAGCTGCATGTACCCTTTATTCAGCCTCCGCAGTGGTGACATCTCGCAGGACTATGGTTCAGTATCACAGCCATAAGGCTGCAGGAGTCAACATGCAGAGCGTTGCTTTCCGTCACCACAAGGATTACTTGTGTAGCCATTTTATATCCACACCCACTTCTCTCAAGATCCCACCTCCTTCATCCCTGGCAGCCATTAATTTTTTTCTCCGTTTTGGTAAATTTGTCATTTCAAGAATATTGTGTAAAAGAATCGTATAGTATGTAAACTTTTGGGCTTGGCTTTTTTCACGCAGCATAATTTTCTGGATTCATCCCGGTGAAAGGTGAACTCTTACTCAAAATTTCCTCTTTGAAAGGGCTATTAATACCAGTTCCTCTGTGAACCAGCCTTACTGTTGTTTGTTCCCTCACTGATGAGTTAAAAAAAATCTTTACAGTGTGTTTGTTCTCTATTTGTATGAGTCATATATTTTACTTTTTGAAAATAATCCTTTGTCATAATTACTTATCCTGTGCTTGCCCCCTACAGATAGTTCCCACTTGGCTCAGTTTTTTTCTTTAGAAAACTTATACCTAGTCAGAAAAGATAAGATCACCTTTTTTATCCTCCAGGCAGAATAAAAACATGATTTGCTTTGTTTGACTTTCAAAGTAATGATAAGAAACATGTTCTCTCTCCAGTGACAGGTTATTTCTGTGAGATTCTGGGGTGAGTTAAAAAGAAAGACATTTTAAAATAGCGTTTTTATCCTGACACTGGTTCTTTTCTTTTTTTTACCCCACTTTTTAAGCAAAGCTTCCAACAGTATGTCAGCATAGAAATACACGAGTAATTGGTCAAAAAACCCCATGTGTCCTTCCGATTTCGATTTTTGCTGCTAGTGAGAAGCAGGTAGTTTATGATAGAGATCACCACTTAATAGAAAAGGTATGTTTTCTCAAACGTGAAGGTTAGAAGCTGTTTAGTCCATTCCACTGTTTTTTAGAGCTTTTACTAACATACACCTCATTTAAAGAACCAAACAATAAAAATTTACTATGGAAAAATCTCAATTATACATAAAAGTAGAAAGAATAGTATAACAACCCCTCATGTAATCATTATTTAAATTCAATACTAGTAATATTTAGCCAATCTTGTTTCATACATACCCATCATTACCCCAATTCAGCAAATCCGACATCACATAATTTTATTCATAAATACTTCAGCATGTATTTGTAAGAGATAATTCACTTTTCAACATAACAATCCAATCACATCAAAAAATGGTAATAATTCCTTAACATAATCTAATATCCAGTCTACATTCAAATGTTCCCCACTGTCTTAAGCTTCTTTTTACAAATGATTGGAAACAGGATTTAAACAAGATCTGTGTGTATATTTGATTTTTTTCTTTTGTCTTAAACTTTATTCATTTATTTATTTATTTATTTATTTATTTATTTATTTATTTATTTATTTTGTAACAGCTTTATGAAGGTAAAATTGACATGAAATAAACTGTACAGGTGAAAGTGTACAATTTGATAACTTTTGTCATTATCTCCACATCCAAGATGATGAACATATCCATTACCCCAAAAGTTTCCTTCTGCTCCTTGGTAATCCCTCCTTCCCAGTCTCTCCATACTCCCATCCCTGAGCAACCACTGATCTATTTTCTATAGATTAGTTTGCATTTTCTAAAATTACTTTAAGGGACAGCTGGATGGCTCGGTTGGTTAGAGCTGCACCCAACACAACTAGATTGAAGGACAATGACTTGGAGCTGAGGGGCCCTGGAAAAACAGAATGTTCCCCAATATTCCCCAATAAAATTTAAAAATAAAATAAGTTGAAAATGGAATCACATAGTGTGTATTCTTTTTTGGTGTTGCTTCTTTCCCTCAGCATGATTATTTTGAGATTCATAATGTCGCTGCATGTATCCATTGTTCATTCCTTTCCATTGCAGTGTAGAATTTCACTGTATGGATGTATCTCCATTTGTAGTATCAATTCACTTGTGGATGATTATTGGGGTGGTTGGCTATTACAAATAAAGCTACTATGTACATTCACGTGAAATACTTTGTTGTACATGTGCTTCCGTTACTCATAGTAGCAGGAACACTGGGTCATATGGTAAGTATATGTTTCATGTTTAAAAAACTACCAAATATTTTTTCCACAGAGGTTATGTCAATTTACAGTCTCCCCAGTAAGAGTATGAGAGTTATGAAGCTCTGCATTCGTACCAATATTTGGTATGGTCAGTCTCAAATTTTTAATCAAATTTCACTTATATGTGAAATCTAAAAAAACACACAAAACAAATTAAATAGAAACAATACAGAGAACAAGCTGGTAGCTGCCAAAGGGAAGGGGGATGAAGGGATGGGGGAAAAGAAGATAGTGAGCCAGAGGAAATGCCAAAAGACAAAAACAAAAGAGTGAGTTTTAGGACTGAGGTCATAGAAAGATTTTTAGTTGGTGTGAGTGCATGAGCAACCTTGACTCTTAAATAAATGCATACAGATAAAAACAATACCTTTAAAATGCCAGTAATGCAACCCAATCATTGTGACAATTAACAACATCCGTACACATTTTCAAAATGCTAAGAGGGCAGCACTGCCCCCTTGGGAAGCTGACTATAGAGGAAAGAGCACTGAACTAAGAGAGGGACATGAAAGGGGTGCTCACTCTAGCTCAAGTCAACTAGCTGCTTTGGGTTTCATTTTCCTAATCTGAAAAATGGTCTGTGTGATCTCAAACATCTGTTCAATGATTCCTTGTACGCTGATATCATCTTTCTTACTGCTAGTTGAAAAAGTGTACCTGCTGAAAGCTACAGCCATGTCTCCCTCTGCTGGCTGATTAACATGTCATAAATGTCAACAAAAGGTTTTGATCTTTTCAATGTCCAAGTCGTCAGCTTTTAGAATTTATAAACCACCCTCAAAATGTTGACCAATTTAAAAAAGTAGCCTATATTTCAAATGTTTGTTACTATCTTCATTTTACCAGGTCTTCTCTCTATATATATAATCTCACAACAAAATCTCCATCTTTGGGCTGGCTGATTAGCTCAGTTGGTTAGAGCATGGTGCTAATAACACCAAGGTTGCGGGTTTGATCCCCACAGTGGCATGGGCCACTGTGAGCTGTGCCCTTCTAAAAAAACAAAAAACAAAGTCTCCATCTTCTCATCATCTAAATTAAGTTTAGAAAAGCCGGTCAGATTTCAAATAAAACTGACGTATTGTGTTGGTCAAGGACTTCTGGTTGGAATTATTTGGTTCATTCTCTCAGATGGCTCCAGTGGATTGTTATCTCCAAAGAGGAAATTTTCCGTTGGAGTTAACAGAATTTCAAAAAATATTCAGTAGAGCATTAACCTTTTAATGACTAAGCCATTGAAAAATCTGTCACATAGATCTTTAATAGTTTTTATTTCAATTTTTTAAAGTTTTATAAGAGTTTATTTGAGTCAAAATTTTGAGGAAGTGAGATCCCAATGGATTGAGAAAATACTCCAGAGAACGACAGTTCTGCAGTTCATTTTATACATTCATTTTATACATCAAAGGAGAAAATGTAAGGAAGTTAACATGAAATCCATTGGTGGTAGATTAAGGATGTGAGAGAAAGTAAACGGGGAAATCTCAGATTGGATAAAAAGCAAAATGGAGAAAGATACACTTTTTTCACACTGGTGGGTACCGAGTGGTTAACCTTTACAGCACATAGAGATGGTATGCTGGCAATAAGATAACAAAGTGGGGTTCTGTGGTCTCATGCTCGTACCTCCCAGGGGTCCTGGGCTCCGATGAAGGGACAGTAACTAGGAAGGCAGCAGAGACATCCAGGGAGAGACTGAGTTGTGTGGCCTCAGGTTGAGGACGGGAGGGACAGTTGCCATTTTCCCTGTGCAGAACCCTTCTCCCCTATATTTTTAATAGTTTTTAAATACTAATGTTGCCTTAGCTTCAAACTTCATATGATGATTCTCCCTCCTTCCTGAATACATTTAATTATTACTATTATTGTTTGTAACTTCTGTAAGTAACTTTAAATGCTTTTTGGAACAAAACAGGTTCTATAATATTTTAAAACTATTTTTAAATTATAGTTATTCATGCAAGGTAAAGAGAAAGAAATGGCAGAAAGAACTGAAATAGTACTGGAGAGCAGAAAGTTGAAAATGAAAGTCCTCCTTCACTTCCAGGTCCACATACAGAGACAGCCACTGTTCAGTTTTTGGTTCTCATACTTCAGTTCATTCTCATAACATGAAATAAAATCCTTTGTATTCTGATTTATCAACTTGAGAATATATTTTTTGGGTGGCCAGTTTTCTCAGTGGTTAGAGTGCAGTGCTCATAACACCAAGGTTGCTGGTTCGATTCCCACATGGGCCAGTGACTGTGCCCTCCACAACTAGATTGAAAACAACGACTTGATTTGGAGCTGGGCTGCCCCTCCCACAGCTAGAGTGAAGAGGACTTTACATGGAGCTGATGAATCCTGGAAAAATACACTGTCCCCTAATATTCCCCAATAAAAACAACAACAAAAAAAGGAGTATATTTTTTACTTTGTTATATAAGTGATTTATTACGATTATAATACATCCCACTGCCTCTGCCCATTACCTCCTAGTGGTTTCAGTTGGCTTTTATTTCTATGTCTCCTAGTGACTACCTTTTTGTCTTTAAATGTTATATGAAGTCATCTGTTTCTTAAATTATAAGTGTCAGGTTGTATCTATTGATTTTCCTCTATGAAAATCAGTAAATTAATGCACTTATTCTTTTTATCTCCTCCCCACTTTTGCTAGTTCCAGTATCATTTTACCTTGTCAAGACATAATAGTTATACAGTTTTTTTACTTAAATCGGAAGTTAAATTTCCCCTTTGCTAGGGTAAGCCATGTATGTTTTTGCCTCAGGGACTTTGCATTTACTCTTTCTGGTTCACTCCCTCGTTGATTCAGATCTCAGCTCAGATGCCACCTCTTCAAAAAGGCCTTCCCTGACCAACTTATCTACAAGAGAAACCCTTCCTCTCCACACCATTCTCTCTATTTTCTTGTTCTAGTTTAATTTCCTTCATGTAAGTAAGTCCATGTGGAGAGTTTTGCTGTGTTCACTGAATTTTCCCAGTGCTGAGAACAGTTTTTGGGCAATAGGTAGGTGCTTAATAAACATTTGTAGAATGAATAAATTCTAAAAGAGGAAAACCACAAAAGTAATGTCATAAAAGCTCTGAACATGCAAATATTATTTTAGAACCAAATGGTATACTGGAACCTATGAGAAAGGAAACTATAACCCCATGCCATTAACATTTTGGCAAAAGAAAGTCTTCCAAACATCAATTTCTAATATATCATCTTTTATTTCCAATATTATTAACTGTATTGTATTGTTCTTTCATTTCCAACTATTATTCCTGTGCCATCTTCCTTTTTTGGATTTATTTTGATTTTGCTGGAGAATCTCTTCAAAACATTTCTCATGTAGGGAGATAGACTTTTTGAATATCCCTTTGTCTGAGGATATCTTTATTTTGCCTTCATATTTGATTGATATCTTAGTAAGTATAGAATTGTAGGTTCTAACACTTTTCTCCTCTATCTTTGAATACATTGCTCAAATGTTTTCCAGCATTTGGTGATGAGAAATCTGAAATCAGTTTGATTTGGATACTTGGCAAGTGCCATCGCTTTCCACCTCCCTCTTTGGAAGATTTGTGGATTTCTAAAATTCCATCAGAATGTATTGACCTTTCTAATTAGCCCTGCTTGGTACTTAGTGAGTTGTATTTTTCTTGTTAAAGGAAATTTTCTATTATTACTTCCCCTCTCGCTTGTCTTTGTTCTCTCCTTTACATTGATATATCCTCCATCTTCTGTCATTTTGATTTCTGTTCTGAGAAGGTTCCTCTGCTTTGTCCTCCCAATTACTTAGCCTTCAGCTAATCCATTTTATCATTTTCTACTCCATTATGTTATTTTGGCAATCAGTCTTTCAGTTGTCCATTTAATCTTTTCTCTCTTCTTTCACTCAGACTTTTTGTTTGATAGATGCATTTTTCTCTGAGTATAGTAGTTCCCTTTATCCATGGGAATATGTCCCAAGTTCCCCAGTGGATGTCTGAAACCACAGATAGTACCAAACCCTATATCTACTATGTTTTTTCCTATATATACATTCTTGTAATAAAGTTTAATTTATACATTAGGCACAGTAAGAGGTTAACAATATCTAATAATAGAGCAATTATAACATACTGTAATAAAAGTTATGTGAATGTGGTCTCTTTCTCAGAATATCTTATTGTACTGTACTCTCCCTTCTTCTTGTGATGTGAGATGGTAAAATGCCTTCGTGATATGAAGTGAGGTGAATGATGTGTGCATTGTGCTGTAACGTTAGGCTACAATGGACCTTCTGACTGTATACATCAGAAGGATTATCTGCTTTGGGTGATCCTGGATCACTGAGTCACAACGATCGACCACGGCTAACAGAAACTGAGGAAAGCGAAACTGCAGACGAGGGCACTGACTACTGTAGACTCATTAGAACCATTTGGAATTTTCTTGTTTCTAGAATTACCTGTGTCTCCTATGGGGTCCGTAATTCATTTTGCTAATCTTTGTCCTTCTCTCCATGCTGCTGCTGCCTTTCCTCCCACCGGGTGGTCCCTGCCATGTACTTAGACGTAGGAGCAAAGTCTCTATTGGTTAGGCTAAGCTGCAGTGGGTGTGGGTTTTTTAGGAGTGACGTTCTCAGTCCTCCAGCCTGCCTGCCAGCATGCCTCATTAAAATATGTGGGTGAGAAACCAACAGGCAGGTCTGGGAAACCCATAATCACCAAATTAAAAAGGGCTGTACTTTGGATGGAACAGGTTTAGTGTGTTTCTCTCCCAAGAAGAGCTCGTTTTGCTCCTCCCCAGCCACATCTGCTGTGCAGTTCAGAAGTCAGCTCAGGCTCCACTCTCCTTCACCCAAGCATGCAGCCCTTCACAAGCCGCCCTCCTTGGGCCACCTACCCACATTTTTCAGAGAATTGTTCACCAGCTGTATCCCAAGGGCAAAAGCACTTGGAACAAGGCCTAATGCTTTACAATGTGTTTAACAAATATTTGTTGAACAAATACCATGTTTCCCCAAAAATAAGACCGAGCCAGACCATCAGCTCTAATGCATCTTTTGGAGCAAAAATTAATATAAGACCTGGTATTATATTTTATTAGACCCGGTCTTACATTATATTAAAATAAGACCGGGTCTTATATTAGTTTTTGCTCCAAAAGATCCATTAGAGCTGATGGTCCGGCTAGGTCTTATTTTCGGGGAAACAACAATAAATGACGGAAGAAGAGGGGAGAGGGGATGAATGCCCCTGCAATTCCAAGCCTGCTTCTTTAATGAATTACCCTGAAGATGGCTTCCAGGCCAGCCCTGCTCTTTGTTAACTTCAAGGTTGGCAATTGCCAGGATTTCCTTCATTACATATGCAGTATCAGGCTAAGTGCAATATCCTCTTGTTTTTCTCTATCAACGGGATCCCGCATGCTCACTCTCTCCTATAATTCCATATTTCAATGAGATCTTAGGAGACAAAGAAGATGTGTGCATGTGCTCAGTCTACCATATTAAACCAGAAATGTATCAGAAATATAGCTGCTGAAAGTTGTATTTTAAAACATTTGTTGAGCCTTCACAAGATGGAAAGTAGAAATAATTAGCACAGATTTTTCTATGTATTATATATTGATATTTTATTTGGAAATTAGGAAAATGATATAAGTTAGTTGAATACTTGCTCAAAAATTAGTGGGAGATGAATGAGTTAGAGATTTTTTTTGGCCTATGATTTTAATATAGTACCCACCTAATAAATTTTTATTGACAAAAATGAGTGGTCATAAATAGTAGATAAAATTTCAGGACTCCTGAGGACTTAATACAGTGATGATTGAGAAGCACTAGCATCGTGACATTTATTCCAAGAGTGACTAATTATATATATGTTTAATTTGAAAAAAAAAAACACATACTAGGGGACTTCTAGTTTCACTTCTGATATATAAAGAGTTTGGAAGTTGTCACTCATGTCTTTACAAGAAAAAGGCTGAACTGAAAATCAGTAACTTTTCTTGGAGCTTTCAGAGAATTTAGGTTGCAGGAAAAGCTGTCACCTCAGAATCTGGAGAGAGAACACAGAAAATCATAGAGATCAGCTTACCTGGAACAGAAGTTGCTGGAGACGTAAACTAGTAGAACTAAAATGGTCACTTTGATGAATTGCTAGAAACTGGGTGTGGACTAGCATCAGAGTGAGAACTCCTAGAAGTTAACTTCCAGGGACCCCACTAGGTTCTCTTTATGAAGAGCCAATAAAAAACACTTATGTTTCTGGCAGGAGGAGGGTAAAAGTAACTTCTGAAATACACCCTGAGTATTCTCCATAACAAAGGCCTATTCAGCAAGAAAGCAATACTTTATCAGAGCCTTATCTAACTTGGGGAAAGGGAAATTGCTCAAATCCAGCACCTTCTAGCTTTCCTTGCTCACGGAAGAGGGAAAAATGGTGCTGAGCAACACAGGTGAAAGTCACAGCCCAGGGACACAGGCCCACTAAAAGACTGAGACTAAATCATAGGATTATGAACATTTCTCAATCCCTTACCACACTAGGACTACAGTATAACAGTGAATTACAGCTGAAAGAGCTGCAAGATGCAGAGTCTATTTAAGCAGTTTTCAGGGAATCACAGAGGAGACTAAACCAAGGACCCTAGAAGGAATGAAAGCCTGACACCCACGGCTGCAGCAAATATGAATCACAGTCCAACTCCTAGCCAGATTAACATAAGACTTCCCACTGAACATCTGCTTATTTCAGTTTCTTTACCTAATACGTGATATCTGGCTTTCAAACAAATTTACTAGACAGTTAAGTTTTAAGGTAAGAAAAAACACAGTTTGAAGAGGCAAAGCAAGCATCAGAACCAGATTCAGATATGGTACTGATTTTGGAATTTAAAATAACTATGATTACTGTTAAAGGTTCTAATGGAAAAAGTAGGTAACATGCAAGAATAGACAGGTAACGTAAGCAGAGAGATGAAAACTAAGAATAAAAAAGAAATTCTAGAAATAATAAAAAAAATAATGATGTGGGGATATTTTCCTGTGACTCCCCAAATGATGTAGGTGATGTTGGATCTGCCGGCAGTTTGTGGGTGTGGGCTGGGATTGTGTCTTGTGAAGCCAAAGAATGGAAACACGGACCAGGGAGAGGCAAAAATTTTTAAAAAGAGGATAGTTTATTAGAGGCAGCAGAAGAGGTTGCAGCTCCCGAGTGGGAGGGGGTCCCGAATGGGGGTGGCCCCATGACTGAGGCAAAAGCTCTTACTTTATACCTTCTCTTGACTGCTTTGGGAAGGGTAGCTGTTTGAAGAAGGGGACTGGCACCTTCTCATGAAATTCATCTACCAGGTTTGTTCTGCTTGCCCATCCTAAAGGAATTAGCAAAGTAACCCACTCTTATCTATCAGATCTGCTCCATCTGTCAGGCCAAAATGAATTTTATGATTAACCTCAAGGCTTTGTTACATTATGTCCTCGAGCAAAGGAGTGATTTCAAAACCTGAAGTTTAGGATATGGCTGCCTTTGTTTATTCCACCAGGGACCTCCCTGTCTACCTAGGGACATGCTAACTCTCCTGTATCAATAATAACCACTGTAACAGAAATGAAGAATGTCTTTGATGGGCATTATCAATAGACTGGACACAATCAAGGAAAAAATCAGTGAGCTTGGAACTACGTTAATAGAAACTCCCCAAACTGAAGTGCAGAGAGAAAAAATAATACAAAAAGAAAACAATAAAACACAGAATAGAATGAAAGTGAAAATGTGGCACAATTTCAAAAGATGTAACATACATGTAATTAGAATACCAGAAGAAGAAAGAGAGAACAGAGCAGAAGAAACATTTGTAGAAATAATAGCCAAGAATATTCCAAAATTAATGACAGGCACCAAACCACAGACCCAGGAAATTCAGAGAATACCAAGCAGGATAAATACTATAAAAATTACACCTAAGCATTCATATACAAACTGCAGAAAACCAAAAGCAAAGAGAAAATAATGAAAGGAGCCACAGGGGGAAAACACCTTACCTATGGCAGATAAGAATTACATTGGCCTTCTCATCAGAATTCATGAAAGAAGAGAGTGAAGTGAAATATTTAACATGTTGAAAGAATGAAACCCACCAACTTAGAACTCTATATGCAGTGAAGTAATCCTGCAAAGTTGAAGGAGAAATAAAGACTTGCTCAGGCAAACAAAAAACAAAAAATTCATCAACAGACTTGTCTTACAAGAAATGTTAAAAGAAGTTATTCAGAAAGAAGAAAAAATATACAGGTCAGAAATGCAGATATACATAAATAAAGAAAGACCATTGGAGAAGGAATAAATTAGTGTGAAATATAACCTTTTATATTTCTTATTCTTAATTAATCTAATAAATAACTGTTCAAAGTAATGACAGTAATTAATGTGGGTGATTATAGTACATGGAAAAGTAAAATGAATGAAAGCAATGTTATAAAGGATAGTACCAAAGTTTATAGGGACAGTACAAAAGTATTGGGAATACACTATTTTACACACCTGTACCATCCACGAAGTACCTGCACTACCCATGAAGCAGTATAGTGTTATTTGAAAGTGGACTTAGTTATACATGTATTTGTAAATTTTAGGATAATCACTAATTTTTCTTAAAAAGTAGAAAATTGATATGCTGAGAGAGAAAAGAGACTCATACACAATGCTCAACTGAAACCACAGAAGGTGCGGAGCAGCTGGATGACGCAGTTGTTAGAGCGCGAGCTCTGAGCAACGGGGTTGCCGGTTCGATTCCCACATGGGCCAGTGAACTGAGCCCTTCACAATGAGATTGAAGGCAATGAGCTGCTGTTGAGCTTCTGGAGGGGAGGCCAGATGGCTCAGTTGGTTAGAGTGCCAGCTCTCAACAACAAGGTTGCCGGTTCAATTCCCACAGGGGATGGTGGGCTGCGCCCCCTGCAACTAAAGATTGAAAACGGCAACTGGACTTGGAGCTGAGCTGCGCCCTCCACAACTAGACTGAAGGACAATGACTTGGAGCTGATGGGCCCTGGAGAGACACACTGTTCCCCAATATGCCCCAATTAAAAAAAAAACAAAAAGCAAACCAAACAAAAACAAACAAACAAAAATAAAACCATTTATTTTTTTTAAATAAATAAATAAATAAAACCACAGAAGGTGGAAAACGGCAAGAAAAACAGAATGAAGAACAAGTGCAACAAACAGAAAACAAATTGACATTACTCCTACCGCAACAGGGTCCAGTTGGCACCCCCACAGAAAAGTCCTCTCCAAGCCCTTGGCCTCACCTTTCCTTGACCTATAGCTTAACAATAGATCTACCCCCTGTGGCCTGAGTTCAGAATGTCCACTGTCCCATCCAGTTTCCTGTTTTAGAAAATTACCCTGAAACTTATGATTAATACCCTTGGTCACAATCTCAATGGCCTCACATTCTTTCCAGGGTAATCCCATCATTGTTCCTGTGTTGCTGACTCCACCATAGAATCATATCGCCAGAGGGAAGGTGCCATGCAGACCCCCAAAACTATCACATAGCTTCTGGAGGAACACCCAGATTTTCCTTTAAATACCCCCAGCTGGACTGAGAATGTTAAGGCAGTTTTTGGAGGTGTTAACTCGCTGCCTTCTCAGACCACCGGTGCTCTGATAATAAATGCTTGTAAAATGACCCAACTCCTGTGTTGGTCTGTTGCCTGAGCAGCAGGCAGCATGAGCCCCAGACTCGTTTGGCCTCCATTTTCACTACTATTTCAATAATCAATTTAAATGTGAATGATCTAAATATACCAATTAAAAACATATATTATCAGAGTGGATCTAAAAAATAAGACCCAATTATATGTTGCCAAAAAGAAGCCCACTCTAAATTTAAAGAATAGGTTAAAAGTAAACTGATGGAAAAAGATCTACTGTGCTAACACTAAGGAAAAGAAACCTGGAGGAGTTATATTAATTTCAGACAGAGAGGACTTGAGAAGAAGTGTTATGGGAGTCTCGGCTCTTCTTGCTGACACAGTGAAGGCTCAAAGGTCAGCAAGCTGATTAACATGTAAGCAGCGTTTATTAGTTGTAAGTTCTCAGGGAAGAGAATGGGCTTAGCCCAGGTGGAAGAGGGAGGGAGGGAGGGAGGCAGGGAGGGAGAGGGAGAGGGAGAGGGAGAGGGAGAGGGAGAGGGAGAGGGAGAGGGAGAGGGAGAGGGAGAGGGAGAGGGGGGGAGAGAGAGAGAGAGAACTCAAGAGGGTGAGAGCCCTTGTTTCCAGCACTTAAAGTTTGTTGGGTGGGGTGAGGGAGTTACATATTGATTTGGCAGTAAAAGGCGAAGCGTTGTCTTCCATGGGAAGGTATGACCTCCTAAGATGGGTGGAGGCCTGTTGACTCAGATCCTTACCTTGCTCCAGACCACCTCTTGTCATCTGTTGTAAAAACAGATAAGTAGCTGGAGGCAGTTAATCAAAGCTATAAGCTTTTTCTGTAGGCACTATGGGCCCCCTTCCACCCCTGCTCCTTCTACATTTTCTAACTTCTACCTAACAGAAGGAAAATGCTTAGAGATAAAGAGGGACATTATGTAATGATAGAGGAGTCCATTATTCAAGAGACATAATGATCTTAAACATCTAAGCACCTAACAATAGTGCATCAAAATATGTGAGATAAAACTGAAAGAAATGCAAGGAGAAAAACAAATCCACCATTATTGTTGGAGACTTAAACACTCCTCTTTCAGTAATGAATAGATCCAGAAGGCAGTAAATTGGTAAGGACATAATTGACCTAAATAGCACCACTAATCAACTTGTCTGACTGACATTCATAGAATATTACACCCAACAACAGCAGAACATACATTCTTCTCAAGATTACATGGAACATTCACCAAGATAAACCGTATTTCACCAAGATAAACCATATTTTGGGCCATAAAAAACACTTGAAGGAGTTATAAAAGAAGAAATCATGCGAAGTATGTTCTTAGATCACAATTAAATCAATAGAAATCAGCAACAGAAAGAAAGCTGGAAACCCCCCAAATATTTGAAGACTAAACAAGATTCTCTAAATAACATATTGGTTAAAGAAGTCACAAGAAAAATGTAAAAATATTTTGAACTAAACAAAAGCAAAAATATAACTTATCAAAATTTGTGGGATGCAGCAGAATCAGTGTTTAGCAGAAAATTTGTAACAATAAATACATATTTTAGAAAAGAAAGATCTAAAATCAATAGTCTAAGCTTCCATCTTAGGAAACTAGAGAGAGAAGAGCAATTTATGCCTAAAAGAAGCAAAGAAAATACATAATGAAAAAATTAGCACAGAAATCAGTAAAATTGAAAATAGAAAAACAATCTAGAAAAGCAATGAAACTTAAAAGCTGGTTCTTTGGAAAAAATACATTGTGAACACAAACATTAATTTTGGTGATTTTTACTAGAAAAACAGTAAGAAAATCCTTTAGAAAGTAATATAAGCTGTAAGACAAAATTATTGTTATTTTTTAAGATTATTTATTGGGGAAGGGGAATAGGACTTTATTGGGGAACAGTGTGTACTTCCAGGACTTTTTCAAAGTCAAGTTGTCCTTTCAATCTTAGTTGTGGAGGGCGCAGCTCGCTGGCCCATGTGGGAATCGAACCAGCAGCCCTGTTGCTGTTTGCGCTCTAACAAACTGAGCCACCCGTCCGCCCCTTATTTTTGCTTTAACATTTAATTTTGCCAGTAATATTTTATTGGACAATAAATAGGTATTTTCTGGTTTTATAAGCATAGTTGGTCAGTGTGATTATATCTTTATAATTATCTGTCTTTGTTGAGCCTAAAATTAGGAAATTGTACATCTAAGGAGAAAAATCTTTATAATGTCTTAAGAGTTATAAACTTTTCAAAGTTTTATGAAAAACAACTATTTCTACTAATGACTATCCATTTTATGAATTTTGCATTTTCTGATTTAATTTCCGGAGTTGGATTATGCTGCCAGGCTTCACTTTCCCAGAATGTTTCTGGACTGCTTTTCTCCAGCCATCAGTTGGTATATTAACAGGAAGGAAGTACTGGACAAACTCATTTCAGGAGCTCCTTGAGGGAAAGGTCTACTTAAAGACAGCAACACAGTGCTTTCCATATACTAGGAATGCAACATTTGTGGAATGAATGATATATGCTTTTTATACAAAAAAGCTAATTAGAGATATCAATTACTTGTGCTGTAAAGTATATCTAATTTTGGATTTGCAATTTTTGGAGTTATCCACATCATAATTAATGCACAGGGGCTTGGCCCTATGAAACCAGGAAAGAAACAGATTTTAGCTTCACTTTATTAGATATTAGGATCAACTAAGGATTAAAAAGATCAACTAAGACACTATTATCTTCCCAAAGGGTTAAGTTAATGGAAGGTGGCTTCCTCATCAAATGAAGAAACTCTTTGTCTTCTAGACCAAGGTTCTTGGTATGAAACGTTTTTGCCTTGGTCAAACCAGTTAATAAGATCTTATATGTTGAAAATTACTTTTGTAAACAGCAAAAGAAGTGTAGAAACAGGATCAATGTGGCCAGTAAAGAGCAGCCATGGGTGGGATGGGATCTAAGGAGAGCAACAGGGTATGTGCTGCTGGCTGCTTGTGTGAACAGTTCTCAGAGGTTGCAGGTGGAGTTGATTGGAGCCGCAACAAAAGTGCTCCCAAGTACCTTTTATCCTGAAAAGTTAAGGTTGAGGAATTCTTGCACTTAACCTTGAACCCTACCAGTCACTAAAATCCATTTTGAGGTTATTATTAATACACAGTTTATAAACAAAACCTCAATAAAGAATATCTCTTGCAGCCTTTAAAACTCAGTCCTCCATTTCAGGAGTTGCAGAACGAAGTGTGTTTTGTTAAATTCCTTGTTCCATTCTGATCAACTAAATGAAATAAAATTAAGACGTCCACCCCTCACAAACAGTGACCTCCAGGTCAGAGGGTAGGGAGATTGCCATCCTGGCTGCTGTTTTGTTGTCATGGAGCCGCTGACAGCCACAGGCCTGAGACTTGCATGCTGTGCGGAGGCCCGGCTGTGTAGCCTACCCGCCTGCCACAGAAGGACAGAGCCAGGACTCTCCGGTTGTATTTTTATTGGAGTCAAGTCCATGTGGCTTGTATATTTTTTCCTTTAATATTGAGCATTTTGTTTCTCTTTCTGAGAATGTAATTTGAAACACTATAGAGCCAGTAATCATATAAAAAATGTACCCGTAAAAGCTGTACAGTTTTATACACCTTCACAATGTACTTTTGCTGCCTTCTAACGTGTTTCCCCAAAAATAAGACCTAGGTGGACAATCAGCTCTAATGCGTCTTTTGGAGCAAAAATTAATATAAGATCCGGGATTATATTATATAAGACCTGACCTTATATTATAGTACAATAAGACTGGGTCTTATATTAATTTTTGCTCCAAAAGACTCATTAGAGCTGATTGTCCGGCTAGGTCTTATTTTCAGGGAAACACGGTATGTAATTTATTTTGCAACATGTTACTGCACAGTTGTAGATACTTATGTACTGTAACATCACTTCAGTTATTTGTAAATAAGTTAAAAAAAACCCAACCTTAGCCCTCAAGAAAGTATACAGACAATCCACAGAATGGGAGACAAATATTTGCTAGTTATACATCTGATAATGTATCTAGAAAATATAAGGAACTCTTACTACTCAATAATAAAAAGACAAATAACCCAATTTAGACATGGATCTGAACAGACATTTCTCCAAAAAACACAGAAAAATTGCCAATAAACACACAAAAATTGCCAATAAACACACAAAAAGATGTTCAGTATAGTCATTAGAGAAATGCAAATCACAAGCACAATGAGTAAGCCAACTATTATTAAAAATAAATTTTAAAAGCTGAAAACAACCCCCAACATACAACTTACCTACTGCTAGGACGGCTATAACCAGAGTGAACAAGTGTTGGTGACGATGTGGAGAACTGGCATCCTCACACACTCCTGGTGGGAATGGGAAATGGTAGCGCTGCTTTGGAAAACAAACTGTGGGTCTTCAAAGGATTCAACATAGAGTTACCATAGGACCCAGCAATTCCACTCCTAGGTATATACCCAAAAGAAACGAAAACATACATCCACACAAAGTAGTGAACAAAAATGTTTTTAGAGCAGCATTCTTTTTTTTTTCTTCTCCCCTAATTCCGCCTCCACCCACCTCTGGTTCAAGCCGTTGTTTCTCAGTCTAGTTGTGTAGGACACAGCTCCCTGGCCCATGCTGCTATTATGAGCCTTGCGGCCCCCCCCCCCACCGGCAGTCAGTCGCCAGTCGCCAGTCGGCTGCTCACAGCAGCTCACGGCAGCTCTCGCCGGCTGCCAGCTGCTCACGCTGATGGTAGCCCACCGCAGCTTATTCCAACCTCTGGCTGCTCACAGCAGCCCAGCTCCAAGACCTGTTGTTCACAATCTTAGCTGTAGAGGGCGCAGCTCACTGGCCCATGTGGGAATCGAACCAGCGACCTTGGCATTAGGAGCACAGCACTCTAACCACCTGAGCCACTGGGACGGCCCAACAGCATTACTTTTGATAGCCAAAAGGGAGAAACAACCTAGACGTCCATCAGCTGATGCATGAACAAGATATGGTATGTTCACATGGAACATTAATAAAATGGTATAAAGTACTGACACCTGCTACAACATGGATCAAACTTGAAAACATGATGCTAAGTGAAAGAAGTCAGTCACAGAAGACCACATACATAATTCCATTTATCTGAATGACGAGAAGAGACAACTTTATAAAGAATATACTTTCTTGAGACAGAAGTAGTGGTTGCCAGGGGCTGGGCTGGGCTACGGATGGGAGGTGACTGCTGATAGGTATGGGGTTTACTTTTTGGGGTGATAAAGATGTAAAATTGATCGTGGTGATGGTTACTGTCATGCAGGGTCTCTGGTCCTTCTCCCCGCATAAGACACAGGATATGGTGAGTCCAAAATGGAACAACAACGGAGCCACGAATAAGGGGCTTATACCACTCTATTCTCGCCGGTGGCTGGGTTGGACACAGGAAGCAGGAGCCACATGATCCGCAATCTGCTGTCCGCTTCTCTGCCAACCAACCAACCCACCAGCATAGCCTCGGCAGTTATGCTGTGTTTCCCCCAAAATAAGACCTAGACGGACAATCAGCTCTAATGCGTCTTCTGGAGCAAAAATTATAGTAAAATAAGTAAAATTTTTATAGTAAAATAAGACCAGGTCCTATATAAGACTGGGTCTCATATTAATTTTTGCTCCAGAAGACGCATTAGAGCTGATTGTCCAGCTAGGTCTTATTTTTGGGGAAACACGGTATTAGTGGCTAACGGCTAACCAGTAACAGCTGATGGCCACCCAGCCATAGCAGATGGCCATCTGATCATAGATAATGGCCATCTAATAACTGAGCCAGCACCTTCCACATGATGCCGAGAGCCTGGAAACTGCTCTCTGGGACTCTGTCCCCACAGTTACACAACTCTGAATATATTAAAAACCTTTTGGGCCGGCCCGGTGGCTCAGGCTGTTAGAGCTCCACGCTTCTAACTCCGAAGGCTGCCGGTTCGATTCCCACATGGGCCAGTGGGCTCTCAACCACAAGGTTGCCAGTTCAACTCGAGTCCCACAAGGGATGGTGGGCTCTGCCCCCTGCAACTAAGATTGAACATGGCACCTTGAGCTGAGGTGCCCCCTGGATGGTTCAGTTGGTTGGAGCGCGGGCTCTCAACTACAAGGTTGCCAGTTCAATTCCTCGAGTGCCCCAAGGGATGGTGGGCAGTGCCCCCTGCAACTAAAGATTGAACATGGCACCTTGAGCTGAGCTGCCACTGAGCTCCTGGATGACTCAGTTGGTTGGAGCGCATCCTCTCAACCACAAGGTTGCCTGTTTGACTCCCGCAAGGGATGGTGGGTTGCGCCCCCTGCAACTAGCAATAGCAACTGGACCTGGAGCTGAGCTGCGCCCTCCACAACTGAGACTGAAAGGACAACAACTTGAAGCTGAACGGCACCACAACTAAGACTGAAAGGACAACAACTTGACTTGGAAAAAAGTCCTGGAAGTGCACACTGTTCCCCAATAAAGTCCTGTTCCCCTTCCCCAATAAAATCTTAAAAAAAAAAATCTTAAAAAACAAACAAACTTGCAATTGTACACTTTAAATGAGTATGTGAATTACATCTGAACAAAGCGGTTAATAACAACAACAAATAAGACAAAACCTCAGCGCTATTTCAGTCGCCTTACCATCCACCACAACCTGGGTTTTCAGCTTTATGTGCTAACCAGTCACACAATTCTCATTATTCCGGAAACCTCACTTTATGTTCCAGGAATTTAGAATTTAAAAATCTAAACAGAGGCTGCACTATGGATTAGTTCTGCTTCATTTAGAGAAAAAAGAAATTGCAGGGTGTTGTCGGATCTGCTTAAGGAAAATTCCAATAATCCTGAAATATTTCATAATCTATTAACAATCATGTTTGTTACGTGCTTCCACAGCAAAAATGATTACTTCCAATCACCATAGAACTTCATAATCTATTATTTCAAAATCACCTTTAACCAGCCTTATATCCAACCTACATACTCCCAATTTTATACATTAAACCTTAATATTCAAGACAAATTTACCACTATACCAGTGACATGCAATAAAGAAGTGATCTTTCTAGAATGTCACTGTCCAACTCAATAGCCATTGACCTCACGTGGGTATTAAGGACTGGATATGTGGCTAATCCAAACTGAGATATATTAGAAGTGTAAAATACACACTAGATTTTCAAGGCTTAGAACAAAAAGAATGTGAAATATTTAGCATTTTATATTACATGTTAAAATATTTTGGATATATTGGTTTAAATAAAATACAATTAATCTCACATCTTTTTACTACAAGAAAATTTTAAATCACATATGTGGCCTTCATTGTATTTCTGTTGGACTAGAGAAACACTGAGAGCTTTTGAGGGACAGTAAATACGCATGAGAAAACAAGAGCTTTGAAGAACTTCTCCCATTATAGCTGACTGCTTCCATCTCTTTTACATACTGTTCACTTGCCAGGAGTCTCGAGCGCAGGTACAAAAGCTGTAACACAAAGTCACCATTGTACTCCTCTGAGAAAACGGATTCATATGGTCTCACTAACCATTCTTGCTTCTTGCAGCTGCTGCTTTCATAAGCTCCAGTGCGTGCCAGCCAAGAAGCAAAGTTTTTAATTACAGCAGTTAAGACTTTTTTTTTTTTTTTTTGGATAATATTCCCATATGGAGCAACAAGGTCACAGAGCCTTAAAGACTGGTTTGACTAAACCTTTGGACAAGGTATTCAGATGAAAGCAAGGGCAGGAAAGAAAGAAAAGAAGATCCTGGTGATGCTGGAGGCAGCTGGAAAATGAGAAGCATGAAAGGGAGTTTAAGGAAGAATCCGAGAGTGACTTCAAGTGGGCACTCCTTAAATCGTCAGTTTGAGCCCTGGATCCAGCGGCAGCACAACCCCTTGCCCGGTGTCCCACCTCATCAGCATGGATGCCTGTGCAGCTCGGTGACTGATTTGTTACCTGGGACGGTGCTGTCCAGTACGGCAGCCGCTGGCCACACACATCGCTCTGAAGCAGCTAAGCCATGGCTGCTGCGACTGAGGAGCTGAATTTCACATTTCAGTTAGCTTGACTTTAAATCAACCACATGTGGCTGGTGGCTGCTGTATTGGCCAGCGCGGGCCTGGCGCTCACTTCCCAGGGTGGTGTGCACCAGCAGCACAGGCAGCCTCAGGGGGTTTGTGAGCCACGCAGTGTTTCTGACTCCGCCGGGACTCCTGAAATATGTCCCACAGGATAACAAGACTGCTGGGTAATTCCCATGCATGTTAGAGTTTGGAAAGCACTTACCTACAGCAGGGGGCCCTATATGAATACCCCGAAACCATAAAATTGTATAAAAAGTTAGCATACACACATATGCATTCACACACACACACACACACACAACACACACACCTTATTTTTTAGTGCAAAATTGGCCACAAAATGCATTCCAGTGCAAATACCAGTTTGTGCAAATTTATACTGCCTGTAACAACTGGTGAACTTTTAAACACTAATGTGCTATTGCAGCTGTTATCAATTTTTTGGTTGATTCAGGAATCCACTAAAAAAAGGTTTATTATTAGTATAAGGGTGTCTAGTATAAGGGTATCTACAACATGCAATCAAGAGTAAAAAGTTGATAGCATGAGCTTACTTTTTCATTAGTATAATAAATAGTTCTGGTTTACATTATAATAAAAAATAACGATCTTTCATTATTTCTTTTAGCAAAAATTTAGGAAACGATGACACTTTCATGCTGAGGATGAGGTGGCTGCTTTCAGGCTTTGTCAACTGGTCTCAGAAGAACTTCCCCATTTGTTAAAGTCCCTAGAGTTAGAGTACGTCCCCAAGTCTCAAAATGGTTCTAAGAAACTGCCTCGAATCATGATTTTCCCACTGGTATTTAAGAAGAGACGTGCACAAATTGGAGCTGGCTAATCCAGCCAGGAAAAGGAACTCATCACAGAGCCAGAAGTATTTCCCAGAAGAAACATTTATAAGTTTAGCCTCACTTTTTATCTGGTAATACAAATTTATAAACGCAGAACGACTGAATGCACTGGCAATGGGCAGTTAGGTCCCTATTAATAAATAACCTTTTCACTAATCAGTCCGATGAAAGAGAATAACTTACTAGTACTGGAAAGTACAAACAGACCAACAGACGTTTAATAAATTTGGTCTTTGTAGGACAAAAGATTCTACAGAAACTAGCCAGCTAAAAGGGTAATTTACCATGATATTTATTTATTTATTTTTTAACCTCCGCAGTGACAGATGTCAACTGAAACAGTTCTCAATCTTGTTTCCACTGCCAGATATGGGACAAATGTCATTCACCCTCCCATGTGTGATGTTCCTGCAGGGGAGCTCTTCGCCATCCCATTCTTTTCCACTCCAGAAAGCACACCGGAAGGCCAGCGAGTGGTGCTACTGTGAGAGTGACCTAGAATTCAGCCTGACCCGGTCAGTCAGTCACGCAGTTTGATAACTCTAGAATATTATCTCGCGATGCCTCACACCCAAGCACGACACACCTCTGTGTCAACACCATTTCTGCGGATCCCTCATTAGCTCCCTGCCTTCATTCAGGGCCAAGATTCACATTTGTAGCTTTACATAGTTATTTATTAATATAACCAGTAGAAATAAGTTTTTAAAAATATTTATTATATTTGGTTCTAGAAATGATAGAAAATAAAAACTGGTACAATTATGTCATAGACCCTTGGAAAGGTATATTTATCCTCACACCAGAGAAAAGTTTTACGCGATGCCAGACATGGAAATACCTAGGCTGGTGGTGATAAAACTTAATGCTGCTGATAGGAGGAGCCCTTGTACAATTTTTAAAGTTTTTTTCTCTGCTGTCATTTATTTTGGGGCAAATACCAGTCCACTGGAAAGAGTTCTGAACATAAAAGGCACCTAGAGTAAAAGTTAGACCTTGACTACTAAAAATAGTTGCACATGTTTATATCAAGAAAAGAGGCCCTATCAATGCAACGCTCTTGCAAGACAACAATATAAATGCAAAGGCGACTGCAACTGAAAAATCTAAACCTGATACACAAACTAGATAACGTTTGTGTTTATAAATCTATAAGCATGAGTATTATATTTATGTTCATAAGCGGAGGGGTGCTCTAATTATTTATTTGTAGTTACAATCTGTTTGGTTGCATTTTCTCTTAAAATGCACTACTGTGTACTCCATTCACGGATGTGTTAAAAATTCCTGTTGTCTTTCAAGAACGTAGCAAAACCTAAAACCAATACTTTAAACCAAAGTCCTTTTGAATTATTAGAAAGCCAGTAAAGCTGACATTTTACTGTGATTTAAGCACCCTGAAATATATTCTGACCAATTTATATCCTCTAAGCTAGAATTAGGATCCTCAGGATTTGTATGGGTGTACAAATATTGCAAATAAAGCTAATAAAAACTTGAAAAAATACGAATAATCTTTTACTACAAAGATCCAAAATCCATGTATGGGTCTGTGCTAAGAAAAAAATGAACAGGAAGCCAGCAAACACTTGTCTGCCTTTTCTAGTCTGGAGAACAGGATTCAGCGGAGCCAGGTGGTATTCAGCTGGGTCTGGTTCTTGATGCTGGTATCCATTTTTAGCACTTCGCGAATGGCCATGGTAGCATAGGTTGAAGGAGGAAGAGAGAAATCCATCTTCAGAGCTCTGTATTTGCCTTCTGCCAGGCAAGAAGGAAGAGAACAGTCAGAAAAGTAAGGCAGCTGTCAACCAACTGGGGCAAGTCATAATCTCTATACAAATAAAAGAACTGTGCTCCATTCCTCAGGATTCTATTTCCCACGGGACCTCAGAGAATGAGCAGTGGAAGTCAGAGATCTATGAGTGTTCAACCCAGCTGAATCTCCATGTTAATTCTACCTGGATCTGTCATAAAAAGGGCAGATGACAAAAGAGCACAGGAGAGAAAAGCATGCCAAAAATAAATAAATAAATAAAATAAAATTAGAGCACAGGGTGAGGACAGACAAAGGAATGGCAACAAGAATTTGACAATGAAGATGTTTTCTATACTTCCTGGATTTTCCTTTGTTAACTCTCCGTGGAGAAAAATAACTCTCTGGGAAGAAAATATTCAATCAACTATAATCAAAACCTCTAACAACCATTCATTTTTAGTGGGATTTACTGTTTGAACCACTGACCTCTAGCTATACTCATGAAACTAAGATGACAAAACACAAAATAGAAATCACAGTGGGGGTGAGAGGTAGTGGTGATTCTAAGAGGTTTTTTAGAAAATATTTCAAAGTAGACATAGACCAGATGGCTGAGTAAACTTACCAGAAGCAAAAACTGGTGGTGGCTTCCCTTCTAGGTTGTCCACATCTGTGTTGAAGAGTGGAATTTTAGGATCATCATATGCAACGACTTCCCTTCAAAACATATAAATAAAGAAAAGTGTGAATGTGAACTTCCATAAAAGGTGCTAAGTTGCTCATCATCATTTGTTTAGCAAGGAAAAACACATGGGTCTACTGTAAATAATTCTACGTGGAAATACTTAATAATGGAACAGGGCTCAATTTTATATATAAGTATTGCCTTTATATTATTATTTAGCAAGGTGACAGAAAATGTTTCCCTAGGATGGAAATTCTCTTACATGTACTTGGTAAGTAGCAAACCTCACTTTGCATAGATGCGACCAAATGAGTCCTAGCATTCCTACTTTCTCCATAGTGGATATCACTGCTCACAACACTGTACTCATGAGGACCTGCCCTCTGGAGGCGGAAGGACCAAGTCCAAGCCTCATAACACTTTCCCATAGTGCCCAGAAGAGGACGGAAGAGACAATTTCCTGGCAACGGGCAACCAGTTCAGGATTTAATTTTAAAAATTATCAAATAAAGCTTTAGCTAATACTAGCTATTAAAGTATTTTTAAATGGGTTAATACAAGTGTCTTTTATCTCTAGAAACATGAAAACCACCAAAGCCGTGTTCAAAACTCACCCTAACTCTGAGTAACACAACTTGCTCAGTATAGCTCGGAAAGGAAATCTCAGTTTTTCAGACACAGGGAAAAAGTTCATTTTCTGCACATTTCTTCAATGATTCAGTAATGTCAATAAAATATAAACTAAGCCACTTTCACTGTAAATTTGCATTCATTCATTTCCTGATGATTTGAAAAATACCAAAAGTAGCAGTAATAATAGTGGTAATAACTAACACATACATGTTAGATTGTAAGCACTGGAAAATATATGTGATACAGAAGCTTAAAATCTCACATCATAATTCAGTTCTATTTCATTCTGGGCTGTTACTCACCAGCTGACATTCTGAGGACGAATAATGATCTTTCGGTAGGCCCCTGATAAGGAATAATCGCGAATTTTGTGTCTCATGTTGTCAATATCAAGATTGTCTGCTGTGAGCATTTCCCTGTAGGCTTCACTAACTAACATAAAATACAAAAATTAGTTGGAATACAGCATGTCAGCAAGCTACCTTGAACTAGACTACAAATAGAGTAACGTGAAGATTCAGTTGGATTGCCCTAACAAAATTAGCCTCTAATTTACAATCCAGTCAATTCTCTGGAATCAAAACGTAGTGACTAACTAACTAGGATTAGGTGTCTCCAGCTTACGTTTGGCCAACTTGTATGTTATCTTTGCAGCCAGCTACAACATCTGGGATGTAAGGTTCCCAAGCTAGTTACAAAAGGCCATTTCATCAGAAGTTACTAACTACTATTTATACATGCTCAGAGAAGGAGAGACCATAGAGAGAAGTCTCAAACTCTTTCTGGCAGAAGGTAGTTATAAATAAATGTATAAAAACGAAAGACTTGGAAAACCATCTGTCTCACCCTGGCATCTCTCTCCTAATCCCCAAGACAGACATCCTCCCACCTGTGCTTGCACGCTGCCATTTACCGGGAACTACTTTTTTGTGAGGTATGCACTTAGAAAGTGCTTCCTGTTGCAAGCTGAAACCTGTCTTCTTGTAACTTCTGTTGGCTGCTTTGGAACACAGCAGATTACTTCCCTTTGCACATGAATCCGTAAGTACTGGACCTCTAAGCCATAGTGCCCCGAGGCCAAACCATGGTCCCCTCAACTGTGCCTCTCCTGCCATTCCTGCATTCCCCACCAAACCCCTATCTGCCTCGGGGTAACAGGCGTACGTCCCACAATAACTAACTCCAGGTACTTTTTGTGTAGACTATTATCAAACTGAGCCTTTTCTATCTACACATTTGATCTTTGAGCATAAACGTGAGAATTTATATTTAACCCTATTAAATGACCCCTGTGGTTCTTTTTAAATATTTATTTTTCACAGAATTAACATTAACTATTTTGGGTTACTCTATTTGCAAAAGTGATAAGCAGATTACTTAATTCAAGTTATTCGTAAGAAATGTTAGGTCCACCAGGGTCAAGGAAAGCTTCCCTCGCACACACTTGCCAGGACAACAGGCATCTCTAAATCGAGCTTTGCTGGACACCAAGTGCCCATATGTTATGAATCCACCCATCCCAGTTTATCACAAGGTTTTCATGAATGTCTTGTCAGAATTTACATTTTAATTGGTACTAGCCCAAGTTTCTGAGAGGTACAAGAAAGAAGAAAAGAATGCTTTCTTTTTCTTTCTTGGAAAGAGGGCAAGTGTGACTCTAAGCATCTCAGGGCCTTCCTTTCGGCTAGTTCCTGGTACGGGTCTCTCAGTTCCTCACTGTGCACCAGCCCAGGACAGGCAGACCACACCCCGCCCTCATCTACCTCTCTTCTGCGTCCTCCCCTCCCTTCCTCTTCTCTCCTCCTTTTCCCTCAGTGAAGTCAACCTCACATAAGCATTAGGAGCACAGTAATTCAATTAAATTAATCAACATGTAACTGGCAGATTCCTATTTCACTCTTTTATAACTATTTGCATTATCAATGTAGGGTGTTAACGCTAATCATTTTATAATTCGTAAAACTGCAAGTTATATAACATTTGTAAGTAAAATAATTCTGGCTTCTTGAGAGAAAAGATGTTCTGACAGGAAAACACCTTCCACAGCCCCGTGCTGGCTAGGACAGAACTTCTGGGGTCAGTTTTACCAAGCTGGTCCCATGCTCAGAGCTGCTTTCTTTTTTCAAATTTCTAATCGTTGAACAAGGAAACTTCCAATTCTGCCCCGCGTCCAATGGCATCGGTAACAGAAGTAATTCTTAACAGGCTCTGGGGAATGGGAAATAATGCTACTTTTCACTTTATACACTTCTGTGCTTGCTGACTTTTAAAACACAATGAGCAGATGTTACTTATATAGTTAAAAAAAAGATTAAAAAATGTTAAAGAATTATCCATTCACTTTCTCATTGATTCCTTCCAAATCCTTTCCATCCTTAATATGAACTAGTGAATTTCAGATGTTTAAATAAAGCCAATAATGACAACACTAAAAACAATAATACCAGTAACACCGCCGCCACCATCTTGTTTCTTAAATGATCTAGCTGAACGCATCTCTTTCTCAAGTCTGATGAGTATCAAAGTTCTAAAATTACATTTAAAATACTAATTTGTTTTCCCTGTTCGCCAATCTTGGCTGCCAGTGGCCTAACTATGTTAGACTCTGTTTTCCACATACAGGCAACTCACTTTTATGCTTTGGGTAGATAACATCGAAACCAGGCAAGGGCATTACCACATCATGGATGGAGTAACTATGAAGGTCTTCTTCCTCAATATAGGTGGCTGTGGCTACAAATTCACAAATGAATAAATTAAGAAAAATTAAGGAAATAGACAATTTCATGAGCTCAATCTTCTACAATTCTATACATCTAAGCAGTCAGAAGTGCAAGTCCTAGGTGGTACAGGTTCAGTGGCTACGAAGCTTGAAGAAATTAAGTTGGAATATATACCTTTCTGTCTTTTCTGCCCTACCCAAAAAATAAAAATCATTGACTTAGAAAAGGTTGGAAGTTAAAAAACATTTGTTTCTCAGCTGCACCCTCATTTTGTGGGAATCCTTACTTTTAACAATCATCTCCTTTTCTTTATTAAACAACACCATAAAATACTATTTGGAAGTACAACCAATGCTTCAACATAATTAGCACTACAGTGAGATACTGAGATCAGAGTTATAAAATAATTGTATTTCTGAAAAGAAAACAATTTCATGACAAAAAAATACTGTTTGGATCAACTATAATTAAATATACTGGGGGTGGTGCCAAAAAAATGTATGCACGTGACTTGTATTCATCTTTTGTTATCGGTATATATTGAGTATTAAAATTTTAATACTGTTTTTCCTTTCTTAAAATGTATATACATTTTTTGACACCCTTTGTGTGTATTTTCACAGGATGTAAAGTACAGCATAGGAAATATAGTCAATGGAATTTTAACAGGTACACACGATGTCAGAGGGGTAGTAGACTTGGGGGGGGGTTTATCACTTGGTGAGGGGTATCAATGTCTACCTAGTATGTTGCTCTGTACACGTGAAACTAATAAAAAAATACTATTTGGAAAGCTATCACAAATGAATGCATAAAGAATGAACAATTAAAAAAACAGTTGGTATTTAGAGGATAAAATATGGTGGCTCATGGGACATTAAAATACACTGGATGTGATCAATATTGGATGAAGAAAAAATATTAAATCAGGAAAAAAATAACAGATTTATCAGGCACACCTGCAGATGAGCAGGCTGTCATCTGGTACGCCAGAAAAACACGGACTTTGGAAACAAATAGACTTGATGCTGAATCCCAGCCTTTTCTTTTTTAACCATCTGTGGAACCCTGGGTAGGTGACAGGACCCCATCTGAAGAATGGAGAGAATACGTGCAGTAATTTGTGAACCAGAAGCCAGAAGACACGGGTGAAGGGCTTAGCACAGGACAGCACACAGTACTGGCACAGCAGCAGATGGAGTCGCGTGTGCGTCTGAGGAACATTTCCGACAGAGAGAGTGTGCACTAAGTGTCCACCAGATCATGGTCCATGTGAGAAGTGAGCTCCACTCTGGTGCTGACTTGAAGAAGCTCTTTAAAACTGGCTGACAACAGCCGAGCGGCTAACGTACATCCAGAGTACAGAGAAGTATTTGCTAGACCCAGATTAACGCTTGAAAAGGGATGTTAGGTACACCTGGTCCAAGTCTTACTCCAGCTGAGAAAATGGAGTCAGGCACTTACTCAGATCAGTCATATTAGAGATGCAGATCCAAACTAGTCAGTCTAACCTTACAAACTTACTAAACTAGTCAGTCTTTCCATTTCAAACTTACTACATAGATCTCTCTCTGTCTTAACTAGTAGCCAGGCTGGATTTTAAGCACTGGACCCCAGTTTGGATGAATAATGATGGGGTCTGCCTTTTTACCTCCTTTGAGAGCCAGGTCCCCTGGAACAGGTTTCAGCCCGTACTCTTCTATTCTCTTGCTCACCATGTTATTCCACACATAGCTTTGATAGCTATGAATATACATTAAGCGATTATTTCTTGGTATCTGGAGGGAAGGGAAACAGACAAGAAAAAAAATATTTTAAATACAAAAGTACTGTACTTCCCAAGACATCTTTTTAGTGGTGACCCTAGTATAAGAAACTCATGCCTTAAACCTCTCATTTTCCTAATAGCCTACAGAAATAGTGACTGATATGCAGCAACCAATTTTAGAGATGGAACCCCTCATACTAACGGGTTTTCAGTCGGCTACAGCTGCAGCAGTTCCCTTTTGCATCCACAATGCAAACATTCCTGCAGACAAAGCGAACGAAGCGAACGCTACAGAATTTATACCCTTAATCAACGACAAAGTCTTCAAATCCCCAAAATTTACCCTTCAATTATAAACCTAACAGTGCTTCTCCCCCACAATTTTATGGAAGGAGAAAACCTAAATAATTGAACTGACAACTAATTTCATGAGGAATCCTACCTTTTTTTGGTACATCCTGGGAAGAACAAATAAGACGCAAGCTTCAGAGTTAAACTTTCATCTATTCTGGATCATATATACCCAAATACTAGTAGAGGCTGCACAAGAGTGGGTACCACGTTGTACCACCATGAAGAAACCAAATCAACACGCAATCATTTAGACCACTTACTGTGCAAACCTCTTACTAAGGCAGACTATAGTTCTGATGCTGGAGAATGATCAGGAAATGAACTCTATGATGGATTCTGAGTGTCTCAAACACCAAGATAGTTAATTGAAATTACATTTCCCTGTCGATACTATTTTCCACATTAATGCTGCTCTCATTCCCTCAGTGTTAACAATTATGCTGACACTGCAAGCACCCATCACCAACCCCCATCACCATTCACGATCTGAACAAGGATCACTCAGGTAATACACCTCTTAGAGACCACCAAAGGATCCTTGTTTACCTTTTGCTCTTTCCAAACTTAGTAAATATTTAAAGGTAAACTTTAAAAAGCATTAAACCACCTCGAGTCATTTGCCTGACTTCACAAATCGCACTCACTATGCCAAATGCAGAGACTATATTCTTCATTCCATATTTTGAAAGTCCTCGAAGCAGCTGCCCTTCCACACACCTTTTGACAGGTAGTTTTCTGAGGGCAGCAGCTGGGTCTTTGGTCTTCGCCCATTCTTCCCTGCATCTTACTAAGTACCCCTTTTCGGCTGGGAGGTGGAAAAAAAAAAGCCGTGATTAAACAATTTATCCAATAGACAGATTTCTGTAACTTAAAATGCTTCATTAGAGAACACAAATTAGAAAATGCTACTTGTAATACAGGTGCTCTGAAAAGCTTCTGCTCATCTGAGAACCACTATCAGAAAGTGAAAAGATGAGAAATGTAAAAAGTTTACAGAACTAGATGGTTTTGTCAATGTACTACCACCCCAGGATTTAAAGTTGGTTACTGGTCATTATCATAGCTGATTCAACACATGACAAAACCTCGGTGGTCCTTTCTTCCTTCTCACTCTTTTCCTACTGTATTGTCAAATTTAATGGGTGACTTGCTTTAAAATTAGATAATTTTATCTCCTTTTAATTCGCAAATGAATAATTAGCCAAAGTAGGCATAGTCATTTTTATAATTTGCAAGTTATACTTAAATCCTTTTTCAAATAGTATGATTTTAGATATACTTTCTGGAAAGTTTTTCACGAACTCTTCAAACTAAAGATTCTCAACATGGTTTTGCCAAGTTTTTTATGTTCTATTACACTATGCTTTTTAACAAATTTACCACAAGTAAAATGTGTTTGGATTCCTATGTGTTCAGAGATTTAGTAGCACGTGGAAAAAGGGGAATGAATGTATTCATTTATGAATTAATAAATTAGATGAGCCAAGAGCTGAAAACAGGATATAATTTATAAATCTTAAATATACACAAAAACCTGTGAAAAAATAAAGTATACTTTTTATTTTACTATAATTTTTTTAAAGATTCTGAATTAACTACCCTAATTTTCACACATACTTTTATTCAAAGCAATTCTATAAATACCTAGCCATATATTCTATTTTTTTCATAACATGAATGTTAAGTCTCACCTCCAGAACGGGGTTTCAATATTAAATCCATGACTTCAGCCCAGGAATTTTGTAGTATAGCTCTAAAATTAAACAGCATTTATTTTACTTAATTTTGCATTAAGAAGAATTTTATATGCCCCAATCTGTAGTCAACAAATCATATTAACTTTATATGTTTTATTAAACTTAAAAGCTGAAAAACCACAATGAAAAGAGAAGTACCATTTATTTATTGTATGTTTAATCAAAATCACATTCTGTACTAAACTCTATATTCGTTTCTCATTACATATTATTTTGTGGAAATAAAAACAAAAAAAGATTTAAAAAAAAAGCTGAAAAACCAATATGACATAAATTTCAAATTTAAATGCTAAAAGAACTTAAAAAAAATTAAGAATTGTTACAACATTTAATATCATTTCAGTTTTAAAATTCTATTAAAATAGTATAAATGGGGCCGGCCTTGTGGCTCAGGAGGTTAGAGATCCATGCTCCTAACTCCGAAGGCTGCCGGTTTGATTCCCACATGGGCCAGTGGGCTCTCAACCACAAAGTTGCCAGTTCAACAACTCGAGTCCTGCATGGGATGGTGGGCTCCGCACCTTGCAACTAAAATTAAACACGGCACCTTGAGCTGAGCTGCCTTCCCAGATGGCTCAGTTGGTTGGAGCGCGGGCTCTCAACCACAAGGTTGCCGGTTCGACTCCCGCAAAGGATGGTGGGCTGTGCCCCCTGCAACTAGAAACGGCAACTGGACTTGGAGCTGAGCTGCGCCCTCCACAACTAAGATTGAAAGGACAACTTGACTTGGAAAAAAAAAAAAAGGCCTGGAAGTACACACTGTTCCCCAATAAAAGTCCTGTTCCCCTTTCCAACAAAAAAATCTTAAAAGAAATAGTATAAATGTTACGTAGTCATGCTTTAAGTTGTTATACATGGTATTACCTGTATAAATCAAAGTTAAGTCTTTATGTACCAACACTTATTTGAAATTTCTAAAAATTTCTCCCCCATGTTGCAAAAGCCTTTTTGCCTAGGCAAACAGATAAATGCAATTTATCTTTCTCTATTATTCTTGCCAAAATGGAAAAATCTTCGTTTTTTAGCTGATTACAAGTTATAGATGCTTCTTAAAGAGTAAACAGTACATAAGAAAGGTTACTTGCTATCTAACCGCTAAGAAATCACATAGTTAACACTTGAGAGTGTATTTTTCAAGACTTTTTGATTCATCTATAAGTGTGTGGAATTTTCCCTTTAACTTTTATTTTATTATCTTTCGCCATACAGAAGTTATATTTTGTGTATCGTATCTGAAAATTTTTTCAGGTAACACATCTGGTCTTGGAGTCATGCTTAGAAAGGCCTTCCCTATCAAACGAATATAGCAATCCCTCCTATTTATTTTTCTGTTTTTCCAGTTAATTAGGATTTTTATTTTTCACATTTAAGTTAATCTATAGGGGGTATTTCTGTATATTGAACTGTATGAAGTGCTGTTTAGTATCTACTGATGCGATCGTATGGGTTTTTAATCTACGAATACAACGAATAGCATTACATGAACAGATTTCCTAGTGCTGGCCGGCCGTCCTGGCAGCCCTGGAACAAGCTGTGCTATACTGATCTTTAAATATGCTCCGGGGTGACACATTTCGTGGGCTAGGTCTTCAGCAACACTTCCAAAAAGAGTATAGTACTAACTCAGGACTAGGCATTGGTATGCCAGGTTCCAGGGAAAAAGACTTCTATGCTCCCAAACCTTTGTGATCTGGAGGCCACTTGATTTTGTAAATAGTTTTACTGGAGAACAGCTGGGTTCCTTCATTTACATATGGTGGACGGCTGCTTTTGCACTGTCACAGCACAGATGAGTACAGCAGGTCCCCTAACGTCGTTTTGTTCAATGCCAATTCGCTGTCATGTTGATGAGAAGAAAAAAAATTGTTTCCTGGCTGGTGCCACTGTCTGTGTGGGGTTGGCACGTTCTCCCCACGTCTGCGTGGGTTTTCTCTGGGCCTTCCAGTTTTCTCCCACATCCCAAAGATATGCTCATGGGTTACGTGGCGTGTCTACATTGTTGCAGGGTGAGTGAGCCCCAGAATGAATGAATGTGGGGGTGTGTGTGAGTGCACCCAGTTATGGAAGGACGTCCTGTCCAGGGTGGGTGCCCTCCTGGTACACTGGGCTGCCAGGAGAGGCTCCAACCAGCCATGACCCGAAAATGGAATAAGCGGGTTGGAAAATCATCAACTGACTTTTTATTTATCTTTCTTAAATGTAAGTATAGCTCATAGTGATTTCAATGTTCAATATTAGAAGTGTTTGGGGCCTTTATTTTAAAAGTTTGGTGATATTTTTGTGACCAGAGCTATGCCGTAGAACTTAACACATTTATATCAATTAGCCTGTGGTCAAACTGGTGTCATTACAGGTCTGTGGTATCAAGTACATCCACACTGCTGTGTAACCATCAGGACCACCTGCCTCCAGAACGGTTTGCTCTTCTGCAACTGAAATGCTGTACACATCAAATGATAACTCCCCATTTCCTCCCACCCCCAGCTCCTGGCAACCACCATTTGACTTTGTCTATGAATTTGAATACTGTAGGAATTTGAATACTGTTAAGAGGAAATAGATAATATTTGTATTTTTTGACTGGCTTATTTCACTTAGCAAAAAAATTCAAGGTTTATTCATGTATCAAAATTTTCTTCCTTTTTACGGCTGAATAATATTCCATTGTACCTATGTACTACGTTTTGTTTATCCATTCATCTGTTAATAGACATTTGGTTGCTTCCACCTTTTGGCTACTGTGACTAGTGCTCTTATAAACACTGGTGTAAAGGTTGATACAGCCTCCCCTTAAATATTCTGTCCCATAATAAAATTAGTATCTTCACTATCTTTATCAACGTCCTCTGACCATTAGCAAGATTGAAAACATTACCTTTTATTATCTAATAATAGTGATTGTTAGTTACTACTGTTTTCTTCTTGGCAACAGTTTTTTCTCTGGTTAGTAGGTAAGGTTTAATTTTAAAATGCTACTTTCCAGTTACTGAGCACTTACTATAATCCAGGCATAGAGACAGGTGCTGCATAAACACCACGTCTGCTCATTTCATCAGCCTGTGAGGTTGGTGTTAACATCTCCATTTATAGCTGAGTAATCTAAGGCTTAGAGCTGAAGCCTGACTTCACTGCCTGAGCTCATACCCTTCACAACACTGCCTCAGAGGCAGAGGAAATGCTACATGATAGATTTTTACCATTTTAAAAACACATGAACGAATGCAACTTCATGCAGTCAGCAGCTGGAAGTCAAGAAAACACCTCTATTCCCAGGACTAGCTGACCAACTAGTGATTTCCGACAGACCTCCCTAAGCCTAAATTTCATCTTCACTAAAACGAAGGATTTGAAACACGAGGAAGAACATAAACTAAATAATCTCAGATCACTTCCAATTCATAACCTTCACAATTCTAACTCCCATGTGAATGATTACCTTCTGTAACATACTCTCTGCGGAACAACAGTATAATGTAAGTAGGTTTATGAACCCAAGTATGTATGTATTTATTTTTGTTGTTGTTTAGCTTTCCCAAGTATTTATTGATGGGATTCCCACCCTAGGTTACCCTAGAGGGATTTCCTATTAACTAAAAGTGAATCAGGGTTCTTAAAAGAAATTTTACTTCACTAATTACATCCCACAGTACTTCATTTAAAGGAAGGGGAAGGGCAGATCCCAGTTTAATAAATTGGCAAGGACTTGTTAACAGAGATTAGAAACTGCATCATCTCCTTCAGGCTACTGTGAGTCTGAGTTAACTCTCAGCAACTGCTTACTGATGGGCCATTCACTGAGCCAAGATTTACCTGTAAAAAAATAAAATAAAAAGGGAATCCCTGAGTGGGCAACCAGGGGTGGGAGAAAAACTTCCTTTTCAGGTCATATTTTGAACCCTTATTTATTATTTTACCTTGTGCATGTATTCTCTTAAAACAGAACAAAAATTAGGAGGCTGTGGATCAGGTGGTTATCCAAAGGGATGAGACACCACTGGTTCATTTGGCCCAGGTATGAGGAAATCTAGAAATAATTAAAAACACCACCAACAAAAAACCCTGCTTCTTCTTATGAGAGAGCTCTTTTAGGCGAGAATTAAGAAATGAAATACAAACCTTCCAACTTCATACGTGGGGACGGCTGTAGTTCCAAATCTTTGCATTCCGTAGTAGTTAATAAATCCAATCTCCTTGAGAGAGTTCATGGCCTGTTGTACTTGGTCATCAGTTCCTGTTATATTTCTTCAGGGGTCCAAATTATCCGAGGAAAAAGTTTACAGTCAAACACATTCAGGGGTGCACATCATAAATGATACAGCTTGGCTTCCACGCCGTTCCCTTGTTCCCTGCAGTTTTCTCTCTACTTCCTGAGAACTTTGCCATTTCTTTTTTAAAATTGTGGTAAAATATACACAACATCAAATTGACCATTTTACTCATGTTTAAGCATGCAATATAGTGGCATTAAATACACTGACAATCTTGTGCAACCGTCACCACTATTTACTTCCCGAACTTTTTCATCTTCCCAAACTGACACTTCGCACCCATCAAACAACTCTCCATCCCCCCTCCACCTCCGTCCCAGGTAACAGCTCTTCTACTTTCTATGTCTATGATTTGCCTATTCCAGGTATCACATAAAAGTGTAATCATAGGGTCTCTGTTTTTTAACAATATTTAAGGCGAAATATTGTTTTTTAACAATATTTAAGGCAATAACGTCTTTCTAAAGGTGGTGCTGAGTTTTTAGAGGGGCGAGGGTATTGGTACACATACTCCAGCAGTTTTTGCTCCCCAGTCCTATCAGGCCCCCCTCAGCCTTGCCTTGCTGCTGTACCTGCTGGTACCAGCTCACCTGGATTAGTAACTCTTCTGTACAGACTCGAGGTGACCCAGCAAGGCCCCTGGTCTGCATCCCAGCCCACAGGTCTTTACCTGAGAACAACAGTGAAGTGATTCCCTTGCAGCTCTCCCAGTTTCAGAGGGCTTTTCTGATAGCTGAAATTTCCCAGCTTAAAGTTCATTAAGCACTTGTTCAAGTGGGCAAGTCTTTGTGCAGTTATTCTACAAAATATAATAAAAAAGGAGCAGAGAGAAGATCATGAAATACTGCTTGACTGAAACAGTCTAAGTCACCGTACTACAGAAAACAGTACCTGACTACAGGAAAAGCCAAGTTATGATGGTGGGAAAACAAAGGTGCGCGGCAGGGGTATGGGCATATTTTCCATGTCCCTCTGGATCATTCCTCTGGCATAACGGTACCTGGTCCTACTGGAATCATGTAAGCTGGTCCATGTGAACATTCTTAAAGCCACATGTATTTATATGCTTCCTGATTAGGAATGGAATGGTATCTGTGGAACTTCCTACTATTTTTGTGAGGGGCAAGGGGATCTCACCACAGAAAACTTGGAACAATACAGAAAACTACCGAGAAAACAACTTATAGTTTCATCACGTGAAAAGAAAATGTGTTAGCATCTAACTTTGAATTTCCTCCCGTTCTTTTTTCTTAAACACATGTTAGATAAAGATACATACGAGGTGTGATCAAACAATATGAATGTTTAAATTATAAAAAAAGTATTATAATAAAAGACACGTTGCCATTAATCCTCCCAAATACTACCCTCCTCACTTCGACCACACTTATTGCATCGTTCTTGCCACTTTCTGAAGCAGTTCTAGAAGTCCTTTTTTATCAGTGTCTTTAATTGTACTGTGGTGGCTGCCTCGATGTCCTGAATCATTTTGACTTTGGGGAAGAGCCAAAAAAAGTCACACGGTGCCAAATCTGGTGAATAAGGTGGATGAGGACACATCATAATGTTTTTGTTTGACAGAAATTGCCGTACCAGAAGTGATGTGTTACATGGAGTGTTGTCATGATGGAGGATGATATACGACACACTTTAAAACACACCTTGTCTCAACCATAGCTCACACCCGACTGAGTGCAATGAAGAAGTTGAAACTTGTCACACACTGTCACTAAGGTTCAACCCGCTGGTTCCCATATTGAAGATCCCTGCCTTTCCATTGGATAGCACTTGGCAGCAGCATTCACCATATAATTTTTTTTTAATTGGGGAATATTGAGGAACAGTGTGTTTTTCCAGGACCCATCAGCTCCATATCAAGTTGTTGTTTTTCAATCTAGTAGTCGGGGCGCAGCTCAGCCCGAAGTCGTCATTGTTTTCAACCTAATTGTGGAGGGTGTAGCTCAGCTCCAAGTCAGGTCGTTGTTTTCAACCTAGTTGTGCGGGGTGCAGCTCACTGGCCAATGGGGGAATCGAACTGGCGACCTTTGTATTATGAGCACTGCACTCCAACCACTGACCCAACCGGCCGCCCACTCGCGGCTGTTTTTGATCACAATGGAAAGGCTCTGTGTCACACATCGCGTCTGGTACGGCAATGTCTGTCAGTTAAAAACATTATGGTGTGTCCTCATCCACTTTATTCACCGGATCTGGTACCATGCAACTTTGGGCTCTTCCCCAAAGTCAAAATAACCATGAAAGTTAAACGTTTTGAATAGATTCAGGACATCGAAGCAGCCATGACAGCACAACTAAAGACACACACAAAAGAGGACTCCAGAACTGCTTCAGAAAGTGGCAAGAACCATGGGATAAGTGTGTTTGAAGCAAGGGAGAGTATTTTGAGGGGGATTAACGGCAATGTGTCTTTTACTGTAAAAAAAATTTTTAAATTTAAATAGTCACTGTACTTTTAAAATCACACTTTGTATGTTGTATATACAGAAAAGTACACAAGTCATAAATGTTCTCCTTGATGAAAGTGAACACAACCATGTACTCAGCCTCCAGATCCTCCCTTTTAAAAAACAAATTTTGTTATGTTATAAATTGTTCAGCATCTTGCTTTTTTCAATTAAAAATACGTATCAGAGATCCGCCCTGTCCATCCAGCACTTCAGAGGCTGCCTCATTCTTTGTACAGCTGCAGAGGATGGCTGCGGCTCTGCATGGACACTGACCCTTTATGTGGCCAATCCCCTTCGATAGACATTTAAATTGCTACCAACCTTTTGTATACAAACAATTCTATAGCAAATACCCTTATACATACTTCTCTGTGCACCTATATAGGTGTATCTTGGGGATAAATCCCTAGAAGTGGAAGGCGTGGATTTTAAATTTTAAAATTTTTGCCCTCCAAAAAGGTTATATCCATTTATACTCACACCATGAATAGGTAAGCTCCTAGGCCTCATCCCTGTGTCTCCTTACCCAGCGTACTATAAATGTTTTTGAGCTCTGCCAGTCTGGTAAGTTAAAATATTTTATTTTGGTTTTCACTTGTGTGCTCCTTATTGTGAGCGAGGTTAGGCGTTTGTTCATTTGTTGACTGAACTGCTTGTTCATCCTGTTACTGATTTTTCTATTGGATTGTTAATATTTTTCTGTTTTCATATATTAAGGAAATCTACCCTTTACCACCTATTTTATCTCCCATTATGTAAGTTTTCTTTATTTATAGTATTTTACACTTTGGAAAATTTCTCAACTTTGTTAAAACAATTAAAAATTGAAGTAAACTGGCAACACTACAGTGAACCACCTTATACCTTTCATTTAGATTTACGAATTGTTAACATTTTCCCAGATTTACTTTATCCCCCTCTCTCTAGATATATCGAGAACCATACATTACACATACACCCATACATACACAGGCAAATATAAAACCTACATATTTTACTGAATCATTTGAGCGCTAGTTACAGACATCGGGATACCTTACGCTAAGTAACTCCAGTGTACATCGCCTAAGAACAAGCCAAGATTGCTACTGAACCACTGTGGGGACACTCAGGAAGCCAAACATGAATTCGACATTACTATACACAGCCTGTATCCAAACTCGCCCAATTACCCAATGACACCCTTTAGATTTTCTAAAAGCTCCTCAAATTCAGGGGCTAATCAAGGACCACATATTGCAGTTGTGATGTCTCCCGTGAGCTAACACCTGGATCTGTCTAGCTTTTTGTTTTATGTCGATATCTGACTTGGAAAGAATCCAGGCCAGCTGTTTTATACAATGCCTTTCCATTTGGATTTGTCTGTTTCTTCATAATGAACTCAGGTAAACATTTTAGTAGGAATATTACTTAGTTGATGTGGTGGCCTTTTCAGTGTATCACAGCTAAAGGCAACAGATTCAGTTTGTTCATCACTAATGATGATAAATCATTGGGTCAGGATGGTATTTGCTAGGTTTTCCCACGGTAAGCGTACCTTTCCCTCCTTTCCCTTTATTTTTAATTAGTAATCTGTGGGGTGACATTTTTAAAATTGTGTGACTACCCTGTTGTTCTCCCACTCTTTCATCCAGCTGTTTGGGGTACCCAAGGATAAATGCTGCTTGGAGCAAATATTACTGTGTGTAAAAGAGTGTGTTTCTATATCGATCATCCCTCCTATATTAGTTGGAATTGTTCTGTAAATAAGGACTATACAGGAAAATTTTAAAGTCAGGAATCTTTTTTTAATAGCCCTGGGATCTAAATCATACTTAGAAAGGGTATCCTAAGTCCTAATCCTTAGTTAGAGATTATTATTGTTTTTTAAAATTACCCCAACCAGTGGGCTCTCAACCACAATGTTGCCGGTTTGACTCCTTGATTTCTGCAAGGGATGGTGCACTCTGTCCCCCACAACTAAGATTGAACACAGCACCTTGAGCTGAGCTGCCACTGGGTTCCCGGATGGCTCAGTTGGTTGGAGCGTGTCCTCTCAACCACAAGGTTGCTGGTTCAACTCCCACCAAGGGATGGTGGGCTGCGCCCCCTGCAAATAACAACGGCAACTAGACATGGAGCTGAAATACACCCTCCACAACTACAATTGAAAGGACAACTTGACTTGGAAAAAATCCTGGAAGTACACACTGTTCCCCAATAAAGTCCTGTTCCCCTTCCCCAATAAATTCTTAAAAAAAAAAAAAAATTACCCCAAGTGTAAGTAGAGTACTTTCACAGTTGTTGTTTACAGGAAAAGGGTACTTTTTATTTTGTTTCCTTTGGGCTTACAGTAGTGATGTACTTTTTACCAGTGTGTTTCTTCAGGGTCCATTAGCTCCAAGTCCTCTGTCAATCTAGTTGTGGAGGGCGTGGCTCAGCTCCAAGTCCAGTTGCTGTTTTCAATCTTTAGTTGCAGGGGGCACAGCCCACCATCCCATGTGGGAATTGAACCAGCAACCTTTTATTGAGAGCTCCCGATCTAACCAACTGAGCCATCTGGCTGCCCCTGCATATTGATTTTTGTGCTTTTTCCTATCTTGTATAACTCATCTGTCAACCATATTATTGAATAGAAACAATGATATCATTGACAAAACTGCAATTTGGCCATCTGCCTTCTAATTTTTACACCACTTATTTCTTAATTTTATTTGTTTGCATATATTATGTCCAGAACAATGAAAAAGTGTAGTAATAAGTGTGGACATCTTCATTTATTTTGTTCCTGGCTCTAAATGAAATGCTTCTAGTATTTCACCATTAAATAAGACATTGGCTTTTCATTTGAGATTTTCATATTTTGTCATGTTAAAGTACGTATTTTTTTAAAAGTCTCTCTTTTTTAAAATTTATTTATTTATTTATTTTTATTGGGGAAGGGGAACAGGACTTTATTGGGGAACAGTGTGTACTTCCAGGACTTTTTTCCAAGTCAAATTGTTGTCCTTTCAATCTTAGTTGTGGAGGGCGCAGCTCAGCTCCAGGTCCAGTTGCTGTTGCTAGTTGCAGGGGGCGCAGCCTATTGCGGGACTCAAGGAGTTGAACCGGCAACCTTGTGGTTGAGAGCCCACTGGCCCATGTGGGAATCGAACCAGCAGCTTTCGGAGTTAGGAGCATGGAGCTCCAACCGCCTGAGCCACTGGGCCGGCCCCCACAATAATTTTTTTTTTTTTTTTTTTTAAGATTTTATTGGGGAAGGGGAACAGGACTTTATTGGCGAACAGTGTGTACTTCCAGGACTTTTTTTCCAAGTCAAGTTGTTGTCCATTCAGTCTTAGTTGTGGAGGGTGCCATTCTGCTTCAAGTTTTTGTCCTTTCAGTCTCAGTTGTGGAGGGCGCAGCTCAGCTCCAGGTCCAGTTGCCGTTGCTAGTTGCAGGGGGCACAGCCCACCATCCCTTGCGGGAGTCGAACCGGCAACGTTGGGGTTGAGAGGATGCACTCCAACCAACTGAGCCATCTGGGAGCTCAGTGGCAGCTCAGCTCAAGGTGCTGTGTTCAATCCCAGCCACAGGGGGCGCCGCCCACCATCCCTTGCAGGAGTCAAGGAATGGAACCGGCAACCTTATGGTTGAGAGGATGCGCCCCAACAACTGAACCATCTGGCAGGCAGCTCAGCTCAAGGTGCTGTGTTCAATCTTAGTTGCAGGAGGTGGAGCCCACCATCCCTTGCGGGACTGGAGGAGTTAAACTGGCAACCTTGTGGTTGAGAGCCCACTGGCCCATGTGGGAATCGAACCGGCAGCCTTCGGAGTTAGGAGCACGGAGCTCTAACTGCCTGAGCCACTGGGCCGGCTCCCCGCCCCCACAATATTTTTATATTTTGTTATGACAGCATTCATCTCACTGTACTTTAGGAAAGAGGTTTTTTTTTTTTCAAATTAGAAGTAATCTAATACGGTAAAAAAATAATTCATCAGTTGGAATTATTTATTTAACCAGTCATTTTATTTAAGATTCTCCAATTTGGGTCATTTGGGTTGTTTTACAGTTTTTTAAAAATTGCAAACAACGTCACATAGTACATCACTGTGTTTAAGAAACTACTTTTAACTTTTTCTAAATTCCGATTTCCTCTGAAAAGACAGCTACTCTGAGAACTACTGGACAGAGAGTATTTGTGCTTCACTTTGTTGAAGAATATACTTTTCTCTGCCACTGTAGACTGCCAGTTTTTCAGTGTTGGTCGTTAATTCCTGCTGAGCTTTTCGGCTCATGCTCTCAGGAGCCATGTTCCAGCTTTGCCTAAAAATAGGAGTGCGGAGGGTCTGGCCGTGGATCCTGCACACTGGGCCTGCAAGGAAAGTGCTTGGTCTATGGAAACAAAGGAGCTCATCCTGGAAGCAGCCCTGGAGGTATGCACCCTGCTCTGCAGCCTCTCAAGTCCCAACATTACATGAAGTTGCATGGGGAAATTTTATCCTACTCTCTAGTTAAAATTACACTGTTACTGGTTAAATTGTTTAAGATTCACCTATGTAATACCAGCTTGCCATTTCATCTCACAGAATTCTCGTTTCTTTGCTGAAATTTCCCTTTACTTCCTGAAGACACTGAATTCCTTGATGCATTATCAATCAGCCTATTTCTGCCTGGTTCAATGCATACATCTGGTTCAATATGCGCAGATGCAGCCCAACCAAATTTCTTGAGGAAAAAAAGTCTGTCATTGCCCTATTAATGAATATAAAACGTAGGAAACTATCCAGAGAAGTTGGGAAAAGGAAGCTCATACTTCCTGACCCTCCCTCTTTGCCCTCAATCCCTGCCCAAGTTGAGGACCAAACAGGAGCAAAGCAGGTCTGGTCCAGTCCTGGGCCAGCTGCTCAGAGGAACCAGGTTCCTGACTTCAGATGAATGGGGACAGTGGTGGATCCCAGGGTGGACATTAATGCAGAAACGGTATCCCAAAGAATCCAGAAAGCGGAAGACTGGAATGAACAGAGTGATGAACAGGAGGACAGAACTCTTTGGTCAGTAACTACTGTGGTAGAAACATACAGAATATTTAAGAGTCAGGAGGTAAAAAGGAACCAGATCGGCAATGTGGCAGCTCTGGAGAGAGATTCTGGAGACTGTTCCCTGATAGCCATAGAAGTGCCTGACAGCATATTTTCTTTCTTTCTTTTTTTAAGATAAAATTAACATAAAATTGTATCATTTTAAACATTAAAAACGTATAATTCAGTGGTTTCTAGTATATCCACAATGCTGTGCAACTGTCACCACTATCTAATTCCAGAAAATTTCCATCACCCCCAAAAGAAATCCTACATCTATTAACCCTATTCCCTCTTCCTGCAGCCCCTGGCAACAACTAATCTACTTTCTATCTCTATAGATTTCCCTATTTTGGACATTTCATAGAAATGGAATCATATAATATGTGCCTTTTGTGTCTGACTTCCTTTACTTAGCATAACGTTTTTAGGATTCATCCACGTCGTAATATGTATCAGTAGTACGTCATTCCTTTTTAAGGCCGAATCATATTCTATCGTGTATTTTTGAATATACAACAGACATGTATTTCTGAATCCCACGGGCACAGCAGAAAGCAGGAGCTCTATTCAGTTCTTGCTGGTAGGGGTGCTCCCTGAGAACCGATGGAATAAAGCTGACAATATCTTCATGAAACCCTTCACAATTTTGAATTTTGATGACCCTGGATCAAGCTTTTTGGTTGTAAATCCATAGCAAATTCTGTGAATAACTTGGGAATACCACAATACCACTTTTAAACATCAGAAGCCAACCTAAGCAGCATGTTGTACAAAAAGCCTTTATTACCAAAGCCAGGGAAACATTGGCCCAGGCTCAGAAAGGAGATTGGCAGGAAGAGGCAGGAAAAGAAACACACCATTCTGAATGAGGCCGTTCTTGCCTGAGATCCAGTTAAAATCACTGGGTGACTTTGGAGAGTTACATGAAGTTGAAAAGAAATGCAGCTTATCCCCAGGACTGATCAATTCAGCAATAATTCGAACTCTTGCAGGGCAGAGTGGGTTTATCCTGTTCAATAGTTCTTACGGGAAAAGGCCAATCTGCCCAGCCCCACGTATCCATTAAGCAAACCAAGGGCGTAGCCTGCATCCGTGAGGTAAGTGCTCCTGTGCTTTCCAAAGGCCAACACTGAGGTGCCTGATATGGTTTCTTACTAAGTCAACAGGAAGATATAAAGGCAGCAACAGTCTGTGAAGACAGATCAGCTTCATGATCAAGTGTGACCCCTGGTGGCTGACCAAGAGGGGAAATAATCACCTTCACTCTTCATAGTCAAGGAGTTCATATCATATAAATGCAACACAAGTTTGTGAGATATCTTTTCTGACCCTCAAGTTAGCGAGTGATTTTAAAAAACAATCATAACGTGTTTGGGAGAATTCTGGAGAAGTAGAATAAAGATGATAAACTGGTCCCACCTTTCTACAGGGCAATTAGGTTTCGCTATCAAAAACCTAAAACTTAGAATTGCACACTCCCTTTAAATCAGTAATTCCTCTGCTAAGATGATCTTAATGAGGTTATCACCGATGTGTGCCAAGATTTAGCTACCAACTCATCTATCGTGGAATTGCGTATAATAGCAAGAAATGGTAAACAAGAAACATTTAAAAATAGAGTAATAGTTCATAAATTAGACTATAGCCACTAAAAATAGAGTAATAGTTCATAAATTAGACTACAGCCACACATTTAAACATCTTTTGCTATGTACTAGCAGGGAAAGAAATACATCATTTATTGTTCACAAGAACACACTTTATATAAATACTATTTTGGTTGACAGAGTTCCCCACTAAAAATATACTAAACCATGAGCAAGGCAATCTCTGAGAGAGTACAATTATGGCCGAACTTTCATTTTGTACCTGGTTTCTTCTGTGCTGAAAACAAAACAAACTAACTTAAATTTTAATTTAGGTGGAAAGTTTCACGGAGCCAGCCAGAAAGCACAGGAATTGACTGCAGTGATGTTTTAGATACGAAAGAGAAAGCACTGTGCCTCACATCCACAGAGCACGGGAAGGCCTGAGCCCTCACGCCAGTCGCATCCCCCACTCTTCAGATTTCTGGCCAGCTCACTGGCCCATTTCCCACAGAGGCTGTTTCAAATCTTCACTCTTTTCAAGGTCCCTTCCCAACTCCTGCCCCCTTCACTCTCAGTAGATGAGTTCACATTCCATGTGACACAGGAAGAAGACGAGAACGCGTCAGGACAGAGGAACACCATCTCCTTCTGGGGTCTCCTCCCGCTTTCTTTCAAACACATCAACATTTGCGCACAATGATAATAAAGTCGCAGAGATGTTCTCACTCTGCCTTTACCTCTACATCATACACTGTCCCAAGGTCAAGGGAAAAAAGGACTGGAAAATCCACTAGGATGCAACTAGGAGCTCCATACCAGCATTATTTCAAGTGAATCAGAAAAGTGATGGGAGGGGCGGCCGGATGGCTCAGCTGGTTAGAGCGCGAGCTCTGAACAACAGGGTTGCCAGTTCGATTCCCACATGGGCCAGTGAGCTGTGTATCCTCCACAACTAGCTTGAAGGATGACAACTTGTAGCTGATAGACCCTGAAAAAACACACTGTTTCCAAATATTCCCCAATAAAAAAATTAAAAAATAAAAACAAAAAATAAAAAAACAAAAGCAAAAAACACAATATAATTCTTTAAAAAAAACGAAAAGTGATGGGAAAGAAACCAGATTGTAGGGGATTGTGGGGGGAAGAGGAGATGCCACCTCAAATTCTTTATTGAAAAGATAGGGGAATTACAAATAAATATATGTACTTATTTTAAGTTGGGATAGCAAACATAGATGACTATTTTTAATTACAGTATAATTAACATACAGTAAACTGTACATATTCAAAATGTACAAGTTTTAAGATGTGACTAAGCCCATGAAATCATCTCCCTCCTAAGTTTCCTCCTGCCCCTTTATTTCTCCCTCTCACCACTCTTTCCCCGGGGGGGGGGGGGGGGGGGGCACTAAAATGAAAGCCTGAGTTTGTCTGATTCCATACAGCTACTGAACTCATCTTGTCCCTTTACGTTCACTGAACTCACTGGGTTCAGACCCTGTTCTCCCTCCTCAGAATGTGGCAATAGCATGGATCTCCAGTCATTTATCTTGCTCCACCAACAATCCCTAGTCCTGCCTCTAAACACAACCACCCTTGTTTAGATTAAGGTCAAGTCCAAGATCCTCAACACGACCTATGGGGCCCTCCAGGATCGGAATCCTGCCTATTCCTCAAGACTTGTTTCTAGCTGTGCACCACACAACTGAAGTACCTGCCAGGTAGGAAATGTGCTATTCTCCCCAATTCCTTTCCAGTGGCTTTCCACAAGCTGTTTTCTTGGTTTGGAATAAATAATCCTAGACCAACCCCAGGGAACTCCTACGAATCCTTCTAGAATCGAGACCAGTTCTCAACCAGGGGCAATTTTGCCCTTCAAGGGCAATGTCTGGAGACACTTTTAGCTGTCACATGTAGAGGGAAGGGGAAAAGTGCCACTGATATCTAGTGGGTAGAGACGAGGGCTGCTGCTAAATGTCCTATTGTGCGCAGGATGACCCCCACAACAGAGAATTATCCAGCCCAAAATGTCAATAGTGAAGAGACGGAGAAGCCCTGATCCAGATGAAAACTCAAGCATCCCATTTTCTGTGAAAGCCTTCCCAGTCTGCGCCTTACAACAAGTCTCATGCTTTGTTGTGAGGTCAACCCTAATACCCCAAATATACCGCTATGTTAACATTTATCTTACTGGGTGATTAGTTCTGATTTACTTGTCTGCTCCATTAAATAACTGCTTCAAAAGCAAAAGCCATCTTTTTCATCTGTATATCTCCAGTATGTAAAAAAGAGCTTACTCACTGTTTTCCAATTAAATTTTAAATAACTTATATTTAATAATGAATGAACAAAAGAGAGAAAAGAGAGAAAGAAGCACTTATTCTCTTGGCTCTACCAGAAAAATCTCTTAAAAACAGTATCTGTTTACTATAAAAACATTAGGAAAGACAGATGAGAAGAAAAAAACAAGTATAAAAATAATTTTTCGAATAGGCATCTAAATGAACCCCACAAAGCAAATCTGAGAGCTCTGAAAGCTGGTGCTAGGATATTTGCAGTAGGAACCCTGATATGTACACTCTACTTACTTGAGAACAGCAATTTCTTGAACAGTAATGGCCCTTTTATCTTTGGTTCCCATGTAGGAGAATATGTTTGGCTTGACTCTGTTAAGACAAAACCAAAACCAACTAAAGTCACATACCGTGACAAAAATCACATTTCTCATAATTTGAGATTCAAAATAAATATACTTAAAATCATAATAGAATAAGAGGAGAATAAGGAGAAACTTTATTTAAAAATGTTAATTATTATGCAAGACAAGACAGTAAATGATGCCTGAATAACTCCCTTCTTAGCAGCACTCAACTTAGAATGTTTGTGACTCTAAGTGACTAACATGCTATTCAAAGACGTGGCTAGTCAGTAACGGAAAGGAAATGATGTACTTCCTATCGATCATATGCAATTTATTATATTACATAACTATGAAGGTAAAGAAAAACTTATTCTAGATTTATAATGGACCACTTTGGAAATTTTTTACCTTTAATTTTAAAAAAGTTAATGATGTGAACTTCCTATAAATACATGCTATTTTTTCTTTCTATAAAAAAGGCAAATGCTAAAACAGGGATCTGAATAGTTTGCATATGAAGATATAAGTAAGCTAGTTTACCAAGAAGTATTTTATAAAAACGGCTCCATACTAACGGGAGAAAAACAGGAAGGATTTCTTGAACTCCAAGCAATCCCCAACCCAGACCTCAGAGGAACTCCCTTCCGACTGGCTACCCTTTCCTCAAGCACTGTGTATTAGCCCGGGCTCAGGTACAGACCAGGCACCCCCGACTTTGTCCCAAAGAGCTAGTGGCCAGAGTAAAACACAGAGTTACCCAATAGGGTACTGTGTCCTATGCGCTAAACTGTGTTCCCTCCAAATTCGTATGTTGTAGCCCTGACCCTCTTTACTTCAGGAGGTGACTGTATTTGAAGACAGGGTCTTTAAAGGGGCGATGAAGTTAAAATGAGGCTGTCTGCGTGGGCTCTCCTTCAGTCTGACGTGTCCTAGTTAGAGGAGGACATCTGGACACAGAGACTCCAGGGGCACAGACCACACAGGAAAGGCCATATGAAGACAGAGAGAAGGCGGCCATCTGCAAGCTGAGAAGAGGCCTCAGGGAAAAAACAAAACCTACCAACACCCTGATCTTGGGACTTCTAGCCTCCAGAATTGTGAGAAAACTGGATTGTTATTTAAGCCACCCAGCCTATTGCATTTTGTTACAGCAGCCACAGCAAACTAACGCACTGTGCTCCATATTTAAATTGACTTAACTATATATTAGAAAGCAAATTTCCACTGCATACAGATTTGCTGTGGTGCCTGCACCTGTTTCTAAAAAAAAATTCTTTGACACCTGGCCCATCCTCAGGTCTCAGGTTTTCAATCTAGTCAATCTCCAAGAATTAAGAACATACAGTTTAGTAAAGCAAACCTCTGCAACCACATCAAAGTGTAGGCTTTCAGGGAAGAAAGTTAGTTTTTATGTTCAGTTGGTGGACTGCTAACTCTCTACTATAGGTGAACTATTTACTTACAGAATTTCCATCTTAAATCACGGGCAATATACAAGGAGGTTAAAAAAATTAATTCACCTATTGTCGAAGGAAACTATAATTGGGAGGCATATTTCCATCTGTTTCCTATTTTCCCGCTTCTTTTTCATTAGCATGGAAAGAGGAAAATACCAATATATGGTGATGGAAAGAGACCCGACTCTGGGTGGTAAACACACAATGTGATATATAGATGATGTATTACAGAATTGTACACCAGAAATCTATGTAACTTAACTGACAATTGTCACCCCAATAAACTTAAAAAAAAAAAAAGGAAGAAAGAGGAAGATAAATTTCTGCATTTTATTTTTGTGTAGACACAAGACCAAGATACCAACCTTAAGTATTTGGAAAGTACATTAATAGCATCCATGGTGTCTTTGTTTTCCTTGTACAGTACAAAGTGGCAGTAACTTCCCCTAGATTTTGGCCAAGAATGTTTTCTTGGATCTTAAAAACAAACAAACAAAATTAAACATTATATACACTGTAATAAGACTTGTCTGAGCTTTTTCTTATGAAACCCTACAAGCTCGTCTCTTGCTGGAGAACCTCTGAGTGAGAAATCAGATCTAGTCTGACAAGAAACACAGGTTAAGTAGTTACTGCTGTGTGCACTACAGGTGTTAAACTGTGTGACTGGACACTTTGTGTTATCTCTCCAGATTTAAAATTAAAAGCTGAAATGCCGGCGGTGTGACGAATGACTAAGACTAACCAGCAATCCTCATAGAGAGGAACGCAGAGGGGTCCCCCATTCCCTGGTGGGGCTGCTTGACAAGCACATGTCTGATGGGTGGGCCTGCTGGCTCTCCTGAACACATGCAGCCCTGAGAAAACAGCAGTCATGCTGGACTTTGCAGCCTTGCCTCGTATCCCCAGCTGTTCACATAGATAGGATGGACGCCTTACTTGGGATGGGGATAAAACTTGTAAGGAGTTGCTTCAGAGACATGGTTAGATTTTGCAAAGGCCACTTCCATCACGAAAGTTTAGTTAATCCTAGACAGTTTACAAATGTCTATGTGACAGAGACAGTAGCTGGCATTCAAGACCTAATTGTCATTCTTGGGGAAAAAGAAACGTTAAAAATTAAGCCAGGTTAAATGTTAACTTTTTGGAAACTGATAAACATTTCAAGACTTTAGAGAACCTGATTTTTAAAACTGTTCTTTTAAATGAACATTTTAATTATCTTATAATCTAGAAACATATTTAAACAATATTCAGATTTAGATTTAAGCTGCCCAAAGGGTGTTCTGAAAAATCAACACTTTGGGAAAATATGTAATTCACAACGGCACTTCCCAGACGTTGTACATTAATATTTGTGAGTCGGTGTGACACAGCTGCAGGTGTTATTTGAATACATCTCATTCACTTGAGTTCTATAACTCCATGAAAGAAAAATTGTGAAAAAATATCTCACACAATCCCTAGAAAAGAGTCTTCTTTTAAAAATGTTCCTTCCTCTCTGTCCCTAAAATAATCCTTTAGCATGAACTCATGCATCCATCTTTAGAGACATAAGAAACTTCTAGTGTTGAAATAGCCCTGGCTTTGTCAAGACAAAACACTGCTTTGTAGGTTAGCGATTTAAGCCACAATGTAAATAACAAATTAATCAACAAACCATCTGGGAAAAGTGCCCAAGCACAGATGCTTAGCAAATCGCTTTTCCTTTCTGATAAATATGAACATGATTCTTTTCCATCTTGCACAGAAAAGTATTACATGTATTTCTTTGCGTCTTGGTGTGAATTCCTCACAACACAGTGAACAGGAATATTACTTTGGGTTTTCTTTCCAGCTCACTATAGTTAAGGTTGTCTATACTTGGCACTTGTGATAAAAATCATTGGCATTTCCTTTTACCTACATGAAGCACCAACCCCTCTTACCTGCTGCAGTTCTGACCTCTGTCCAAATGTACAGCATAAAGAGCACAAGAGAGCAGTGTTTAATTTATAATAATAGTCCAGTGCTTTCGAGGTGAACATGCAAATGATCGCATGGAAAGTTTCTACCGAGGACTTCTACAGCTCCTGGTAGAATGTGGTGGGTTAACAGCCATGTAGACATTAACAATGGAATGTCGCAGAGGCAAACAGTGAATGAGAAGAAAACTCTCCTACAGGTACAAGCTACCCTGTCTCAATCCCCTCACAATGGCGTGTCAGCTCATCCTCAACCTGCACTGTCTGTACCCACTGCACGTAGCCCAAGGTTTAAGACTGGATGCAAAATGCTTCCCCATCTAGAGATCTGTTTTCTCAACTATGGGAGGACATGTACCAAAATGCTCTTTGTGGTTAACTTTTGGTGGTGAGACTGCAAGTAATTAAAACAGTTCTTGAACTAATAGATTAAATGAGATTTAAGAGATGATTTAAGAGACTTATCCATTGAATGCAATGTCTTGACCTTGTTTGTATCATTATTTGAACAAGTCATTTGGATGTAAAAGACATTTTTGAGACAATTAGGGAAATACTGAACATGCACTGGGTACTGGGTATTAAGAAATTATTATTGATTTTGTGATAATGGTTTAGGGCTTTAGTCTGTGTCTGTTAGATACATATTGAAGTATTAATGAGTGAAATGAAGTGCTACATAGAACTTTCTTTAAATCGCTCCAACGAGAAAAAAAAAAGTGGAAGGAATAGATCAAACAAAAACAACAGAATGTTAATAATCTTGACAGTTGATGGGTACATAAAATGTTTACAAAACTACTAGTGATAAAAGTTGAAGTGTAGCTACATTTTTCTGTAACTATCCCTTCAGTACATTCATAATGAACTACAATGGCAAGAAATAAATGAAGCCACAAGACTAAAAAAAAATGCTATTATACCTTAAGAGAAACCATGACAACCGAGTATGAGTTTTGGCTCAGAAGCATGCATCTTTTATTAGCAAATCCAAGCACTGAGCATGCATACAATTATCTCCTCTGCAAATAACAGACACAAGGATTCTTTTTCTAAGTGCACTCAGTATATAAAATAGTAAGCGTATGCACTGATTAACTAGGACTTTTTTGAGTAACAGAAAATCAATGAGTCTCAACTTATTTTGGGCAGCCTGTTTAACTTTATAAAACTCCAAATCCTTAGAATGCTAAGTAGAATATATGTAGCTTTAAAATTGAAGTGAATTTAAAATAGTTTTCAGATACTTTTGAGACACTGATTTAAAATGCTAATGCAAAGAATTCTTAGGCTGAGATAATAGGAAACAACTTTCTGACGGTCTGATACAGCAGTCCCAATGTAGTATAAATAAAACCCCAAATAAATGAAACCACATTCTGGAAAATTCATGTACTACGCATAGAGACCCTCATGAATAAGGAAGGAAAAATGTTTGTAGCTCGAGAAAGATGACAGGATGGGGTAGCATGCAGAACATTCTTTCCTTCTTATTCAAGGCCATTTCCACGGCTGCACCCCTGCACACCAACCTTTCAGCTTCCTCAGGGATCCTGCTCCATCCATTCTCACTCTCCTCCAGGAATTTTCACCCTCCCTCTGCAATGGCTCCTTCCTTTCCCAGTCAAGCCTGTGTCTCCTCTCCTTAACCATGTTCCTTTCCTTTCTACTCCTCTTTACAGCTTATTTGAAAAAGCAGTCTGTATTTACTGCCTTTCATCTCAACCTACTATGTAAACTGGTTTCCAATCTTGTTCCACTGAAACTGCTCTGGCAAAGACACAAATGATTTGTGTTGCTAAAAACTGACGGACATGTTTCAGAGTCAGAGCTCTGTCTTGCTGTTGTATCTGTAATGCTAACCACTCTAACTACTGGAATTCCTTCTTCTTGTGGATTCTAACACACTAGTTTCTCCGCGGAAGTCTCCTTTTTATCTGTCTGGCTCTTCATCTGAATTTCTGTGGATTCTTAGTTTCAGGGAAACGTTCATTTCAGAAAGTATGGAGAAGCTCTGTATATCACATGGCAGAATTTTGTTTTTTTCTACTTGTCTTTAAAAAGTTCTTAGAGGTATTTGTAATATAGATTATCTATCTCAAAACATTAATCAATTTATCTGATTACATATAACAATTATATGAACGTTTCAGATAAATATCATATATATGCTTTGGTAGGTATTAATAACTCAATGTGTCCTGTCTATCAGATGGGACCAACACACAAAATAATGCCTATGTTAAAACAGTTGGTAATTTGTTTGGCTCTATTTGAGAAAAGTTTAGGTTAGGAATATTGCAAATCTGCTAGATAATGCATGACCCACCAACAATTTACATCAGGGTGTGGTAGTAAATGGACACTAAAAATATTATTAACATAAATTTGCAATGAAGTTTTAAAAGCTGATTAATTCAAATGCTAGGCAAAGGGGCCCAGGAGGACAAGTTGTCATTGTCATTGGTTCTATTTGCAGGAGCATGAACAAGAGTTTCTGGATACCAGCTCTCCCTACTTTTCCAATGGTGTTTACTTTAAGCCACTCTCAGCTTGCAGGTGGGGAGCTAGAGCGATAATAAAATGAATGCCGATTCTGAAGTGCCTGTCAGGGTCCATGAGGAGGTGGGAGAGCAGAGCTCAGATGGCAGACCTGTAGTCCATCCTTGACTAAATGCTACAGCACCTCAAGCACAAGCGGTTTGATCTCTATGCAAGCAGCGATCCAATATGACCTGTGTTCGTGCCTCTTTTTAAAGGGAGAAATTCACATTTTACTGAAGACGTGCAAAGGGAAATGGGGAGCAGTGCTGCATGTAACACAGAATACGGCATCTCACTTGGAAATACTTAAGAGAATTTATTTGAAAAAAAGAAAGGCGGGTGTGGCATAAGTACAGAAAATGTGGATAAAGACAGAACATGAAAGATCTGGCAACACTTGCTTGAGGGGAAAGGGTAGGAAAACTCTAATGGCCACCTATAAATGTGCTAACTCCCTCCCTGCAGAGCACAAAACCTGGTATCCATCCTCTAAGAAGAAATAATGATCGCTTCCAAGAAGTAACCAGTCAAAACAATACAGGTTTTGCTCTTTCCAATCTGTTTCCTCATGACCACACTTAGCAGAACAAGACCCTGCCTTTTCTTCTTGCCTTTGCAAGAGGGTGGCTGGCTACCACGGATCGCCTCTCTAGAACATCTCCCTAGCAGCCCTTCTCCACTGGCTCAGTCGAGAATTAAAACTGCACCACGGCTTCTTGCTGTAGGTAGCGAGTTACCTTCTCTCCTTGACATGAGAATAGTTACCAGCTATGTGTCAGTCTTGGGAGAATAGAAAAAACAGTCACCAATCATTTTCCACGGGGCTCAATTCTCTTGAAGAACCCGGCTGAAGAATGGCTGTTAAGGTGATTTTTTTTCTCTATTTAAAGAATTCATATATTTTAAAATTAAATTTTATACAGGTTTTTAAAAATATTGATAGATTTTGTTTGTTTGTTTGTTTGGTTTTAAATTATAGTTGGCATTCATTATTGTTCAGCTTTAGGTGTACAGTGCAGTGATCAGGCATCTACATCTTCCCTGAGGTGGTCTCCCTAATGGGACACGTGTCCACCAGATACCCTACAAAATCTTTACAACATTATTGATTATGTTCCCAAAATTAATTTTCAAAAACCCTGAAGCCATTTTGTGGTTACCGACTGTTTTCTAATCCCCTCACTTTCCCCCTTATCCCCACCCCCCCCGCCCATCTAACAACCCTCAGCTTTTCCTCTTTGTCCCCAGAACTGTTTCTGATTAGTTCATTCACTTATTCTTTTCCTTAGATTCCGCATATAAGTGAGATCATATGGTATTTGTCTTTCTGACTTATTTCACTTAACATAATGTTCTCTAGATCCATCCATGTTTTTGCAAATGGTAAGATTTCTTTCTTCTTTATGGCTGCATAATACTCCATTGTATAAATGTACCACAGTTTCTTAATCCAAAAATATGGAACACTTCACGAATTTGCGTGTCATCCTTGTGCAGGGGCCATGCTAATCTTCTCTGTATCATTTGTTAAGGTGATATTTTATACTGTGACTCTGACATCAAAGAAGCATACAGTACCCAAACCATTCATTAGTCTGTGGATTGAGAAGTGATTAACAACTCGTGCCCTCAAGTAGTTCTAAAACATATCTCACTTTTCTTTTTGCTTTCCACTGAGAAGTGGCCTCCAATCTCCACCTTTTCCCTAACTGCCCAAGGTTTCTCATTTCTATGTTACTATCCAGACTTACTGATTTCATTATCTTTTCTTAGCCACAGCAAAACCTTACTTCTGCTCCCATTTTTCCTATACTCTCTCATTTCACTAGAACCACAGTTATAAACAATTAAGCCTTCATCCATTCAAAGCATTAACCTAAGAGAATACTGACAAAGCATTCTTGTTTTGCTCTAATATATATGGAAATAACTCTTCATTAATAGGGGCCATCACTGGTAGAGGAGAATGGTGAAGAAATAACTTTTCCCAACTGCCATTTTCATTAAAATTTTATCTGCTAATTTGACAGGTAAAAGAAGAAAATTTAATTAATATTCTTTAAGATTAAATGCAAATAGAAATGGCTGTAGAAAACATAACAGAACATAAATATCAAAGAGATTCACCGACAACACACCCATTTCAAATGAATGATACACAAACAAAGATGGGCTTGCACAAAAGGGTGTTTTTCTATATAGTCCATGTTTTTTATGTGTGAGTGAAGAAGATATTCACAGTCGGAAAGCAGCAGCTCTCTCAATATAGGGACTTTGCAGAAAACATGCTGCTGGGACAGGTGACGAGCGTTTTCTGTTCACCTAAAAGCTTTCTCTCCGCCATTAAGAACAAAGACTAAGCAATACTCTAGCATTTTCTTCTTGAATTGCCACTTAGCCCACTCTGCTCTTCAGGGGACATATCAAATTCCTAAGACACTCTCTCAGGCACCAGTATAATTACAGTTAATCTTTACCCACACAAGACCTGATGCCGCCCTCAGGCAGTCGATAGGACTGCTCTGGCATCTGAAATGGTATTATTCACCTTCTTTGAAGGACATATGATCAATATCCTTCTCTGAACAATAGCAAAGCAGCCCTTGAATATGAACAGGCAAGAAGAAGGAGGAGTGGGACCGGTTTCTCACAACCTCCCAAATGAGAAATAAATGCCAGGTCACTCACATACTTACTTGCCAGAGCCTTTTGTCCAGCAGCATGGTAGGCTACAATATATTTCTTTCCTTCTCTGTCCTCTGTTTTTGTCTCTAATCCTGGATACAGAGATTTAATCGCTTGATGGATGACGGTTCTTTTCTCTTTGGTGTCCTCAACAACCTATGGAAAACATAGATAATGTACTACTAATTTAACATTAAACAGGGAAATCATACTAATGAATCAGTAAAAACACTACTCATCTTACTAACTATGTGAAATAACACAAGCACATGGGTACGATTTTAGAAATCTTTCAGAGCTTCGCAATGCGCAAATCCGAAGAGCCTGTTCACAAGGTATGTCTATCCGCCAGGCCCTGGCCCAGGCACTTCACAACACTCCCTCTCGGGGACGCTGCTGGACTAACACTTCAGGGCCCACAGAAGGAAATGCAGGCAGCCTCGGCCTTTGGGACATCGGAAACTCAACTCCCTCGAGTAGTCCAATCTCCAACTACCTCTTGATGAATTCTATTCTATACTAAAATATTTTATAACGATGTTCTAGCAAATCTGTTCACAATTTAAAAAAACCAACATCAAGAAAATGTAAACTTACTAATTACACGACTCTTTTTCAATTTTTGAATGTGTCTCACACTAAGAAATCATTTTATATCCGGATTCAATAGGCAGAAATACATATGTGTGTGTGTGTGTGTGTGTGTATACACACACATATATCTTACTAAAAATCCAAAAAAAATTACAAAATACTTACCCTTACTATGTGCAATGCACTGTTATTTTCTATTTTATTTTACTACATTAAAAAAATGTTGTTTAAGATCCACTAAATTGATTTCATAACCTATTAATGGACTGCAACCTAAAAAACAAAGATATACTGTAACCACTACTAGCTAAACTTAATATTTTAGCAAAAGGAAAAACGTAAAAGAAAACAAACTACATCACAATTATAGACAAGTGACATTTTCATATAAAAAGTGAGTCTAGATCTAGAATTTACTGAAAGCACTGAGCTGGAATCATGGTTTGTGTGTATGGGTGAATACTTATTTGGATCTCAAAAATTCAAAAAGTCAGTCCTCATTTTACGGATGAGGAAACTTGTCCATGGTTTACGCCCTTTAAAGGTAAACATTTTTAGTACATGGCATAACTATAGTTTGCAAGATGATAATAAATCTTGCCTTCTCGGTAGAAAAATGAATATTATGGGGCTGAAATATACCACTGCATTGTACAAGCAAGGGAAACCTGGTCCACCCTTCTGGACGACTCTCAAAACCAATTCTTAGGAATTTTCTCCTCGACATTGCTGAAGATGTTGTCTATGAGGAAATTCAGTAATTGGAGATCCCTAAAGTTGTGGTATTACATGCTTTCGGGAAGTTTTGGGTGGGGAAAACAGAAGGAGACGAGAATTGGAGGCAGATTATTTCTGAAAAGTTAAATTGTTACTTTAACAGGGGTGATGGAACGGGGAATTTCCGACACCCCCAAATCCAGTAGGTTGTTAAAATATGCTACAAAATGAATTTAACATAAACTTAAAATTCTACAAATCTCCCACAACAGTCTCAAAATCTTGTAACACATCACCTTGCACAGATATCACCCAGAGCTGCTCTGTCCCATGCAGTAGCCACTGGCCACATGGGCAATTGAGCACTTGCGATGTGGCTCGTCTAAACGGAGATGTGCTACCAGTTTAACAGAGGATTTTAAGGACTTAGTAGCAAAAATAGAATGTAAAACATCTCCTTAGTAATTTGTAAAATACTGATTATATACTGAAATATTTTGAATGTATTAGGATAAAGAAAATATATTAAAATTAGTTTCACTTGTTTCTTTTTACTTTCAAAATTTTAGAAGATTTAAAATTAAAAACACGGCTCACATAATTCCACTGGACAGCATTAATGGAGAATAAAATTTTCATAACAAAAAGCTGTAGAAAAGGCATTTATGATTCTATTTAGTAGTGAATTCTCCTTTCCTTGACTAGAAGTAGACTTAGGTTGAGCAAAGAAACATTCCCTTACCTCCTTCCCCCTATTCGTTTCTCTCCCAGAGCCCCATTGGAGACCAAGAGGCTGTCAGGGCTGGAGCCAGGGCCAGGACCTGCCTCTCAGGGCCACACATCTGCCTGTCAGGCGGCCGGAGCCCTTTTCTAGGACACACTACATGATGTAACGGTCACTATGAGGCTCACACAACACATTTCTTTGTTGATTTGTGGTCATATGAAACATTTTAAAAATAAAAACGTAACTTTTTTTGGCCACAGTTTATCTGTATACTGGTTATCTGTCACTTATAAAAACATTTATAAGTGTAAATTTAGTGTGATGGCATTTTAGATCAAATAGGACATCATCCTTTCATTAACTGCTATAATTTTTCCAATAGACACTTATGAACATCCACCCAAAATGAAGCAATCAAAATGCTATACTAAAATCTTATCATGTATTTCTGTACTATTTACCTCAATGGCAACACTGGTTTCCTTATTTTTAAAAAGCTGGAGCTCTTCTAAACGCTGCTTTTCTTCATCTGTCAAAACTGTAAATACATCTTCTGAAGGATCCTTTAAAATAATAAGAACTCCCAGTGAATCACACACAGAACTCAAGGCTATTAAAGCTCTATATTTCTGTGATCTCTAGGAAATGTGATTTTTATACAGAAGGTGACTTTTGCTGGAGTGTTGGCTCCTACCTCCTCATCCACTGGGACGGATAAGTCATCCAAATGGCTGATCCGTCCATCTTTTCCTATTTCATGAACAACGAAGTCAGAGTATCTGATGAAAAGAAAACACAAACTTTCAGAGCATTACCATTTTGTTTCCTGCTAATTTTAGGAAAAATTTTATCAATAGTAAGCCTTACTATTGTCCAAAACAAAGGATTCTTAAAAAAAGTTTCAGTGCGAAGTCGTAAGAGTTATTGTTTCTGGTTTCTCAATGAATTCTGAGCCACACCCTGGCTTTGTATCAGAATGTACGTAAAAGATGTTCCAAGACTAACATCCCGCTTACACCAATGGATAGATCATCCAGTCGGAAAGTCAACGAGGAAACACTAGCCTTAAAAGACACACTAGGGCCGGCCCAGTGGCTTAGGCGGTTAGAGCTCCATGCTCCTAACTCTGAAGGCTGCCGGTTCGATTCCCACATGGGCCAGTGGGCTCTCAACCACAAGGTTGCCAGTTCAATTCCTCGAGTCCCGCAAGGGATGGTGGGCTGCTCCTCCTGCAACTAGCAATGGCAACTGGACCTGGAGCTGAGCTGCGCCTTCCACAACTAAGACTGAAAGGACAACAACTTGAAGCTGAACGGCACCCTCCACAACTAAGATTGAAAGGACAACTTGACTTGGAAGAAAGTTGTGGAAGTACACATTGTTTCCCAATAATGTCCTGTCCCCTTCCCCCATTTAAAAAAAAAGAAAGCCACACTGGACCAGATGGACTTAAGATTTACAGAACTTTTCATCCCCAAACCAGCATAATATACATTCTTCTCAAGTGCACAGGAAACATTCTCAAGGACAGACCATATGTTGGGACACCAAAACCTCAATAAATTAAAGAAGATTGAAATCATATCAAACATCTTTTCTGACCACAGCTGTATGAAACTAGAAATTAATTACAAGAAGAAAGCTGGAAAACTCACAAATATGTGGAGATGAAATAAATAATATGCTACCGAATAACTATTGGGCCAATGAAGACATAAAAGAAGAAATCAAAATATACATAGAGACAAATGAAAATATGACATTCCAAAAATCTTTGTGATGCATCAAAAGTGGTATTAAGAGGAAAGTCTATAGCGGTACAGGCCTATCTCAAGAAACAAGGAAAATCTCGAATAAACAACCTAACATTATACCTTAATGAACTAGAAAAAGAAGAACAAGTAAACCCCAAAGTCAGAAAGAAGGAAATAATAAAAATTAGAGTGGAAATAAATGAAATGGAGACTAAAAAGACAATAGAAAAAGATCAATGCAATGGAGAGCTGGTTCTTGGAAAGGATAAACAAAATTGACCAACCTTTAGCTAGATTCACTAAGTAAAAAAGAGAAGACTCAAGTAAATAAAATCAGAACTGCACGTGGAAAAATTACAAGGGATGCCACAGAAGTACAAAGGATCACACAAGAATACATAAAAGGCTATGTGCCGTCAATTTGGACAACCTAGAAGAAATGGGCAAATTCTTAGAATCATACAACCTTCTTAGACTGAATCATGAAGAAACAGAAAACCTGAATAGACCGATCACTAGTAAGGAAACCGAATCAGCAATCAAAACCCTCCGATTAAACGAAAGTCCAGAACAAGATGGCTTTACTAGTGATTTCAACCAAACGGTCACAAGAGGAGGGAATGCTTCCAAACTCATTTTACAAGCCCAGCACTACCCTGATACCAAATCCAGGCAAGAACACACACAAAAAAGAAAACTACAGGCCAGTATCTCTGACGACCATATAGATGTAAAAATCCTCAACAAAATACTAGCAAATCAAATACTATACATCAAAAAAAAAAAAATACTGTACATCAAAAGGATCATACATCACAAAGAGGATTTATTCTGATGCAAGGATGGTCCAACATCTGCAAATCAATAAAGACGATACACCACATTAACAAAATGAAGGATAAAAATCAGATGATCATCTCAGATACAGAAAAAGCATTTGGCAAGATACAACATCCATTTATGAAAAAAAGTCTCAATAAAATGGATATAGAAGGAAAGTACCTCAACATAATAAAGGCCATCTATGACAAACCCACAGGTACCATCATATGCAACAGTGAAAAACTGAAAGCTTTTCCTCTAAAATCAGGAACAAGACAAGGATGTTCACTCTTGCCACTTTTATTCAGTGTAGTACTGGAAGTCCTAGCCAGAGCAATTAAGCACGAAAAAGAAATAAAAGGCATCTGAATTGGAAAGGAAAAAATAAAACTGTCACTATTTGCGGATGACATAATTTTATATATAGAAAACCCTAAAGACTTCACCAAAAACTGTTAGAAATAATAAGCAAATACAGTATGTATTTGTTTACAAAGTCAATATACAAAAATATGTTGTGTTTCTATACACTAACAACAAACTAACAGAAAGAGAAATGAAGAAAACAACCCCATTTACAAAATAAAAAAAGACTAAAATACCTAGGAATAAACTTAACAAAGGAGGTCAAAGAAGGAGGTGAAAGACCTGTACACTGAAAACTATAAGACACTGTTGAAGAAATAGAAGAAACAAAGAAATAGAAAGATACCCTGTGCTCATGGATTGGAAGAATTAAAATTGTTAAAATGTCCCTATTACCTAAAACAATCTATAGATTCAGTGAAATTCCCATCAAAATCCCAATGGCATTTTTTCCACAGAAATACAACAACAAAAAAACCCTAAAATTTATGTGGAACCACAAAAACCCAGACTAGCCAAAGCAATCCTGAGAAAAAAGAACAAAGCCAGAGGTTATTAGACTCTTTGATTCAAACATACTACAAAGCCACAGTAATCATAATAGTATGATATTGGCACAAAAACAGACAGAAGACCAAGGGAACAGAATTGAGAACCCAGAAATAAACCCACACTTGCATAGGCAACTAACTTATCACAAATGAGCCAAGAATACACAATGGTGAAAGGAATGTCTCTTTAATAAATGGTGCTGGGAAAACTGGACAGCCATATGCAAAAGATTAAACTAGACCACTATCTTATACCACACAGAAAAATTAACTCGAAATGGATTCAAGTCTGGAATATAAAACCTAAACCAATGAAATACAAAGAAGAGAACAGAGGCACTAAGCTTCTGGACATTGGCCTCAGTGGTGTTTTTGTGAATTTGACTCCAAAGGGAAACAAAACTGAAAGTAAACAAATGGGACATGAAACTAAAAAGCTTCTGCACAGCAAAGGAAACTATCAACAAAGCAAAAAGGCAACCATCAAAATAGAAGGAGATTATCTGCAAATGATATTTTTGATAAGGGGTTAATATCCAAAATATATAAAGAACTCACATAACTCAATAACAAAAAAACAAACAACCTGATTAAAAAATGGGCAGAGGATCTCAACAGACATTTTTCCAAGGAAGACATACATATGGCTAGCCAATAGGCATATGAAAAGATGTTCAATTTCACTAATTATTAGGGAAATGCGAATCAAAACCACAATGAGATAAATCACCTCACACCTGTTAGAATGGCTATTATCAAAAAGACAAGAAATGGGGGTGGCTGGTTAGCTCAGTTGGTTAGAGCGTGGAGCTGATAGCACCAAGGTTGCTGGTTCGATCCCTGCATGGGTCACTGTGAGCTGCATCCTCAATAAAAAATAAAAAACATAAAAAAGAAAAAAAAAGAAAATAACAAGTGCTGGCGATGATGTGGAGAAAAGGAAACCCTATCATCTTTCCCTAAAAATAAGGCCTAGTTGGACAATCAGCTCTAATGTGTCTTTTGGAGCAAAAATTAATATAAGTCCCAGTCTTATACTATATTATAGCACATAAGACCCAGTCTTATATTATATTACAGTATATAAGACCCGGTCTTTTATCATATTATAGTATATAAGACCCGGTCTTTTATTATATTATAGTATATAAGACTGGGTCTCATATTATAGTATATAAGACCAAGTCTATTAGTAAAATAAGACCGGGTCTTATATTAATTTTTGCTCCAAAAGATGCCTTAGAGCTGATGGTCTGGCTAGGTCTTATTTTGGGGGAAACACAGTAGCACACTGTTGGTAGGACGTAAACTGGTGCAGCCACTATGGAAAACAGTATGCAGGTTCCTCAAAAAGTTAAGAATATAACTACCATATGATCCAACAATTCCTCTTCTGGGTATTCATCTGAAGAATAAGAAAACACAAATGTGTGGAGATATATGTACCCCTTTGTTCACTACAGCACTATTTACAATAATCAAGTCACGGAAACCTACATGACCATCGATGGATGAACGTATAAAGATGTGACACACACACACACTCACACACTCACACACTCACACACACAAAATGGAGTACTACTCAGCCATAAAAATAGACGAAATATTGCCATTTGTGACATCATAGATGGATCTTGATGATATTATGCTAAGCGAAATAAGTCAGACAGAAAAGGACAAAAACCATATGGTTTGACTCATATGTGGGATATAAAACAAAAGTTAACAAACGAACTAAGAAAACAAAAACAAACTCATAGATACAGACAAAAGAATAGAATGGTGGTTACCAGAGGGGCACGGAGGTGTGGGGAGGGCAAAATGGGTAAAGGGGGTCAAATATACGGTAATGGATGGAAACGAGACTTTTGGTGGTGAGCATGCAGTTCAGTATACAGATATTGAATTATAATATTGTATACCTGAAATGTATATAATGTGATTAACCAATGTTACCTCAATACAAAAATAAAGAAAAAAGTAAAAAAGACCCTCTGAGCTTCTAGAATATTCCTCCAGAGAAATGCATAAATCAAAGCTTATTATTGTTACCCTGTGATTATACAGTCCATACTAATCATAAAATACAGGAAATGGTTAATGAAATCAGAACCCAATAAATCCACCATGAATCATCCTGAAGCTTACTTTTATGCTAAGTATTTTACACACATTATTTAAAATTGTTTCAACAACCCAAGGTGGTGTTATGACCCATTATCTAGATGAGGACACCGTGGCTCAGAGTAGTTAAGTAACTGTGAAGTGGCCACACTGGATTCACACCCAGGTCCATCTGGCTCCAAAGACCATTACCTTCCTACTGTAGATGCAGCACATTCAAGGGAGAGAGTTTAAGATTTTAAGGCTCATTCAGGAGAAAACTTGAAACCATTTAAAAGAATTTATTCTAAAGAAATGAACAGCACCCATTCACATACTAACAATGCACGCCACTGGGAAATTATTTTTATTTACTCATTTTATCTTTAAATGGTTCCATTTACTCATGTAGGCAACCCTCCTTCATCCTTTTCCTTTGGGGGCATAGAAAGCTAAATGGAAGACTGTACTGCTGATTTCTTTTAAAGAAATGAACTAAGATAACTAAAATAACTTCGTACGTAAACTAAACATACCTTTCTTTTAAGATTCCTGAGAACCCTTGATGAGAACTTACAAACTTGGTGATGCCCACGTCAAGCTCGGTGAGGCCATGCTTCATCATGTCTGCGAAACTCTCAGCTTCCTCCTCCTCGTCTCCCTCCTCCGAAAGGCCATCTTCCTCCTCCTCTCCCTCTACTTCCAACTGAGCAGCAGAATTCTTTTTAGCCTCTCTGGTGTGTACAGCTTCGGGCAGCCCAGGCACGTTTTCGCAGCTGGGTGGAGAGTCATTCTCTAGCCCATCTTGACCTTTGGTCAGACAGCACTCGGAGACCTTCTGCCTTTTTGCTGCCTCTGCTGGGGCCACACTGTCATTATCTTCAACAGCAAGGGACCCACGTTTCAGTGACACACCAGTCATTTCTGTTATCTCCATTTTTAAGGCTCCAAGAAAACATCTAACAGAACCTTTTAGGAAGGAAGAGAGAGTAGGGAAGTGACAATCACTTCTACAAAGAGGTGGGTTTTAGCCAACGAAGGCACAGTTAACTTTGTTCCTAGGCTCTAAAAATCATTTATAAAATAATTCTTCCCAATGTTGGTGTATACCTTTGGTGGCATAGAAAAATGCCACAACATTTCTGCATGGATTTTGACAACGTGCATCAAAAGCATTAAAAACATGTACGTCCTTTGCCCCAGAAATATTTTCAGGGAGTATCTTAAAATGATTAAGAAAGTGGTTAAAGTTTTAGCAGTAAGGATACTCATCTCAGTGCTTTTACATTATCCCAAACTCAAGAACAATAATGCTGGGTACATAAACGAACAATATATGTAGAAACCATGTGACTAGAAACTGGGAAAGGTGGTTATTTCTAGGAGAGGGTATAGGCGGCTGGGGACAGCAGGGAGACTTTATGTTTTTACTGAGTACCATAGATGTATCATCTGGATTTGGTTTCATGTATATTATTATCCTTCTGAGAAGTGGATTACATAAAAAGTGTGTAAATACATTTACTGACATGAAAGCATACCACACCATATTAAAAAAAAAGAAAGCAGGGAGAGTGTGGAGTTGATTAACCGGGATGGAGTTGCAATTTTGCAAGATGAAAGAGTTCTGCATATCGGTTACACAACAATGTGAATGTACTTCACACGACTGAACTGTACACTGAAAAATGGTTAAGATATTGTATGTTATGTACATTTTGCCACAATTTTAAAAAACACAGATTATCATTTAACTGGCCTGCACACAACATACTAAGGAAAAGCCTAAGAAGCCACTCATACTTTCCAGTACAGAGCATATTGAGGGATGACATGTGGCAGTCAAAATCAATCCTTTTATCTAACACCACAAGTGCCTGTCTAATTTGATCTTATTTGATGCTCTTGGTGAAATAAAAATAAAGATTTTTCCTATGTTAATTATATAGGGAGATGCTAAAATGAACATACTAACAAACTTAAACTATTCATAAAGAATGTAAATGAGCAGAAAAGTAATATGCTAATTATCCAAGGCTTGGTTAACAAGAAACCTATCTACAGAAACATTTACAGCAGAATAATAATGATGGACTAAATTTTAAAAATCCATATTAGTAGAGAAAAAGACAAGTACGACTTGCAAAAAGTGAAAGGAAAAAGGATCATGATGGCTACAAAAAAACAGGAGAAAAGATATAGGAAAATGTAGTAAAAACAAATTCCTTCAAAAGACAGAAAAATTAAAGAAAAATTATTTTCTTTAAAAAAAGGGCTTACTTGGTTGGGGACTATGGAAACACACAGAATACTTCAGAAGGCATCGGAGAGGCCAGTGTCAGAGAGGACACCTTTCCTAACGGAAGATGAGAAGTGAACACCCGGGCCAAGATTTGAGGTGAATAAAGTCATGGAAAAGGGGGAGGAAGCTATTCGGGGGAAGAGGGTACCACTATGCCGAGGCATGGGAGAGCATGGAGAGCTGGAAGAACCCCAAGAAACTCATCACAGTCATGGAGGGTATAACGTACAGGAGAGTGTTAAGCTGGGCAGTGGGTGGAAGCCACACCAGGTTGAATGGAGGGAATGACGTCCTGAAAAATCAAACCACCACTGGAGTCGTGAGTTAGAAAGACTTCCTGGCACCCTTTGAAGAGAAACTGGGGTTAGGCTGGAAGACTAGATTGGAGGATACAGGCCTAACTGAGGCGAGAGATCGGTACAACCTGATCTAGGCTGACAAGGCTGAGGCTAAGTGTCAGAAAGGAGGGGAGGACTCAGGGACAATTAGGAGGCAGTGGGGATAGACTTGGTGACAAATACGGAAGAAAAGAAGAAATACTCCAGGATGACTTGGGGTTTCTGCCTTGGGGATCTGAGGACATGGGAACCCCAGGAAGAGGAACAGGCGGTGGGAGAAGACAAGCCCACTTATCGTCCTGTGGTGTTGCAGGTACTCGGGGGACATCCAAGAGGATGTGCCACCCAACCAGTCATTACACTGTGTCACACATACTCTTCCCCAAAAGCCCACGATGGCTCCCCAACACGATACAAGGTCTCCAGCTGGCATGTCAAGACCTACCAGGAGCTCCTGATGCCCTTCCAGCAGGCGGAGAAGCATGAGCAGTACCGGCCACAGCCGCGCTCGGCTCAGACTTCCTGCTCTACCTCCTCCCCAGGGCGCTCCTTCTCAACAACCCGGTAGCAGCCATGAGCCTTAATGGAAACACCAGCTATTTCCTCCGCAGAAAATCTGCTCCATCCTTCCACCTCAGTCCTGCCTGTCAGCCAATGTCACGCACCCTTATCCTCCGCACGCTTCCGATGCCTCAGGTCCTTCCTGTGCGCGTTCCCAGTCTGACAGCTCCCACGCTCTCTCCAATGGCAGGTCCTCTACACCCAGCTCAGATCACCCTGGTCTCCTCTGTCCTTTAGGGCCACAAGCCCTGCTCCGATGCCTTCCTCTCTATTAACTCCATGTCTTCCCATTTTACTTCCCTTCTCTACACTACCCATGCGGGAACCTGAGAACCGTGTTTTGCCCCCACCATTTTCTAGCTGTGTAACTGGTCCAAGTAAATTACTTAACTTCTCCAACCCCGTTCTTCAGGTGTAAAATGGGAATGATATGTGCTTCCCAGGACAGTCGTGAAGATTAAATGAGATGATGAACACAAGTGACTAGCACAGTAGAAACTAAATAAATGCTAGTCCTCTTTCCTCCTTCAAGAAGTCTGCAGATTCTTTGAGGATATTTCTTTTGTACATGCCAGAGAATCCAGCATGGTGTAACTGGTATCAATAGATACTTTGCAGAATTCTTGAAATAGGTGCTGAAGTGGTTCCCCATCTACAGAGATCAAAGACACACTAAGTAGCAAATCCCGAATGGAATAGTGGGGCTGGACAATGACCCTCAGTGGCCACTAACATCACTAAAATGAGACAACCAGACACTGTGTGCCCCTGAAAGTACATGCTATTATTTAGGATGTATTCTTATGGATCGAAACTCTGTGTCTAACTACTAGTTTAGAAGGCATAGAAGATGTGAAACACCACAACAGGAAGCAATCAGCAAAATCCTGACTGGAAATCACAAGGGCAAAGACACAGTTCCTTTAACTAATAAACAGCAAAGGAAAAAAGAGGAAAGGGAAACCTACAAAGAAATGAAATGGGTGGATCCTGATTTAAACAAACAACTGTTAAAAAAAAAAGCTATAATGAGACAATCAGGAATATTGAAACACTGGGGATATCTGATGACATTAGGTAGTGCTGTCAACTTCCTAAGGTAAAATAATGTTATTGTGGTTACATTTAAAAACCTTATGTTGTAGAATCCTTATGTTGTAGAGATACAAGCTAGGCCAGGTATAGTTGAAAAGATAGGAAGTCTGGAATTTGCTTGAAAATAATTTACCAGCAGTGAATGGAAGTGGAGTGGGTGTAGATTTTAAACAAGATTTGCCATGAGTTGGTAATTGATGAAACTGGGTGATAGGAATACAGGGAAGTCACCACACATCATTCTCTCTACTTTGTACGTTTGGATTTTTTTATGACAAAAAATAAAAGTGCAAAGTATAAAAACGATATACAAACGATTCTTCTCTGATCAAATGACCAAGCTTTTCAGTTCTACTGCTGCCTCTCTTCCATTACCTGTTTTTCAAACATAGCGAGATATCCAGTCCCAAGACGTGACCACCTCTTGCACCTTGACTTCAAGTGCCCCAAACCTTAGCAACTCTTAGCCACTACTCAACGCTCTTGCTCACTAGTCTGTTTGCTCCATGATCCTTGTTAAACATCAACCAAGTGCCAATCCTACTGTCTGCGTCTGTGCTCCTGGCAGCCGCGGGAGAAAACCTCGTTAAGTCAAGGGAGTCCCTCTCTCCTGACAGCACTCCACGCAGCCTGGCCGCCTCCTGCCAGTCCTGTCTGCCATTCACAAGGAGAAAAGGACTCTTCTGATAGACACACCTCTCTCCAGCATATTCACATTGTAACCATTCCTGTTAATATGGCAACCACTTATGGGAAGTCCACACTTACTTTAACACTCACTCACTCCTCAGCACTGCACTTCATCCCCTCAACAAACACGCCCATGCCCCCCTGTGCCAGGCATTATTCCTGGTACCGCCACAAGACACCACAGTGAATCAAATGCCCCGCCAGCACTGGCTTCCCTGCCAAAACCACAGCCATTCAATCCTGGCCCTACCTGACACCTTTATCCAGCAGGACATGGTTCACCGCTTTCCTCCTGTGAAACTCTCCTATCCCTTGTTTATCTCCTGCCCTCGAGATGCTCTTTTCCCCTCCTCTCTGTCTCCCACTTAAATTTGGGCTTCTCTAGGTTCCTTTTCCAGTCTTGCGCCCTTCTCACTCCCAAGTTTTCCAGCCCAGACCCCTCCATCTCCAACTCCCTGGTTTACTTGGGGTGCAATCGTAAAGACAGAAAAACAATGATACAGCACGTGTGGTGAGCTCATTCAAGTCCTGCTTTTTTTTCACTTCCCACCACAAACGCACTTCTGTTAAATGGTAGGAAATGTTAACACCAACTACCTACCAGTCACCTGTGTCAGAATCTGGGCATGAACCCAACGCCTCTCTCTCCCCTACGGCTACATCAGTGATTTCGTGAATGAAATTCTAGAAGGTTAGGTAGGACGGCACTGTAATACTTAACATCCCTGGAATGAGAATATTAGCAGACCATGGATCTGAAGTATCAAAGATGGGTTTCAACTCTTACTTGGTGAATGGCAGTTTGTGGAATGTAACTTGGAGCCGGATCTAGGTTTTGCCATTTACTAAGCAGGTCGCTTAGCCTCTCTAAGCTTCAGTTTATTTCTTTGAAAAGCTGAAAAGTGATCAAAAGTCTGTAATAACTATTCTTATTCAACTGTTGGTCATTAATATTATGGATGGTTTACACAGCAGAACTGGATTGCTGAGCTGGGAAAAAGCTTCTTATGCTTGTTTTGTTCCCTGGGCTAATGATTAAACATGGTATTTCCCTTCAAATGCCATTTAATTTTAAGAGACCCTCAAAGCACTGCCAAATAAAGAGCCCTTTATAGTATTTTTTGGCAGCCTTTTCTTGATTCTTGCGGACACTTGCCTGATCTTTTTCTTGTTATACTTAATTGCAAAGACAATCTTATTAACTAATCTTACTTTTGTGTTTCAAATGAAATTAAACTTTTCATTTGTTTTAGCTGATGGCCCTATCACAGACATTAATTATTAAAGTATATATATAGCACCAGTAATTATAAATCACTGTGTGTGTGTGTGTGTGTGTGTGTGTGTGTGTAGCTAAGTTCTGTCTGTTGGCCTAGAAGTTGAGAACATACTTAACTAGAACGGCTGTGCAAACTTCTGAACTAGAAGAGGCAGAATTCAAATTAGTGTCATTTTCATAAGCAGGAACTAAACAAAAGGGAAGATTGAAATGTAATATAACTTTTAAATGAGAGAGAAGGGGGGATGGGGGGATCCTGTGAGACTGAAAGAGGGCAAAAAAAAAAAATTCAATCAGAAAGATAAAACAATTCTGACTGCCCCAATGTGATTTCCCTAAGAAAAATTCAAAATTTTTCCTAAGGAAAATTCAGGAAAATCCAAATATACATATTTAAACATTCTACTTCAAAGTAATAAAGTGACTGGCTTAAAACGAAACAAAACAAACCAAAACAGGGCTGGGGGCGGGGGGGGGGGGGGGGGTGTGTTGAGCCTAGCTTTGTGAGTTTTTTTGTTTTAATGTTTAAAGAAAAAATTTTTAAATGTTACAATGCACAAATACACTATCCATGATAGTAATGACAGCATCTCAAATGTTAAGTAAAATCTCTATACACCAGACCTTGACTGGGAAGAGAATGAAATCTGATACTTACCCATGAACTTAAAAGTCCTGCACAGTTCTTTGGAGGGAATACTAAAATAATGGATTTTGTTTCTCTTATACTCTAAATGAGCCAGATGAGATTAGGAATACTACAATTTTAACAGTATTTAAAATCTTTTTCATTAAGATATTAGATTCACCAATAAGTTTCCTCTCCACTCACAACAAAAATAAAATTCAGAATTTTCAAAATTTTAATACATTGACAGTCCCATTACCTCCTGCAAATACACATCTAAAAAAAAGAGCTATATTAGTTCTAATCTTATCTATATTTCAAAACTCTCCATGACTTCCACTTTGTAAATGCTTCTACCCTCCACCGCCTGCAAACTGTCAGAAATCCCTCTAGCACTCAAAATAACAAGCACGTTCTTCAGAGCACAGCACACACTACACTTTAATACGCAAAATCATTAAGTTCATTACATTCATTCATTCCATAAATATTTATTGAGCACCTTTTATGTGTCTGGCACTGTGTTAGGCACTGAAGAAAAAGGGAAAATTCCACGCCCTCATTGAGCTTACATCTACAGTATTTAAGGATACATTGGAGAATAAAAAGCATGCAAGCGTAAGAGCTACAAATAAAGCAGAGTAAGGGTAATGAGTAAGAGGGGTGCTCTTTAGTGAAGCCTCTCTAAGGAGGTGCCTTTTAAGCAAAGACTGGAAAGAAGAACTAGACATGGAAAAGATGTGCAGGAGGAGAGTTCCAGGCAACAGAAAAAGCACGTGTAAAGGGGCTGAGGCTGGTGCAAACTTAGTCAACAGTAAGCCCAGCTGGATTGTAATTTCTCTTATCTACCCGGGGGCAAAAACTATGTTTTATTAATACCTGTATGGCCCTATCCTCTATCAAAACTATGTTCAAAAGGAGTTTATTAAATTAACAAATACAGACTGTTGGCTATTTGTTTAATGACTGAACAAAATCACTGCCTATCCATCCCCTTTTCAGTATGAGTGTACAGTTGGATAGTTGACAGACCCCTCTATTGTCAAAGCAACCGCAGGCCAATGGGGCATGCCTGAGTCACAGATGACTAGTGATTTGAAACAAAAGCCCTTAGTAATCTTATATTGTCGGAATGAAAACAGTGGTCTGACAACGGGACCAAACATTTGAAAAACTAAACTTCAAATCCTACTTCCTGGCAGGCGCTAGGCCATGAGGATGTACCTTGAACCTCTCAGTACAAGGCTGCAGGTAAGGAATCCGTGCGGATGAGTTTAAACACGCACAGCCGCACCTCCTCCCTCCACTCGTTCGACACTGAGCCGGCAGAGGGCTCGAGAAAACGCTCCTGGTCCCCAACCTGCTCGCTCCTACTCAGGGAAAGGTCTACAAAACAAGCAGTCACCTGCGTGTCTGCCTGGCACGTAGCCGGCTTGCAATAAGTAATGACGGGGACTACGAGGACCCAGCACGTGGGTTGGACGGACCCTGTAGAAGACTGGCCCAGCGACGCAGGGGAACCGTAAAGGGCTTCGGGATAAAGGCTGGTTTTCTCTTCCAGGAGAGAGAATTGTTTGGGGAGAGCCTGGGGCAAAGAAAGGAAGGAGTGGGACTGGGATCCCCGGCCTGACAGTGCCGCGGGGACGCGGCGGCCGCGGCTCCCGGTCACCACCCAGCCCAGGAGCGGGAGGCAGGGCCGGCACCACCGCAGCGCAGGACCCGCCAGGCGGCAGCCGCGCTCCCGCGGGTACGATTCGTAATGCAGGCCCCGCGGGCGCGCCGTGGGCTCAGACCACTGCCGGACGCCTTCCCCGTTCGCACTGCTCCTCCGGGCGGGACCTGGGGCCGGGACTCGGGCCAGGCCAGGACGAGCGCTGGTGGCGGAGCCCGGGCAGCTGCCGGGAGGCTGCGCACTTACCAAGGGCCTGAGAGCGCGGGCGCGGCGCGGGCCGGGCGGCGAGGGGGCGGGGGCGCTGCTCCCGGCGCTGGAGGGAGGCGGCTGCGAGGGTCACTCGGAAGAACCAGCTGCGACGGCAGCTGAACATACGCAGCTCTGTCCGGCCTGGGGCCCGCAGCGTCCGAGCAGACTCGCCAGCCGCCGGGCTCTCACACGTGCGGCGCAGCGACGCGCGGCCGTCGGCCGGCCCCTCCCCCGGGGCGGAGCCCACCCTCTGCCGCCGGTCCCGCCCCCTGCTCGGAGGCGAAACCCCGCCCACTATCTGCCGGGGAGTGCGGTGAGCGGCGTGTCAGGAAGCATTGCGCATGCGCTCCTGTCCTGCCAAGCTTCAGGGTCGGGAGCTCTAGGTGGCACCTTTTTCACTCCGGGACCTGCAAGGCCGTCGCATCTGGGCTTTGGCGAGGGCAAAAAGTGATTTTACAAGCACCAAAGAGTCCTTTAGACGACTTCTAAAGCAGCGATTGTTTTAGGAATGTTCGTTGCATTCTAATAAGAGTTTCTATCACATAGTTATGGCCCTATTTGTTATCTACCACACAAGTAATAGAGAAACATTTTAGAGTCTATATTGTTCTATGTATATAATTCCTTTGAATGCAACAGATCCAAGAGCACTATTTTCCCACTTTTTAGATTTAAGCTGCATGCTTGACGGCTCCCCTTTAAGAAAACTAATCATAGCAAGTTTGTGCTTTGTGTAAAGAAAAAATTCATTACACTTCCCATGCTCTTCAAGTAGCACACGGCCTCAAACAGCTTTTGCACATTTAATATTTTGCCAAACTTCAACCCTTACTGAAAAACCAATGTTATTTCAGGTCCTTATGTTTCTGCTAGACTTGTGTTTTTAACTTGCGATAAAATACACACAACATAAAATTTACCATTTTAACCATGTTTAAGTGTAGGTACGGTTCAGTGGCGTTGAGCACATTCACATTGTTGTGCCACCATCACCACCGTTCATCTCCAGAACGCTTCCTTTTGCAAAACTTAAACTCTATACCGTTAAACAACTCCCTATTCTCCCTTTCTCCTGGTCCCTGGCAACCACCATTCTACTTTTTTTCCTTTTTTATTGGGAAATATTAGGGAACAGTATGTTTTTCTAGGATGTCGAGTCGTTTTTAAATCTAGTTGTGGGGGGCGCAGCTCAGCTCCAAGTCAGTTAGTTATTTTCAATCTAGTTGTTGAGGGTGCAACTGACTGGCCCATGTGGGAATCCAACCAACAATCTTGTTGTTAAGAGCTCGTGCTCTAAGCAATTGAGCTATCGGTCTACCCCCCATTCTACTTTTTCTCTCTATGAATTTTATAATTCTATGTAACCCATATAAATGGAATCATACAATATATGTTCCTTTGTGACTGGTTTCACTTAGCATAATGCCCTTAAATTTCAATCATGTTGTATGTAGCATGTGTCAGAATTTCCTTCCTTTTTAAGGCTGAGTATTGCATTATATGTATACACCACATTTTACATGTCCATTATCACTAGGGTTTTCTCCCATCTTTTGGCTAATGTGAATAATGCTGCTATGAACATGGGTGTACCAATACCTCTTTGAGACCTTGCTTTCAATTTTGAGAGTTATATACCCAGAAGTACAGTTGCTGTATCATATGGTAATTCTATTTTTAATTTTTTGAGCAATTCCCATACTGTTTTCCATAGCAGCTGTAGACTTGTTTTTAAAATCTGGGTCTACATGTGCAGAATCTGATTAGCTGAATAGAGATAATTTGCTCAGACTGGTAGCGTTCTATACTGCCTTCTTCTGAGATTATTCACCTCAATCAAGTAACTTGGATAGTTTTCTGTTCCTTATGCATGTGCAATCACATATCACGGGGCTATGGTTAATTCATAGCTTAATGTCCCAACGACAGCAACTGCAAATATTTTTACCACAACCAGTAAAAATTCAATTCCTAAACTTTTAATTTTTGTATTTTTTTTTTTTTTTTTTTTTTGGTTGAGAGCCCACTGGCCCATGTGGGAATCGAACCGGCAGCCTTCGGAGTTAGGAGCACGGAGCTCTAACCGCCTGCGCCACCCGGCCGGCCCTAATTTTTGTATATTTTTAAAAATGTTTTCTCTGAGGTTGTGGCCCAACTCCTCAAAAATGAGTATGGAGGAAAAACATTCAGATTTTTTTGGCCATTAGTTGGGTCTCTGGTCAGAACTTACCCTTTTTGCATTTCAGCCTAAACTGCCTTAGACAAGGTCCAAGTGAAACACGCATTTTCAGTTTTCTATTTTCCAAAATGGCAGCTCTTTATTGGCTTTTGTAGTTAAAGTAATACAGAAATGTTCAAAGCCTCTCCCCTATTCCAACTCCCCCTAATAAACATTTAACAGTTTAATGTTCTCCTTGACTTTAAAATTACGTCCTAACATGTAAGTATTCGGGATCCTGCTTTTACCTCCACAGCAGCACTATGGAATGCTAAGTGCCTAGCACACACAATTTATTTCTTGTTTCATCCTTATTATTACCTAGTATCCCATCCACCTTGGATGTCTCTCTCCACTTTCCAGATAGTATTTAATTGTTTTCTAGGCTCCCTCAGTCATTGCAAACATTCCCCTTGTTGAACCTACTGCACTTGTCTTAAGTCGTTTATTTTCATGTCTATTTCCTTTACCAGAGTGAATTCTTCAGAAGAAAAATTTGAGTTTAGAGCAATCTTTCTTCTTCTTTAATTTTATTTGTATTATAGTTTTATATGTTTTTGATTTAGAGTCAAATAATTATGTAGAAACCCTATAAGTTTTGCAATGGAATAGCAGACTGTCTCCCCACCTTTTCCCTTATCTGTTTCCCCCTCCTGAAAGGCAATCATTTCATCTCTTTCAGCTGGTTAGTTTGATATTTTCCTTCATTTCTCTATATAAAATGTGTGTATTGCTATTTCTTGGTTTTTCACTTTTAGGCACTATCTATTGACTTCACTTAATGGAAAATAAGAATTTAGCTCTTCTTCCTTCCTCCATCCCTTTTCCCACCCCCACCACACTGCCCATTCCTTTATCTGCCCAATATAGTAATACTGTACTTAAAAAAAAAAGATTTGTTTTTACTTCATTTTAACTAGGCAAACAGTACTCACATCTTGGACAAAATAGTACTGATACTAAGATTACTTCCCCTGCTCAGCCTTTTGTTTTTCCTACAGTTAATAATTATCTTATTTCTGTTTACTGTTTACTATTCATCACGAAGCTAAGCCCCAACTTCTTGATTGTTTAAATCCCTTCCTTCCAGGGCCGGCTTGGTGGCTCAGGCCATTGGAGCTCCGTGCTCCTAATGCTGAAGGTTGCCAGTTTGATTCCCACATGGGCCAGTGGGCTCTCAACCACAAGGTTGCCGGTTTGACTCCTGCAAGGGATGGTGGGCTGCGCCCCCTGCAACTAACAATGGCAACTGGACCTGGAGCTGAACTGCGCCCTCCACAACCATGATTGAAAGGACAACTTGACTTGGAAAAAATCCTGGAAGTACACACTGTTCCCCAGTAAAGTCCTGTGGAAAAAAGATCCGTTCCTCCAGAGATTTAGATAGATAAGGTGTTCTATCAGTTTTATCTTTCTCAAGGAGTTTCTCCTGATACCTTCTGACCTGTGTCAGTCTGTCTAGTGCACAGTGTTGTCCAGGCATCACTTCTTTATCTCCTGTGTCGTAGCTTCCGTTTAATATATCCTATGTCTTCTTTTTTCTTTGTTTAGTCCTTCATGTTAGTGGAGCAGAACCTCCAGTATCTTCCTGGGAAAGGAGAAGGGAAATGTTTTGATACCTTGAATGTCTGAACACACCTTTATTTTTTACCCACAGTTGATTGGTAGTTTACTAGTAAAGCTAAATTTTCAGTTTGAAATAAATTTCCTTTTGAAATTTGATAGAATTACTCCCGTGTCTTCTAGCTTTCTCTGTAACTGTTGAGAAATTTAAAGATATGCTGAGTCTTTAGCCTTTGTTTTCTCTCTGAAAGCTTAGGGGTTATCTTTTTGACCCCAGAACTCTGCAGTTTCACAATGATGAGCCTTGGGGTCAGTCAATTTTTATGCATGTGCTGGGCAGTCAGTGGACTCTTTTAATCTGGAAACTCATGATTTTTAGTTTGGAAAAATTTTCTTGTTTTGTTGATGATCATGCCTTCCCTAACCCCTGTTGGTTTTTGTTTGGTTTTTTTTTCCTGAATTCTTATTTTTCAGATTTTGAGTCCCCTGGAGTGGTCCTCTAATTTATTATTTTTCTTTTGTATTTTTCATTTCTTTGTTTTTCCTCTAGAACACTTCCCGACATCTATTTTCCAACTTTTACTGAACTTTTCATTTCTGCTATCATATATGTATATAGTTATTTTATGGTTGCAACGGTATCTGATATCTCAGGATACTGATTATATATATAATTTTCTTTTTATTGGGGAATATTGGAGAACAGTGTGTTTCTCCAGGGCCCATCAGCTCCAAGTCATTGTCCTTCAGTCTAGTTGTGGAGGGCACAGCTCAGCTCCATGTTCAGTTGCCGTTTTCAATCTTTAGTTGCAGGGGGCACAGCCCACCATCCCATGCGGGAATTGAACCAGCCTTGTTGTTCAGAGCTCGTGCTCTAACCATCTGAGCCATCCAGCCATCCCTCAGAAGCTCAGGGGCAGCTTGTTGTCTTCAACCTAGTTGTGGAGAACACAGCTCACTGGCCCATGTGGGAATCGAACCAGCAACCCTGTTGTTCGGAGCTCGCGCTCTAACCAACTGAGCCATCCAGCCGCCCTCATATAATTTTTAAAAAAGTTTTCTCCTCAGCGAATAGTTTCTGTTTCCTCTAAGGGTTGCTGCTCTGGCCCCACCCTTATTTATGTCTCTGTGGCACCACCTTCCATGTTTGTTTTGAAGTCAAATCCCAGGGTCCTCTACCTATCTCTTGCTATCAGGTATCTCCTATTCCTCCTACCCCACAAAGAGCAGGTATTTTAGGGTATTGGCTGGGTAAAGTGCATATTAAATGCTGAATCCTTTCCCTCTATTCAGCTCCCACAAAGTTTATAACCAGATCTGCATCCTCCAGCCAGGGAATTGGAGCGTTATCTCTAGTTGAATCTGATCAGCCTGAAAAGAAACATCCAAAAATAATGACATTGGAAATTCTCCAACTAAACAGCCCAAACAAATTACATTAAAGATAGTCAACAAGACCCCCCCTTACACCTTCATCTGGAATATCATCTAAAATATAAATTGAAATGATTCATGCTGAATTTATGGTGTGGAGAGAGGGATATCTTCAAGCTCCATCATTAAGGGCCCCAGTGAGCAGGAGGCGGTTTTGCAGGGGCTGGGAAGGACCGCCCCCCTTTCACCCGAGAGCCTCCGGGGCTGCCCCAATTCCTGAGCGGCCGGCCCGGCCCCTGCCGGCAGGGGGCGCCACCGCGCACGGCCGGCGACTGCGACGACAGGGCCTCTCTGGGAGAAGAGGAAGAAACCAAAGAGACGGGGAAAGGAAGTTGCGGTGGCGTTCCGCCCCGCAGTCTGCGGGACTGAGTTGGTGTGTGACGGTCGCTGTCCGGAGCCGGGCTCCACACGCCACGCTGGCTGCTCCTGGAGCCGAGGATTTCCCCGGAGGCGCGATGCTCGGGTCCGGCCAGATGGGCGAGGCGCCCGCAACCCCGGTGAGGCGGCCCTGATGGCCTGGGGAGGGGACACTGGTGGGCCAGTGAGGTGGCACAGATCTCCCAGCGGGGATTGTTTCCGTGGCGGCCGGGTTGAGGACGTGGTTCTCGTGGCCCGAGGGAGATGGCTCTTGCAATCCTGGTGAGGTGGCACAGACCTCCCAGGGGAGGTAGCCCCGGAGAGGTGGCTGTGGCGATCCCGGTGAGATGACACGTGTCTCTGGGGAGGTGACCCCGGCGGCTAGGCAAGGTAACGCCAACGGTCCTGGGGAGGTGGCAGTGGTGGCCGCTTTGGAACCCGCATCAAACAGCCCTGGTCGCTCCGGAAGGGGCCCGGCTCCGGCCAGCGACCCCGGGGGAAGGGGTCTGGGTCCTCGTGGTCCTCCCGCGTGTGTTGTCTTGCGTGGGTTCGTTTGCTACTTCAGTCTTAATGTGTTTGTTACACCTCTTCTTCTAGTGCTGCTCTGAAAGTGGTGATGAAAGGAAGAACTTGAAGGAGAAAAGTAAGCGACTCCAGACACCTTAGCGCTGACTGTCTACGCAGCCAGCTCTCCAAACGCAGCCTCCCAGCGCCTGCATCCGAGAAGGCTCTTACCCTGTTATGTTTTAGATGAAGTATTTACTTTTCCTGCATAGTGTGCTTGCATAGCATTAAATACTGATCATCGTCATACACATTTCTTTTTTGTCGTTCTAAAATCGTAAAATCTGGGATGATTTAGAGAAGAGCGCTTCCTGACTCCTACCTAGTGCAGAGACTTGAGTGGTTTCACGGGAGTTCTGCCCCTCAGACTAATTCAAAATAATTGGGGCCTGCCTGTTATTAATATTTTAATGAAGCATCAACTTTTTATTTTATTTTATTTATTTATTTACTTTTTTTTTTAAATTTATTAGTTTCAGGTGTACAAGACAAGGTAATACTTATAGACGGTCATCATTTATATCCCTCACACTGTGAACCCTCCTCCCCCCATCCACTATCCCTCCGACCTCGCACCGAGCCACCACATTGTATATATAAAATTATTACCGAGCCATCACATTATATATATAAAATTATAGTTGGCATTCATTATTAAGCATCAACTTTTTAAGCATCAGGAATGTGGAGGGGCTAATGATCCAGGAGATATGCCTATCACTTTAATTGGGTTCAAAGAAATCAAATGATCATTGTTTAGCTGTAATTGACCAGTGAATTTGCACTTAAAAATTGATCTGGAAAGAACACAATGGATAACTTGGTTCCTGGATCTTGGACTGGACAAGGAAGAGGGAAAAGGTCAATACCTCCATTTCCTACCTTGGACAGGAGCTTATGTGAGGGATGTGGACATTTGTCGTTTTACTTTAATGAGCTAAGCGTGGCAGGCTTTTGGAAATCAAGGAATATTCAGGGGCTTTTGAAATGGAATTTATTGGGGGAGGAAGCAAAAAGCATGTAACAGCTATTTCATCAGAGGGTTTTTGTTTCTTCTGACCAGGGCAAAAAATAGTCTGGGAATGAGTAGTGGTAAGAGAAAAAAGTGCCCATGTTACCGTGTTGGCTTTAAGAGCTAGGCTTGCCCTTAACATTGCCTGCTGATGTAATCTGCATCAGAAAGAAAGCCTGTAGTAGTCCATAGCACTTGACAATCATAGCTGCCACAACTCAGCTCCTTTTCCTCAGAGGTTTTGAGAGTACCCCCTGTCTTTCAGTTAAACTTTTCCCTTTTCCACCTTTGCCCCATTCATGTCTGGGAAGTTGGTGCCTGTTGAGCTCTCATGTTCGTAAAATGATCGATGCAGACTATAGACTTTGCCCTTGTCCCTCCTTTGGCTAGGGCCACTTCTTTGCAATTTATAGTAATGCTTGGTACAAAAAGTAGAGAATAAGAGAGACATAAAACCCTCCAAACCACAAGCGTGTTATTTTGAAGAACGTAATTTGACTAAGAATGTACTATGCTGCATTTAATTGGTTATATAAAAAGAGTATAATGTTTTAAAAAGTGAAGATAGAATTTACTTCCTTAGCATTCACAAAATAGTCCCTTTGCATGTAGCCCTGCCTGTGTCTGCAGATGTACCACATAACTCAGTTGTTTTATTTAAGATTAAAAAAAAAGACGTTGCAATTCCTGTACATGACCATAAATGGTTTTCTATATTAGTAAAGTCTGATGTGGACCAGCTAATTCTGCTCATATTTGAAGAAGAAAATAAGAATATTGGATTGAGAGTCAGAAAACATGGATTTTAGTCCCATTTACAATCTTTAAGTGTAAGTTGGGAAGATATTACAATTCAGAGTTGGGTAGTTGAGGCATAGACTTAACACTAGTTTTGTTTGTACCTACTAGTGGGCGACTGATTCTCATAGGAACAAGCTTTCAATTCTTATAAGTTGAATAAAACAAAGCAAAATTTGTTTTGGGGGAGTTGAGAGGAACATACCCAATGTGAAACACATGGGTATATATTTTGTTAATGTTTATATAAATAATGGAACAATATTTGATAGTTACATTTTACATTTAGGCACATCTTTATTCATATTTTCATTTTGTTAGAAGTGACAATTTTTTTGTAATGAGGCTGATTATAACTTTTTGTCTTTCTCTCACTCCGTCTGTCTTAAAACTTCATTTTTTGGTAAAGAGCCAGGTTCTATAAGGGCAGCTCCAAGGAAGAACAGAGGTGAAAGAGATGAAGTCCAACCAGCGTGGTTCCCCAAGAGGCTCTGGATTGTTCCCCCAACTTTATCTCTCATTCACACGCCTTTTTTGTTTTAAGAAATGGCTATTGTCCTTGTTACTAAGAATGTGCTAGTACCATTGAGTTTTTAATTTGTTCATAAACTCACCATCAATGATTTGTTTAGAAAGGACCAAATCCTCAGGCAAACCTGAAGTAGAGAAAGGCACTGTATGTTCAGGTTTATTCTAATGTTTGGTTTCTATGAAGTCCACTCTTTCCCTGGGGCCTTATTTCGTAGCGTTTATTTTCATTTGGAAATCAATGGCAATGCCTCTAGATTTTTACATTATATATAATTTTTTAAGTCCTTAGGAACTACTCAAATCTAGGGAGATTAAACCCTGTATGTGGAATAATTCAAGTTGTGGACTGAGTAGAATTGAGCACGTTTAATATCAGGGAACTTAATGACTGCACAGTGAAATGGAGTTATCATTATACCAAGTTTGACCAAAACTTCAGGTTTTCTAAACTTCTCCAGAAAGAAGGAAACCATAAGTAGCCAAAAGGGGAGAGCTGACACATGGAAACAGATACTTCAAAGGGAAATAGTTTATCTTAGGACACTGTTGTGGAGTGGAAGGAGAAAGATATGGCAGCTAGCTGTGGGTCATGTTATTCCTACCTTCTTTGGCCAAGAAGCTACTGTGGGCCAGCCTTCAGGTTTCTGTGGTGGTCGGGACATGTTCAGAAAGCCAACATGGCATAGTCAGCAAAGGTATACTGGAGAGACTCCGAAAAAGGAGCAGTGCTGTTGGTCCACAAATCTAGGACAGTGGAAAATAATTGCCTTTTAAGGGGATTATGTGTTTATTAGAAATTTGTTTTCTTGAGTGTTTTGTTTAGATAAAAATGGAAAAATTATTATAAGGAGTGGACTCTGGGAAATATCACATACTAACTGGGATGAGACAAAACTATCCAAAGCTAGTAAATGTTGCCTCTGCTGCCATTCTTCTCCAAGAAATGGCTTCAGGGTTCCAAATCACCTGTTTTTGTCACATTTAATAAGTCCAATGTGAATTAATCCAAGTCTAGTTTATTTGCCATGGAAAGATTCTCACTTAAGACTGTACAATTTAGTGCATGCCTTAGCCATTTTGAATTTTTCCTAGTAATTTCTGTTTTCTCTCATTTCCCTTAAAATTTTTTTTTTCTGTTTCTGACATGGATATCTTCATACAATGGCATTTGAAGCTTTTAACACTTTCTTGCTCTTATATAAGGAGGAGTTTTTACTCATTTCAAAATTTTTTCCTATACTTGAAATTTTTTAATACTATTTTTTTTCTTGACATTTTGAAGTCGGAGTCCTCCTTTGTTGTTATTTAGACCATACCATCTGGTTCCTTACAGATTTTGGAAATATATTACTAATTAAAACCGTACCAATAAAATCAGATTTGTCTTTGTTTTCCCAGTAATAAAATAGATTCTTAACATATAAGTTCTCCTGGAAATGTTTAATATCTATTTGTAACTGTCATGCTAACATCTGTTGAAACCTGTGGTTACTAGGACTTTGGGAGGTTTTTATTCATTCTGAGGAATTTCCTCATCTCTTCAGCATTTTGTAATACTTGATTGATAGATTGCTTTGTGGTTTTTCATTTGGATACACACATCATATACCACTTATAGTGTTTTCTTTATTAACTTTTGAAGGTAGATGTATTGCCTTATATATCTTTTGCATTTCCTTTAACTCCATTGTACTTGCTGGTGTTAATTAATTGTTATTCGTTCATTTTAGGTGATATAAATATTGCAGCTCTTGTGGAAAAGGAACAAGTCAATGAACATACAGATAATGGTGATCTCTCTTCCTACGTGTCTGCATTTATAGAAAAGGAAGTTGGAAATGACCTTAAATCTTTAAAGAAACTTGATAAACTCATAGAACAAATGACAGAAAGTAAAATGCAGTTAGAAGGACAGGTAAGTATTACAACTCATTGAAATAATATCAGTAGTATACTCATTATAATTAATATAAACATAACCATTATCATATAGGCAATTTGAAGATATCGATTGTGACAAGCCATCTAATCATTTTAAACTGTTTAATAGGTTTTAAGGACCTATAATATACTAAGTATTTTGCAAATTATGTGACAGACAGTTCCTACTAATATGATTTATGTCTTGGAAACATAATGGTAGCTAATATTTTAAGTAGCATTTCATGATTTTTAAAGTGCTTTTACATGTAAATAATTTCATGCTACACAAAAATGTCATAACACCATTCCAAATTTTTTATATATATAATCAAAAGGAGAAAAGGTGAAAATAAGTATAACATTATAATAATGGTTATTTCTGGGTGATTGGCTAATCTTTCTGCGCCCCCTGCAACTAACAATGGCAACTGGACCAGGAGCTGAGCTGCGCCCTCCACAACTAAGATTGAAAGGACAACTTAACTTAGATGGAACTGATGAGTCCTGGGAAAAACACACTACTGTTACCCCATAAACAGCCCTGGAAAATACACACTGTTCCCTAATAAACTCCTGTTCCTCTTCCCCAATAAAATCTTTAAAAATTAATAACAGGGCCGGCCCAGTGGCTCAGGCAGTTAGAGCTCCATGCCTCTAACTCCGAGGGCTACCGGTTCGATTCCCACATGGGCCAGTGGGCTCTCAACCACAAGGTTGCCGGTTCAACTCCAAGTCCCGCAAGGGATGGTGGGCTCCGCCCCCTGCAACTAAGATTGAACACGGCATCGGATGGCTTAGTTGGTTGGAGCGCATCCTCAACCACAAGGTTGCCAGTTCGATTCCTCAACTCCCGCAAGGGATGTTGGGCAGTGCCCTCTGCAACTAAAATTGAACATGGCACCTTGAACTGAGCTGCCGCTCAGTTCAAGTTCAGGGCTGCGTTCTGTCTTGCATATTTGCCCATCTTCTGTTTTCCTCATACTGCCACAGTAATTCTTTTTTTTTTTTTACAGGAATCTTATTATATGTAAATAAAGCAAATATAAAAATATAGTTAAAATCTTTTATGTATACGAGCATATATTATTTAAAATATACACAGATTAACTTTTTACAATTAACGTGATACAGGACTTATTTTCCTTTCTCTGTATATAGCTCTCTCTTTTTTTGAAGTTGAATTTTATTTTTTTACTTTTTTATTAGTTTCAGGTGTACAAAACAATGTAATAGTTAGACATTTATCATTTATATTCCTCACATAGTGATAGCCCCCCTGCCCCAATCTACTACCCCTCTGACATCGCACACAGCCATTACATTTCCACTGTCTCTATTCCTATTGCAGTATTCCACTTCTTGTAACTATCTATCTCTCTATTTTAATGGTTTTATGATATTCAAATATGGCTGTACATAATTTATTTAACCATGCCCTTACTGGTGGACATTTTTGCTGTTTCCAGTTTTTATTATTAAACAAATACGAAAATAAATAATTGTTCATCACCTTACCTTTCTAAGTCATAAATCTAACTGAATTTTCCTTCTTATTAAAAACTAACTGACTTCTCATTGCCTATTGGAAAAAACCCACATTATTCTAAGGTACAAGATGCTACCCGGGATCTGGTCTCTCTGCTACCTGGGATCTGGTCTCCCTGCCTGTTTGGCTCATCTCTTCTCTCTGCATTTGAACTGTATTCTGTGCTGTACTCAGCTGTTTGCTGCTCTTTGATCATGACTGAGCTGTCTCTTTGCCTGGAATGCCCTTTCCTTCCAAAGTTCCATAAAAATTTCCCACCCATCCTGCAAAAGTATGTTTATGAGCCATGCAAGCACAATTGCCTTGCACTTCCAAACCTTGTTACTCAAAATGTGGAGCTTGTTAGAAGTGCAGAATTCCAGGCCTTACTTCAGACCTACTGAGTCTGCATTATAACCAGACTTCCAGGTGATTCCTTTGCACGTTCAGATGGGGAAGCACTGCCTTACTATATACCATTGCACCTCGCACATCTCTTTATTGCTTTCATTCCACTATTGAAATATTTGCTTATATCTCTCTTCCATACCACTGAACTTAAGGGCAGATGCTATATGACTTATTTATGTCTATCCCTGGTACAGTGCCTGGTACAGAATAAGTAATCAGTGGTGACTAAATTGAAATTCCTCTATATATTATACAGGTAATGCCTGATACCTGTTTTTCCATATGCCATAAGAAAAATGCATTTAACAAATACCTTATCTAAAGGCATTACCTGGTAGATCATATTACCAAGTCAGTGGTTCTCAGCCTGGCCTTAAATCAGTCACCTGGGGAACTTTTGCAAAATACAGATACCCAGACTTTTAGAATCAGAGCTGCATTTGTTTTTGAACGAAAATGATTAGTAGATAAAGCATGTGTAAGCGTTCTCTGGCTGGACCCTCTGAAAGTACTGAGCTCCATGAAAGCAGATCCATAGATGCTTACACGGGGCCATGTGACAGGCCCCTCCCGACACATGTCCACCTGTAGCATTTCATATTTAGGTTTGGTTGGTACAGGATGCAGAAATTGAACCTTTCTTTTAATTGACAGTTTTCAGTTCTGTTAGAACAAATACGTGTTTTGAAGGTAATGAACTAATAAAAAGGATTATGAAAATTTTATCTGATTGCTGCTGTTTTTTGTTCTTGGTATGGTCAGGTACTTACAATTTCATCAGAAATCCCTAAAAGAATTCAGAGTGCCTTAAAAAATGCAGAAGAATCCAAGCAATTCCTTAATCAGTTTCTGGAGCAAGAAACTCATCTCTTCAGTTCCATTAACAGCCATTTGCTGACTGCTCAGCCCTGGATGGAAGATCTTGGGGCCATGATTAACCAAATTGAAGAGATTGAAAAGCACCTTGCTTACCTTAAATGGATTTCACAAATTGAAGAACTAAGGTATAATGGGCCTCTGTGTTCTCAAAATTATTATTTTCCTTTGAGGCTCTGGCTTAGAGAGTGCATGCGTGCCATTAAATAATTGAGTTAATTGAAGATTATAATGATGTAATTTTACTAGTTGTTATGAAAATAGTATCATGATAATGATTCTTTTCCTTTATTGTGAATGAACATAAACTTTCCAGGGAGCTTAATTTGCATTTGAAAGAAAGTAATCTAAGTACAAATTTTAAGTCCTATGGTTGTATTGTGAACACCTGATAAAGACTATTTTTTATAATGCCAAATTAATGAACCTCTCAATGTGGTAATATTCCTCTTTTACTTTTTAGAGATAGTCATTTAATGAAATGGATTGCTTTCTCTATAATTTAAAATTTTTTCAGTGGGAATCATCAAGAGCTACACAGTATTCTTAGATGAATAACAGAGTTCTGCTTCTTGTGGATAGGGGGAAAAGTACTTTTTGAATTGAATACATACTGCTGGTGGTTGATTGCAAGTGTCTAGTTTTGCCTTTTCAATGAGCTAAATTAACATTTCTGTTTAGACTGGCATGAGTTCAGCCCCTCTGAACTACTATTCCATCCTTGCTTTGTTTTCACTACTCTTTCTGTCTGGAGACTTGAGGGAGAAAAGTCAACCAAGAGTCTTGATGTACCATTTAAAATGTGTCATAGTTAATATATATTGTTATTTCTTTCAAAGAGTAATACTGTATTACTTTGTCCTGCACATATTTCCTGAGATTTTCAAGAATTTTCCATATCAGTACAATATGAAAATCTTTGTTTTGCACACGAGTTTTACGTGTACAGAAGACATGTTGTATTTGACTTGTTTTAAAGAATTAGAAGAATTGATTTGATTTTACACAAAAATCCTGATTTCTGCCTTTCCCAGAAAAATTTTAAGATTTGGCTACATTGGGGTAGCTGATTAGTTCAGTTGGTTAGAACGTGGTGGTCTTAACAACAAGATTGCCAGTTCGATCCCCACATGGGCCACTGTGAGCTGCTTTTTCCTTAAAAACAAAACAAAACAAGATTTGGCTACATTGGACCCACCCTCCAATGTGGCAATAGTTGGCTGGAGCTTTAGGATGCGTTAGTTCCCCCCCACTTTGCTGTTTTTATTTACTTTCCCTCTCAGGCCTTTGTGGCCATTTGAGTTTGCTACCTTGCTGTAGAACTTACCTTAAATTTTATCTGGAACTTCGCTAGGTAACAGTAATTTGAAAGGACTGGACGTTGAGGTACCACCTCTTGAAGTTTCCTGTAGTCAAGTTCAGCTGGGCAAAGTAGGTGAAAATTGAAGACTACCATATTTGACTTTACCAGATGTCACCTACATTATTCCCTTGGATTAAGATACTGAAGACTTCTGTAAAAAGGCAGACTTACCAGAACTGAGAGCTGCTTGAGGGAATGTGATGCAGGACAAGTCTGTTCTATTGGGAGGAGTGAGAAGGGAAAGGTGTGGGGAGGGGTCCTGAACACGGACCGCTGTGCTCAGAAGGATGCTGAATTGGAGGACTCAGGCTCCCAGAGCCGTGGGTAGCAGGTAAAAGAGCCACTTCAGCATGGTGCTTCTTTCTTCCCTGGATGGCGCTTTATATGAAAAAAGGAGGAAGAAGCACTTTTTCTGCATTTGAACTGTCTTTTAAAGTTCGCTTTGCCTTGTTTTGCAGTGATAAGATTCAGCAATACCTGATGACCAATAATGTACCAGAGGCAGCCTCTACTCTGGTGTCCATGGCAGAGCTTGACATCAGGCTTCAGGAATCATCTTGTACTCATCTTCTTGGTTTCATGAGAGCCACTGTTAAATTCTGGCATAAAATTCTCAAGGACAAGCTTACAAGGTAAGGAATTTACTCATATTGCATGGTAATGGCTTTCAGATGGATATTTGGTGATCATTGTATTTCACTGAAATATGGGTCTTACTTTTCTGTTACAGTGATTTTGAGGAAATATTAGCACAGCTGCATTGGCCATTTCTCACACCCCCTCAGGCTCAAACTATTGGCTTAAGTCGACCAGCCGGTGCCCCTGAGATGTATGGTAACCTGGAGACACTGTTCTGTCAGCTTCTGAAACTGCAAACCTCGTATCTTTGTTAGAGTTAAGACTTACTAAAATTTTCTACAGTAGATTTGTGGCTAGAGAGTATAACTTTCTGAAAGTGGCCAAGAAGCCAAATGGGAGTGCTGGGTTTGGACTTGATCTGTCTGTGTATGCCCGTGGAATGGTGAATTGCTCTCTTTCAAAGTGAACTGCATGTGCGTGGGAGGGCGTGGGTCAGTCTGAACTATGTGACTGACCCTGACCCAAGTATGACTCATGTAGTCTCTTGGGACAATAGAAAAAATGGGCAATTGGGAGGAAACCTTAGTAACTCAGTTAATTTAATAAAATGGTTACTCAAATGTTTTTCCTTACTACTATTCTTTATTTTGGGAGAGACTTACAGATTAATCCCAGTAACATTTTTCCACACTGTCTTACTGAAATCATGTAATGTAAAGGTAGATTACATATTATCTGTATTATAATTTTACTTAGAGTCATATATCTGTTGGAAAAATGTATTCTGTGTATATATACACATACATACGTGTGTGTATGTGTGTGTGTATGCTTTTGATTCTTTTTCCTTGACTCGACTATGTCAGAGATGAATTAATTACTGAGCCAAAACAACTTCCAGAAAAATACTCTCTTCCTGCATCCTCTTCTGTCATCCTGCCCATCCAGATTATGCTGACTCCCCTTCAGAAGAGGTTCAGGTATCACTTCCGAGGGAACCGACAGACTAATGTTATAAGCAAGGTGTGCTTTGCCAGCTCTTGTCCTTGGTTTTTATTAATAAGCAAATGTTAAGTGTTTCTGTGCTTGTCCTGATTTAAGTTAAAATCTGATTCTAATCACATTTCTGTTTTTTCTCTAAAGAGATAAATTCCTGTTTTGTCACTGCCCTTTATATGTATATTTTGAGACTTATGTTGTAGGAATCAGCTCATGTATTATCATATTATCTGACCAGTTTCTCAAGTTTCCCCCTGGGTTTTTCTGTAGCATTTGCTGTGGCACTTTTTACAACTGAATCCACATGTGTTTTACCATGCAAATTGCTCCTTCAGGTTTATAAATATTTTAGAAAGAAGTGCCAGTCAAAAAGTAGTTGAGCATTAGCTTTTGAAAAGGGTTGCTACCAAAAACAACAAAAGAACAAGACAAACAAATGAGAAAGAAAAACTCATAGACACAGACAATAATTTAGTGGTTACCAGAGGGTAAGGGGGTGGGGGGTGGGTGATGAGGGTAAGGGGGATCAAATATATGGTGATGGAAGGAGAACTGACTCTGGGTGGTGAACACACAATGGGATTTATAGATGATGTAATACAGAATTGTACACCTGAAATCTATATAAATTTACTAACAATTGTCACCCCAATAAATTTAATTAAAAAAAAAAAGGGTTGCTGATGTTAAAATGGTTTGTAGCTGTGCAAGAGAGTGTGAGAATAAGTGATGGGAAAATGGCTTAAGGAAGTTATATCACCAATATTTTAGTTGAGGGACTGCATTCATGTATATTGGGCATATTGGTGAGATTTTTAAATTTGACCTAAAAAAAACCATAGGCATTTGTTTTCAATGAAATTTGATTGAATTTGTTGAGAATTATAACTTTGTTTGTAGCTAGGGAGTGGGTACTACCTTGTTTATCCTTGAGATTCTCTACATCTCATGCAGGGCAAGTAGCAGAGGGGTTCAGTGAGTGCTTTGTATTAAATGTTATTAAATACCAGATTACACCACACATTGATTTTATAGGCTGTCTAGAATTTTTAAGGAATCAAGGGAAAGGCAGTTATGTTTGCATAGGAAGGAGTAGAGTGGCAGTGGATTTCTGGTACTTAAGATCAGCGTGTTCTTTTGTACTTTATGGGTGTCCTCTTTTGGCCGGGCCGTTGGTGGAAAGAAGAGTAGAACCAATTAGTAAGCAGTAAGTGAGGCAAAGCAATAGACCTAAAGCTGTGTAGAAGCAGTAATAATTTGTGGTAAGACAATTGTGAGTTATATTGGCTGCTTTTTAAAGTGTGGTTCCAATAGACATGGTACTCTGTCATCAAGCCTAAACTACACAGCTCCTGAGATTAGAGGTTGCCCCTTCCTTATTTTTGTATTTCTGGCATGCAGACCACAACAGGGATTTACTATTCAGTAAATGTTTTTTGAATTGCTGTTAACAAAACTTGGAAGGTTTGTAGAATTATTTCTAGGGACAATTTAAAAAGCTGCATACTTATATTTCCTTTTCTATAATTGTACCTGTTTTAAGGCATGTGTACTTTTTGTAATGTAGACCAGCCAAACTTTTTTCTCAATTTACCTTTTGAAAAGAAAAAGCCAAAAATAATGTTTAAAAATTATATTGGAATGTTACTTCAAAAAAAATAACTTAAAGGTCATCAGTTCTTTGTAATACTATTTTACACATTTGAAAAGTGCTAGGTTTTAAATACACAGGGCATTGTAAATGTGTGACTTAATTGACTTCAGCCACATTATTGGAATTTGTTGGAAGCACATTAGGAAACATTTGATTATTAAGCTTTGCCTAAGTTTAAAGTTCAGAGTAGAAACTGTGCTCTTACATATAGGAATTTTCAAATAATTTTTGTAAGTGCTGTATGTATACAATGAAATAAAGCCATTTATTTAATTGTGACTTTCTAGTTGCAATGACTGAAGAACTTAAACTATTTTACCTCCTTCCTAGCCTGAATGGTACTTGGCTCAGGTGCTTATGTGGATTGGGAACCACACTGAGTTTCTGGATGAGAAGATTCAGCCCATGTTAGACAAAGTAGGCTCTTCGGTAAATGCAAGGGTAAGAGACTGATCCTAAGCCTTCCAGTTTTACAATTTGTGTCCATGAATAACTTGACATTTACATTACTGTATGCTTATGTATTTTAGCTTGAATTTTCTCGGGGCCTTGTGATGCTGGTTCTGGAGAAGTTAGCTGCTGATATTCCTTGTCTGCTCTATGATGACAATCTCTTCTGTCATTTGGTGGATGAGGTGCTGTTGTTTGAAAGGGAGCTACACAGTGTTCACAGCTATCCTGGCACTTTTGCTAATTGTATGCATATTCTGTCAGAGGAAACCTGCTTTCAGAGATGGTTGACTGTAGAGAGAAAATGTAAGTGCTCATGTGGCCATGGGGTGGGATTAATTTTTGGTGTTTTTCTCCTCTAGTTCTGGGTAGGAATTAGAGCCACCTAAATATTTCTTTGTCAGGGTTTACCAAGTTGCCTTCAGGGTCATCTTATTTTCTTCTCATCAAACATTAGTTTTTTTCTGGAATTGCACTCTACACGTTTCTAGAGAGTAATATTCAAGCCAGTAGAGTATATAGTTAACTGTCTTATAGATTTTATGTATGGTATTTCTGCTCTTGGAAGAATCATTTTGAATGTAGCTTGTCTAGTTAGTATATAACTATTTTGAAGATTTTGGGGTAGGGTTAGTGGGGAGAAGTATCTTGTTTAATCCTAAAATAAAGCATGTTAAATATAGTGCAACTAGTAGGAGGTAGTGGATTTATTTTTTTTATAGGAAAGTCATCATTCCTAAAAAATTGTGAGTTGAAAAATTAGGAATGACTGTAACTACTTAATTGACATAATCCTTTTTTTTTGCATCAGTTGCTCTTCAAAAAATGGACTCAATGCTCTCATCAGAAGCTGCCTGGATATCCCAGTATAAGGACATCACTGATGTGGATGACATGAAAGTTCCAGACTGTGCAGAAACTTTTATGACACTGCTATTAGTTATAACTGGTAAGTGTGAGTCTTTTAAGATACAACTTTGTTTTAAGAGTACTTACTCTTTACATGGTACTTTTTAAAGTAGTTCAGCAAAATTAATATTACATAGTGGTTATTATAAGATCTTCAAATTCAGTTTCTATTTTGGCAGAACTGTAGTGCAATATTCTAGGTTTCAGATTCCCCGCCCCCCCTTCTTCCACCCCTTCCCCGCACTATGATTCAAGCCGTTGTTTCTCAGTCTAGTTGTGTAGGACACAGCTCCCTGGCCCATGCTGGTATTATGAGCCTTGCGCCACCCCCTCGCTGAGGCAGTTGGTCACCAGTCATCTTTCGGCTGCTCACAGCAGGTCACAGCAGCCCTCGCCGGCCGCCGGCCACTCACGCTGGCCACTCATGACAGGGGCAGCACACATCCACGGCCACGCACACTGTCTACTGACTGCACACGGTAACCTGCAGCAGCACACCACAGCCCACAGCAGCCCACGGCAGCCCAGCTCCAGGGAGAGCTGTTGTTCACAATCTTAGCTGTAGAGGGCGCAGCTCACTGACCCATGGGGGAATCGAACTGGCAACCTCAGTAGCTTTAGTAGCATGACACTCCAACCATCTGAGCCACCAGGCCAGCCTGTTTTCAGATTTTTAATAATTTAAGTAAGATCTTAAAATGAGGGGAAAAATCCTTGAATGGTTATATAAAAACAAATAAGAATATAATTTTATTACCTGAATTCATTCTCTTGCCATTTAGCTTGGGTCTTCAGTAAATGGTGATTGTCCTAAATTTTAAATATCAAAATATATCACTTTGGTATATCAAAGATCACAGAAGAGTACAATAAAGTAACTTTAAGGATTGGAGGCACTCTTGTTATTGTGTAAGAATGTTCTGGCCGGAGGGTGGCCCAGCAACCTCTAGCCTGGTTGGCCTGTAGCCATCCACATTGGTTCTCCAGGTGCCACTGAGCCCTCAGTGCCACCGTCCTCTAATATTTTGTCCATTTCTTGGGCCAGTATATGTAACCTAAACAAGTGTCATTCCAGCCTAGTCAGTAAATAATTCCATATTTTTAACTGTAAGAAAAACATGAAAAATACTAAAACAAACAAAAAAAATTTAGAAAAACTCATGTCTTTTAAAAACCTTATCAGGGAAATTTTCAAACATACACAAAAGTAGCATACTATAACGAACCATCAGATATCTGCTACTAAAATTCAAAACAATTACCACTTTTCTATTATATATTTTTTTTCCGAACTTTTTTTCCTCGAGTATTTTAAAGAACATTTCAGACATCTTGCCATTTCACCTGTAAATTATTCATATGTATGTCTTTTAACCTATCCTAGTTCCTCCCTCCTTTTTAAAAAATGTCATTTATTTGTTGAAGAAATAGAGGGATACTTACATAAAATGATCTCATACGTGTTTTTAAAAAATTGAGGCATGGTTTATATACAGTGAAATGCATAGATGTTACGTATACAGTTCAGTGAGCTTTTTTTTTTTTTAATAAAGATGAGGCGTCTAACTTTCTTTTTTTGGGGGGAAGGGGAACAGGACTTTATTGGGGAACAGTGTGTACTTCCAGGCCTTTTTTTCCAAGTCAAGTTATTGTCCTTTCAGTCTTAGTTGTGGAGGGCGCAGCTCAGCTCCAGGTCCAGTTGCCGTTTCTAGTTGCAGGGGGCACGGCCCACATCCCTTGCGGGAGTCGAACTGGCAACCTTGTGGGTGAGAGGATGCACTCCAGCCAACTGAGCCATCCAGGAGCTCAGCGGCAGCTCAGCTCAAGGTGCCGTGTTCAATCTTAGTTGCAGGGGGCGCTGCCCACCATCCCTTGCTGAACTCGAGGAATTGAACTGGCAACCTTGTGGTTGAGAGTCCGTGCTCCAACCGAGCCTTCCGGGAGCTCAGCAGCAGCTCAGCTCAAGGTGCCGTGTTCAATCTTAGTTGCAGGGGGTGGAGCCCACCATCCCTTGTGTGACTCAAGGAATCGAACTGGCAACCTTGTGGTTGAGAGCTCACTGGCCCATGTGGGAATCTAACTGGCAGTCTTCGGAGTTAGGAGTATGGAGCTCTAACCACCTGAGCCACCGGGCTGGCCCCAGTTCAGTGAGTTTTGACAAATACATATACTTGTGAAACCCATATCTTTAGAAAGTTTAGAAATAGATCCATACTTGAATGGTCAACTGATTCTTGACAAAGGCACCAAAGCATGTCAATAGGGAAAAACCTCAAACTACATCATGGACGGTATCAAAAACCTTCATATGTCTTGTTAACTTTCTCCACAGACAGGTATAAAAATCTTCCCACAGCTTCCCGAAAGCTGCAGTTCCTGGAGTTACAGAAGGACTTAGTAGATGATTTTAGGATACGACTAACTCAGGTGATGAAGGAAGAGACTAGAGCTTCCCTTGGCTTTCGATACTGCGCAATTCTTAATGCCGTGAACTATATCTCAACAGTACTAGCAGACTGGGCTGACAATGTTGTAAGTTAATGTGCTTTTATGTTAAATAATAGATTAATAGTTTGAACAATTTTACCTTTGAACTATGGAATCTGTAGCAAGTAAAAATACACGTTAAGCAGGAAAAAACTTAGGCCAAACTTAGGTGTGAATAAAGTACATATTTTTCTCAGTGAAGTCTCAAATAATTAAATAATCCCAATATTTTAATCACTGGAAAAGAAAGTTAACATTTCATGAAATCATTGTTTATAGAATGCACCTTTTTTCTCTTTAGACTTTATACTTAGGAAATATTCATGTATGGTAATTACCATCTCAGAAAAAGGTAAGATTGAATAACGGTGTCAAAATCAATAAAATCCAGGACTTTAAGGAAAAATAAAATAATACTTGCTACCTGTTGAATGGCTTCAAATATGGCAAATTATGAAGTCACAAAAACAATTTTTTAACTTTTAATTTTATGTTAAAAAATTATTTAATATTTTGTTTATTTTCATACATATACAAGAGTAAATAGAATAATAAAATGAATCCCCATGTGCCTATCACCCAGCTTCTTATACCAATTTTGTTTCATTTTAAACCTCTCCTCCACCCCCACGCTTGATTATTTTAAAACAAATCTCAGATATCATTTTTCTTGGTAAATATTTCTACATATCTTTAAAAGATAAGAACTTTTTGGAAAAACATAACCACAATACTATTGTTACATCCAAAAAAAGTTAACTAATTTATAGTATTGGGAGATATATATTTTTTTGTTATTGTTTATTTATTAATTTTTTTCCAAGTCAAGTTGTTGTCCTTTCAATCTTAGTTGTGGAGGGTGCCATTCAGCTTCAGCTTCAAGTTGTTGTCCTTTCAGTCTTAGTTGTGGAGGGCGCAGCTCACTCCAGGTCCAGTTGCCGTTTTCTAGTTGCAGGGGACACAGCCCACCATCCCTTGCGGGAGTCGATCCAGCAACCTTGCGGTTGAGAGGATGCACTCCACCAACTGAGCCATCCGGGAGCTCAGTGACAGCTCAGCTCAAGGTGCCGTGTTCAATCTTAGTTGCACGGGGCGGAGCCCACCATCCCTTGCGGGACTTGAGCAGTTGAACCAGCAACCTTGTGGTTGAGAGCCCAGTAGCCCATGTGGGAATCGAACCGGCAGCCTTCGGAGTTAGGAGCATGGAGCTCTAACCGCCTGCGCCACCGGGCCGGACCTGGGAGGTATATTTTAAATAAATCCCAAAATCAAAACCTTGGGTCAAGTTAACAAGTACTGTAAGGCCTTTTACCTCCAAGAATCTTACTTACCCTTCTAGTCTCCATGCAGATTCCATGTGTTGACACATTTGGTCTGCCTAAGTGTAATTATTAAGTAGTAATTTATTTATACTCTTTTTGTTAATCCAAAGACTATATTGGCTATAAAGGCTTTGGTAACCAGATTTTCTACTATGTACTTCCAGCCACAAGAAGAAATGTAATTAACCTTTATAACCATAACATACGTAGATTAGTTCCTTTAGCTGTTTTAGATACTAAAACAATGTCAGAGGGCCTCCGGGACCTCCTTTTTGGACAGTGTGCCCGTGGGTTAGGAATCACTGTTCTACATCTGTGTGGATACAAAAATCAGCTTGGGTTTTTACCAGCGTGTCCCATGAAGTAGGATTCATGACAGAAGTGTTAACAGAGAATTAAGATGACCATAAAACAGTGAAATATGTATTAAATGATGAAAAAACTATACTGAGGATAATGAATATGAAGATACATTATAAATGTAAAGTATTATATAATTGTATCATAAAATGAAAATAGACAGAAAGTAAGTGAAAACAACTATACTTAAACCATTGCATTGTAGGGATACCAGAAGTAGAAGAGAGAAAGGAACAGAAACTTCGTTTAAAGAAATAATGGCTGAGGGACAGCCGGATGGTTCAGTTGGTTAGAGTGCGAGCTCTCAACAGCAAGGTTGCTGGTTCACTTCCCACATGGGATGGTGGGCTGCGCCCCCTGCAACTAAAGATTGAAAACGGCAACTGGACTTGGAGCTGAGCTTTGACCTCCACAACTAGATTGAAGGACAACGACTTGGAGCTGATGGACCCTGGAGAAACACACTGTTCCCCAATGTTCCCCAATTAAAATTTATTTTAAAAAAGAAAGAAAGAAAGAAAATATTAAAAAAAAGAAATAATGGCTAAAAGCTTTCCTAATCTGGGAAAGGAAACAGACATCCCGGTCTAGGAGGCACAGAGTTTCATACAAGATGAACCCAAAGATACCCACATCAAGATATATTGTAGTTAAAATGGCAAAAATTAAAGAGACAATCATGAAGGATGTGAGAAGAACATCGAGTTACATACAAAGGAAACACCATAAGGCTATCAGCTGATTTCTCAGCAGCAACTTTACAGACCAGAAGGGAGTACAAGCTAGAATAATTCATCCAGCAAGGCTATCATTCAGAATTGAAGGAGAGAGAAAGAATTTCTTGGACAAACAAAAACTAAAGGAGTTCATCACCATTACACCAGCTTTACAAGAAATGTCAAAGGGTCTTCTTTAAGCAGAAAAGGAAAGGCCATAACCAGAAATATGAAAGTATGAGACAGGAAAAAATAAATCTCACAGGTAAAGCTGAAAATGTAATAAATATAGTATATCAGACACGTTATAAAGCTACTACAAAGGTCAAAAGAAAAATGTATCAGACTTAAACTACAATAAGTAGTTAGGACATAACACAACACAAATATCTAAAACATGACATCAATAACAAGGTGTGGAGGGGAGAGTAAAAATTAGTCCTTATAGAGTATACGAGGTATGATCAAAAAATACAGTGAATGTTTAAAAAACATTATAGTAAAAGCACATTGCTATTAATCCCCCTTAAAATACTTCCCTTCGCTTCAAATACACTTATCCCATTGTTCTTACCACTTTCTGAAGCAGTTCTGCAAGTCCTCTTGCATGGGTGTCTTTAGTTGTGCTGTCGTGGCAGCCTCGATGTCCTGAATCATTTTGCCTTTGGGGGAAGAGCCAGAAGGACACACCGTAATGTTTTTATTTGACAGAAATGGCCATGTACCAGAAGCGATGTGTGACATGGAGCATTGTCATAATGGACGACGATTTACAGCACTGTCTTTTTTTTAAGGAGGGCACAGCTCACAGTGGCCCATGTGGGAATCGAACCAGCAACCCTGTTGTTCAGATCTCTTGCTCTAACCAACGGAACCATCCAGCTGCTCCTTTATGGCACATTTTAAAATGCACCTTCTCAGAACCATAGCTCACACCCTACTGCCTGCACCAAACAAGTTGAAATTTGTCACACACTGTTACTAAGGATTGATGCACCACTTTCCGTATTGAAGATCCTGTTGGATAGCACTTGGCAGCAGCATTCACTGTATTTCTTGATCACAACAGAAAAGCTCCATGTTACACATTACTTCTGGTACAGCAATTTCTGTCAAATAAAAACATTACCGTGTGTCCTCATCTACCTTATTCACCATATCTGGCACTGTGAGACTTCTGGCTCTTCCCCAAAGTAAAAATGACCATGAAAGATAAATGTTTTGAATCGACTCAGGACATCAAGGCAGCCACGACAGCACAATTAAAGACACTCACAAAAGAGGACTCCAGAACTGCTTCAGAAAGGCAAGAACAATGAGATAAGTGTGTTCAAAGCAAGTGTGTTCAAAGCAAGGGGGAGTATTTTGAGGGGGGTTAATGGCAATGTGTCTTTAATAAATTTTTTAAATTTAAACATTCACCATATTGTTTGATCACACCCCATATTTGAACTTAAATGCCTATCAGCTTAAAATAGACTGTTACAGACATAGAATGATATGCATAAACCTCATGATAACCCAAACCAAAAGCTACACAAGATATACTTGTACAGAGAATAAAGAGAAAGGAACCCAAACAAAACACTAAAAAACAGCCAACCACAGGGGAAGAGATCAAGAGGAAAACAACAGAGGACAACTATAAAAACATCCAAAAACAGCGAACAAAATGGCAAGAAGTACATACTTATCAATAATTACTATAAGTGTAAATGGATTAAATACTCCAATAAAATGACAAGGTGGCTGAATGGATTAAAAAACATGACCCAGTTCAAATCAAGACAAACTAAAAGTGAAGGAATGGAAAAGGATATTCCATGTAAATAGAAATGAAAAGAAAGCTGGGGTAGCACCACTTATATCAGACAAAATAGACTTTAAAACAAAAAAATGTTTAAAAAAGGACATTACATAATTATGAAGGGGTCAGTACGAGGATATAACAATCGTAAATATCTATAAACCCAACATAGGAGCATCTAAGTATATAAAGCAGTTGTTAGTGCAGATAAGTGAGAAATCTATAGTGATACAATAATAGTAGGGGATTGTAATACCCCATTCACACCAATGGATAGATCATCCAGACAGAAAATTAATAAGTAAACAATGGCCTTACATGTCACATTAGACCAGATTGACTTCATAGACATTTATAGAACAGTTCATCCAATAACTTCAGAATACACACATTTTTTTTCAAGTACACATGGAACATTCTCCAAAATAGATCACATATTAGGCCACAAAACAAACCTGAATAAATTCAAGATTGAAATCATATCAAGCATCTTTTCTGACCATAGTAGCATGAAACTAGAAATCAGCTACAGGAAGAAAACTGGAAAAAAACACAAATATGTGGAGACTAAATATCATGCTACTAAATAACCAGTGGATTAAAGAGGAAATCAAAAAAAGTGGGGGAATAAATAAATCAAGCTGCTTATCCTTGGGGAACAAAAAAAGAACAATAAGGGAAAATGTTTCAAATTTTAGCCAAAAAATTAAAAAAATGAACTAAAATAATATCTGTTCGGGTTTTCAGCAAGATGAAAAAAAGCAACTACAATTTTAACTAAAGACTTGAAAGTACCACTTTTAAATTGAATTGGTAAGGTGAGGATTGAAAAATTACAGTTAAATAGTTAGAAAGATTGATAACTGAGGATTGGTGATAAGTTCACAATAAACTAAGGAAACAATTTTTGAGTGCTCAGATAAGTCACAAAGATGGACAAGGTCAATTAATTTAAAATTTCTATACATTGTTAAATCTTAATGCAAGCAAAAAAAAAGCAGAAATGAGATACAAACACAGACATTTAAAAATATTTACTACTTGGGTTAGGGGGAAAATCTAGAAAAAAATGTATCTTAATTTATGACAAAAAATTGTAGTATACTGCTAATGCATTATATAATTTGTATACAGAAGAAAAAATTATGATGTACTGCTAAAGTATAATATACAAGAAAGTATTCCTTTGCAGTAAAAGAAAAAAAGTATATCTTAAATATAGGGTAATAAAACTAAATAGGAAACAGCAATAAATATACTAATAACAGATTAAAACATAAAACATCTGATAAACAGCCATAGTTTATTCTAATGTGAACTCTTTGGTTGTGAAAATAATTATTTAAAGCCCTTTATTTCTACAATAATGTTAGCTGAAATCCATGTGCATAATATCATTCTGCTGCACAAGGAAAATAAGACAAAATATTGGATAATTATTTCAACATGAATACAATGTAGAGTGTAATGATCAATGCATTTATCTTTATAAAGTCATCTGATCAGAATACATTTACTCCTTGTGTACTTTTTTGTCTCATGTTCCTAGTTTTAGTAAGTACTTTATTCACTCAGCCCCCACAGTGCTCCATTTGCTGCTAAGCTTTTTCAGTAGTATGAAACAAATTGTCTTTCTTGATTCTGTGCCAGATGATCTAATAAGAAACTCATTCAGGGAGAGATCTTCAATGAAATATTTGTGGAACATTGAACTACTTTACTCCCCGCTGTAGCCTTAGACAAAGATGAATTGGCCATCATCCCTATGCTTAGAAAATTACCTGCCGCTGAAAATTTATTATCTGATGCTGAATTAACTGTCTTTCTGTCAACACAGAAATAACCAAATTTGGGTTGACTCTTCAAATCCTGAATGAATTCTGTGTCCTAGTATATGATTAGAGTACAAATTCTGCTTGATATCAGAAGCCCTTCAATCATCTTCATAGTCCTTCAGCCTGTGAATGTTTTAAATAAAAATCATTAAATCTTGTATTACCTAGAAAAAGGAAAAGTAGACAAGAGTTCACCTTCCATTTATTCAGGTTTCTCCACTAATAGCTGTCTGTCCATTGCCAGATTGTGCCAAGCCTGACATATCCAGCCATTGAGAATTAGGAATTTTTCAATTGTCGGTGACACAAACAAATTTCACAGTCCTCAGTGAGGAATTTGTAACTCCAAGGATTAGGCATAGCTGCTCTAAAGTTGTTTTCTGGCTTCATTCTCAGACATGCTCTGGTAAGTGTGGCCGTAGGTGGCTCCAGGCCTGCGTGGCTCATCAGCAGTCTCACAAGGACAATGCCTGTTCCCTGAGTTTCAGCAGAAATACCAAGGTGGCCTCTCATATGTCCATCCCTGAACAATCACTAGGTGTGGCCATCCCCAGGCCCCTATTAGTGGACATTTAGGCTCTATTAATCTTTTGCTAATTACTATAACATTTTTTCCTATAGGGCAGAAAGAAAAATGCTAATTCTACCTAAAATACCTCTAAAAATGACATTTTAATTCTCTTAACTCTTACATCTGCTAGGTTTATTCCGATTTGTGTCTAGAAAAAATGAGGAGTACTTAAGGAAGTATGGTAGCCACCAGGGAAATGCAAATCGAAACCACAATGACATACCACTTCATACAAACCAGGATGGCTATAATAAAAAGAACATAACAGTTATCACAGATGTGGAGAATTTTGAATCCTCACGCACGGTTGATGGGAAAATAAGATGGTGCGGTTGCTGTGGAAAATAGTCTGGCAGTTCCTCAAATGGTTAAACATAGAGTTACCATATGATCCAGCAATTCCACTCCTAGGTATATACCCAAGAGAAGTGAAAATATCCATACAAAAACTCGTACACAAATGTTCACAATAGACAAAAAGTGGAAACAACTCATATAATGGAATATTGTTTGGCAACAAAAAATGAAGTGCAAATACATGTTACAACACAGATGAACCTTGAAAACATACTACGTGAAAGAAGCTAGTCACAAAGAATGATTCCATTTATATGAAATGTCCAGAATAGGCAAACCCGTAGAGACAGAAATTAGTTTAGTGATTGCCTAGGGTTGGGGAGAATGGGGAGGGGATGAGGAATGAGGGCTGAGTGTGGAGTTTCTTTTGGGGGTAATGAAAAAGTTCTAAAATTGACTGGTGAGAAATGCACAACTCGGAATATAATAAAAGCCACTGAACTGTATACACTAGTGAACTGTATATGAGTGTATTTCAAGCTGTTAAAAAAGTATCTTAATAAATGTGTTAACATATTTTTCTTTCAGTTCTTTCTACAACTTCAACAGGCAGCACTGGAGGTCTTGGCAGAGAATAACACTCTCAGTAAATTGCAGCTGGGACAACTAGCGTCTATGGAGAGCTCTGTGTTTGATGACATGATTAACCTGTTAGAGCGCTTAAAGCACGACATGTTGATGCGTCAAGTAGACCATGTTTTTAGAGAAGTTAAAGGAGCTGCAAAGTTGTACAGAAAAGAAAGGTAAGTCCTCTGTATTTTCTTATAAGTCAACTCCAGTTTGGTAAAATTTAAAAGATGACATATGCAGTCAGATTTCCAAGGTGTCTGTATAACACAGTTTGGCCTTTTACATTCCAAAGTTTTAACTTTTTCTGATGGAAATCTTTCTAAAATATATTCATTCTTAATCAGAATAAACTGATCATCATTTAACCTTCAGATGTGTCTGGAAATACCGAGACCTGGTGTTTGATGTGGGTTGAATGGCCTAGCCTGTCACCCATTTTACTGGCATCGTCCACTTTAGTCTCCTGCTGCAACTCTCCATGGACGTCCCTGTTACTTCCACCAGGCTGAGCTCCTTGACGACAGGCAGTGTCTTTTTGTCCTAGCACAAACTGTCACAGTTTGGAAGTGTTATTATAAGTCCCTGTTTTGCTGAAACTTAGAGCATAAAATTAGCTCATGTCTTAAATGCTAATACATCTTACATTTAACTTTTATAATTATTTCAGTAAGTCATTAAAATTGGGGGATTTAAAAAAATTTAATCTGTCATCTTCATTAAATACAGAGTATTTAATTGAGAGCTAAAGTATGATTGTAAGCATATTTTCTGAGATTTTCTAATGTTGGTTGGTACATGTTTTCTTACCCCAAATGCCCCAGGACAGTGCACTCCCCCAAATTTAAAATGATTGGCTAATCTTTAAAAATACAAAGCAATGACAAATTTTATGGTGAAAATGAATGTGCTGCAAGCGGTGCTCTCTGTTTTCCCAGGTGGCTGTCCCTGCCATCTCAGTCTGCGCAGGCCCTCATGTCCCTCTCTAGCTCAGCTTGCCCCTTCCTGCTTACGTTGCGAGACCGATTACTGCAGTTGGAGCAGCAGCTTTGCTTCTCCTTATTTAAAATTTTCTGGCAAATGCTTGTAGAGAAGCTGGATATATACATCTACCAAGAAGTAAGTAAGATTAGACTGTTTTGTGGGGCTGTGATGATAAAGGCAGCTGTTACACGAACTATTCTCTGTTTCAGATCATTCTCGCGAATCACTTCAACGAGGGAGGAGCTGCTCAGTTGCAGTTTGATATGACGCGGAACCTTTTCCCCTTGTTCTCCCGCTATTGCAAGAGACCAGAAAATTATTTTAAACAGTACGCTCAGTATTTAACAATTGATTTGTTTTTTTTTACCATTTAAAAAAAACTTTTAAATTTATTTTAAGTGTGTTTTTCCAGGACCCATCAGCTCTAAATCAAGTAGTTGCTTCAATCTAGTTGTGGAGGGCACAGCTCAGTGGCCTATGCCGGGATCTAACCGGCAACCTTGTTAAGAGCACCACACTCTAACCAACTGAGCTAACCGGCTGCCCCAAAATTGATTTTAAATGTATCGATCATTAGAGGAGGTTAATTCCTTTTTAACAACTTTCCGGGTCCAGTGCTGTTAAATAGATATAGCATCAATTAAAAATTTTAAATATTGTGTACCAAAATAAGATGTGACCCATGACCCCAAAATCTTTACCAGAACTGGGTATAAATTATATGTTGGGCTTTCTTTTCTTTCTTTCTTTCTTTAAATTTATTGGGGTGACAATTGTTAGTAAAATTACATAGATTTCAGGTGGGGCTTTATTTTCTAGCATTTAGTTTAATGCTCCTATTTGCTTATTACTGGGGAAATAAATAGAAAATGAAAGCAAGTACAGTTTTGCCATATTCAATAAACATAAGAAAGTAAAAATGTTTAGTACACCTAAGTATTTTTAGGCATTGTTGATGTAAAATTTAAATTATGTAGGTATTTTTGAGATTATAAAGTATTCCTTTTAAATTTATAAAATGAAAGGTTATTTTTGCTCCTTTCAGTAAGATATCTATTTTCTTTTTTTCAGTATTTTACCTTTCTACTGCTTTCATTTCATCCCTTAATTTTCTCTTCTCATATCCTAATTTACCTAAAGTCTTATTTACATTGAATAGAATGTTAATATCAAGTATTATTAGGTTGGTGCAAAAGTAATTGCGGTTTTTACAATTGTTTTTAACCTTTTAAACTGCAATTACTTTTGCACCAACCTAATATATTTTGGGAAGTAAGGTATACATATTGAAAAGTTGGTCCTATGACCTTAGAGTAATCTAATGAAATATAAACTGTACACATACATAGTCCTAACATGGTAAAAGAACCAAGTAATAAATCCATACATAATTTTTATATAGAGCATATGGGCTAGCAGTGGAGGGCAGCTGTTTATTTGCTCAAAATGAAATTGCTATAGGATAATATGAATGATAAAGATAATGGAGATCTCATTGCCCTCCTGTTTTATTTTTTAAACAGTGTGAAAGAAGCCTGCATTGTTCTGAATTTGAACATTGGTTCTGCCCTGCTTCTGAAAGATGTCCTGCTGACTGCTTCAGGACAGCCTCCGGCCTCAGCAGCATTAAATGAAATTGGAATTTACAAACTGGCTCAACAAGATGTTGAGATTCTGCTTAACTTGAGGACAAACTGGCCTAACACTGCTTAATTTGAGGACAAAAAATGCATCTTTTTTTTATTTTGGAATTTTTTTTTTTTTTAACAAAGAGGAAGCCAATTGGATTAAGTTATATGTTGAAGTTCCAAATTAATGAAACTGGACAACTGAAAACTTTATAGACTCATTTATTATCTTGGACTTATGGTGTTATTAAAATGATGACCATATTTCCTTAGTCCTTTTGTCCCTAAGAAAACAAAAACAGAAAACTCAGAAGCCATGAAAACTCAAGAGTAATTCCATTTACAAATACAAATGCTGAATGTATCTGTTGAATAAAATACAAGAGCACAGATAATAAATTATAACCAACTTTCAATTTTCTTTGTTAATTAAGGGAGAATATTGTCGTTAATGAAACACAGAAAATAAATTTTTAAAAAATCACTTTAAAATGCATGTTTATAACTGAAGTTCCTGTATCTAGTTTGGAAATTCCCTGTATTTCCCGTAGGAAAACACATTATGAGATATTGACTAAAATAGGGCTGCTCTCATTTTCCACAAATGACCTTCCATTTAAAATTTTCTAGTTGCATTCCACGTGACAGAGTGTAACACTTGCTTTTGGATGAAACATTTCAGGCCACAGCACTGTGCTGCAGTTTTCCCTGGGGGAGGGAATAGAATGAAACATGTTTTGTTTAATATTTATGTAGCTGATGATGAGACGGGAATCTTAAACTTTCTTTTCTAACTTTTCCTTGGCCTTGGACTATGTTAATGATTTCTTGATTAATAAATCCTCAGTGAGTAAAACTTTTAAACAAATTGAGTTAGATTAACTAGTCTTTTCTATAACTATCAAATTTTACTACAGTGGTCCTCTGTATTTATTTTTAACTATTTTGTAGAGTTTGTCTATAAATTATTAAAGACTGATGATTCTGTAGCCCTACAATAATGTTTATTGCAGTATATTTACTTTTCTGATTTAGAATTTAGTCAGTACTTTTCATGCTGTAATACCTCAAATCTAAAACTGTCAGTCTGGCATGCAACCTATACTACTGTTAAACATTTACTTTGTGATAATTTTGAGGAAATATTTGGAGAGAAATTCTATTACTCTATATTTTATACAGAGATTTTCCAACTGGTACATTGAGCTCAAAGCTTTTCTGTTCTAGCAGACTGGGGCTTTTCTACCTCATTCTTTGAGAACTGCTGAGGTTTCCCATTGAGAAAAGAATGAAGCTGCCTCTGGAACTTCCTGATTCCAGTGTCTTCCTCTCCCTCCTCCCAGGCATAGGGACTTTTACTGTCAGCCCTCCTTGTCCTCACTTTCTACTCAGCTGAAAGTTTCAATGAAACAGAATGTTTCTATCAAAAGGTAGGAACCTCTGTCTTATTTTCTTTTTTCTTTTTTTAAGGAGGGCTCAGCTCACAGTGGCCCAGGTGCGGATCGAACCAGCAACCTTGGTGTTCTTAGCACCATGCTCTAACCAACTGAGCTAACTGGCCGCCCCAGGAACCACTGTCCTAAACTGTATTAATTGTTCTTCAAAATCATGCCATGTTACTCATTAGAAAATGAACTTACACTTCCTGCTTGAATTTATCCAAAGTTATTCCACGTCCATCATCTTTTAAAACTTCATCTGCAGTACACAGACCCAGGGTATTTAGGGCTGTAAAAGTCAGAATGAGAAGAAAGGAAAATGTACAAAATGAGAATTATTTTCAGCTAGAGGAAGTTGTGGAATGACTGAACTATTACCTCAATTCTCATATTGTATCAGACACCGACCTTTTTTATACTGCACAAAAGATATGGTGCCTTTATTCGAGGAGTCCATCATCTCAAACATAGCCACAATGTTAGACTGGTCCATAAGGAAAGGAAAAGCCACGCCTGTTATTTTGGCAAGTCTCAGTCGTTCCAATAGAGATACTAAATGTTCTCTTGGCTTATCTGTAAAAGAATAGTTCCAATTCTTTCTGATATGAAGTTAAAATATGTGACAAATGGACACAATCATTTAACTATTCTAGATTAAATACCTATTTAGTAATAAATACCTATTCTAGACACAGGGGATATGGGCCTTGCTTCTGGAAAAGGCAAGACATTGAAAACAATTATATATGAGTAATCTGTGCTCGACCCCAGATGACTGAATAAAAAAGTCCAGAGACTGGATCTGTACATTTTTTTAAAAAGCTCTTCAGGTGATTCTAATTTGCAGACAGAGTTGAAAACCAACAAAATTGGAATGGCATGATTCAGGAAAGAAGGTGGCCAGTTAAAAGATAAAAAATATAATAAAAAAAGGATAAAAAAATAAAAACAGAGACTCTTAGATTAATACAGTCTTCCAATTAGGAAGCATAAATGTTCATTTCTAACATTAGCAGTACATGTATTTTGGATAAATACTGTGTTTCCCCGAAAATAAGACCTAGCCAGACCATCAGCTCTAATGCATCTTTTTTTTTTTTTTTTTAAAGGGAACAGGACTTTATTGGGGAACAGTGTGTACTTCCAGGACTTTTTTTTTTCCAAGTCAAGTTGTTGTCCTTTCATTGTTAGTTGTGGAGGGTGCCATTCAGCTTCAAGTTGTCCTTTCAGTCTTAGTGGTGGAGGGCGCAGCTCAGCTCCAGGTCCAGTTGCTGTTGCTAGTTTGCAGGGGGCATAGCCCACCATCCCTTGCAGGAGTCGAACCCGCAACCTTGTGGTTGAGAGGACGCACTCCAACCAACTGAGCCATCCGGGAGCTCAGCCTTCGGAAGCTCAGCTCAAGGTGCTGTGTTCAACCTTGGTTGCCGGGGGCGCTGCCCACCATCCCTTGCAGGACTCGAGGAATTGAACTGGCAACTTTGTGGTTGAGAGCCCACTGGCCCATGTGGGAATCGACCCGGCAGCTATCAAAGTTAGGAGCACAGAGAGCAAACGGCCTGAGCCACCGGGCCAGCCCCTCACTGCATTTCTTTTAAGGCAATAAGTAGGAACTTGGTGTGTTACTTTGATGATTTATTACTGTATATCCTTTAGACTACATGAGATGCTATGTTTATGTTTGGAGTCTATAATTTATACTCCACCAGCCTCTAAAAATGTCTTGAAAACACAACAGAAATATATATATATATATATATATATATAATAAAGATACAAACTTAAAAAAAATTTATTGGGGTGACAATTGTTAGTAAAATTACATAGATTTCAGGTGTACAACTCTGTATTACATCATCTATAAATCCCATTATGTGTTCACCACCCAGAATCAGTTCTCCTTCCATCACCATATATTTGATCCCCCTTACCCTCATCTCCCACCCCCCACAAACCTTACCCTCTGGTAACCACTAAACTATTGTCTGTGTCTATGAGTCTTTGTTTCTCATTTGTTTGTCTTGTTCTTTTGTTGTTTTTGGTTTATATACCACATATCATTGAAATCACATGGTTCTTTGCTTCTTCTGTCTGACTTAATTTGCTTAGCATTATATTCTCAAGATCCATCCATGTTGTCACAAATGTTCCTATATCATCTTTTCTTACCGCTGAATAGTATTCCATTGTAAGATACAAACTTTTTAAAACACCAAGGGGAGATCCAAATGTTACTAAGTACCTAAGTTATGTAAATGTCTGCTGACAATGACAGTTCTTTGAGGGAAACAAACCTCAAATTCCACATCTTAATAACAATAGATAATATTTACTGAGCCCTTACTGTGTGCCTGGCACTGTGCTAAGCATTTCCTATGGATTACTTCATTTACTCCTCACAATAGTCACTTGCCCAAGACCACACAGCTAGTACGAATCCAGGAAACATGCTTCTAAAGCCTGTAGATTTTACCTCACTCTACCAAATCAAATATGGGAAGCATCTGCAAACCCCTAATCTAGTCAGTCATGGCAGTCTCTAGGGAGTCTTTCTCCTCAAGAGCTCTCAAATTTATGTTACCTACCACTCCCCGCAGCATCTCTCATTTGGGTTACAATTGCCTCGTTAAAAAAACGAAAAAACAAAAACCACACTAACTTTATCAAAGGCATCCCCTAAAAATTTATACTCCCTCTTTTCACAGCACAGAATTATCCCTGGCAAGTAGCTGTCCAGCCAGGGTCTATGTTTCCCCAAACACCATAGGTGAGATCAGGTTTTCCTACCAAATGACTTCAGATTATGTCAGGTTTTGCTGTTAAATGAGTATAAAAATCTGTTGGTTTTCAAAATTTTAGAATCAAGGAGGTGGGATTGTGGACCTGTTCCCTCAACAGTAATAATCCAACAAAGCTGCCTAGTCTTATTTTCCATAACACCCTTGCAATCCAAGGTTTTCAAACTGGGATACGTGTCATAATGCCAGGGGCTTTATGATTTACGATAGTGTTTCTTCCTGAGAATTAATTATACTCTGACGAATAAGATGAAACATTTACATGAAGAAATGGATATATCTGTAGAAGAAGAAAACTATACATTTTTAGGCTAAAACAAATGACTTAAAAGAAACCTGCTATGCAGCACATGGCTAAGATCTCAGACACTAAAGGTACAAGTCCCCTTTCTTCTGCCATCAGGACTCAGGCAGGAAACTTGGAGCAGCACTGAATATGTACTCTGATGCCAGCCAAACCCTTCCTTAGCTTTCCCACCTTCTTATCCTAGCTCAGTGTTTCTTCACCTGTGGTTTCCCCTCCTCAACTTTGGAGTTTGTGGAGTTGCTTCAAGGAGTTCACATTGTTACAGGTGGTAACAACATCTCATTTTTTTCCATTGATAATTGTTATTATTATTATTTTTTAAAGATTTTATTGGGGAAGGGGAACAGGACTTTATTGGGGAACAGTGTGTATTTCCAGGCCTTTATTCCAAGTCAAGTTGTTGACCTTTCAATCTTAGCTGTGGAGGGCACAGCTCAGCTCCAGGTCCAGTTGCCATTTCTAGTTGCAGGGGCACAGCTCACCATCCCTTGCGGGACTCAAGGAGTTGAACTGGCAACCTTGTGGTTGAGAGCCCACTGGCCCATGTAGGAATCCAACCAGCAGCCTCGGAGTTAGGAGCACAGAGCCCTAACCGCCTGAGCCACCGGGCCGGCCCCACCATTGATAATTATTTAAATAATTTATGTGATGGGAATTATGTTATTAATGTGTGACTGTTCCCAGACTGCCTTTCCTTGTCTCTGCAGCTGAGAGAATTCGTCTTCATCCCTTCCATTCTCTCCCCTCCCACCATGCCTTCTAAACGGGAATTCTATTTTTGCCAGAGGAGATTTTTGTGTTGAAGGAAAGAAAGAATCTTCTAGACATTAAATTGGCTGTCATAATGACGAGCTGGAGAGAAAAAGGCCAGGAAGAGAGCAGCAAACAGAAAAAGTATACAAATTTAAAAAGACCACAAAGTACGTGGCACAATGAATTAGGGGGAATAAAAACAAAACAAAACCCAACAACAAAACCCACTTCAAGGCATACAAACATTTAGAACACCAGGGATAAGATAAAAAGACAATCCTAAAAACTTCTATAAAGAAAACACATGCCTCATAACATATATCAAAAATCTGATGATATCAATATAACGTCCAGCAACGCTAGACCGTTAGAAGACAAGGCCGTAAGCCCTCAAAGTTCTGAGGACACATTTTCCAACCCCGAATTGTACCCACCCTAGTAATCATCATGCTTGAGTATAGAAAAAGCCATTTTCACACATGTGAGCTCTCACAATATTTACGGCTGGAAGCGCACTTTTCAGAGATCCCCCACGCCTTCCTTCACCAGTCCGTCAGGGCCGCCCCCTGCTGGTCCTTCCCAAACGGCATGAGGGAGCAGCGCAGGTGGCGCAGGATGGCACGGGACTGGTGGTACAGGGTGAGGTCTCCGTCCTGGAATTTGGGGAGCTGCCCGTGCAGACAGGAGGTCTTGAGAGGGCCCTGCAGCCAGGTCTGCTTGGTCCTCACCTCTTCCTTCCCGCTCTGGCGCTGGTCAGCCAGCAACATGCGGATGGCCTCGCAGCGCCCTCTTTGCTAAGTCACATTATACTAAGGATGGACCCAGGAGCCAGGCTGCGGGACCCCGTAGCCCCTCCCCCACTCAAAGGAGCCCTCCACCTACCCGAGTCCCGCCGCACCTATGTAGCTAGTGACAGGCACAAAGAGGCCGTTCAACAAATACTTGTTTAATTGAAGGCCACAGAGCTAATTGGCAGCAGAAAGACTCAAGTAGCAGAAAAGGAGGAGACTGTGCGTGTGAAGGTGGAGGTGGGGTGTCTGGATGCGGGAGCCACCGGGGCGCGGGCGTGGAGGGATGGCTGTACCGGGCATTTCTGAAGCACCGTTCCGTGTGGGGAGGCGGGGGGAACAGAAAGCCAAGTGGTAGCCAAGCCCCTTACCTGGCTGGAAAAAGAGCAGGTTGCTAGTGAGATAGTTCAGCAACTCCATAATCCGATGTTTTTCCAAGTAATTCCTGGCTTCCTGCTCCCTGCTGCTTGTCGCCATCGCTTCGCGTCGGGCCGTTGCTAAGCGACCAGGCCGCGGCGCGGCTGTTTGGCCCTGCCCCTTCCGTCGGCGAGGTCACGTGACGCGCTGTCCCCGCCGTGACCCGGGCACCGGGTGGTACCCCACGGCGGCGGCAAGCCCGGGGGTGTGGGCGGGCATCCGCGGAGGCCTAGGGAGTCTGCTGCGGAGCCCCGGGGGCGGACGGCCAGGTTCCCCGTCCGAGCTGAGGGCTGGGCCGCATCGTCTTCTCGTGTTTCTGTCTCTAGCACTTACCTCAGTACTTGGTGATCCACTGAATGAGACCTCGCGTGCTAATAACACAGGATGGACTCATAACGGAAGGAGCTTGTGTAATTCTGGAGAGTCCTTTGGTATGAGCAGTCTGCAGCTCAGCGCTGGCAGTGGGGCCGAAAGGTAGCCTGTTTTCTCCACCAGATTGTGCGTCCCTGATAGAGGGTACCGCGAAGCTCAAACATCAAAGCCTGAACTAGGTGCAACCCACCCTCCAAAGCATAACCACCTAAATGCTTGACGCTTCAGGTTTGACCAAAAACGTGTGATCACTTAGGAAAGTGACTGGCTCAGCACAGCAGAGGCCCGACGATGGCAGGGGGACTAAAACGGAGAGGGAGCCCTGCAGGGAAGATAACGCAGGAGAGGAGCACCTGTCATACGGTAGCAAACAGAGGGGGCTAGTCACAGTGTCCTTTGGCCCCAAGCCAGCATGGCCTGGGAAAAGCAAAGCAAAAACTGGAAGGAACGTTCCTTAATGGAGGGAGGAAAGACTGTTGATGCACCGGACAGTGATTTCTGCGCAGTGCTCGAAGCTCAAGACATTCGGTCTTCTTGGGAACATCATTTCCTCACTCTCCAGCAGTTACTCAGTCCCTGAATAAATGCTCTGCTCTTTGAACGTCAAAAGACACTGAAATTGCAACAATCTAATTTGATCAGGCGGAGGAGAGCACATTGGACCCTGCTGACGTTACCTAGTTGCTGATTGTTTAGTACTTTTAACTACTTTGGGTGCCTTTGTCTGCTCAACACTCCCTTTCCTGACATACGTCAAGCAGCTATAACGCCAAATCTCCAGTTCTTCTATAAAACATGCTGAACAGAAGTGTCCAGATGCCATCTAGTGGAGTCAGCTATTCTCTGCCAAGGCCATCTCTTAAGCCAATTTGGGCTTCATAATAATCGTCATGAACATCATCATCCTAAAACAACTTCCTTTTTCTTCCACTCCTTGTCCTCCATCTCCTTATTATTACTAATCCGTTGAGTGTTTTGGGAGAGTAACCAGGTGGAAGGCATTAATGCAGTGGTTCTCAAACAGGACTGCACATGAGAACCAGCTGGGGTCCTTTAAAAAGTACTGCGGCTTGGGCCCCATTCCAGGTCCAAGAAATTGAATCTCTTGGGATGGGGCCTGACTATTGGTAGTTTTATTGTTGTTTGGAACAGCTTTATTAAAGTATAATTAACACTTAATAAAGTGTACTATTTAATGTATATGCTTTGATAAGTTTTGATGTATATATATATCCATGAAATCATCTCTGCATTCAAGATGAGGAATTTATCTATCACGTGTAAAAGATCCCTTGTGTCCCTTTCTAGTTCCTTCCTCTCACCTCTCCTTAACCTGGCCCTCCCACCCCCACTATAGCCAGGCAAACAACTGACCTGCTATCTGTAATTATAGATTAGTTTATATTTTCTAGAATTTAATGTAAATGGAACCACATAGCAGTGTTTTGGTTTTTTTTTGGTCAGTTGTGTTTCACTCAATAATCATTTGTTTGAGATTCATCCATATTGTTGCATGTATCAATATTTCATTCCTCTTTTTGCTGAATAAGATTCCATGGTATGGATAGACTACAATTTGTTTATCCATTCACCCATTGATGGACATGTGGGTTGTTTTCAGTTTGGAGATTTTACAAATACAGCTGCGTTTTTGTACAGATCTTTGTGTGGACATATGATTTCATTTCATTTGGGTAAATTCCTAGAAGGGGGATGACTGGATCACATGGTAGGTGTATGTTTAACTTTTTAAGAAATTGACAAACTGTTTTCCAAAATGGTTGCACCATTTTACATTTCCGAAGTGGTAGTTATTAAGGGCTTCACAGGCAATTCTAGTGGACAGTGGGACTGAGATCTTGCATTATGACAAGCTGTGAGGGCTGAGCTGAGTATCTGGGAAATGTTGAGCAGAAGTCCCAGGAGTGTAGGAGCCCCCAGCTTGTGCTTGGTATTACAGTACCACAGCGCATCTCAACCCAGGACACACACTGGAATTTAAAAAATAGAGTGTCTGCCCTTTCAGCCACCAGAGAGTCTGATATAATTGCTCTGCGGGCAGGGGTGTAAGGTAGGGGGCTGTGGGGACAGAGTCCCAGAGAGCAGTTTCCAGAGAGCAGCTCTCGGCCTCACGTGGGAAGGTGCTGGCTCGGTTATTAGATGGCCCTGAGACCGGTTAGCCATTAGCCACTAATATAACTGCCGTGGCTACGCTAGGGGGTTGCAGAGAAGTGGACTGTGGATTGCGGCTAGCAAGTGTGGATTGCGGCTAGCTAGCAAGTGTGGTTAACAAGTGTGGATGGTGGATTGAAGATCATGTGGATCCTACTTCCTGTGTCTCCACCGGCCAGCTGCCAGCGACACTGGGGTGCAGGAAGGCCCCTTGCTGGGGTACTGGCGGAGGTTTGCTTTTGTGTCTGGACCAGCCACCAGCGAGAATATAATGGTATGACTCCCCTATCTGTGGCTCCGTTGATGTTCCTTTTTGGCCTCACCATGTCCTGCGTTCTTGTGCGGGGAGCCGGAGATGAGACCCCGCATTACAGGGGCTATGTCAGGCATCCTAGCTTTTTAAGAGCTTCTCGGGTATTTCTAAAGCATAGAGTGACCAACTGCCCTGTTTTGTCCAGGATTGTGGGGATGGGGAGCCATTGTGTCCAGTGCCGTGAAACTTTCAGTGATAAAACTGGGAAAGTCCCAGGTCAACCTATCACTTAGTCACTCTGTTTGTGGACCGCATGAAGAGCCTGGGTTTTGCTGTCAGACAGACTTGTCAATCTGCCTGTCATCCTTGAAGTTATAGCTCAGGGTCAGTGTGTGTGTTTACAGGGCGGGGAGGTATAAAAGGGACAGTGGGGGGACACAAGTGGCCAGAACAAACTGAGCTGATTCCCTCTTTCTATTTTCTGTTAACCAGGGACAAATCAGAGATACCTTAGCTAGGAGTTTTGGTTGCTGTTAAAAAGGAGGGGGAAAAATATAGGGCACATTTTTTTTCTTGAGACTATACTATATGGTGAGGCAGTATACTGTAGTGGCCTCTGGAGTCAGACTGCTTCACTGTAAAAGTCAACTTTACCACTGACCATTAATAAATATGTGATCTTGGGCGAAATGCCTAAATTCTCTGCCTCAGTTTCCCCATGGATTATATATCCACCTCACAAGGGATGTCTTTTTTTTTTTTAATATTTTATTGGGGAAGGGGAACAGGACTTTATTGGGAAATAGTGTGTACTTCCAGGACTTTTTCCAAGTCAAGTTGTTGTTCTTTCAATCTTAGTTGAGGAGGGCACCGGACGCGCTCCAACCAACTGAGCCATCCGGAAGCTCAGCGGTAGCTCATTTCAAGGTGCCCTGTTCAATCTTAGTTGCAGGGGGCGGAGCCCACCATCCCTTGCGGGAGTCAAGGAGTTGAACAGGCAGCCTTGTGGTTGAGAGCCCACTGGCCCATGTGGGAATCGAACCGGCAGCCTTTGGCATTAAGAGCACAGAGCTCCAACCGCCTGAGCCACCGAGCCGGCCCCCACAAGGGATGTCTTGAGGACTGAACAAGTTAATATATGTAAAGCTCTTTAAAAAACGGTGTTGAGTATGTATTAAGTGCTATATAAGTGTTTGCTATTATATCTTTTTTAATTTTATAAGATTTTTATTAAAACATAGCTAACATACAGTATTATATTAGGTTCAGGTATACACAATAGTTATTCAACATTTATATACCTAAAGAAGTGATCACCATAGGTCCAGCAACCGTCTGACACTGTACCACGCTATCACAATATTATAGACTATATTCCCCATGCTGTACATTACATCTCCATGACTTATTTGTTTTATACCTGGACATTTGGACCTCTTATTCCCTTTTACCCTTTCCCCTCTTTTTCAATTACAGTTGACATTCAATATTATTTTATATTAATTTCAGGTGTACAGCATAGTGGTTACACATTTGTATAATTTAAGAAGTGATCCCCCTGACTAGTCTAGTACCCACCTGGCACTATACATAGTTATTACCATATTACTGATTATGTTCTTTATGCTTTACTTCACATCCCCATGACTATTTTTTTTTAAATATTTTACTGGGGAAGGGGAACAGGACTTTATTGGGGAACAGTGTGTAATTCCAGGCCTTTTTGCCAAGTCAAGTTGTTGTCCTTTCAATCTTAGTTGTGGAGGGTGCCATTCAGCTTCAAGTTGTTGTCCTTTCAGTCTTAGTGGTGGAGGGCGCAGCTCAGCTCCAGGTCCAATTGCCATTTCTAGTTGCAGGGGGCGCAGCCCACCATCCCTTGCGGGAGTCGAACTGGCAACCTTGTGGTTGAGAAGATGTGCTCCAACCAACTGAGCCATCCAGGAGCTCAGCGGCAGCTCAGCTCAAGGTGCTGTGTTCAATCTTAGTTGCAGGGGGTGGAGCCCACTATCCCTTGTGGGACTCGAGGAATCAAACTGACAGCCTTGTGGTTGAGAGCCCACTGGCCCATGTGGGAATCGAACTGGCAGCCTTCAGAGTTAGGAGCATGGAGCTCTAACCGCCTGAGCCACCGGCCCCCCATGACTATTTTGTAACTACTAATTTGTATTAATTCCTTCACCTTTTTCACCCCGACCCCTAACCGCTCCCATCACCCCAATAAATCTAGTACCCATCTGACACCATACATAGTTATTACAATATTATTGACTATATTTCTTATGCTATACCCTACATCCCCATGACTTCTTTGTAACAACCAATTCATACTTCTTAATCCCTTCCTCTTTTCATCCACCCCTAATTCCCCCACCGATTGGCAACATCAAAACGTTCTCTGTATCTATGAGCTTGTTTCTGTTTTGTTTATTTTGTTCTTTAGATTCCATTTATACGTGAAATCATATGACATTTGTCTTCCTCTGTCTGACTCACTCTCAGCACAGTACCTTCTAGGTTCATCCATGTTGCTGCAGATGGCAAGATTTCATTATTTTCTATGGCTGAATAATATTCCATTGTATATATGTACCACTTCTTTATCCATTCATTCATTTAGGAACATCAGGTTGCCTTCATATCTTGGCTACTGGCATATCTTGCAGTAAATAATGCTGCACTGAACATATGGATAGGCATGTTCCCTTGAAGTAGCGTTTTGAGTTTCTTTGGATAAATACCCAGAAGTGGGATTACTAGGTTCTTTTTTGTCTCTTGTTAGAGCCTTTGGTTGTTTTTTTCTTTTTTTCTTTTTATGTTCAAATGTGATGGGTTTATTTTATTTTACTCTGATGCAAGACCAAAGATTCCATTACAGCACAGAGACCAATATATTAACAGGTTACGAAAAAGTGATGTGGGACATGCAGGACGTAATGTACAAACTGTAGGATCGGGTCATTTCCGTTATAACATTACACTACACTGTTGCTGAGGAACACATTAAAAACAATACTGTGAAACTGAAATGTGGCACAAACATGACAATTTTCAGGCATGCCTTCAAGCGCCTCCCTTAGGATGGACTTGCGTCTTCAGTGTGGGGAGGACTACAATTCTTTGGAAGAATAAAAAGTTCACACTTTTGAAATTTCAGAGAAGAATTTTGAGGCCAAAACATAATGGGTTCATTTCTCTTCACCTTCAGGGACAAATCTGATGCTTTATTCAAAACCATATTAAGCTTCTAGTTCAAATCCCATCCCAACCTTGTGACCACCTGCATTGAAATTCTTTCCACTGACTAAAGATGATAGGGTCAGTTTGACTCCTGGTGGAAGGGCTTGAGTATAACCCAGTGAAACCAGGCTGGCATTATTTACTTTAGCAGAGAGAGAAGTTCTACAATCTAGCTTGTATTTAGCAGCGATGCCAAAATGGGTGTTGTTACTGCCAGCTGTTCAAGCAAGGTTTATTGACGTTTCAATCTTCTCGTTAACCTTCTGGTAGATAGACCCTCCAAATTCAGTGCCGTCGTTCACATGAGTGTGCAGCTGGAAGTCTGCAGCCTTATAAACCAGGGCGAAATTATTCAGTGACAGTTTGGATTTGGTTGTGTCAAAACTCATCTGATAACCAGCAAGCCAACCTTCAAAGGCTAACACAGCCCAGCCATAGATGGTTGGTCCAGAAAAATCTATATCAACATTACTGCCAAGACTGAAACAACCCTGTTTATAGGAGGCCTTCAATTTCCCACTCTTCTTTCCTGTGTTTGGTACAAATATGGTATCAAGAGTCAGTTTCAACCCTCAGCCAACTTATTCTCCCGTGAGAGTTCTATTCTAAAAGTATTGTCTATTGTCCATTTTTGGGTGAAGGTAAGTCCATAGTTACAGACCTCACATTTGGTCTCTAGGTTGCCCGATGCTTTCACTGTATCAGTGTAAGCATGCCCAGAAGTAGAAAATTCCACTTCACTACACGACTTGGTTCTCAGATCTATTTTGACCATGCCAAACCCATATCCTTTGTTGAAGACAACCTTGGCAGCCTTTCCTAAGTCACAGTAAGTCAGTGTGCTACACATATCACCTAGAGAGCCGGTCTCCGCTCCGCCAGGGCAAAGGTCTTCTTCCAGAGCCTTTGTTTTAAAGTCTATTTTGTCTAGGATAAGTATTGCTACTCCAGCTTTTTGGTATTTTTGTTTCCATTTTCATGAAATATCTCTTTCCATTCCCTTACTTTCAGTCCGTGCGTGTCTTTCAATCTGAAGTGAGTGTCTTGTAGGCAGCTTATGTAAGGGTCTTGTTTTCTTATCCATTCAGGCACCATATGTATTTTGATTAGAGCATGTAATCTACTTTCATTGAAACTAATTGTTGGTAGATATGTATTATAGTTACTGCCTTATTAGTATTATTGTTAATATTATTATTTCTTAAAGAAGTCCTTCTAAGATTCCTTGTAATACTGGTTTGGTGGTGACGAACTCTTTTAGGATTCCTTGCCTGGGAAGTTCTTATCTGTCCTTTGATTCTAAATAATAGCTTTGCTCTGTAGAGTAATCTTGGTTGTAGGTCTTTCTTCTCATTGCTGAATATTTTGTGCCAATCCCTCTGGCCTGCAAAGTTCCTGTTGAGAAATAGGCCTATAGTCTTATGGAACTCCCTTGTAGATACTAACTGCTTTTCTCTTGCTGTTTTAAAGATTCTTTCCTTGTTTTCAACCTTTGGCATTTAAATTATGATATGTCTTGGTGTGAGTCGTTTTGTTTGGGACTCTCTGCATTTTCTGTGCTTGTATATCTAGTTTCTTTGCCAGGTTAGAGACTTTTTTTGGTCATTATTAATTTAAATAGGTTTTTAATTACTTGCTTTCTCTCTTCTCCTTCTGGTACCCTTGTGATGCAAATGTTGATACACTTCATGTTGTCCCAGAGGCCTCTTAAACTGTCCTCATTTTTTGGGATTCCTTTTCCTTTTTGCTGTTCTGATTGGGTATTTTCTGCTACCTTGTCTTCTAAATTGCTGATTCATTCCTCTGCTTCATCTAATCTACTGTTGATTCCCTCGAATGTATTCTTTATTTCAGTTATTGTAGTCTTTAGTTCTGACTTATTCGTTTTTATGTTTTCTACCTCCATTTTTATGTTTTCTATCTCTTTGTTGAAATTCTCCCTGAGATCAGTGAGCATCCTTATAAACAGTGTTTGGAACTCTATGTCTGATAGATTGTCTCCATTTTGTTCAGTCCTTTTCTTTTTCTGGAGCTTTGTTGTTCTTTTATTTGGGATGTTTCTTTGTTTGCCCATTTTGGCTGCCTCCCTGTGTTTGTTTCTAGGTATTAGGTAGAGCTGCTATGTCTCTTGCTCTTAGTAGAGTGGACTTACGTAGTATAGGTGTCCTGTGGAGCCCAATGGTGCAGTCTTCCTGATCACCAAAGCTGAGTGCTCCAGGTGTGTCCCTTGTGTGGGTTAGGTGTGTCCTGTTGTATTTGAGCCTTGGTTGCTCTTTGAACATCAATGAAAAGGATTGATTCTTGGGCTGATTGGTTGGAGGACAAGCCATGACTAAGTGGAGGAGCTGTGGTACAGGGGCTGACGCTACAGAGCAGGGCTCTAGTGCCTGCCCAGTCTGCCCTTTGGGTGTGTTTTCCTTGGAAGCAGCCTAGTGATGCTCTAGCTTGGTCTGAATCTGGCCACTGGACATGCCAACCCAGGAGCCTCCTGGGAAGAGACCTGTTGCAGGCCAAGTTCAGCTGCAGCCTGTGCCCTGCTGGGGACACCTGGCATGAGCCACAAAGGATTCCACAGATGGCACTGCCCACACTGTGCTTGGAGGTGCCTTGAGAGGCCAAGCTGCAAACCAAGGCTAGCTGTCACTAGTGCTGGGCTTAGGGCTGATCAGTGGGTGGTATGGGACATGCTAAAGGAAGATGCTGCTTGTTTTGGTATTTTGAACCGTTGAGAGACTTTTGGAAAGGCTGCAGCATGAGCTAAGGCAGGTGATTTGTATGGAAAATCCACTAAAAATGGCTTGGGTATGCCTGAAGTTGGGTGGGGTGGGGCCTCAGAATCACCAGGGTGGGGTGAATGAATGGTGTTAGCCAGGTTGAGACTCATATACAGTGGCTGCTTGCGTCTGCATGGTGGGAGTTGGTATGGCTCAACAGAAATACAACGGCTTCCACCAGCTCCTCCATCACGGAGAAAGCTGCCCTTCTAGCCCTTGTCCTGAAACGAGATAACTCAGTTCCTTCCCATATGTCCCTGGCATCTTTCGAGCTGCTGCCTCAGTGCTGGAGCTCAGAGCAAGTGAATCCATAGTAAATCCATGCAGGCCCTTGAAGAAGAATGCCTGGGACTGCAGCCACCTTCATCTCACTCAGTCACAACATCTGCTGATTTTCACAGCCAGAAGTTATAGAGACTTCTCTCCCTGACACTGGAACCCTGGGCTGGTGCTGTACTCTCACTCCTCTGGGTGATACCTCCATAGCCAAGATGTCCCTTCTGATTTTTAATGGTCACACGTGGGTGGGGGACCAGCCTGTTCTGCATCTCTGCCCCTCTTAGCAGTCTTGAGGTGCCTTCTTTTGTATGTCCTTAGTTGTAGGGCTTCAGTTCAGCTATACTTCAGGCAATTCTCAATGATTGTTGTTCTCTAGTTTAGTTGTAATTTGATGTGATCATGAAAGGAGGTAAGCACAGTGTTTACCTCCTCCACCATTTTGACTGAAAATCTCACCATTGTATCTTAATAGTCTTTTTAAAATGAGAAGAAGGGGGAAATCGTGACTAAATATAGTTCTATAACCTGTGTACACAGGTTGTCCTACTTAATTTCCTATTGAAATATTTTTTGGGGGATATATTTCAGACTATATGTTGCAGTTTTAAAAAAACTATAGACTCTTGGTTGTGTGTGGCAGTGTAATAAGAACTAAAGTTATATTTAGTATATAGTAAGTCCTTATTTAATGTCATCAATAGCAACACAATGTATAATGAAAGCAATTTTACCATAGACTAATTGATATAAACAAGAGTTAAGTTCCTATGGCATTTCATCAACATTGTAATGAAACAATATTGAATGAAATGATGTTATTTGAGGACCTTAATGTTCTTGTGCAAATCATAAGAGAGACATAAGTTTGGAACCTGATAATTTCATTTTCACCAAGTTGTTTTATTGGTGAGCTGCATTTTTAGAGTTCTTCTTAAAAACAGAACACAGTCTAGAAGTGACATAATATTAGTCTTTGTGTTAGGTAGGGCTAACACAGAAGCCTGTTTTAGCTTTACAGTTGTGGTGATTTAACAGGTACACCAGATTCTGAGGAACTTATGTCTCAAAAGTTATATCTTAGGGTGGCTGGATGGCTCAGTTTGTTAGAGTGTGAGCTCTTAACAACAGGGTTGCCGGTTCAATTCCCACATGGGTCAGTAAGCTGCACCCTCCACAACTAGATTGAAGACAACGAGCTGCTGCTGAGCTACTGGTGGGGTGGCTGGATGGCTCAATTGGTTAGCGTGCAAGCTCTTAACAAAAAGGCTGCTGGTTCAATTCCCGGATGGGATGGTGGGCTATGCCACCTGCAACTAAAGATTGAAAACAGTGACTGGACTTGGAGCTGAGCTGCGCCCCCCACAACTAGATTGAAGGACAACGACTTGACTTGGAGCTGATGGGCCCTGGAGAAGCACACTTTTCCCCAATATTCCCCGATTAAAAAAAAAGAATTCCATCATCTTAAAAAAAAAGGTTATATCTCAGTCTTTATGAAATGATAACATGCAATTATCCAAAATAGTGCCAGACCTACTGAGAAGTAGTGTCCAGCCTTGCTTCATTCTTCACTGACCTAAAAAAGTAAAGCTGCTAAAACATTTTTAAACACAATTTAAATCCATTTTACAAAACTTTAAAATAGAAAATATCAAGACAGTGGCCACCATACAAAGGATGGCATGAGAAGATGGGTGGGGCTAATAGATTTGGTGCTATGATATCCCTTTTATAATACTTCGTTAATTTTTTTTAAATTCTGAAATAACTTAAGACTCACAAGAAGTTGCAAAATAATACAAAGAGTTCCCATGTACCCATTCTAAGGCTCCTCCTAATGACAATATTCTTACATAACCATTTACCATGGTCATTGTCAAACTAGGAAACCAGCATTAGTATAATACTACTAACTCAGGTATAGACCTAATTTGGATTTTACCAGTTGTTACATGAAGACTTTCTTTTACGTTCTGTCTCATTTTTGAAGCTATTTCTGTATTTCAGAACACCATATTATAAATTGAACCTAAATTTAGTTCCCATCACACGGACTAGGTCTGTTTAAACCATATTTAGGTCCACTAAATTGAAGCCCAGAGCAAAATTTATGAACAACAACATTCTTTGAGCTTTCTAAATTATTTGTATGCAGGATGACCTTCTATTTACACAATTTACACAGAACGTCAAAGACTCTTTCCCAAAGGCTTCTCCACTTACTAGATGAACTCTATAAACTTTCCTTTTCTCATCTGTAAAATGAGGGTAATAATCTTATCTACATTATAGAGTCATTGCAAGGATTAAATTAGATAAGCTGTGAAACACATAATTAATAATATCATTAGTTTACTACTACCATTACAACTACTACTATTACTGCTACCACCACCGCCATCATCACCACTGCTACCACTACCAGGGGAATCCTGTCCTTTTGGCCACTTTCTTGATGTTAGAGCCATCAGGGATGGCTTAGAGCTGGGAGTCTGCTCTGGGTGCAGCCAGAAGTCTTTACTTTCCTGGCGGTTGGCAGATGGCAAGTCCAAGGGTATGTTCTCTCATGGTTGGGATTGTGGCCAGGTGCATATAATATGGTCTTCCCTGGCTGAAACTGAGAGTGCATTTCCCAAAATACTACTACTATTGATATCGGACTTCCAGTGCATTGTGGAATCTATGGGTTTTGTGGGTTGTCCTGCAACTTAGTCACCCTTGATGTAACCTTTAATTGGAAGACTACATTAGGTTCCAAATGAAACATTTGGAGCACAGCCTACAGAGTGTGGATTGCTTACACAAGAAAGATAGATATTTGCTTCCATATTATTTTTGAAGCTAAGACATTCACTTTGTCCCAATATTCTTTTCAAGCAGAAATAAGTTTAAAAGAAAAATAAAAAGTGGTAAAAAATTGTTGGTTTAAATGTTGGTCATTTCCAAATGATAGTAAAATTCTCATGTTGGCTTTACTAGTGGATTTAATTATTTCATAGAGTTTAGTGTGAATTAAACTGGTATTACTGTTCATAAGCATGTCTGTGGCATTAGCCAGAATCAGGGTGTGCTGGAGATGGCTTGCCCAGGTCACAAGTGTCAGCTGGGCACCTCTCCTCCCCTCCTCGTCCAGCATAGTCATGCTGGTAGCTAGGCATATTAACATCACGGAAGTCAGAGAATGCTTTTCCTGTCACCCTCAAAGCTGGATGTTCCACATTTACCAGCACACCACTGACTCCATTTGTAAATTCAACAAACATCTATTGTATGCCAACTGTATTCCCACCACTGTTTTAGGAATCATATAGCTCTGAACAAGACAGCCCTTGGAACTTTAAGGGCATCTATAAAGACAAATTTGAAGTCCAAGGAAACATGAAATATACATGGTTTTGAATGAAAAGGCCCCGGAAGGTCAATGTAACCCATATGGTAATCCACACCAAGCATTACCAGCACAAAATCTCTGTTGGGTAAATCTCACTATGAATGAGGATTGCTTTTAAACCCGTTCTAGGCAGTCCAGTTTTAACTACCTCCAGGAAAGTGGATTCCATAACCATTCTCTATAATCAATTCTATTTGATCACTTGCAGTTTTTCTGTGGTTTCTGATCCAACCTTTTAAGCTGCCATGCCCAGAACAAAACATTGTACTGTATTCTTGTAAACACTAATGGGAGCTCACCTAATGGCTTCCATATATTTCATCGTTATTTAGGCATACTGACGTTATGCTCTAATTAAAAAAAAAATCAAAACAGCAAATTAATATTCTACAATTTATGATAAAAAGAGACAATCTCATGCCTCATCCTATCCGTCACCCCAAGGTAATTTTCTCTGCTGGGCCTGGTAATCTTGGATCTAGAATCTCAGTGCCCCACTCAATTTTTCAAAAAAAGAAAAGAAAAAAAATAACCCTTCAGTTCCCTTCTGAAGAGTCTGTGGGAGGAGTAGCCTCTCCTGGATGTGGGAAGTGAAGGGAGCTCTTAGGGGTCCAACATATGAAACTTTCAAACGCCCTTTGCTATCTTCAACCATGGCTGTACCCCTTCCTTTGCCTCTGGTGCATTTGGGGAGAAAAATGGGCTTCTGTTTAGTACTCTCTTCAAATCACTTTGTAACTTTCTTCTTTCTGCTAAGACAAGTTCACTCCAAGTGTGCCATTTACCTTTTTTGTCTGTGTGTAAACTGTCAAATTTCAAAGTGCGCAGTGAAATGAATGAATCTTAAGTATTACACCTGATAAATATTTCATCAATGATTATATTTATTTAACCAGCTCTACAAGTCAAGATACAGAACATTTCCAACACCATAAACCTCTCTTGGATTCCCCAAAGGTAACAGCTAGTCTGTAAACCCCTCTGTTTATATTCGTGGCCTTAATTCACCAAGGTTACTTTGAATGCCAATTAATTAATTAAAATGTTGAGCAATCTGGGCTTGGCGTGGACCTGGAGGGAACACTCTTCAAGCGTTTGAAGGTGAGCTCAGGACCGGGAAGCAACTTCTCTGGCTACGAGTATGTCCTCTAGCTGAGAAATTCAGTTCTCTGCTTAATGCTGTACATCTAATCCATATCAAATTTTTCTCAGTGTATTGAGCTGGATAGACCAAAAGACTTGTAAAAATTGCAAACAAGAACAAAAACATGCATCTGATTATCTCCTCCCCCCGCCACACCAAAAGAAGCCCCAGCATCATGTTTTTCCTCCCTCTTCTTTTTACTTCTCTAGGGCTCTGCCTTTGCTCTATTTCAATAATCTGCCAGAACTGTTACCCTCTCCCTGCTAGCCCCCAACACTGTGTCTGGATTATTCAGAAACAGGGGAGAGATTTTGAGGGGTGATGGAGGGGGTTAGTGAGAAGACTGGCTAGGAAATCAGATAGGGAAGTGAATTGAGAGAAAATGAAAATCCTAACACAGGCTCCTATTTTAATAGCAGCTTCCATAATACTAAGGTTACAGAGGAAGAGCACATTTTTGTGATAATAATGTTTGTTTTGATTAAAAATTTACCAAAACATTTGAAGGTGAAGGAGGAAAGCCAGAAAAATTCCAAAATTTCTTAAGAGAACCTTTCCAATGTTAATGACCTGAAATCAGATTTGTGTTTTGAATTGTCACAAAAAATGCAATACTTTTCAGTTGCTGGCCCGTTTCCCACAGTGGCTCTGCAGTGACTCAGGCTTGTGTGGAACGCATGGGTTTTGAGGCATTCAGCTTTTCTGCACCTTCCTCATTTACTTTTCTAGTTGAATGGCTTGTAAACATGTAATGAATAGAAAATAGGCTTATTAAAATGCATTCCTGGGAACTTTGCTCAGAAATGTGGATCCATAAAACCTGCTGTTCTGGAAGAGCCCCAACCAGATCAGAAAGCAAGAAATAATCCATTAGGCAAGTAGTTATTGTTTAATGGGAAAAAATAAAAAAGGAGAAAAATAGTTAAGTATAGTAAAAATAAATTCCAGAGACCTGAGTAAACCAATTAGGAGACACATAGAATTTTCAGACGCCTACGTGGAAATACCCACAGTAGCTTAGGAAGAAGTCTGTAAATGGAGTTTATTTCTACAGGAGGCCATGAATTACAATGGAAAGAGCACAAGATCGGAAGGAGAATAGGTTTGCCCATCAGCCCGCTGTGTAGTCTTCGTACCTCATTTGACCTCTCTGTGTCTCAGTTTCTTAACATGTCGAAGAGAATCTTTACGATCATTTCTGGTTTTCAGATTGATTCTCCAAGACTATGACTAGTTTTGAAGATGGCTTCTCAGAATTTCCGGTTTGGGAAACACAGAATGTATATGGTCCTTTCAAAACGGAGTTAGAAGTTACCCAGGACAGTGCAGTGATGGGTGACCAATCACGGACAAACCTCAGAACCAACAGATCAATGGCATCCTTGGTGCCAGAAGTACCACACTGACATTTTATGACTGTGAATAATCCAATTGTACAAATATTTATTTGCAATGTGCTTACTCTGTGCCAAGCTACAAGTCGGCTTACTCTGTGTTCTCCTTCAGCACAATAGTAAACATATTCACTTGGGTCTGAGGCAAATTGACAAGAAATTTGCCTTCGTTTTCCTGAGAGCCTTGGCTCCACAGGGCCTTATCTACTCTTGGCCTGCTCAAACCAGGCTTTAAGATTGTCTTTTCCATACCAGGATCTTGCTTTCATCATGGATCTCAAATGTGCTCAACACTGTGTGGCAATCCAGTTTCATTAGTAACTAAATTCTTTCTTTACTCTTCTCAAACTTCTCCCAAGGTTTCACACACACCCATCTTGCCCCATGGTCACTGAGAAAATGGAAGCCATTGGATGAGAATTCCCTCATCTTCCCAAGAGTGAATCTACAAGCTGACTTCTTCCCTATTTCCCTGGAAGAAGTGTTCCTCTTCCTGTTGTTAAATTAATTAAACAAGGAGGCCATTAGGTTCAAGTGATTCAATGCCGTTGTGTCCTAAGTAAGCAATCCCAAATCTAAGCCTATACACAAATGCCTCAAGGTTATGAAATCAAAGCATTAAGGAGAACCCATCACAAACAGCCAACTAGGCTTTAAGCTATAGCCAATCAATATTCTCCTTACTTTGCTTCTGCCTTTTCTCTATAAAAGTCTCACTTCCTGCTGGCACTGTCTGATTGGAATCCAGTTTTGCCCAAAGAAACTCTTAAAATTTTTAATGTGCCTCAGTTAATCTTTTAACACTACAAAGACCAGTGTCTCCGCATATCTGGGTTCACCTCCCTCTTGCCTTCTCAAGGACTTCCCTTCTTGGGGAACTTGTCCTTTGTCTTGCTTCTTCAACCTTTCCCTCCCCTATTGTCCCAGTCTCACCAGAATATAATTGTAATCTGGTCTTTTCTCCCTTGAAAAACAAAACAAACAACAATAAAGAAACCAAAAATCCAAACACTTCCTCATGCCTTTTAACTTCAAGATTTGTCTACACAACTGAATTTCCTTCAAACCACTCTAATCTAGCCTTGGCCCCCAGCATTCAATCACACATGCTTTCCTAAGGTCACTCACTGTAGGAGGTTGAATAGTAACCCCCCAAAAGATATGTCCAAGTCCTGACCCTTAGACCTGTGAGCATGAACTTATTTGGAAAAAAGATGTCAAGTTAAGGGTCTCGAGATGATATCATCCAGGATTTAGGATGAATCCTAAGTCCAATGACAGATGTCCTCCTAAGAGAAAGGCAGTAGGAGATTTGAGACACAGGAGAAACACGGGGAGAAGGCCGCATGAAGATGGAGGCCCAGATAGGAGTGACGCATCTGTAAGCCAGGAATGCCGGGAACCATTAGCAGTCACCAGAAACGGGAAGAGCTAGGAAGGATTCTCCTGTAGAGTCTTTGGAAGGCATGAAGCCCTGCTTGATTTTGGATTTCCAGTCTCCAGAACTCTGAGAGAATCAATTTATTTTAAACAAACAAGTTGTGGTAATTTGTTATGGCAGCCCTAGGAAACGAAGCCACCAATGACTTTCACACTGCAAAACCCCAGCAATGTGTGACTCAGTTGACTATTCCTTCATGAAATATCTTATAGTCCTGGCTTCCAGGGAACCACTTCCTATTGGGTTCTCTCTTCTCTTTGTGCATGCTTCATCTTAGCGATCTTTACTAGCTTTCTGCTTCCTACTAACCTCTAAATATCTGCTCTTCTCCCTCCACATTTGCTCAAGTAATCACATCCATACATGTGGCTCTAAATATCATCCATATACTAAACATTCCCAAATTGATGCCTCAAACTTAGACCTGCTGATCGCTTCCGTCATGTGTATACCATGCCTTCTTGACATAGAAGCTTAGGTGTTTCATAGTAACCTCATACATGAACAAACAGAACTTCTGATCTTCACGAAACAGTCCTCCCATTTGTCCCCTAAAAGACCCATTCCTCCTCTGGTTTTCCACATTGGAAGAAATGGCATCTCCACCTAACACATTTGCTCCACCAGAAACCCGGGAGTCGTTCTTTCCTTTACTCTTGCATTCAATTCCTATTATACATCTATAGCTATATGTATATATATATATATATATATATATATATATATATATATATATATTTATGATTCCTATATATATATTTAATATATAATAATATATCTTGAATCTAGTCATTTCTCTTTGTATCTACTGTCATCATCCTGGGACCACACTAACATTATGTCTCACCTGGTCTCTTGCAACAGATTCTGATTGGTTATCCACACAACAGCTAGAGTGATCTTTTAAGAGATCAGATCATGCCTTGTCCCTAAAATCCTTCAAAGTATTTCCACTGAATTAACACAAAATCCAAACTCTTGTGACCTTGTCCCCGCCTCCTGTCCATCTGAGTCTCTCCCCCTGCTTCGTCCAGTGGTAAGCCTTCCTGAGGCTTCCCAAGCTTTCTCTACCTTGGACCATGTCTGCCTGGGGTTTTCTTGCCACTCTGTGCCTTCAACTCACTTCCTCAGAAAAAACTCCCTGACAGCACTCCTCTTACTCATTTTCAGTTTCTCACATTTTCTCTCATACAATTCAGTTCTTTCCACCATGGCATTTGCCACTATCTGAAATTACACATTTGATGGTGTGTTGATTTATTTACTGTGTCCCCCACTGGGTTGCTTCCAGAAAACAGCTGGGACTGTTTCTGTTTCTCATCACTAAGCACAGAGTGCCTAGCTCAGGAGCAGCCGCAGCCAGGACGCTCCATAAATATTTGTTGAATGAATTCACTCTCTCCTCTTCTGTGCCTCAAAAGTGTGTCCTAGCAGGAAGGCTCCTCTGGTGAGAACACTTTCACCCAAAAGAAAATAGAAATAACAAAAATCTAAATTTTAGGAAAACCCAAAGACTTTGATTTACAAACATATAAATTATTTTATTTACAAAGCCATGTTACAAAAAAAAAAAAAAAAAAGCCAAAAAAAAAATACAATCGCTCACTGGAGAATGTCTCCAGGCCTGGTGCTGAACCACGGCAGTATCAATAGATACACGTTTGTTCTTTCCTTTTTAAAACTGTAAGCCATAGAATTTACTATTTACACCTACTTTAGACATTTATTCTGCTTACAATATCACAGGCATGGAATGAATTCTATCTGATAGTGCTAATACATAAAGGTGCGGGACAAAGAAGGAAAATATTTAGTGTTACAAAATATGGATCGTAGAAAAGAAACCCACTCCACAAGTGTGGCATTTGTTTAGAATGTTGGACATGCTTTCTTCAAAATTCTTCTGGAAAAGGTTCTAAAATCGGTAGTAGGAAAGGACAAATGAGCAGGTGCAAATTCTTGTCTGTGCAACAGTTATTTAATATACCCCATGACTGACCAGCTACGTAAAACCCACAGAGTTTTGTTAAAGTGCCATGGGCCAACAGCATAATAACAAAATAGAAGGTGTAAATAGAAAATTTCTTTTTTCCTTTTTTAAAACAAGAGTTCACTGAGAATCAGCAATAATAGAATATGCTGTATAAACTATTCTCTACAAAGGTTGATCAGCGTTATTTACAATTGGTACATTGATACAAAAGAAGGCATACAAGTTATCCAAGTCGCTTTGTTTTTATGGCTGACAGGTCTATGCATTGCGTTATGCTTAACAACCAGAGCTTTCGAGCCTCCGTGGCTGGCGACGACAAGTCACGAGATCTTCAGGCAAATGAGGGTGTGTGCAGTCAGGGGGCGGGGAGAGAGGGCTTAGTGGGGTGGGCAGAAAAGAAGTACCTAAAGGATATCACCCTAATAGTGCTTTGTAGGCGGGTCCAGTTGAACTCCATTAAAACAAACCCAAAGGAAATCTTATTTGCATTCCATTTTTCAAGCTGTAAGTTTTCAATACATCATTATAAAGTAAACCTGTGGTTGATTGTGAAGGAAGAAACACTGTGGGTTTTCCCTTTTTGCTCAGTTTTCCAGAAAAGTCCTCACCTTGGTCAGAGGCAGTCTTTCACCAAGTCAGCAGCATTCGGTGGGGGGCCCTCTTGATTCCAGCTTGCAATTCAAGATGCAGAGAGCTAAAATGTTTAAACCTACTATCGAATCGCTCCTTCCGTCCCTGTCGAGACATTATGTTCAGAAGCAGCCACTTAATCTCTCAACCTTTGTTTTCCCTCTTTGAATGTAAGAGTTTATAAATCAGAGGGTTATTCTGTTGCTGAGATTTTTTGTTTGTTTGTTTTTACTCCTGCAAGTTTTACAACTCAAAATAAATTATAAAAAACAGACTTCTAAAACCGAACAAGACAAAAATTGTGCAAAAATAACAAAGATATGTACATACTTTTCAGTTTGAAGAAATGTACAATAAAAACATAATTCAAAGGACATTTTAAAAATATAAACATTGCTTAAACTTTCCTAAGTTTCATATTGTTCTGAAACTATTCTGGTCAGTTAGCTCTGTAATATAGTAAAACATAAATTATTACAAAATTAACACTATAAAAATTTACTTTAAGAATATCTTCTAAACTTTTTTTCAAAGGGTCTAACCTTGTTTATAATTTCTTAAACATTTATATGTCTTAAAATCTGCCTTAACCTTTTTTTTAAAAAAAAGAAAAAGTAACAATCTTCCCTTCAATTTGCAGTCTCTTTTTTCCCAAGATGTAAATAAACCAGCATATAAGTGCACTTTTAACACTGTAGAAATAAAAATGAAATCATCTGAACTAATGTCCTGGTACCTAATATCAACTCATGATTTTTTAAAAAAATCTTCATTTTGTATTAAAAAGTTTAGTAATCCTATAAGAAATACTGTCAGTGCAACTCCATTGATGCAAATCACTCCATTTGCTCCCGTCTTTGTAAAATCCAATCGTGTGGTGAAACTGAACAGTAGTCTGATCTTTGGGTTGGGGGGATGGGAAAGAAAACATTGTTTTGGGTGGGGATGAGGTTTGTGTCAGCTGCGAAATTGGCATTAATTTCTGATTTAGGGATAAAGCAAAACCTCTTAGTATCTGTGCCATTATGTCGTTTGCAAAGTTACATGATGAGTAGTACAGAACATCTCTTTTCTACTGAGTTCCTTTCCTGACTGATTCCTGATTAGAGCTTATTAGTATTGCTGTTCTTTCCAAACTCCATTGTGAAGGTTCGTAGCTGCAGGGCTCCAGCTTCTCTCTTCCCAATGGCTCTTCCTCAGCAGGCGGTGGCTGAGCTTACCCCTCCTTTCTGGGGTGGCTGGATCCCAGTTGAGGCCTCTGATAAAGCAGCACATGCTGACTCATGGCCCGTGGCCCAGGGCAGGCTGGTAGGCAGGCCCTGCTAGTATTTAGTCTCACCAGGGCTCTGACTCCTTACCTGCCATGGAAGCTTCCCCCCAGACCCTTCCTTCCCTCCCTGCTTTTGGTCCTCTTGCCTAGACCTTCCACAGCTGTGGGCACCGTGTCTCCTCCTGAGTGGCTTCCAAGGGTCTCGCACCCTCTCCCCTGTGATGCTTCCGTCTCCGGCTTGCCCAACTTTGGGCCTGTGTACGCGGTGCTCAGGAAGGGATTTTACAGCATGGATTCCTAACAAGCTCAGAGGATCACAGGCACCCAGTTCCCATCATCTTTCGAGGGATGTCTTTCCCTACCCCGGCCTCCCCACATTCTGCTTCCGCCACCTCCCAGGTAGGTCCATTCTAGAACTGACCCAGTATATCCTCTCTGAGCTGCACAGCTGGACAGTGGTATTGGGGAAACCACATCATTAAAAGGCTGCTCTTCTCAATTTCACTCATAGCATCTGGTTCCCACCATGCTGGTGCACCACAGAAACCTGATGAGTGCCCTCGGCCCACCCTTCCGCTTCTGCTCTCAGCTCCCCAAACACAGGCTGAGCCCCAGCAAAGCTCCCTCTTCCCAGCACCTTGTCTGGAGGGGAACTTGTGAGAGGCAGCTCTTTCTCATGGTCTTGGGGACCCAGTGAGAGGCAGGTAGGAAGGGCTGAGAGGGATGGGCGGGAAAGGAAAGGAAAGGAGTTCTGCTCAGGCTAAAGTTTCAGTTTCCGACGATGCCAATCAGGAGCTGACATCCGGCACTGTCTGCTCTCACGACTGGAGCAAAAACGATGGTGCAGTAGCAGAACCAGAAGCTGGAGGAGTAACCCCACGCTTGGAAGGATGTGTACATGTGGCAAACGAAAGACAATGGAAACAAAACACTGGAATTGTTTTCTGTAAATCTCAAATTCACGTTCTTTTGCCTTTTTCTTTTTCTCCAAAACTAAAAATTGGTCATTAAAAAAAGAAGAAGAAAGGCCAGGCCAGAGCCATAAGCAGGGCCCAGGAAATGGACACCCCCACTGCCCACTCCCTTCCCTTCTCCCCGCCCCCCACAAGGCCTCCTAGGGTAGGAGTGGGTGGCCAGGCATTGGTTTGGAAGTGGCTTCATAGTCTTGTTATGGAAGAGTCCTTATCCTGCCCGTTCTGTTTGTGGTCTTCTAGGAAAGAAAAGAAAAGCAAAGCTTGTTTTAAAACCATACATTTGGGATTATCACGATGATTTGAAAACGGAGGCTCAGTTTCCTCATCTACAATAAAAAGGAGACCATCCCACTCCCTGCCTTTGGGAAAGGGCAGCTGTAATGAGCATCTGAGAGGATGGCTGGAAAGGACTCCATAATTGTAGGGGAGCCCCAAAGATCCTAGCTGTGGAGGGAAATGCAGGAACGAATCCTGGGGCACTCACGGGGCTCCTCCCCAGGAGACAGGACTTGAATGAGGGATCTGTCTTCATTTGCTGCTCTCTATTAGTCCACCTGTTCCTACCTAACCTACACACAGCATGGAGATTATCTAAGGAAGAGGCAGAGTGTCGGGGTTAGTACAGAGACTTGAGCTAGATGTTTTAGGTTCAAGTTACTGAGGCTCTTAGTCTAGGCATCTTCATCTATAACATGAGGATAACAATTTTGTCACAGTGTGTTAAAATGTATGTATGTATGTAAATTAAATGTATGTAAAGGGTTTAAATGTATGTAAAGGGTTTAGCACAGCACCTGCAGAGAAAGGGCTCAGGAAATGATAGCCATCATTATTATTATTATTATAATTATTATTGTTGTTGTTATTACATTTGTTAAGGCTGATCACCAGCATGCTGGGTTTCCACAGGCGTGCCTGGAGCTTCGGGCAGGGGGCGGGGCACTCCGCTAGCCGTGCAGAGGCAGACTGCCTGAGCACAGACCAGCCCCCCAGCACGGAGAATGGGCCCCAAAGGGCCATAGTGACTCAAAACGGTGGAGACACACTTCTTGATCTGGGGATACAAAGACTGTTTCCCTATAATCTTCACCCAAACTCTACCCAAGATTTGTGGGGAAACCCCAAAGGCCACAATGCAGATAAACACATTGCAATTTGTTGTCTGCAAAATCTATAGCACATCTAAGACAACACAACACAGCCCCATTTGTATTTTTTCCAATCACGTATAACATGCAGTCCCACTCTCTACCCACGCTGCCTCCCCCGGACGCCCACACACTCCACTGGAGGAAAACATTTACACACTGACTACTCTTATACCTCAAGTTTATAAAAACTCCTAAATCTACCCTGAATATTCCCACCATGAAACTACATCCTGAGCAGTGGAGCTCCCCAGAGGCCTTGGGAAAGCACTGAGTGGTATCTGCCATGAGCAAGGCCCTTTCGTCAACATCACCTTATTTAATTTTCACAATAACCTTAGGAGGTAGGTATCGATTTTGCCATTTAATAGATGAAAAAATTAGACTCAGAGAAGTAATCTGCCTAATATTACACAGCTGCTAATAATTAATAATAATAATAATAATAATAAAATAGCTAATACTTGTGTGTTGTGTGTCAGGCATTTTCTGGAGGCTTTATGTGAATAAATTACTTTGATCCTCATAAAAGCCGTATGAAGCACAGGCCATTATGACCCGCATCTTATAGGTGAGGAAATTGAAGCACAGAGAAGTTGATCACTAGAAGGGCCCACAAGGGCACACAGCTGATAACTAGAAGGCCTCGCTGTGAAAGCCAGGCTGCCATGCTCTTAACTGGAGATGACATTTGAACCGGGGTCTGACTCCAATGCCCACATTCTTTCCAGCCTGTTGAGACCCTACGTACTTTTGCCCCCCAGTAACTTACCTGTCGGCTGTGTCCTGGGCTGGATAGGCTTGAAGGACTGGATTGTGACAAAGCTAGGCTGCTATTTTTCCCAACCTGAAAGACACCAGCGAAGTCTTACTCCAATACACGAGCCAGCTTGGGAAAGACCCACTGATACCATGTGTTGCTAGGGGAAAGGATAGGGCTGCATAATAACGTCCTCATTTTCCTCACGTAGATTTGGAACTCGTGTTTCCATTCTTAAATGGCAGAGAAAATGAAAACGTTTCAGGGGGGTTACCCTAATGCGCCTCTCATCCCAGAGGGAAAGCATAATGGAGAAGAACTCTTAATTCTGCTTCCCGGATGTAGAGCCTGGCCCCTCCTGGGAGCATTTCACTCAGCAGACTGCCAGCTTTTCACCCTGTGGCCAGAGGGTTACACAGACTCATCTGCCTCTGACCTCAGTTCCAGATCTGCCTTGTTTCCAGCCCAGACTCCCTTGGACCAGCTGGGGATAAACGCCTGGGTCTTTTTCTGGGTCAGTTTTCCTAGCCAGGAGACACAGTGCACTCCTTACTGTTCTTGAGAAAAATAGCAAGATGGTACAGAGCTTCCCTTCAAGTGGGAGCCTGAGCTGGGTCCTAGGACAGCGCACTGGGAGCATGTGGGTGTGGCTGCCGGGCTCCTCCCCTTCCTGTGACTGCCCTTGGCTGGGTCCTCAGGTGAGTACCTTCTCATAGGCAGCTCCTGCCTCTGGCCTATGAAGAGCTCGTCTTCTACATTAACTGGACTTTGCATAAAAACATTTGCTTTACATTCAGTCTTCTGTTTTGTTCAATTTAATACCTCTGTGGCAAATTCTGGCTTTACACCTACCAGACCCAATTAATTGGTCCCCCAAACCCGTTTACCTTGAATTTCTCAACCTCACGCTATGCCCATCCCAGTCTCCTAAGAGAATCAACAGATTCCAAAGGCCTTTCCCCCAACACCTGGAAATCACTGGTGGTGACCCTGGCCTGGTGATGAGCACCCACCCTGCATTAGAGAACCAGTGCTGGCTAGCCCCAAGGCAGCCATTAAATTCATCATCTTTTCTGGTTTCCCTCCTGATGAGCACTTGCTGGTGGAGGTCCGTCTGTTCCTTTTACCACTGGTGTCAACTGATCCCTAGTGTTTGCTGAACATTTCTTATGGTCCTGGAGACCAGTCAACAGAGCAACATTTACTCAATACAGAGGCATGAGGGTTAAGAGCCCAGACTCCACAGCCAAATGGACGGGGCCTACATTCCAGCCCTACTACTATTTATTTGCTGTGTGACTTTGGGCATGTTGATTAATTTTGCTGTGCCTTGGCTCACTTCTCTATAAAATGGGGATAATAACAAGATTAAATGAGGTAATACATCAGAAGTGCTTGGAACAGAGCCCATCCCTTAAGAAAGCGTTAGCTGCTAGAACTTACCGAAACCGGGTGACTAGCCTTGCTGCTCAGGGTGTGGCCTACAAACCAGTGCAGTGGCACTGCCTGGAAGCCTGTTAGAAATGCAGATGCTCAGGCCCCACCCCAGACCTGCTGACTCAGAATCTGCATTTTAACAAAGCCCTGCGTGATTCATGTACACATTCAGTTTTGGGAAATCCTCGCTGTGCCCTCCATCCTGACACTTGGAGGTGGCGTCGACCAGCAGTTTAGCTTCGGAGTAGGGCCTGAAGGTGCTGGTCCCCCTCCCCCTGCACCCCAGGAACAGGGGAGTCAGAATGGCAGTACATCTGCTGCAGCTGCAGACGTGTGCAAGTGCCCCGGGCTCTACTGAGAGGACCTATGTCTCCCCCTCTCTCACCTTGGCCTCAGTTGCAGCTTGTCTGGCCCTTGGGATCCAAACTTGCTGTTTTTCAAGTGTTTGTGATTTGTGAATCCCCCTCAAGATGTTCTCTTCGTGAGGTTTTAGAATTTCATATAAAGATGACACAAAACAATAAAACATCTTTTTAACAACTGCCTCTCATCTCTCCAAAGTCCTCATCTCCAGACGGGGCGGGGCTTAGGGTCCGGCCCCCGTAATTGTGCGGTGGTAAACCTGGGGCTGCTGCTAGGGTCTGTGCACGCTGCCCTGGCACTGTCAGGCCCTGCGCAGGCCTGCAGACAAGGCCCTCCCGCCAGACTCCGCCCCTCCCGCTTCTGCTTGCTCCTCTGCGCTCAAATGGACGCCCCCCGAGTCCAATGAGGGTGGGGGTGGCTTTCCCAAGTAGCTCCCCCAGCCTGAGGAGAAGACTAGATTTGACGATGTGAACAGAGCTCAAGGGAAAGAAACACAGATTCTTCTTGGACCACGCCACATTCCCCCAGCTTTCCTCACAATACACCCTCCTATGTATACAATGGCATGGAACACTTCTGTGCTGGTGTGAGTTACAATTTTACTTTAGGAGAAAAAGAGTTATATCGGGAGAAGGTGGGGGTCAAGGCAGCCAGGTAAAGTGAGAATAGTTACCTGGGAGCTGCAAGCACAAGCTCCCACCCCCAGGTGGGACCCCGGGTCATCCTGTAACCTGCCTGGGCCTTGGCTCTTCCTAAGGGGACTCCAATAGATCAGATAAAACTTCTTGGCAACAGAATTCTTTAATAAAACTGTCCTCAGAACCTCAAGATATAAAATAGAAGTGGAGTGGGGAACTCAGAATCTCTCTGTGCCTCAGTTTCCTCATCTGTAAAGTGATAACAATCGCACCAACTGCGATGGGTTGTTGTGGGATTAAATGCATATTTGTGTACCGCTTCGAATAGCACTTAGCGAGAGCTGTAGAAAGTGTTTGTTAAATAAACTGCTCTCAGAGCAGAAGGGGACAATCGCCTATGGGGAAAATGAGACGAGAAGTCACGCTTGCATTACCTGTCTGACCCACCTGGCTAAGGGGCATTGCCCAGCTTCCCCTGCTCCCTGGGCTGAGAAGGTCTTGCCAGGAGGCCCCTGGAAGGATGGGTCCCTTACCTGCCGAGAGGAGGTGCTGTTAACGGGATCGGGCACCGGTGCGAGAAGGCTGGGTGGGTTCTTTTTGTGAACGCTATTCATACCAGGCATTTTAGTGATTTTACAGGCTTTGCTACTAGAACTCGAGTTCTTACGCTTTTTTCCTTCTGATTTGTCAAAAGAGAGGGGCAGAGAAGACACGGCATTGTGTGAGGCCAGAGAGAGGTCCCCTGCAAGGGAGGGCACCGAGAGGGCACAGGACTCACTGCTGCCGCCCACCACGCCCATGTGTCTCCCTATGTCCGCGGGGCCGCCGGGCAGTGAGGTCCGTCCTGAGGGCTCCAGTTTGGCACTGAGTGGGCTCACCCCATTGTTTGAGTTGTGCACAGACAGACTGTTATAGGGAGGGCCCGCCTGATAGGAGTTCAAAGCTGAACTGGCATTCAAAACACAGTTCTTTTTGTGGGGCCCTGACAATGGAGACGAGAGGGATGTCTGCAAGGAGAATGAGGAGGAGGAGGAGGAGGAAGTCGAGGACTGAGGCTTCCTCTTTTTGTTACTTGGAGACTCGTCGCTACGGGCTGACAGGTCTTTGACTTTTGAGGATTTGCTGGTTTTGGTTTTGGATGGCTTGTGGGATGGGGAAGGGATGACGGCTGGTATCGGGGACACGGCAGATGGGGCCTTGAAGGTTGAGTCCATGATGCTGAGGGTTGCAGCCACATGAGGGAAAGCTGTGGTGTGTGACATGAGGGCGCTTGGGTCCGGCGATGTCACAAAAGCTGCGTTTGAGAGCATGGCTGATGTCATTATGTAAGAAGAGGTGAGTCTCGAGCTGATGGGAGCTGAAGGAAGATACACAGCACTGGGGTTGCTGAAAGGCTGTAAAACGGATGCTGGAACAGGGGTGGTGATGTGGGCTGCTGGCGAGGGCATGGGGCTATCTGCCGCAGGAGGGATCTTCCTAAACATGAGAGAAGAGTGAAAGAGAAACAGTGAGAAACAGGCTTGGCATTGCTCCAGAGGCTCGATTAAATGTGAGCATCAGGGCCACAGAGAAAACCCCAGTAGAACCAGACTATGGAAAATGAAGCCTTGAAGGATGGTAAAATCTGAATTATGGCCCTTCCCTATGGCTCCCCGCATTGCAATATTCAGCAACCTATTTTTAAGCACTTTCAGGTTTTCAGATCCTTTTCTCCATGCTCGCCTATTGCATAATGGCTTATCTGGGTTCATGAATAAAAGGCGAATGTTATTTAGAATATAAATTTCCCCAACAGCATTCCACTCCTATTTTTTTTTTTTTTTTTGTAGTGATGAAGGTGGTTTTTAATGAGAAGTTGTCATTTCACACTTAGGTCCTGGCTTGAAGTAAGAAGTGAGGACAGGGCTTTGCCTCTTGCACACATGGGCCAGAGAGCCCCCCTGTGCCCCTGCAGGCTGTGTCCACTTCCTGTCAGGGCTTCCCAGCCTCCTCCTGTCCCTGCCTCTCCACCCAGCTCTTGGCTTGAGGCAGAATGAGAAACACCCCTCTCCTTACAGGCCAGCCACCGCCTGCATTTCCTGTCTGCAGCCTCTGGTTTACTCTGGAGAAAGGCATTTCCATGTTAGCTTGTGGCTGCTAGCTCCTGTTGGCCGGGCTATGGAGGCCACAGGGCAGTGGAGGGTTGGGGCTTGGGAAATGATGGGAAATGATGAGAGTTGTCAACTTGCCCAGACCCAGGATTGATTTTTTTTTTCCTGCGCACTGCACCCTTCACTCAGTGGAGCTATACCTGGGGTGTGGCTGCCCTTCAACAGGTCTTCTTGTCCATGTGTTAGGAATTGGTGAGTACAGACACCCTCATTTAATCCAAAGAGAGGGGTCAGGAATTTCTAGTTTGTTCTGAAGATCAATGCAGGGGATGGGCACAGGAGACCATACGGATGGGGAAGGTCTTCCTGGAGGTTGGGGGTGCCTGGGAGCAAACCCCATGCTTCTTACACTCCGTGGAGCCAAGGCCAGCACCAGGCAGTGGGCCACTTCTGGGGCCTCCCTGCAAACTCCATCTTTTCACTTGTGCTGGAAACAGCTCCTCCTTCCAAACCACGGCCTGGACGGATGCTGCTGTTACTTTGGGGAGGAGCACAGAGGCCTTGGAATCATCACTTGTTCCTGATTTTGCAGGAAAAGATGCTGAGCTCAGGAGCCAGGTAAATATTAAGCCGGCTCTTTCCTGTCTCTCTCCTTGACCCCCACCCCCAACTCATGTCCCCTGGAAATATTTCCAGCATAGCTGGGGCTCCCCAGCAGTTAGGAATTTGCTCTTCTTCTTCTTGGAAAGCAGCACTTGGAAGTGGGCAGGCCTGGGACCTGCACCCTGGGAGCTTGCAGCAAGGTGTGAGGTGGGGCTTCTCCAGTCCCTTCTTTCCTGGGAGGCTACCCTCCCAACTGTGGTATCAGGGAACTTGCCTCTCTTAGTTCTGCTCTCTTGGAGGAATCAGAGGAATCTTTGAATATAGAAGCACAGAGTCCTTGAAAAATATCAAAGCGAGGAGATCAAAGAGTAGAGAAAAATGTTGCCCAACCCAGTGTGGCCATGATGGTGTTTGAAAATTTACCTTCTCTTAAGCCTAAAGAATGTTGAAGATCCCATCAGCACTACTTAAGTGCTCTATCGGTACTTACTGCAATGAATGAATGAGTGAACAAATGAATGGATGATGGGTGAGTGGATGGGTGAGCAGGTGAATTCTCAGCAGCAACATAACTATGCATGCCGGGCAAGGACTCCCATAATCAGACCGGGAAGGTTAAGCACGCCCTTAGAACTGCCTGGTACTGCACACCCCTTCCCAACAGCACCACGGGACATTTGTCAGAGTACACCGTGTCAGCACACCTGCCCTGCTGTCTGCGACCTGGCTGTGGCACTGCAGCCCTCCCGCTCAGTCTGTCCTCAGCTCAAGTTTCTTACCAGAGTTACAGTCTGGATAGAAATATATGTGGGCAGAGGCCTGGCAGTTACTTGTTATACAAAGTTATTTACAAATACCAAACGGCTCATGTAGAGAGGACCCCATTCAATGACCTTAACTGGAATCTACTCCGAATGGCCCAATTTGTAAATTTCCCATTAAATGCTTCAGCTTGTGCTGACAAGCCGAGTTGAAGTCCTCAGTCTTGCCCGGCTGACACTCAGGATTAGGACGGGGGCTATTTTTCGGCACACTTTCTCTCCCTTTCCTTCCTCTCACACTGATCATAAGTGGGTAGCAGAGGCAGGAGGGGAGAAAGGGCAGGGAGAAGCAGGGCAACGGCCGCATGGCTGCTCACTGTCCCCGGGAACCCCTTCCCCTCACCCCCATGTTAAGCAGTTTATGTGTTTTCCTTGGGGCTGAACGGCAGTGGATTTCAGCTTTGCAGGCTGTGCCCGGATTAAGCTTTGCTCACTGGCCTAGGGACGTCCCATAAAAAGCCCACAGATGCGAATAAATTACTGACAGTGCCCATCCTCCCCTGCCAGCTGGCATGGAGCTCCAGATGCTGACCTGGCTGAAAGAGAATACTGTGTTGGCGTCTCCTGATGCAGAGTTAAATGCTTGTTAAAGAAAAAAGAGTCTTGGCCGTTCCTTTTCTTCCTAATGTCTTCCACGCCCCCATCGGCTGCCATCCCTCCAGGTTCGGGCCCGTCGGGGCCTGGGGTTTGGGCAGCGAGGTTGAGAGGGCAGCGGGGTGCTACGCTCTCCAGAGTTGACACCCAGGCAGCCCCAATGTTGCTCAGTGACAGCAGATTGGTTAGGCAAGTCCTGAAAAGGGGGGAGGGACCTGATGCCCTGTGGCTCGGGTTTCTGTGCCTGAGGAGGAAAGGAATATGGAGCTTGAGCTGACAGGACACCAGGTAGCGAAATACAGATCAACACATTCCTGCCATGTGTCCGGGATTTACACTTCCACAACACAGGAGAGCAAAGAGCTGCGAGAATCACCAGGACTGGCTGCCATCTCAGGGGAACCATCTCAGAAGCATACATCACCGAATAACCGCAAACAAGGTAAACCCGCACACAGCGCCCATTTGCAGCTGTTTAGAATGGACACAGGTAGGTATCAGGGTGTCTTTTGGACACAGCGGGCAGTCACTGAAATGGGAAGGAATGGTAAGCTTCTCTTGTGGCCCTTTCCTACTTTACAGGAAGTGTTAATATTTAGTCCTAAATCTACTATGAGCGTTTACTGCAGACACAATGGGGCTTCCTCCTCCTACAAGTTCAGGCCTGGAAGCTCTTTGGGCAATCGTGGTGAAAAGGGACTGAGATGCCACAGCTGCCTGGGAGAGAGGAGGAAACCTGAGAGAGAGGGATAAGTTTTGAATTCTGTTCTCATCCCCACTGTCAGTACTCTCCCATTTCTCAGGAATCCCTTTCTCGCCTTTCCCGGGCTTTGCTGGGCAGGGAGAGGGGTTCAGAGTTGCCTTTCCTGAATCATCTGGGCCTAGACCTGAGAGATCCACGATTCTAACAGGTTATGATATCTTAAGAGGAGTGGGGATGGGGGATAAAGCAGGCTGGCCTTGCTTTATCGAGGGGCCAGAACGGCAGTGCCTCATGTGCTGGGCTTCGAGAGGGCCTAGCCTGTCATTCCTTCACAATAGCATGTTCCTAAGTCAGGAAGGTTTCCTCCCCTTTTTATAAATCTCCAATGAAAATGTAAATACATTGGAGGTGTTAGAGAATAAAGGGGCATTAGAGAAATGGCATGTAAGCTTTGTGTTTAGGTTAGAGAGAAGTGTGAAGCGAGGTGAGAAGAGAGTTCTAGGGAGGTGGGAAGGGCCAGAGACAAGCTTAACCAACTTCACAACATCACTCAGGATCTGCCCTGTTGGCCGCTGAACATATTGTTTTCACAGGACATTAAACAATTAGAAATTGGTCCATGACCATTATGAAATTTTGAATATTGACTTCATAGCTTTAACATTACAAACAGAGCATATTCTTTATATCCTTAGATGTCCTTAGTCATAGCAAAAAGGCTCTTTCACATTGTTAAGTACATAAGATCTCATCTAATACCTTTTTCATTTAGAAGATCACTAACACAAAAACGATCTCCAAAGAAGACAATACATTGTATGTGTCTTTGACAAACTGTAGGCAAGCCATTAAGAAGAGCTGACATTTAAGAATTAATCATGAATCCTGCTTCAGAGTCATTTTGTTCTATGAAAAGCCAACTACTGATATTCATTTAGAAAGCTGAGGTTCAGATATTTGTGGGGCAGCTCTAATCTTATATTGCACAAAAACGGCTCACTTACTTCCACATCTGTGAATTCAAGTGTTTTTCTACCATGGAGTTTAGTGCGAATCGAAAACGATCCCATCTTCTGTCAAACACATAGTACCCTCGTCCCATGAGGCGACTCCCGAATGAGCAAAACTGTGAGAAAACAAATTTTAATTTTGATTACAGGTTAATAAGCGAATATAAACCATACAGAGAAAAATAACATTTGCATAAAAACACACAGGGGTATAATTTGACTCAAAATAAAGAAGCAAATAGTACTGAGGCCAAAAATACTTCTGTGAGGCATCCGTTTGAGCTCTGGATTTTCTGCAGAACCTCACATTATGACTCAACAATAGTACTGTGCAAATTTATGAGGCACCGAGGGCTACCTTCTCCACACGCAGGACTAAGCCACCATTTTAGGTTACAAAACCTCCAAACCACACAAGGAGCAGTTGGGGTGAGTTTTCAGCACCAGCTGCTTATCGAATCATCCATCTTCTTAAGGAACTTAGTAGTTCCTTGCTTCTCATCATAGTAATGGAAACACCTCGTTCTAATGTCTTGCCAGCTGGTCACACGTTTCCTATCCATTGTCAGCAGCGCCACTTCACTTCTAAGCAGGCTAACCTCCTCCTTTCGTCGTCCTGACCTCTCCTCCCCTCCTATCAGTACCTGCAGGCTGCCCTGGGACACATTACTGCCTCTAAGCTTCCATGTACGCGGTTCCCCCCACCTGTCATGTTCTCCCCTCTTCTCTGTCAGTCCCAACTCTTCCCACCCTCGGTGCCCTAATCAAGACTCTCATTTCCAATGGCCTTTATCTGACTGACCTTGCCACTTGAACCCCACAGCATACCTACTGCATACTTCATTATACCGTGTTTCCCTAAAAATAAGACCTACCTGGAAAATAAGCCCTAGCATGATTTTTCAGGATGACATCCCCCGAACATAATCCCTAATGTGTTTTTTGGAGCAAAAATTAACATAAGACCCGGTCTTATTTTGGGGGAAACACGGTAGTATTTCACCTTGGAGCACTACCTGGGTTTTTTATGTTGTATATAATGCCCATGTGCCTGTCTTGATTATAAGTGTATAAAGGCCAGGGACCTCAGGCTCCTCTTTAATATGAGGATGTAGGGATTTGGGCTAAATGATGGATTGGTGAGCTAAGGTCCCACAAAATGTTTAAATCAAACCATCACATTGAAAACATATGGCTGAAATATGGGAAGTCAGATGTTTAATAAACATCATTTTATTATGATGTTAGGACAACCAGAAATGCAAGAAACAGCCTCTGAGAAGGTGACATTTGGCTGGTCTAGAGCTCAGACAAGTCTGCAAATGACTCTATAACTCAAATGCCGCTTCTCCCCCTCCCCCAGGCCTCCAGCAGCTCCTGGCCTCCCTCCCAGACACAGTGCTGGATTGGCACTCGTTCCACAAACCCTTCCTGGAACCAGCCTTTAGAACAGTTCTCAGGAGCAAGTGCAACACCTTCCCTTTGTTTCGTTTCTGCTTATGTTTTGGGGGTTTTGCATTACAATCTTGCCACCCATCAAATCTGGTACTCCTGATAAAAAACCCTTTTCTGCACTTTCATATTAAGTGCTTGCTGACTAAGCAAGAAGCATACAAAGGGAACTCTCCAGTGTGGAAGCTGGTCCCCAGCATCATGTGGGAGCCATTCCAGGTCTAGACATCTTTTCTTCCTTCATCCCAGATGCTAAAGACACACTTAACGAGTATTCATTACAAAAGTGACTGAACATATCAATTGACCATGAGAGACAGGACAAAGCAAAGAAATAAATCCATGGCCTTTCCATTTAAATCAGCAAAACATTACGGGCGCACATATCCGCCATGCCCAGAGTTGAGCGAATCCTCTGTAGCCTGGCAGCTTGTCATTTGGACAAACATTTGATGTGCTCCAGAGTCTGGCCTGCTCATAGAACCCGGTCTCTCTTTCAGACTTGGAAGCTGGAGGCCCCTTTTTGTCTGCTATCTGTGTCTCTGTTTTCACAGAGACGCAAGGCCAGATGCCCTGAGAGGGTCTTGTTCCTGATCGCATATTATGCCCTCAGCAGAGCTGTGATCCAGTGTATTGGCCATGGGGGCAGACCCCACAGGTCGCCAGTCTCATCAACTCCCACGCCTCCCGCCTCTCCCTGCCTTTTCATTGCTAAAAGAACCACACTTTTGTTCTGATATTTGACATGGAGCAACGAGCAGGGAAGGTGGGTCTCTTCCTGGAACCTTGGGATGTACTGTGGCTGGCTCCATCTTGGGACAATGCAATCCCACCCTTCTATGCCATTGAATTGTATAGGGGTGGGTACGTGACTCACTTCTGGCAGATGTAAGGGCAAGTCTGCTAGAAGTTCACAGGAAGATTTTCTTCCCTATGAAATGATGTAAGATGGCACCTTAGGACTCCCCTTCTGTTTGTGCCTCTCCATCCCGGGTAGAAGGCTGCTGGGTGAAGATGGGATATTGGAGCCGTGGCAGACACAATGAGATCATGTGTGAAAGGTAAAGAGGGTTGCAGAGATTCTCCCCCAGCTTGGAACCACCTACCTCTAGACTTCTTGCTACGTGAGAGAACTAAGTGACTGCAGTGCATGCGCTGTATGAGTTGGGTTTTCTATTACTGGCAGTCAAAGGCATTCCTAATTATCCATCACTATTTCGGAGTTAGCCAAGAGGCAAAGTCTCAGGCTATGGGTGAACCACAGGTCATCATCATTCCTATCAACAGGAAGTGAAATTGGCCTTCATTCATCTCATAAACTGAAAGGAGGAGGGACTCACTCTATTTTGATGCAGGATTGATTTCACCTGCATAGTCCCGAGCTCTAACAAGAGTCCGGGCTATTCCTGTAGGGCTCAAGGTGGCAGCAGAGCAAATCAGCCGTGGGGTCCAACATGCCAGGCCCCCAGCATTCAGCCCTGTGATGGTAGCACCAGCATTCCTTTCTCAAGTGCTCGTACGGCAAACATAAACGAGCCTCCAGCTCATGCCTCCTTATGGTTCCCACCCAGATTTCAATGACCTGAATTGTTAAAGTGGACTCTAACAAGAGAAAGGATTGGGAAGAAATTGACCTTTCTGTTCATCAGCAGTCATGGTGACATGAAATGCCTTCTCATTTCCTCAACTCTCTCTCTCTCTCTCTCTCTCTCTCTCTCTCTCTCAGTACCGGTGCCATATGGTCACACTGACTAATAACAATAAAACTCCGAACCAACAGGGGAGAGAACCAGCCAGGGCTGGCACCTGGCACACTGCTAAGACAGACGGTTCTCAACGCAGGTGAGCTAGACTAGTAACTGTTGAAATGAGAGGCTCTGTTTTCAGATGGGCAAAGCCGGAAGGTCAGCTCCCCAGTGCACTTATATAAACACCATTTCTCAAGCATTATTGCTTCAAGGTGGACCACATACTCAGGTGTTTAAAGGATTGTACTCAGCTGGGTGACCTTTCCTTTCCTTCTGTGACCCTCAAGGGTATTCCTAAGGCAATCATTCAACCTCGGGGTAAGCCTTTCTGTAAAACACTGTCCTGACGATCTCTCCTTAGAAAAGTGTGCCCGCTGACACAGTCGCTTAAATGCCCACAAAGCACAGTGGAAAAATGTACACAGGGAAACAGCAGGTGGCCTACCGCAAGAGGTCTGGGGTGGTGGGTGGAGAACTGACAGTCTAACTTCTCGGATTCGTCGGCTCCGTCCATCTCCCCTTCATCACTCGACAGTCGGCTGGCGAGGTCACCTCCAACTGGGGGCAGAGGGAGTTCCGGAGTGTAGCCACTATGATTTGAAGATGTGCTGCTGCTTATGCTGTTTGCAGAAGATGGTCTAAGGGCAAGAGAGGACAAATGGAATAATGGAATAAGCGTTTCTGGGGAGACAAGACTCACCCAGTTTAACGGAGCTCAGAACGCAGCCCAATTCTTCTTCCCAGGTCCACGCCACTCTGCATCAGGGAAACAGTCAGGCTGAGAAGGTTAGCAGTGACCAGCTCTCTAGAGATCCGCGGGGCCTGACGTTCTGCCCTGCTTGAATCCAGGCACGAGGGAAAATGCCAGCAGTGTAAGCGGAATGTAAAATACAGTAATGTGACAGAGAGTTAATTTAACTTAAAATGAGTCTTCCATGAGTTCAGTTATAACTATTCAACCATTTGCATGTAATTTGTACCACCATGTATAGTTCCTTCTCTTCGAAAGCGGAACTTGACAGGTAGATCAACGAGGTAAACAAGTTCAAACCAACTGACAAAATATCAGTGATGATGAAAGACAGCCCTAGAAACACTTTTCTTTTGCTATTAAACTACAGCTTTATGAAACTGTTATCATACTGGTGACATGAAAGCATGAGAAAAGCTTTTGTCCCAGTGATGGAGCCACAAGTCCCTTACCCCATAACCAGGCCAGTTTCTTACTATCAAGCCACATGTAGTCTAATTGTGTCTTCTGAGGATGAATGTTTCCATTTAATTTTTGACAAGCCACTGGCAAGGTTGGCTCATAGTAGGTGGTGAAGAAATGGGTTTCTCAATGAAGGAATACATGAATTTCATGTGTATAAATTATCCAACAGAACTCATCTCAATTATGGCTCAGCTTGTAGAAAAGCAATGTCACAGTAAGAGGTAGTACTACACACTTCCCAAGCAGTAAAAAACAAAACAAGGCAAAAACAAAACAAAAAAACAAACACATCCATATCAGTAGAAGAGAAACAGTCAAAGTTAGTTATCAGTTGTTTTTACTGCTTCTCTATTTTCATCAGGGGATTAGCCAGGGAGAAAGGGAGAAAAAGAAGTTTTCGGGGGGAAAAAATCAAAATCCTTAAAAAAATTAGTTTTCTGCATATTTCATTGAAAGCTGCCCCTTCAAGTCACATGAAGCAGCACTGTTGATTTGCTTCCCTTCTCCCTCATTTTCACTCTGGATTCTTTGTTGCTTTGAAATCTTTCTAGGTGTCAAATACCTGCGTTCAAACTAGATCCCCAAAGCACAGTTATTTCAAAGTAAATCCATAAAGGCAGAAACAACTCAAATGGCCACCAGTAGAAGAATGGATAAACAAAATATGGCATATCCAAACAATGGAATATTAAGTCTTAAAATGGAATGATTCTTTTTTTTTAAGGAATGAAGTATTGATACAAGCTACAAAATGGATGAATCTTGAAGACATTATGCTAAGTGAAATAAGCTGATCACAAAGGACAAATGTTGTGTGATTCCAATTATATGAGGCACCTAGAATAGTCAGATCCATCCAGACAGAAAGTAGAACAGTGGTTACCAGGTGCTGGGAAGGGGGAACGGGGAGTTGGTGTTTAATGAGTGCAAAGATTCAGTACGGGATGATGAAAAAGTTCTGGAGGTGGACAGCGGTGATGATTGTACCACAGTGTCAATGTACTTACTGTCACTAAACTGTACATTTAGAAATGGTAAATTTTATTATGCATATTTTACTATAACAATAAAAAAAACACCCCAAACAAAGCCACAGGTAATGTTTCAGTGTTATTGCAAGAACTCTGTTAGTATGACAGTTTATTATTGACTGTCACCTTGCCATACTTATAAAACACGAAGATGTCATTGCTGCTGCGTGTCAAAAGTCACCAGTCCAGAGACATAGCTCCCCGGCTGCATTCCCGGAGACCGACTGCTGGACCAGAAGGGGCAACCACACTATTGCCGCTTTAAAGCCCAAACAGTAAAAACAATTTTGATAATGCTGAAACATATTCAGAAAGAAAACAGTATGTATAATCCTGCCACTCAAGATCAAATGCTATCACATTTTGATTTAAATCCTTCCAGACTACTGTGTATACATAGGCACCTGCATTTTTAAGCAAGAACTGGATCATACTGTGCATACAACTTTGCGACATGCTTTTTTATTAAATCTAATGAAGTAGAAATCTTTCCATGTGTAGAACTATATCATCATTTTTAATATTCCCCAGTATTCCATAATATGGATATTTCCCACTTTACTTAACTAGTCTATCGATGGACATTTAAGTTGTTTCCAAACTTTCTAGGAGGCTCTTTTTGAAGCCTTCCTCACTATGACAGGACCTCCAGGTCTTGCAGGAGATAGAAGTGAGCTGGATTTTGTTAAATGTGGTAATAGTGTCATGGTTATATAGGAAAATATCTTTATTTTTTAAGGATCCATTTGGAAATCTTTAAAGAGCCATGATACCTGCAATTTATTTCAAAATATATCATTAAAAAATATAGATGAAGTAAATATAATTGTAAAACCTTAATATCACAATTCTTAAAACTAGGTATAAGGGTGTTCATTATATTTTTCTCTTTTCTGTACATGGGAAAATTTTAATAACAAGAATCAAAAAGAACCAAAAGAAAAAAGAAAAGAAAGTGAGCTAGTTGGACAGGTATGTGTCAAAAAGTGGCTGAAGAACTTCGTGTTAAATGGGGCAGATGGATCAAACACACTTATCTCCTCTCCCTCCCAAAAGCCTACTAAAATCAAAAGTAAAGGAATAAAAAAAGCATTAGCCTCAAAGAACAAAAAGATCAGCAGAAATATGGTGATAGCTAATGGTGATGACTTCCTAACCTCCACTTAACCCCCAAACCAGTAACAGCATCTCATTCATTTTACTAATGATTGGCTTGGAAAAAGGCATGAGAAATTAAAAAAAAAAAAAAAAAAAGTGTTTTTTGGGGGTGGGGGGTGGGGGAGGGCAATGCTTTTGCAAAGATTATTTTTACCTTTAAAAGAGATACAAGGAAAAGAAGGTCTCCACCTTCACTGGACCTCGTTTTATCTGGATGTGCCTGAAAGTGCTGCTATAGACTTTGAAGATGAAGCTAAAAGACTGAAGACTGTGGAATGAAAGGGGCAGAGAAACAGAGTCAACTTCTGATCTCTGGGGACTGGTGCCCTTTTACCCCTGGACTTCTTATTACATGTGATAAGAAGTTTCCTAATTATTTAAGTGTTTAGTAAGACTAGGTTTGCTGCTACTTGTACCTGAAGAATCCCAACGGATGTAAGTGTGAACAAGAGATTTTAACATTTTCAGAAGACAGAATGTGGCTGGAGAAGTGTTAACTGATGGCAAAGGAGCTGACCTCCTATAGAGAAACAGGGCACCGGGCGCTACCTAAAGCTGTAAAAGTTGTGGGTGAGGTGAGGACTAACATGGCGGGAGAATTGAAAGTCTTAATATGTGGTAGTTGGACCTATAGGTCATCACTACTACCTCACCCAGCCAGGTTACTCACCATCTGTCAGGAACCCTTCCCCCCACCCCCATCAGCTCTCCAAGAGAACAAAGGCTTACTTTCCAGAGTAACTGAACTGGAAAGACTCTAGACATGGGGCCACCAGGCTCAGCAGAGATCAGGAGTAAGGAAGAGGGCTGGAAACAGGGTGACTGTGGGTCATCCCTAGTCAGATCCTTAGTCAGTGCTCCCAGAATGCCTATTTCCAGGCACACCACCAGGCAGGGTTCTTCCCTTGAGAAACTGAATGACACCAGAGAAAGGGCTTCCAGATCTTGCCTCTGGGAATCCTCCAGCAAAAGGATGATGGGTGACATGATGACCTTTTGGTTGATAGTTCCACACATAGACTTCTCATCAGCCTGTTGGAGCCTCTCTGCTACATATGAGTGGATAGGTCAGTCTCCAACACGAGACTGACCAACCAAATACCAAACGCATACACCGAAAAAACCAAAACCAAAAACAAAAAAACCTGGAGGAAATGAAGATAATGAAGAAAAGAGAAAAGCTAAAAAAACCTATCTTCACAGATGTTAGAATGGTATTATCTTTGCAAAATGATAGTATCGCATAGGATACTTTAAGAAGCAATTTGATAAAAAGAACAAGACTCTAAAAACTAAAAAAGTGAGTCATAAATTGATTACTTAATATACAGTTTTGAAGGTTAAAAAAATCTTTTAGAAAATAAAATCTTTCAGAAAGTGGAATAAGAGATTAAGAGAAAATAGGAGGAAAAAGGTAAGAGAATGAAAAGATCCTAGAAAAAGGTCCAACATCCAACTAATAGGAAGTTAAGAACAAGAATAAAGACAATAATAGTAGGCAGAAAATTATCCAAAATGTAACATAGGAAAATATCCCAGAAACAGGTATTTCCCGATTCAAAGGATGTACTGCATATCTAGTACCATAAGTGAAGAAAGACCTACATCAAGAGCAAGCCCTGCGAAATTTCAGAGCCCTAGGCTTCAGAGATAAAAACCGGTCATTGCAAAGAAATGGGAATCAGAATGATATTAAACTTATCAAATAAAAACCTTTGATACTAGAAGCCAATGGAAAAATGTCTCCAAATTCTGCAGGGAAATAATTTTCAATTTAGTTACATACTCAGAGAAATTATCAATTAAATGTGAGAATAGAATAAAAACATTTTCAAGTATGTAAGGATTCTAAAAATTGACCTCCCATGCACTTTTCACAGAAAGCTAGTGGAGGAGATATCCCATCAAAATAAAGGAGCAAACCAAGAGAAAGGGAGGCAATGGGATCCAGGAAACAGGTGCTCTAAGACAGAAAAGGTAAAGAGAGTTCTAAGAAGAGCAGGAAATACTGGTTTTCATTCTAAGTATTCGGTACTGTTTGATTTTTAAACTATGTGCCTATAGTACTTTGGTTAGAAAATGAAGTTTACTTAAAAAAAAAAAAAAAGGTTGAAACACTCAATAGTAAGTTCCAGTTGCCAGATAAAAAAGAGGAGATGAGGGGAGGAGAATCCTGGAGAATGAAGATGAGCATGGAGACTGTGTGCTCTGGAGTAGAACTGCATCTGAGAGCAAAGGCAGAAACATGAATGAAGGACGGCGTGCAGATGTGTACACAGGCACACTGAGAAGGAGCTCTGACCCTGTTCCTTTTTAGGCTTGTTTCATTCAGGATATGTACATCCTCCTGTGACGATGGTTCCAAGACCTCCAAGCTTCGATCGCTGCACTCTAGGAGGGGACTTGGAGGGAAGGAGCTCGCTGGAACCATCCTATGTCTCAGAAAAAACAAGGCTTGATAAGGAGTGATGGGGAACGGGGCAACCAGAAATGAGAAAATGTTTGGGCAAAATGAGAAATGAGAAAATCAGAAACGAGAAAATGGGGCAAAGAGAAAATGTTGAAAAAGTCACCCAAGTTAAAGCGGCCATCCGCCCTTTCTCCCGCATCACTACATCAACCATCCCCTCTCCATGTACCAGTTTGCTCTAAAGACTACGTATGTGATGATGGTTCCTTTCAGTTCCACTCAGGGAAGCTTAGAGAAAATCCCCACCCCTACTGCTTCAAGGAGGATGAGCATCAGTCTGTCTGAGGGCTCTGGGGAAGAGAATGCAAGGCAGCTGACCTTCACTGAGTCCCTACTATGTGCTAGGTGTGTCGTACATTTTCTCGTCCAAGTTACTCATTGCCTTCAGTGCATTTAACTATTATCTACATTTCTCAGATGAGGAAACTGGTTGCAAAGCTAAAGGTGGAAATGAGACTTGACTCTGCGTGACTTCAAAGCCCCCCATATTGAGAAATGAATGTAGAAAAAGCACAGAGACAAACATAAGTCAACGAAAGAAAAGGCTTACAGTTTGGCAACAACACTATCTTAATTAGTCGTAAGTGAAGTTGTTTTCACTCCAAACTCATCTCTGCCCCTTTTCAGGTATCTAGGACCTTCTGCCTCTCTCCCTGCTGCCCTTGTCAGTCTAAGATTCAATGGATTTTGCCATTTTATACTTTAAGATTAGATGTGTGAGCATCCTTAAGACAGATGGGAATGTGCCCAGATTTTGTCAGCGCTGGCTTCCACAGCCGACCTTCTCCCTTCCCTCCCAGGAGCCAGAGCCTGGCTTGTCAGCCCAGCTCAATCTTCTGTTCTTCTTTCCTTTTCCAACAGAGACCTGATGGGTGTAGCTGGACTGGTCATCCATAGCCCTTGGGCTCTTTGGGGCAAGTCATGTGTTGCCTTAGATTTGGGGGCAAAAAAACCAGAGCACATAGGTGTGTTATTTAAGGGCCCCTAGGTTGGGGGACAGAAGCCAAGAGGATGGGCAAATGGAAACCAGATACCACCAAAAACTGCACTTACTCACATTGCTTTCCCATTGAATACCACTACCACCTACTAACCGCTACCATTCATTCAGTGCTTAGTGTGAGCTTGGTACTTTATCTCACTTAATTCTTCTTAGCTCCATTTTACAGAACAGCAAGTTGAGGCTAGAGAGACTAACCAACATGCCAAGGCTAGAGAGACTAACCAAGCATGGAGTTGAGATATGCACTTCCAATCCTGTTTCAACCCATGTTAGCTAACTTTAACTTTTCCAATTCTTTTTTTTTTTTTTTTACTGATGCCACTGTTTTATATTTTGATTAAGGTGTCAGTTATATGCATTCCTGAAAATTCATAGACCTGAACACCAAATGAATGAATTTTACTGTATATAAATAAGAACATAAATAGAAAATATTCAACAATTAACTTTTCCAATTCTTGACCCAAGTTCTTTTTTAGGAACCCCTAAAAAGAATGTATTGCAATTCAAGATTATGATAGTTAAAATATTTTCAAGGTTACCAAAACAATATGTAAGAAATAAATTCACACGTTAGCATTTCCAACAAAATGAATTCACGATTGGGAAGAGATTACGATAATTCTATTCATGTATGATAATTTTTTTGGCCAATTATAGATTAGTGTTATTGAATTATCTATTATATGTATCATTAATATGAGTAAAATAAAAATTTTAAGGTTTATGTGATTCTAATATGAAACCCTGATCATGCTTTTTCAATCTCTGATTGCATGGGGTTTCATCCTAATCTAAAACAAGTGAAAGAGGATGTTATTCCCCAATACCATTGGACCAGAGTCCACCCGAGGTTTCTGGGGCCTATATCAACTTTGAAAAGCATCCTCAAAAATTACTGTTACCAATATTTGCAATGCTCTCCTCTGCCTCCCCCTTCTTTTCCGAGGGTTAACCTCACTGTCTTTTGTTGGTTAACTTCACTGTCTTCCTTCTGCTTCTGTAAGAGAACAGAACACCTGGCCTTTCTCTATCCACAGATATTCCCCTGAAAACTAAACCAAAAAGGAACAGAAAGAAGGTATTAAGGCTCCATTGCCTGTCTTATTTTTTAACAGCTCTCTGCTGGCTTCTCTGTTACGTCAGGTACCACTGCTCAGGTGAGAAGTGCCTTCATCAGTCAAAATCAATAGAGAAATGTACAACAGAAGAGGGTTTTCAAACTGGGTTCCCTGAAGTCCTTGAGGAACACGAGGTGATCCTTCGGACGACCCAGGGGACAGAAGGCTCTAGGTACATGTGTGATGAGAACAGAACTGGCTGGCTTCAGGTAGAGGCAGGTCTGCTTTTATATTGGATCCATGTAAGGGTTTGTGGGGATGAGAAGTCTACAGACACAAAGAAGTTGGAAAGCCACTGTATACAGAATTGAAGCCCTTCCTGGAAGTTTGGAACAGAACTGTCTCTCCATTCTAAAGCAAGGGTACTATATTTCACCAACATCTGGTATTATTGTGTGAAGGAATTATAAAATGAGCTTGCAAAATGAGGGGCAGCAAGGAAAGTGGCATGTAAAAGGATGACAATATGACAACGGTTTTGATGATGGAAATGTGTGTGGGCTGTGATTCCATCTGGCTGTGTCCTCCCGAATGCCTGAGGCTGAGGCTGGCCATTCTAATAGAGGGACTCGGGCTGTCAAACTGGGTCAGGCATGTACCAAAGTGGAAAGATATGAGGATGAGAACCTGGTAGATGAGGAACAACTGCCATCAAGTATTTGCTTTGCTTTAAAAATTAGTTCCTTCCCCCTCTTTTACAATGATGCTCTCTTAATGCCTACTTGCTGACTGGACCCTTTGAGACTCACACTGGATGCATTAAAAATCATCAGATAATACCAGGAGCTGTACTTCTCATATTGCATGTTTCCTTTTTTATGACGTTGCGGATATTCGACTCTTATCTCATCTTCTAAACTCTAAATAAATTCTTGAAAAGCAGGATCTAGTTTCATTCATCTCTGTACCCCGCCTGAGAGTACCTAACACAATACCTTGCTTACAGAGTAAGCACTCAATGAATATTTTTGAATGAAAGGTTTCCTGCCCTACTACCTAGAAATTGGTTTGCGGCTCAATATAGCACTTTACTTCCCATCAAAACAGACATGTGTGGATTGAAAATTGCTCTTAATCCAAACAGGGTTTAATTCTCTTTTCTGTTCTTTCCTTTCTGTCTAGGACAACCAAATAAAATCCCAGATAGGTAGGCTCGGCTTTCTGGGGGTGCAGGGAAATATATGGACAAAAACCCTTGGTTATGCCAATTTTCCCTTCACCTGGGACATCAGAGCGTTGTGGGGAAAATTTACAAAATAGTATGTTGAATGGGCTCCCAAGTGTGCTGACTACCCATCCACTCAGGTTTTCCCCACTGCCTGCTCCAGGAATGTTAACTAATCTAAAAACCGAGGCAGCTAGGAAGTTGTCTGGTGGCTAATGTGTCATCCTTCCAGGTCTTTCTTTCCACCTTACACTTGTTCTGATATGGGTCTGCTATGAAGGATGATGATGATGATGACGGTGATGATGACGATGACAGCCGTAAAATTCACTGAACACTGTACGGCAGGCCCTGTGCTGAGCCCCTTCTGCCCATTATCTCATTTAAACTGCAAAACTGCCTTAGAAGGCAGGACTATCACCACTTCCATTTGACATGTGATCAGACCACGCTCGCCCCGGCAAGGCAGAGTCACTTGACCAAGGACTCTGGGCATCTGGCGGCACAGTGGGACTTACCTAGGAAGCACTGAGTTAGGTGGCCTGGATTTTGCAGGGGATGCGACTTTAGGTTCTGGTGCAGAGCTCCCTGAAGACCCTGGCAGAGAGTCCTGTGCCGGCCCGCTCTGGTTTGGAAGTACTTCTCTTGTAGGAGTCAGGAGATGCTCTTTATCTTTAACTTCTTTTTCCCGGGACTTGGCTTTGTGTTCTGCCAGAAGGAGGTCAAACTGCTTTTTCCGGCCCGGGACTGCCCTCCGATGGCTAAGTGAATGTGTCTAAGGAGAAGAGAGATGAAAAGCACAGCCTCTTTGATCAGCACATAAACCTGCTTCCCCAGGCCCTTCGTTTCAGAAACAACAATTCATGGGAATTTAGAGGTGCTTGAAAAGTCAACTTCAAGGCAACAGCTCCCGTTCTGTGGCTGGGACGAGGCAGAGACCACACAAACGCAACCATGCCCTACTCTCCTGACGTTAAGAAGCCAAAGCTGCCTCCAGAAAATGGCACACGATGACGAGCTTCAGCGCAGAACCCAGGAACACCTCTCTGATGAAAGGCCAGCGTGAGGGAGTGCTCGGGTTAATCCAGGTGCAGGTGGGAGGCCCGCTGTGGCCCAGACACACAGAGCCACCAAGCACAGAGGGCCACAGCATCCATCCCAAGAAGCACTAGCAGTTCAGGAGGAAATATGCGCCTGGGGGCTACCCAATGGCGGCTGCCTTGGCTCAGCTGTCCCCTTGGCCACCCCGGTGTGGCCAGAGCAGGGGCGCGGCAGACCGTCCTCCGGTCTGCGGCCGCCTTTCAGGGCGCTGCCGCCGCCGCCGCCGCTCCTGCATACATTAAAACGTAGCAGGGTTTAGAACCGCCTGTGAGTGCCTATAAATACAATTTACTGTCTGGCCTCACAAGTAACAGGGGAAGCCTTTTTTTCCCCCCCTTCTTAAAAAGCCAGCCAGCTTGAGGCAGGCTCTCTGCTACCATGGAAGAGAAGAAAGCATTTCCCTTACAAAGAACAGCTGGGGGTCATGTCGAGTTCCACACCCTGCTGTGTGCAGAGAGTGGCATGCAAACATTTCGACAAAGGCCCCAGCGAGAGCAGGAAGTATTTTTTATGGAAAGAGAAATACCTTGCAGGTGAGGGATCTTGTGCAAGGTTTCTTTGTCTCGGGATCCAATACTCCACAGTGTTTATTTGGGTCAAATTCTCTCTCTGGTTTAAGAAACAAACAAAAAATATAAGGAAAAAAGGAGACTAAATAGGATTTGGCATTAAGACTACATTAAAAAAATGCACATTTGCACCAACAAGTGAGATATTGTTAGGCAATCTGTTTCTTCCCCCCCCCCCCCAACCAAGTGCTAAAATGCTTCAAGAATCACTCAGGGGAAAATGGTGCACCCCTCTGAACCCCAAGTTCCCAAGTCCAGCTTTGGTAGGATGTGGAATGCAGCACAAGGCACAGGAAATGGGGTAGGGCGGGCACTGGCGGGAAGGAGCCATGCTGCTCTCACACTTCATTTCACTTGAAATGGTTCTCTAGGTACTTGGCCCTTTGGGCATAGCTGGCTGCAGACCAGGGAGAGCCACCTGAGGTCCAAAGACCACTTCTTCCTGGGCGGCTCCCAGAGGACATCGCACTCCCCAGCCCCCACCCTGCCTTCCTGCTAGATTTAGCCATTTGAGTAACAAGTCAGTGTGACCTGCCCCTCCTGCTTGGCACAGTGCTTAGCACAAGGCTTTCCAGACAGCCTCGCTGACCAGAAAAACTGTTTACCTGATTCAGGAACGTTCTGGCAGCGTCGTAGGCAGGGGCAGGGGGCAAAGCCTGGGTGTGTGCCTCATGTGGGTCTGAACTTGAAGGTGCACAGAGGGCAGGGCCTGCTAGTGTCCCAGTTTCAGCTTGCTCTGCCCCCAGCACCTTGGGGCCTGCTGCTCCAAATGGGGAAGGGCCAGGGCAAGCCAGACCCTTGGGATGGCTGCAGGGAGGCCAGGCTTTCTCCAGCGTCTGCCTTCCCACTGCACTGTTGGTGCAGCATGTGGAGTTTCCTTCTAAGGAACTTGCTCTTTTTAGGCCCATTTTGGATCCTTTGTCCCCTCTGGAATACGAAAATGCTTCCCTCTCCAGGAAAATGAGGGGACGTGAGGCAATCTCCTAAGGACCCTTTAGGCTTTAAAGTTCCATCCCTCATGTGGCCTGTGTTGTTTCTGGAAGGCACCCAGCAAACATCTGCCTCCAGCAGAGCAGAAATGACACAGTTCTTCTGGGCGTTCAGGGAGCATGTTGGTGGGGAGGTGAAAGGTGTGTATAAATTTGGTGGTGTCCTTTAGAAATTTGAATAGCTGCAAACTAAAAAAAGGTTACCTAGCCTGAAAAACTGTCTGAAATTGGTGGAGTACACAGAGTGTAATAAATCAATGCGTTCTTTTTAAAAAAGAAGGTTTGGGAGTTATGGGATGGTTGCAATGGTAGTAACGATCACGTGTGCAACAAACCCATTCTTACATCCAAGACAGATTTCCTGGTTGGCTATCAAATGCCTCCTGCCCCTTTTTCCTCCTTTGTCTTCTTCCTCGTTTTTAAAGCTTCACTTTTAAAACAGAAAATGGCTAGACCTAGAGATGCCTGTTTCCTATGAATGCCTGGGTGCCAGGCCCAGACTGACCTTTGTCAGACCCATGCCCAGATCCAGCACTCAGGTTGGCCTGGAACTGAGCAGGTTGTTTGGTTAGGAGGAGGAGCTGGCTGCCACATGTGAAAGCGAGAAAAAACAAGCAAAAGACCAACAAGACAAAACAATCAACAAAACGCAAAACCAACAAATAGCAAAAAATTCCCCAAACAAGTTCAGATTGGGGAGCAGGCTGGAAGCCCTGGTCCTGCTCCTGCCATGACAAGGAATCACGGCCTCTGGACACCGTGCCCAGCCAGGCAAATTGTTTTTTTCCAGGGATGCTGCCACCCACCTCTGCAGCGTGAAACTAAACTTCCCATTGAGGAGGACAGCCAGGATTTGGGGGCTTCCGTCCACACAGTGAAGCCCCACAACGCTCAAAGAGAGCAGCAGGCTCTACCTTTCTCTCTTAATAGTGGGTGAACAGTACATGGAGAGATTTTCAAGGTATTACAACTATATCATTTCAGTGTTTTGGGACGAAGGTACTTTTAAGAGTAATTTTTTAAAAAGTTACAGATGTAAGATAGAAAAACTGAAATACAGATAAACATGAAGTAGAAAATAAAAACAACCCACAATTTTGGGGGTGCTTAAAAAAGTGTGCTCATAACAGAATATATAGTTTCTTTCTCACATGGTGGCTTTGACAATATTTTCTTTTCCTCTGGTCAACATTAGATAAATGCCCACTGTGTGTGAATATGTCGTGAAGCTTATTCTGGTCTTTTGGAAAAAGCAGAATTGCTAGATTTAGTTTTATAACAAATCCAAAGCAAACATCACCCACATGGAGGCCCCTATAGGGCAACCATTGCTTCAAAGTCTGGCCACCTGTACCTTTCCAGGTTCCCCAAGTACCTGCTCCGATAGCCAAGGAGTACACCCGAGAGACGCCCCCCAACACCTCTTCGGCTGTGCTAGAGCGACTGTGCCTGAATAGAAATTCCAACTGGTTATGTGGGAAAGGCGATTGTAGCCCCAGGCCACAGAATCAATCTGGAGACCAAGAAGCCAAAGGAGAGAGGTGTGTCTTTCTGTGGGGCAGTCCTGCGAGGACTGTCCCAAGCCTGACTTGAGCTCCCAGGGGATGTCACTGTGGGTTGTCCACCTTCACGGTAGTGAGGCTTCTGCAAAACCGAGGGGCAGCTTGGCCTTTCAGCCTAGGAAGAAGGCCCTCAGCACCCATGGACTGTTGTGGTTGGTGCAGAGCCTCCTGCCTCCTGGGTCACTAGGGTAACTCCCGCTAAGTTCTAAGCCGAGCGAGAGCCTCATCTGGCCGGGGAATAAGAGGACCAGCTCTCGCTTACATGTGGAGGTGGGGGTCCTGCTTGTAGGTGAACGCCAGGTCTGCCTTAAAATGAAACAGACCTACTTAATTGTAAGAACACATCACTCCTTGGTTATGGACATGACTCAGTTTCAAACTCATCATGAGCCAGACTCGAAGGACACAGACACGTACCTGAAAGTCTCCTGTAAGGCTTGTTGTTGTTTTTGGTGCCATTTTGGTGTTTCTTGTCTATTGTGGTGGACAAAATTCCTTTGCCGTTTAAGATCTTCTCTGGGGAAGGGGGCACTGCCTTGGACATCAAGACCGGCTTAATTAAGGGTGGGGTGGAGACGGCCGAGGACGAGGTGGAGCAGGCGGTGACCGCAGCAGTGGTTGTAGAGTTCATTTTGACATTGGCACCATCTGCCTTCACTAGGTTAGGGATTTTTTCTAAACTGACTACAGGAACCGGAACGCTGAAAAACAAATTAACAAACATACACCATTGCCTTTTTTGATAAATCTTGTCCGCTGAGAAGCTATACCCGCTTATCATTATAAGAATACTTCCTTATCACTTATTTATACTCCTAGAAGTGAGCAGCATGATTCCAGTTTTGATGGGAGGGAGATTCATGCCTCAGAAAGTACCGGCAGGGGGTGCGAGGCTGGCACGGTGCCAGGGATGGCATCAGAGCTGAGTGATTACCTCCTGTACTCACTGTCCCCATAGATTCTGCAGCTCCCCCTTCTCCGTCCCTATACATCGGCTGTCTCCAAGATAGCACCTTGGGAAGAACAAGGCGCCTGCTGTGAAGCTCAGGAAGAGATGCTGCTTGTCCCCAGACGACGGTGTGCCACCGTGCCACTTGCTGAATCATGCCCCTTCCCCCTGCTGCTCGGCTGGTCTCCCACCCGGAGGTCGGGCCTGACATCTGCTTAGCTCAGGAGTGCTGACAGGCTTATGCCACACAGAGGCATGGCTACAGGCCAGCGTGGCACGCTGCATGCTGTTGGAGGACTCCTGGATCACTCTCATATCCTGGGGATGGGCTCAAATTGACTGAGCCGCCATGTAACATTATCTAATATTCCATTTTAGGCAGCTAGTTATGTAAATAGGCAATTCTCAAGGCTGGCAGGTGAGAGGATGAATTTTAAGAAGACAGAGCACAAAGGTTTATGTTTGCTCTTCAGAATCTGTAACCTTAGCCCCACTTCCTGCTATTTCTCCTGTAATGGATATGGAGTTGATTTCTGTGCATTTAATGCTGGAGGACCCTATGTCTGGGGGACTGTAAAGGACTCTGTCTCCGGTTTTAAACGATGAGATAAGATGAATGAGCTTTGCTTTAGTTCCTGAACTAAATTTCCCTTCCTCCTTGCAGGAGGGCAGAATGCTAACACTTCAGTTCCCCCAATTATCTCCGAGCCATCGTAGCCTATTTGAATGCCAAATGGTCTAGAATATGGCTTATACATGCCTGCAGACGATGTCAGGCATGAAAGAGAGGCTGGTTTTGGCAGGGGAGGGATCTTATTTGTCCACATGGCTGGGTGGGTCTCTAAGATTCATTCACAGATCATTTCTTTGATCCATTTGTTCACGAAATTATTTCAGCAACCCTCAGCCCCTGCCTCCTCTCTGACTTTGAAACAGGATCACAGATGTTATTTATAGATCTCTGCCAGGGAAAGGGCACTCTGCGGTTAGGGCAGATTGTCACCGGGCTTCACCAACTTCACTGTGTGACCACGGGCTTTCCTGGCCTGGGGAAGGGTGGTGTGAGGCTTCAAGTACCATGGCGGAGGGGTGGGGGGTGGGGGGGACTGGGTTTTAGTGATACACCGAGTCACTGACCATTCCGCCCTCGATCAGAGCGCCCCAGTCACGGAGACATTGCTGCACTGTGGCTACTTTCTCTTTAATGGCAATTCTCACAGCACTCATATATTGCTGAAGAACAGCTCCAGAAGCCCTTGAAAAGTCAGCACACTAGAAGCGGTAGCGTATTACCTGGTGAAATTAGTGCTGCATTCCTGGTTTTGTCCCAAATGGTAAAAAATACAAAACCATGGAATATGGAATTCTTCTAGAATCATGTCTTCACTCAATTTTAAAGGACACAAATGATAGAAATCAGAGTTTAAAACGATACTTTGTACACCCATGTTTCATAGCAGCATTATTCACAAAAGCCCAAAGGTAGAAGGAACCCAAGTGTCCCCTGACGGAGAATGGGTAAACAAAATGATAGCCCACACAATGGAATATTAGCCAGCCTTTAAAGAAGGAAATTCGGACACACGGATGGATGCTGAAGACATTATGCTAAGTGAAATAAGCCAGTCAAAAAACACAAATACTGTATGATTCCACTTATATGAGGTGCCCAGTGTGGTCAAGTTCATAGAGACAGAAAGTAGCACGGTGGCTGCCAGGGGCAGGGGAGTCTAGGGGGTTGTTGAATGGGAATAGAGCTTCATCTTGCAGTCCTGTAGATGACAAGAGTCCTGGAGACTGGATGTACAACACTGTGACTGTGCTTCCCCGTGCTGAACTGCACATTACAAATTAAGATGGGCCATTTTGTGGGTATTTTACCAAAGTTAAAAAAATTTTAAAAATGTACAAACTAGAAAACATCCCCACAAATTACAAAACTCATACAACTAAATGATGCTTCAATATCTTGACTTTAAAAATACATAAGAGCCTGCTTAAAGAGCTCTTGTTGACTTATTTGTCACCCTTGTTCTGATCTGTTGACTTCTATTTCTTTAGAAAACAAAGTTAAATTTCACATGTGGCTGTGAATGCGTGGACTGGTAACCAGGTGAGAAGGTTCTCTAACACCTTCCTGATACACTTCTTCCTGAAGTTAGGACCTTCAAGTTCCGGCCCTAGCTCTTGTCCATGAGCCAGTGTGAGGAAAGGGAAAACCTCCAGTTTCTGTGAGAACTGCCCCAGGCACATGTTGAGTACTCACGAGCTCAGCAGACAAAGATATGATGTTAGGATAAAATAATCCAGAATAATTGTACAAGCTGAAATGCGTTTAAAAACCGAACCAGATGGTCCTGAAATGCTCATAGTACAGCCTGTTTCTCCCCTACACCCTGACCGTTCCGCCCTTGGTCAGAGCGCCCCAGTCACTCCTCCAGGCAGCCATGACAGCATGACAACACGGGTGCCCTAGGGCTGGCCATCGGGAACAGCAAGAGTTGACTCATCTCGTTGGTGATGCCTCTTCCCAATCGTGTTCAGTAACTCAGCTCGAGCCAGGCCAGCTAATCTGTAACTGATCTTCTTCTTTTTTTTTTTTAAATTGGGGAAGGGGAACAGGACTCCACTGGGGAACAGCGTGCACCTCCAGGACCCTTCTCTAAGTCAAGTTGTTGTCCTTTCAGTCCTAGCCGCGGAGGGCGCAGCCCAGCTCCAGGTCCAGTGCCAGCTGCAGGGGGCACAGCCCACCATCCCCTACGGGAGTCCAACCGGCAACCCTGTGGTCGAGAGGACGCGCTCCAACCAACTGAGCCATCCGGGAGCTCAGCGGCAGCTCAGCTCAAGGTGCCACGTTCAATCCCAGCTGTAGGGGGCACAGCCCACTGTCCCTTGTGGGACTCGAGGAGCCAAACCGGCAACCCGTGGCCGAGAGTCCACCGGACCACGTGGGAATCGAACCGGCAGCCCTCAGAGTCAGGAGCATGGAGCTCCAACCGCCCGAGCCACGGGCCGGCCCTGTACCTGATCTTCTAATCTGGAATTTTCTCCAATACATCATGAGTGTGGCCCAACATACCCTCTCCTGCCAATGCTTCCAGAACTCCAGTGGGACTTCAATCCTAGTGCCCCCAGGCAGGATGTGGAACTGAAGTCCATCATTAACAGGAAGGAAAGGCTGTGTTCTCTGGGGTTGAATTTTATTGGATTGGAATGGGAGGTGTTAGGGGAAAAAAATCGGATCAAGAATGTTTCAAAGGCTTCCAAAGACCAGGTGAGTCAGTAGGGAGCAGAGCCACCGTGTAAACACTCCTGATGCCAGATCAGTAGGCCACATGCTGGCAGTGGGAGAAGGGAGATTGAGTGGTGGGTGGGACTGTGAGGGTGTCCATTGGCTAACGGAAAAGGCTATGGATAGAGTGAAGGAGGAGAGCTGGGGGCCGTCCCTGATCATTTTTCTTTGGTGTCCCTTCTCTCCCCCAAAGGTTTTGGGCTTCCCCTCTAAGGCTACCTGCCTTTGGCCTGAGTTGAGAAGGTACTTCTGCTGGGAATTAAGAGAAGAAAGGGGAGCAGGCAGCTCAATAACAGTGGGAAGGGTCAAACACATCCCCAGAGGATATAAGAGAGAGCGAAGTGAAACTCATCCCCATGTGACCTTGCCACCCTTCTTCCCCAGTATGTATGTTAGCCATGGGTCCATCTGAGTATTCAGCGTCCTTTCTTCACTATTACTGGCAACAGCCCCAAGATCCTAAACTGATGAACGGAGAAAAGGATTGCAAGATGGTGCCACACGATGTGGAAAACCAATCCCAGAGCTTCGATCTTTTTCAGCAAAGAGCTCTGGCTGACATAGCAAACTGTTCCTGCCTCACTGACATCCAGATCACTGCGTGCGTCTATGCTCCAGGGAGTGAGGGAGTGTGGCTATCTGGAAGCCACCGTCTCGGAATTGTCTTCTGCTTTCTCCCATTGTCCCTTTTCTCACTCCCCTCACTTCCTCTGCATGACCTTTCCCAGCTAGGACAGTGTCCCAGCCGAGGGCAGGTGAGGACCCCTTCCAGATGGCAGTGGATCCTGAACAGGTTTAATTTTTTTGTTATTTTCCATTTGGAAAGAAGCCAAAAGATCCTGACCCCTGCTTTCCCAGTTCAGGCATCTCCCCCCTTTTCTGTGTCTCATCACAGTAACTTAAAACACCTCATGTGTGGTTAGGGTCTGAGAGGGGTGGAGAGTTGGCAACACCTGGATGACTAAGCAATTTATTATTGTTTGCTTAGGCAACAAACAAGCCGGGTGTTACCCTCAAGGTCAGCCAAAGCCCCTCAAGTTCCTTCCCTTTCAGTCTTAAGGGATGCACTTACACAGTTCTTGAAGTCTCACTATTAGTTGCATTTATCAACTCACTATTGTCCTTTCTTTGAGGAGCAGTGTTTGAAAGGGATAGATGAGTTCCCCTCTTCCCCTGCTGCTTTTATAATGCCTGTTTTGTTCGCTTGGGATGAACTCTTTCAGGGAGCCAGGCTGCAGCCTGTTCCCCTGCTGTGTCTAATACACTGGGAGTAGTTATCTCCTTGTTATCTCTGTACCTCTGTCTCAGGCCCCCGGAAGAGATCCCACAGCCCAGAGAGAACAACTCTCCCTCATCCTCCTTGTTATGTGGGGGCGATGTCCACTTTGCTTCTTTTGTGTTGCTTTGGCCGCCCATGTCTTCTTCCTGTGTTCTTGGCCTGCCTGCATTTATCTTTCTGGACCAAAGATTTAAGAAAACTGGTTCTCCTGGCACCATTCCCTTCCCTGCCCAGTGATGTCTGCAAAAGAGCAGAGGTGGAGAATCTTACAGTGCCACCAATTGTCATGGGGCCAGCTGCTCTCCTGCCAGCTACACTTTCCTGGCAATCATCATTTATTCTTTTATCATCAACAGATATGCCTTAAGAGAATGGTTCAGAAAATCTTGAGGCCTGCCGAAATCATTGCCAGCCCTGCTCCACTTAGCCGTGCGGGGCAAAGACAGCTTTGACAGGCAGGAGCCTGAAGACATATGGTGTTTGTGCTGTGACTTACGTGGCTGATGGAAGTTCTCAGCTGTCTGGTTTCTTTCCACCAATCCCTTTGACAAAGGCCCATGTGCAGAATTTTGAGGATCTCTGATTCACTGGCAGATCCTTAAAAGGGCCATCTCACCCGGCCCTTTGCCTTGTAAGCAGTGACAGCTTTAAGGCCTCCCAAGTGAAAAGGATTTACCCTATTTTGAAAGACTCCCAGAGAAGGAATTCTATTTGGGTCTCGTGGATGCATTTTGGTCTCGGGGCTCCTATGAGGACATTGTTTATATCAAATTTAAATTCTTCAAGTTGAAGAAATACTTGGGGCATCCTTAAATGTTGGGAGTCAGGCAATTAAAAATCAGCCTAAATAGTGGAGCTATAAGGTCTTGCTATGCTGCAACAATGCAGGAGGCACTACATAAATCCTGATGAATGAGTAAATGGTATTTTTTTTAACCTGGAAAAATATCGGGAAAACTTTCAGAAAGCCGATTTATAAACACCTTAAGCAAACAGAAAGCAGGGTAACCAACCACAAAACTCAGTCAATAAGAAAACCTGCCAGATTTAATCTAATATTATTCTGTGACTGAGTGTCAGGCCAGGGGGTCAGAGAAGAAGCACCGTATACAATCTCTGCTGGCCTTTGCGTAGCTGTGGATTCCCTCGCACATAATATACCCTCATTGGGAAAATGTGGTCAGGCCACACTGCTATTGGGCGTGAGTGGCCCTGGCAGCCAAGGCAAAAGAAAGATTGGTTAGCAGGGTCTCATGCCAGCCCAGAGTGGTACCCAGCAGAGCTCCCAGGGGCCCATCACTGGCCAAGAACGTCTTCATCAGTGACTTGGATGGGCCAAGACCACGTTCCTCAATTGGGGGAAGAGACGATTAGCTGCTGAGAATGATGGGGGACTTTCCCTTAAGCCAGTTAGGAGTCGGGAGTAGGGGGGGGGAATTTGCAAGCTGACTTTGATGAATTGTATATGTGGCAAGTAAATAAAGTCTGGGGGGACAAGCAGGGCTGGCTTGCGGGTCTGTGCCTTGTCACTGTTCTGGCAGATTCATAGAATGTGGAAGGTGTTGCAAGATAGTCTGGGACAATGGTTAGGAAAACAGGCTTTGAAAGCAGACAAACCTAGATCCGAATCCTGCCTTTTTTACTGCTAGATGTGTTATGGTGGGAAAGCATCTGATTTCCTGGCTTCAGGGCCTCGCGAGCCCAGGAGGATTTCTCTGGGAATTAGAAAAACAGTGGCAGGCCGAGCGGATGGCGGCTGGGTTCCGTTCTTCCTTGAGTCCTTGGCAGACACTCTTGTACAGCGCAAAACCCACACAAGCAGATGGAGCTGCCCTGCCTGGCTTCTCTCAGGACTTTACTATGCTGCGCCTCTGGCTCCTTATAGGTAAAGGTCATAATAGATATTCGAAATGATCAAATGAGATACGTAACACACATACAATGCTTAGCATAGTGCTGGGCACAGAGTTGGCCCTTGATAAATAGAGTTAGAATGAAAAGGAGAGTGGATCCCCTTTTGCCACTGACCCCAATGCTTCTGGGGTATACATCTGGGGTGTAAGTCATCGCCATCATTAGAAATTTCTGTCCTCTTAGCTTTTGTGGTCCCACAGTGGGAGAAGGGGTAGATAAAGCAGCAGATGTGTGGGAGCAGATAGCCTTCCACATTCACTGGGAGTGGAGGACCATTTCTGGGGGGTGCAGTGAAGAAGAAAAACAGAACTAGGTAGGAAGCCTTCCCAGACTCGATGACCCCTTTCTAGAAGCCTTCAGCCCTACTTCCCAATCCCATTGGCTCCTCAACCCCTCGTCTTTTAGGCACTGCCCAAACCTGGCTAGTGGGTCAAGCTCCCACATGGATAACACATTCTGGAAAAAGAACGAGCAGAAACTCCAGCTTCCTTGTGTGTAAACATGTTGTCTGCTGCAAGCCTGAGTACATTAGGCAATGGGGGCCCTGCTCTTAGACATCTTCTGGGGAACTAAGCGCATGCACTCCTATCTAGGCTGTCCCAGACTTCCTGGGAGCTGGAGCCCCGGCACCAGCCTCTGTTAGAACCTCCAGCACTTCTGTTAATCGGGGCTTCCCAAGGCCCGGAGCTCAGAAGGCGGTCTCCGTCCCACTGGGAGACCAACTGGCACTATGTGCCCCAACATTCCTGGGGAGTCATAACAGCCCACGATGGGGGGGGGGAATCAGCAAGGCAGAGTAGGGAGGAAGATAAAGAGGGAGAAACAGAGTCCTGGCCCAGTAAATGGTGCTGGATAGGCTGTCTCCGGAGTGCGCTTGGGACCAACTTTCCTCTAGTGACGCGGCCTTGGGCAGTCAGTCCAGGAGGCAGTTAAGACAACCCTAGACCAAGCCAACTACTCCTGCCCAGTGCCTTTTCTTCCAAAAGTGAGAAGTAAAGGTCTTATAATTAAAAACCCAGTGAAATTCACAGCAGTGCATACATGGTATCAGGACCTTTAGGGGGAGGATGATACGGTGGCGACCTGGAAACAAGTGGATTCTGGGGAGAACGCTGGTGCGGAGAGAGACAGAGCCCCAAGCACGAGACAGGAGCAGCAGGCAGGAGCGCTCCCGTCTGCGGCCACCAGAGGTCACTGGTTCCCACTGTTGGAGCCGCACGCTGCTGCTCTGCTCTCTCTTTGGGCCTGTCCCTCACCTTCCAGAGCCAGTGTAGCCAAGACATTTATTGTCTCCCTAAGCTCTGGAGCCAACACCGACCTAGTGGGAGAGAGGAGAACTCCTCAAAGAACATCCTCCATCCTGCCAGGGAAGGCCGGGGGCTGGGACCCAGGCTGGGTACTCAGCCTTCGCTTTCAGGAAGCTGCTCTGAGCACACTGGGGATGAGGAGATGGCACAGCAGCCCTGGCTATCGTCAGTCCCCAGTCTCTGCTCCCTAGCTTCCTTTGCAGAGGAGCAGCCCCACGGAGCACCTTCCCTCTCACATGGCCTGGGAGGCCCGGTGTCACTGCTCTTTCCTTCTCTGTATAGGAATCCAGGACTGGGAAGACAGTCCAGTGCCCAAACCTGCTCTACCCCAAACGCTAAGCACACTGTTTAAATCTTCAAAAGTGTAGTCTTCACATGGACCTATAGCAAACTCAGGAAATTCTTTGTCTCAAATTAAATACACGTTGTACTTGTGTGTGTGTGTGTGTGTGTGTGTGTGTTTTCCAGGACCCATCAGCTCCAAGTAAAGTCGTTGTTTCAATCTAATTGTGGAGGGCACAGCTCCCAGTGGCCCATGCGGGGATCGAACCGGTAACCTTGTTGTGAAGAACACCGCGCTCTCTTCAACTGAGCTAACTGGCTGCCCCTACACGTTGTATTTTTTAAAACCTCTGTCAATCACATCACGGTCCAATTAGAGACCCTGGCTCTCCACGACATCTGGTCACTCAGTCTACCTGCTACAAGACTCCTACTTGCATCATCAGCTCAGGCCTGCCATCATCGCTTGCCTGAATCTTGATGAAAATCCTCCTCACAGTCTTTCTGTCCTGGCCCTCTGTGCTTGAATCTGCCTCCACTCAGCCATCAATGCAAACTTGACCTTGCTACTCGCAGCTTAAAGGGCTCTGCGGGCTCCCCACTGCCCAGAGAACTGAGTCCAACTTCCCAGCTTGGTGTATCCACAGCTCCCGCCAGGGCACCTTCTCCCAGCCTCGTGCGACTCTCACAGCTCTTTGAACACCCAGAGGTCCGCCTGATGCCTGGCCTTTACATGGCCGGACGGCTCCTTCTGCTCCTGTGCCCTTCTCCCCTCGCCGGGCGAACACCCCCCGCATCTGTTCAGATCCGGTGAGACGTCCTCTTCTCTTGGAACGCCGGCTGTTCCTTCCTAAGTGTTTCTGCTACACGTCTCACCTCAAATGGCTAGGTTTTCGTTCTATGTCTGTGTGGCCTGACCTAAGGACAGGAACCTGGACCAAGCGCACACATCGCTCCGAAGTTATCCCAGTGACATATACATTGTCTGGCACTTAGGAAGGGCTTTAAGTGTTTGATGAATGAATTCATGCGCTCAGTGAACACTAAGTCACGGCACACGATAATAAAAACCAAACCAGCTCTCCACCGGAACAAATTCTTTAGTTAAGGACCAGCCTGCAGCTGTCTCTCTTCCTGGTAGGAGAGCCAGAGTGAGAGCCCGCAGAGCCTTGCTGGCCCTTGCGAGTAGCAAGGTCAAGTTCGCACGGCAAAGGTGGGGGGGGGGCTGCTGATATCCCTAAACTTTACTCTTCTCGTTCTACCTTGACACTGACACACTGCGCCCCTGCCCAGGCATGTGCAGGAGGCTGTGGACGCACATGAAAGACGGGGTTCTAGCCTCACTCCCAGTTTATAGAGGAGGAACCTGAGGCTTCCAAAGGTTACCCCAGGGCATTTATTCAGCAAAGTGAAGGGCAGACATGGGGTTTGACTTCAGGCAGCTCTAAGAGCTTGTTCTTTATCACAGCATGGAAATGCGAAGACCAGGGATCAAGTCCCAACTCCGCCACTGACCAGTCACCTCATCAGCTTGGGCCTCCATTTCCTCATCACATGACCAAGTAGACTTGAGGCTCCAAAGGGATTGGGGCCATGAAAGCATCTAAAAATTACAAGGGATGGGGTGGCCGGATGGCTCAGTTGGTTGGAGCACGAGCTCTCAACAACAGGGTTGCCGGTTCAATTCCCACATGGGATGGTGGGCTACGCCCCTGCAACTAAAGGTTGAAAACGGCAACTGGACTTGGAGCTGAGCTGCGCCTCCACAGCTAGATTGAAGGACAACGACTTGGAGCTGATGGGCCCTGGAGAAGCACACTGTTCACCAATAAAATTAAAAAAAGAGAGAGAAAATACTTTTAAAAAATAAATAAAATAAATAAAAATTACAAGGGGCTATGTAAGTATGAAGGACCGTGGTTCCTGATCTTTGTGGCTCATACTTCCTCTTTCCATCACACCATCTTCCCTTGCTGTCCTAGCCTATAGTTTCCGTCCCCAGACTCTAGTCACTCCCTATTCCTAAGCACTTGTGTGACTTGGCAAGGTCAGCGGATACCCAAGGAGCTGTCCATTGTCCTTACCTTATCGTCTGAAAACATAGTGAGGATGCAGCACTTACGTGTTTCAGTTCCTGATGCCTTCCTTTCCTGGAGGGGACTATCTCTGTCCCCCCCACCCCATGTCCTGGGGGTGCTTGAATATTCTGGCCTGTCTACCTCCGAGCCTCTTACCCACCTGCCCTTTATACTCCTTCCTTCTGCTCATCAGAGTAACCTCTACCTTCCTTTTGTCCACCCACCTTTCCCGTCTCATCCTCTGCCCCACTCCTTCTCTCCTTACTCCCAAACCTGAATCACTTAGGGGAAAAAACTGGCCTCAGAATGTATCCCTCATCCCTTGTGTGGAGGCTGTATTTGTACGTGGGAATCAGGGAGGGACTTTTGTGGAATGCCACACCAGCTCCCCAATTCCCTTCTGATGAGGGTTTTCCTCACGTGGTCAAGTGTATCCTGGGACGTGGGTACAAACACCATGAGGGCTGTGGTATGGGGGTACACCGCACACGCCTCCTCTTTAATCTAAAAGAAAATACCTTTCCCTTCGTGCCAGAGCATGGACGATTTTTCCTTTTAATCATCCAGGACCACCATAGTTCTCCCTTCCTAACTCTAATAACTGTAATGAAGAAAAATAATTCCATGATGGGAATTGGCACTCTAATTTCTCCTCAAGAATTCAAAAATTTATTTATACCTGTGATTTCCTTTAGCATCGGAAAAATCTCTGTGAGGAGGGGGAAGGACCAGTTCTATTTCACAAGCTCTTTTATTCATTCATTTATGAAAATACTTGCTGGGTGCCAGATTCCTGTTAAAACGTGGATGCCAAGGAGCTCAAGGGCCGCCTGGGGGCAGGGGATGATAAAGGTGCAAGTAAGTACAATATATGATGGCAGCTCTTATGCTGGCATCTTGAGTGTTAATGGGAGCTGAGAGGAAGGAGCATCTCAGTCTGTATAAAAAGTCCAGGAAGGCTTCATGGAGGAAGTGACGCTCAGGCAGAGACTTTAAGCACGTGTAGGGACAGGAAGGGAGTCTGCTCCTGGAAAGGGAAACAGCACGTGCCAACAACACATGGAGACATGATTGAGGAGCTACAAATAGATCGAGACATCTGGAATAGGAAATGAAGGGGGTAAAATTCTGGCAGCAGCAGTGGGAGAAGTGGCAAATACCAGATCACACATCTAACTGCAAAGGGCTTAAACGTCTACTCTGTGGGCCATCTATAGCTGAGGGCCATCGAAGAGCTGAGCAGCGGGGAGCTGGGGCAGGTGTAGAGGGCAGACTGGAGGAAGGACAGGACAAGGGGACCCGTAGAGGCCACTGCATGAATCCTGTTGAGGAATCGGGGTGGTCAGAGGAGTTAGGTCACCAGGAGGGTCCACAGCACGTGGGGTGTCTAGCATTTGCCAGCCTGAGTGGAAGCCCTGAGACCACTCCTCTGGGGCTACCAATACTGGCTTTTGTCCCCAGTTCATGCCAATACCAGGCAAGAAGCAATAAGCCAGCCTCATCTCTCCCAAGGCGCTCGGCCAGGGTTGCTCAATTATCATTTCCTTTCCAAAACGCGCTGGGAAAGCTTCCAGAGTACTTCTTCAGCTTGAGCCCTCACCACTCCACGAGGACAAGCCTCCCACTGGAAGTGTCCAGGGGAGGAGACGGTCTCCTCTCCTCCACACTGTCTGCACACATGGGAGGCCGGGCGGCTGACTTTTCTCTTGCTCTGGCTCATTTTCCTTCTGGAGCAGCAGACTCATCTCCTGCATTTTTAATAGCTGAGCATGTTTAGCATTCAGCACACACGTGTAGGTTGATAAGGCCCAAGGAGGAGGCAACACACCGTGCAGGGGAGGAAAACCTCCTCCCTGCCCCTGCCCACATCAGCGGGTTGTCGGGTTTTCAGTCCCCCAGCAGCTCAGCACTCTGGACCAGGGGAGCTGCAGCCACACAGCGGGTGGGAGGCCAGACTGGCTGATTTAGTCCCCATGCAAGGGGCCGGTACTCTGGCTGAGCAGATGCTCTTAAGAAAAGTCTGAAATGCTCATCTTAGCTTAAAAGAGCCACACAGTCATAATTCCCTCTTGACTTGCCCCTGGGAACAGACTCATCTTGCCCACCTCTCTGCCTCTACTGGCAGGACAGTGAACTGGCAGAGGGGCTCTGAGAGCCTGGGTGCTGGGCGGGTGGGGCGTGATGCCAGGGAGGTCTGCAGGGGACAAACCCTGTTTCCCCTTTCTCCTAATGCAGAGTTATTTTTAACCCCCTCAGACACAGAAGGGAGAAAACAACAAACCCACAGACCATTTAGTCTTGTGTGAGATGCCGGGAAGTCTGCCTGGACCCAGGAGTAGTGTTTATTGCTGTACACGTGAATTAGGCTATTGGGTAAGAGCGTCCCTGACCTAAAGGCCCGGCCCAGCACCTGCAGGCACGACTGGGCTCTCGAGGCCTTTAGGGGGTGCTGCAGAACACGGCCTGGCTGAGTCCTCCGTGCCCGAGTCTGCATTGACAACTGGGAGCACCAGACGCCCATACGCTGGCTCACGTGAGAAGGAGCGAGTTCCTTTTACTTTGGCATTTAGCAGCTCCTGCCTGGGAGCACAACCTTAAAGATAAGATCTAGGAGCCACCTGAACACGCCTGTGAGTCACAGAACCAGAGGGACCCTCCCAGGCTCACCTGGCCTCGGTGCCCAGGTCCGAGCATTCTGATACAGCAGCCATCAGCCGTTGGTGGCTACTGAGCATTTAAACATGTGGCAGAGGAACTCAATTTAAAATTCTATTTAATTTTAATTAAAATGTAAAAAAAGGTACCTGACTCAGTTGTTAGAAAATGTTTAAATATGTTTGGAACAACTTGAGTATGCAAATCTATTTTATAATCGCTAATTTTTAATCTAAATATGGATCAAATATTTCTGATGAAAATTTAGTGTCCAAATTGAGATGTGCTGTAAGTGTAAAACGCACATAGGATTTTGAAGACTTATATACATACATGTATATATATATACACTATCTCATTGATTCTATGTTGAAATGATAATATTGTGGGTATGTTAGGTTAAATAAAATATATTATTAAAAATTAACTCTGCTGATTTTCCACCTTTTTCAACTTGGCTACTAGAAAATTTAAAATTACATGTGTGGCACACATTGTATGTCCATTGCATAGTCCCAGTCTAAACAATTGTAAGGTTAACAGTCTCCAGGAATGAAAATGTTATAACCCCTTTCAATGGTCAGAGCCATTTCATTCAATTCAACAAATATTTCCTGATGAGGGGAAGGTGTTTGCTGGGTGTGAGCACTTGCTCTGTGCAGGCCCTGCAATACTCTGAGCAGCAGGCATACAGGAGGTCTCATCTATGGCACTAGAGTCATAGGTAAGGCACAAACGAAATGCCATGCAGATTAAAGAGATGCCAGTACATCAGGCGACTAGCAAGCAGGAAGTAAATGAGGTAAGGGCTTGGAGAAGAAGGTGACTGGTGGGCTGGGCAGTGAGGAACAGTGAAGATCTGGGCCAGGAAAGAAGGGACAGGATGCTGTGGAAAGAACCTTGGCTCACCAATCCATGCTTCCTTAGGCTCCTCTGCCCCCAGCTCCCCATTCTCCAGGGCGTGCCCTTGACCCCTGCTCTTCTCAAGCCTTGTACCTTCCCAGGAGGCCCCATCTATACCCATGGCTTCAATGCCCGTGTCTACACTGACAACTTCCAAATCTCCATTCCCAACCCATTCTCTCTCCTGACCGCTGGGTCCATACAGCCAATGCCCACCGACAGATTCATGTAGATGTTTCTCAGATGTTTCAAACTCCATCAACACTCCCCCCCACACACACACACTGAACTCATCTTCTCCTCCCCGCCCTAAACTCTGGACCGTTTTGTCCTTCTGTTGAGGAAGAAGCAGGACCAGTCACCCAGCTGTCCAAGTCAAGAATCTAGACATCATCTCGACTTCTCCCATCTACTGCAAGCCCTGCATACGACCACCCCAGCGTCCTGTGGTTTTCTGCCTTCGTATTTCTCTCATCTGGCCCCTTCTGCACATACCCACTACCGTGGCCTGGGTCCACGTGGAGTGGTCACCACGCCTCACCTAGATTACGTAAACGTGTCCTCACTGTTCTTGCTGCTTCCTGAGTGGCCACTCAAGCCACCCTTAAGCTACTGTCAGAGTGATCTCACTACAATTCAATAACTCCATGCAGCTTTCAGGGTGCAGGACAAATTCCTGAGCTCAGCACATACAGTGGACACTACAATCTGCCCAGCCTACCTGCCTAGCTCACCTCCTGCCTCTCCCCATATGCAAATACTTCTGACATTCTGTTCCGTTTGCCTGGGATACTCTTCCCACTTTCTTTAAAAAAGTCTTTTTAATGGTGGTGAAAAATATACAACTTAACATATACCATTCTAATTTGGTTTTCCTTGTCTAGCTCACTACTACTTATCCTTCCAATTCAGCTCAAGTGCGACCTCTTCTGAAAATGCTTTTCTGAGTCCCCTTTGGTGCTAACAGTATCTTCGCTTTTATCCCATTGTACTCTGTGTTCGCTTATGTCTCTTTTTATAGGCTCCCTAACACAGTGTGTGTCTTATTTAACTGCATCCCTAGGGCTGCAGGGTAAGTTGTACAGGTTTTCTACTGCACAAGGATGCCTGGTGGAGGAAGGGAGTAGGGGATGAAGACCATCGGCCAAGTGTGCGCCCTGCTCTGGGGCTGCATCCAGACCTTTTTCTAATCGGCACAAAGGTGCATAGGTGACATCGGTGGGCCCTACATGTCCCCAGTACTTGTTAGAAAGTTGACACATAGTATTATGGTAGATGCTCATAAAATGGTTGAGTAAAGACAGATGGACATCCTAGGCAAAGGTCAGGGGGACATGTGGTAGGGGAGCTGGAGCAACGGGATGGTGTTGTATGATCAGGGTTCGATCAGGGGGTTTGAGCACTTTGTGGAGAGTCCCTTATGTTGGGGGGAGGGCTAACTCTTAATTCAGTAGGAAGCTTTGAGAATTTTTGAGAGGATTGTGACTCACAATTTCGAGAGGATTGTGAATCACAAAGTCTTCAGGCTTGAAAATGAGATTCAGAGAAGTAGTAACTTGTTCAAGGTCACACAGAAAGTTAGTGGCCAAACCAGGACTTGAACTGGCTTTCCTTTTTCTTTGTAAAGATCTAATTGGCTTTATTAAGTGATTCAGGGATTGGGTAGCCTCCCATCTAGCACCTAGAAGGTGCTCCCTAGACCTGGCTTTTCTTGCCCCTAGCTCAGCGTCCGTTCTACACTGCTCCCTGCAGAAGCCTTCCTGAACTGAGGCTGACCCTTGGAAGTTTCCAAGCCAAATCTCCCCAGCCTTTCCAACACACATCCCTGGTGATGGTGGGTAGGGGGACAACAGCTGGGCTGACGGGAGGTGAGAGTAAGTAGTAGACTGCTGTAAGCAACGCTTAGCCTCTTTCACGATGCACCCCTGCGTCTGTCTTCAGAATGTCTACCTAGTTTGAGTTAGGTAAATCGTCTATTAGCTTTCTGTTCTTCACACAAGGCAAACACTCTAGTTTTGGGAGCCTTTTTCTCATAAGAGCTATTTCCCTCCTTGTAATTCTTCTGGTTGCTTTCCTTTGGGCCCTGGTTAATTTTTTCAGTTCTTTCAAAATCACCTTCTGCCTCTAGCCAAAGGGGTCTTGCCCACAGCAGGTCTTACTAAGTGTGTGCTGAGTCAGTTGAATTGAAGGTGGACAGAGAGCTAACCCCAGCGGTCTCCCCAAAGGCTTGCCTCATGGGAGGGTTCTTGGTGTCATGTTTCACTCTCCAGAGACCACATTTATCATTTACTGCGTTCATTTTACGATCTTCCGTGACTCCTGAGTCTCCTAGCTTATTCCTCCTGAGCCCCTTGCCTAGCTTTCCTCATTTGACAGCTCACTTCTGGACTCTGAATAAATGTTTTTTTTCCTTTTCCATTTTCAACTTCAGTCTGAGTCAGAGCCATTTCTCTACTTTTTCAGAGATTTGACTTCTCGACCTTTATCCCTGGTTGCGGAAGCTCTGTCCTTTGGCACATGTGATAATAATGATAACATTACCATCAAATATTTATCGAATGTGTACTCTGCTCCAGACATTGAACTTGCCGCTTTTCTAAAAAGTTGCTCACTTGATCCTCACAACAAACCATGGGGCAGAACTACTATTAGGCCCATTTTACAGATGAGGAAAACTGAGGCACACCAAGATCGAGCAACTTGCCCAAAGTCACCTAGCCGAGATTTGCACACAGGGGCTTGAGCTTACATCAGGACACCTGATGCTGTCGCAACAAACAACCTTCAGGGGCTTTTTGAGGTCACTGATAAGAGGGAGACTCACACTCCCCGAGGCCCAGAGCCACCACTGCTGTCACTTTCAGGTTGGATTTTCCCTAACCAGCTACATCCTCTTACAGGATGGACCCGAGAGCCTAACAATCAGAAGAGAACAAAGCTTGTCCACGAGGCCCACCTGCATGATGGTTAACTCCCCTCCTGGACAGCTGTGGCTAAACCTTTCCACTCCATCACAAGGCTCTTTACTTGACCTGGCATAATTAGCTCTTTACAAAGTCATCATAATTTGCATCGTGCAGTGACAAACCAATTGATGGACGGTTTTACTCCACAGCTTTCCTAGGTAAGAATGAAGTGTCATTAACTATCACTAATTAACAGACCACTTTTTCTCTTTAAATATGTAAATCAGATGGACGCCACACTTATCCCTTGTCTGCTTTCATGAGGCTTGAAAGGTAAGGCCAGAGGCTCTGTAAGAAGCCAGTTCTGAAGTGCTCCAAGTGAGGTGCCTCAGCGTTTCTTTGCATTTCATTTTGCTGCGCTTCAAGATGTGTTTTTTATAAAGGGGAGACAAGACCCTCCACCAACAAAAAGATTACAACTTGCTTTAGTGCGGTGGTCTGGAATCGAGCCTGCAATATGTCTGAGGTGTGCCTGTACTCCTCTCTGCTTCCTGTCTTGTTTTCATTTTGGTTCCCTATCAGTCCATGCCACAGGTAACCTTTTCTGATGTTTTGGTAAAGACTGAGATTAAAAAAAAAGAATTAAAAGCCTCTGATTTTTTCAGTCACCTGCAGTCAGCTCTCTCCCACCCCATCAGAAGAGTGACATTCTCTTTGGATTTCCTCTCTTCCTCATCCCATGGTCAGCTCCCAATTACCTGCCTCTGCTGGCAGCTATTCCACGGAGCAGACACCCAGCTGCTCACAGCAGGGAGACTCTGTGGGGGGGGAGGGGCTGCCTCCCAGGGCTGCAGGACCACCGATCTACCCCCACTTCCTTATATCACCCCCTCCACCTCAATCCCTGTTGGGCAGACTGACTATGCTTTTGATTATTTACACCAACGGTTCTCTTCACTGGGGCGGAAAATCGAGAGGTGACCGTATAACTGAGGAATATTTCCCTGTTATTCTTTTCCAAGACACAACTTGGTTCAGCTCTCAGGAGCAGACAAAATTCTCCTGTTAGGCATGTGGCAGTTTAAGGTCCTATGTTCTCTCTAGTGTTTAGCTTTCTGACCCTTCCCTCCTCAGTTTCCTCAAATCCTGAACACGATGCCCAGGAACAAAGCCAGAGGGTAAACACTGTTTCCTGTGGTGACAGGGACAAGCATGGAGGACAGACAGCTGCTGGCTGCCAGCACCCGACACTCACCATGGTTTGTCCCTTGATCCTTTCGCAGAAAAGACTGTGTGCTGTTTGCTGCTGGAGGTAAGTAGATTGTCTTTGGGCGTTTTGAATGGCTTTGAGGTGCTGCTGGCAGAGTTATGGCCGCTGAGACAGGCTTTTGTTTTCACCTGTACTAATGATGTCCTGGAATTGGAGGGTGGAGATACTGGAGAGGAAGAAGGTCTGCACATTGAACCGTGTCTTCTCTCTACAAAGGGAGAAAGGTTAGAACTCAGCACCTCATCTGTAGCAAGCGTGTCACACATTCATGTATACGCATAGGCAACAGGCAAAGAGAAAGTGCTCTTCTTGCAATGGCTGCATCCCTGAAGCCTTACTTAGTTCAGTCTACGTTTTATCTTGACATTGTTCCTCTCCTGCCAATTAGCAATGACGACATTCTGAATTTCTGTATCAAATGCTAAACACCATGGTTCTCATAGGAGGATTTTTCAGGCCATTCTTCTGCAAAACAACTTCCACAGGACTAAAGAGGGCACCAGGTGTCACCTGAACACAGCGGGATAACCACATAGCCTAAGTGACCCCCAGGTGGCTACTCTGAGGCCAAAAGGTCCCTCAGGGTGGTGGGCAGCGCAGGACTCTCAAGAAAATAAATAGGAAATCCTCAAACCTGACCCAGAGCAGGACCATTAAGACCAGAAGGACCAGCAAGGGCAGAATGAAAAGGGGCCTCGAGAGCTAGGAGTGGACCCGCATGTCACAAATGTTTGGGCTCCTTCCTTCCTGTGACTCCTAGAGTCTTCCTGCCCCACTCATGGCGGGCGTGGCCGGCTGTGCTCAGCATCCTGATGCCCACTCCGCAGCAGGCACAATGGGTGTTAGAGCAGGGGAGCCTTCTCACTGAGGCCAGCATGGGCCAGCGAAGGACGCAGGGTTAGGACTCAGCTTTCCCAGGGTGGAGTCTGGTATCTGAGCTTAGAGTCCATGGTATTTCCAGCTGTAGCTCCAACGCTGTGTTATTTGCCAAGGAGGGAATCCAGCGCCCAGGGCAGAAGTCACTGAGGGTTCATCAGGCAACTTTCCAGATGGAGAGACACTAAAGCCCAGAAGATCCCCCTTTCTTATGATTCCTACCAAGGCTGCGTCCATACCAGCTATGGCGTCTCCAGGGCTCACAGAGATCCCGGTAACCCTGTCCTAGCTGCTAAGCTAGGACGTGCAGGAGGACACCAATGTCTGAGGCAGAATCCACAGATGTGGGGCCTGGACTTGGGTCACAGGCACAGCTTCCTGGGGTTCTACAGAACATACAAGAGCACTGGGCAGCCAGGGGTCACTTGTTCACTCAGTCAGCCTCGTGGTCTCAACCCCACGGGTGGGATGAGCACGCTGCCCAGGACAGCAGGTGCACGAAGTCAAGTTCTAGGCTCCTCCCACTGAGGTGGGTCTTAACTGTTACAGGGTAACAGATCTGATGAAAGTTGAGAACTCCCCCCAAGAAAAATGCACCTTTATACCTGCCCCCAAACTGAGTCCACTGTTACAGGAAGGAATCCTGGACCCCCCAAAACACAAAGGCTCCGAAATCCTGGGTCCTCACTGGCTCTCTCATGTCTGTGACAGGCCGTCACCTACTGTTAGTGCTTAATTAATATGTGCTCAATAAATAAATGAAATGATAACAGATGGGAAGAACTAGAGATCACAAATCTGGAAATCTGGGTTGAATGGGATAATGAACAAGATGGGAGGCAGAGATGGCAGACCACACTCTCCCTCCACCTCTAAGCTGAATCTCAGGCTTTTCTCATCAGTGAGACATTTCTGGCTGTTACTCCAGGCATCTCACCTGGTCTGTCGGGGATGGGATTTGGGGTTTTCTCTGTGCTGCATTGTACCAACGCTTTCCAGGTTGTCTCAAAGCACATTGACTCTCAGCCTCTGATGAAGTGGGAATTGGGAGGAAAGTATGGATTTTTGAGGATCATCTGATCGTTGGGTATTTTTCCCTGACCAGTGGTCATAGTTTACCTACACTGAATTACATTACAGGGTAATTTTTCTTCATTGAGTCAGAGTAGACCTTGCATACGTGCTCAGTTCCCAGAGCCATCCCGCTGAACGTTTTGGAAACCAAGTTCCAGGGCCTCTGTTTTGATGTAGTAGAAAGAACCTTAGGCTGGGAGTCAAGAGATCAAGGCTCCAGCTCCAACCTAACCACATTATTAGGCTTATGGCTGGGGGTTCACCACTTCACCTTTCTCAGTTTCCATGTCTTTTTCTGTAAATGAAGTGGGTCCCTAGATGGCTTCTAAGGCCTCTTTCTACTCCTTTATCATAAATACAAGGCATACTTACACCTGCTCCTTCTCTTCTCATCCCTCATGATTCCTGAATGTTATAGCAATAATTACAGCCGAAGTATTGAAATATTTCACTCAGGCAGGATCCTCCTTGGAGGAATTCATCCTTTGTAAGATTTTACTGGCCTTTACAGCCGCTGTGAGACAGGCAGGAAGCAGCCATGCATCTCTACCCTCGTCGCGCCTGACTGGCCAGAGAAGACCCAGAGAAATGAGGTGACTTGCCAAGGTCAGGGCCAGTGGCTATGCAAGGAACGGGGACCTCTGTGCCGTGTGCAGGGGCCCAGCTGCTTCTCAGGAAGGCAGGAAACGGGGGGTACTGTGACCGGGATTTGGAACCAGGAAATTAGAAAGTGCGGGAATTAGAATCACTGAAGGTTACGTAGAACTGGGTGTTAAAAGTCAGCTCATCCCATCTCCTTGCTGACCGATGAGGTATCAGTTAGAGAGGTTATTAGTTACCAGCTTGCAGGCAAAACGAGTTGGAGGCAATGCTGAGACTAGAACCAACTCTTCTCGTTTCAAATCCATAGTTCTTTCTGCCCTTCAGAAATGTTCTCCTTAGCAATTTCTTTTTTGGCAGAGGTTTCCAAAACTAAAATAAGACTTTGATTTTTACCAGTACTGTTTTGGATTTTTCTGCAGTCTTCCTTCACTCATTTGCTGTCACTTGCTCAAGCTGGCAGAGGGGGTGGGGGGAAACGGATGTGCAGAAACATGCCTCAGTTCGGGTGAGGAGATAAGTCTTGATAACGAAGAGAAATTTTATTGTGCAAAACTCAGAGTTAAAAATTATACAAGTAAACAAAGATAAGTCACAAGGAAGGGTGCCATTAAGGACAAAAGGAAAGGGCCAGACCAGTGATTCTAAAATCACCTTCCCAGAGAATTCGGGTTAGTGACCCTGACAACACTTTCCGCTACTAAACTCACAGGAAAAAAAAAAAATTAAATCAATGGATAAGATTTTTTTTCCTTGGCTTTACATTTTAGTTCCATAAATTCTTCTTAAATCACCAATTGAAAGAGTAAGTCGCATATGAGAGAATGTTCATCAAAACTTGAAGACAATCCTTTATCCTTAAATTTCTAGTGTGTGATTTTGTATTGTACTAAACAAATTAAAAAAGTTATTTCCTACTAGTGAAACTGTTCTATGTTGTTTAGACTGAATTAAATCTACCCCTATTGCAAGGTATCCCACAAAGAGATCTGCACGTCTGTCCCCTGAGCCAGAGAACTAGCTTGCCAGCCACTGGTGCAGGCAAGAAAGGCTACGTGAGAATTTAATGAGGGGACCAGGGTCTGTACTTCACTAGGCCAAGCTTTTGAAAATGGTGGAAGTGATGTCCCCGGTAGGGCAGAGTGAGGCGATTTTTCAGAAAGATCCAGTTCCTATTCAATCTGTGTTTCCCTATTCTGTGAAGACCTGCCTGTAGATAACGTACAGGGTTTTGTCTTTTGGAAGAGAGGTGGGTGGGCTGGTGATAGGAGACAGGGTCTTCATTTCTTATAAACAGATGTTGCTGTGCAGTGGAGTGTCTCCGAGTAAAGTTTTCCAGGTTTATATTACAATCATTCTGATAGAAGCCCTCCCCTACTTTGGGCTTACTCATTATTTCTATTTTGCCTTAGGTAGAGTCCTATAATTATTTAAATTTCACTTGCCCTACCCAGAAAGAGCGTACAGAGCATTGTGTTGTTTACTTACCGTTACAATATTTTATAGAATGAAGCAATTTGAGAGAAAAAGAACCCATCCCTCCAAATTTTCTCATTCTTTGTTAATGTACATAGATCATTAACAAAACTATAATCAATTGATATTTTGGACTATTCTTTTTCAACTGGCATTACTCCATTTATACGTTTCTAATTTCCATACATGTGTCATTTTATATGGTTAGGTAATAATCATTGACATTCTGTAAATTATTTAGCAACTCTCTTACTATCTACTTACTGTCTGTTTTTTTTCTCCACAATTTATTTAAAAAGTGATTTAGGATCATTTCTTTGAGATACAGTGAAACGTTGCGGTAGTTTATAGCTCCTGCAGCACATTTCTTTCCAGACTGTGTGATAGAAAGACCAAACCAATCTATTGTGCTAATGGTAAATATGAGCACCACTTACCTACTGAAGTGAAACATAAAATCACCGCCAGAACACCCATGCAGAATTAAGTGTCCACAAGATGAAACAACCTCAGCGAGTGCTCTTGGGTCAGTAACCTCTGGCCTCACCTCTTCTGTCCTTTGGCCAGTAGTAATAATAATTTATTAAGACTTTCCTCTGTGCCAGGCACTCTACTAAACACCTGATTTACCTTACAGCATTTAATCCTTGCAACACCCCAAGAGAGGTACTGGAATTATCTCTATTCCACAGATGAGGAAACAGGCTCAGAGGTAGTAACAAGTTGCCGAAGCTCATAAACCTAGGAAACATCAGATCTGAGCATGTCTTTAGAGACTGTGGTCTAAAGTTAAGACTGTGGTCTTAACTCTGAGCTCTACCACCTTGAAATCCCAGATGCAAGCAGATGGAGATCATCTATCTGGAAGAGCCCGCTGGAAACCTCTCTACCCCCTGATTGGGCATTTCAGCAGGGCACCTGACTCTCCTAGGGAGAGGAAAGAAACACCTTTTAGGTGTTTCCACAGCTTTTAGGTACCAATCAGCAGTGCCATGCCACGGCCTAAGACCTCAATTCCAAAGAGTTGGGGACCCCAGGACCAAAGAAATGAGAAACCAAATCCTTTCACTTTTTTGCATTTCAGCTACAGGAAGTCCAGACCATGGCCTCAGCATCTGGTTGTCCTAAAACTCTGCTTCACCACATATGGCTTAACCATCCATGTTATGACCCCAGGGCACAATCCTGGAGACCAGCTGAGTGGGGCACTTAGAGACCCTGACTCTCAGCATTCTAAAAATCCGTTCGGTGCGGGGAGACCTCGTGTCTCCACAGTTCTCTCTCCTTACTCTCCACAGGTAAAATCCACCAGGTTCTCAGGCAATTCCATTTCAGTAAAAATTCAGAGCCCCTCCCCCCACTGTGCTTATTCACTGAGATATTTTCATACTCACAGCATGAATGTCCTGCATTTAAAACCTCAGCAGATACCTCGTGAATGGCTGAGGCAGCCGCCAATGCCCATTGTGGCTCCCTGTACCAGTTTTAGAAAGAACTTGTTGAGACTTTTCCAATATGGTTTTTAAGGGGCCAATTTGAACACCACAATCACTTAAGGCCCTCCTCGGTTGTGCAAGCCCCGTCGGGCTTAGGCTGGCACCTGGCTTTCTCATTTGACAATGCTGAGTCTCCGGCCCCCACCTCTGAGGGCAGGTGCTTGGCAAATCATTAGCCAGGTTCTATTTTATCAATGGATTCTATCTGCTTTAAGTAGCTGCAGTCAGGATGCTTTTCATAAAGGACAACCTGGAATTCCAGGAACCTTCTTCTAAAAGTCGACTGGAGCTGGAGGGTGAGGGGCAGTGCATAGACCTCAGCACGGGGAACCACGCAGGAACCACTTGGGGAGGCAGGTATTTCCCCAGTTTACAGCTGTGGAAACTGAGACCAACTGCATTTGAGAAACTTGCCCGAAGTCACAAGGCTATTAAGTGGACGAGCAGGGGCTGGAATCTGAGCTTATGTTCTCATTTGCCACAATTGTAGTTAGACACTAAATATAGTGACCTGGGGGTCAGAGGAGGGATACTGAATCAGCCTTCCTCAGCGGGGGAGGAAATGAAGACACAGGAAAGTCAAGTGACTAAAGCAGGCCATGAGTGGCAGGTGGAGTGTGCCAAGCAGTTTGTGTGCCAGGAGTATCTGTGGGCTTCTCTGGAGTGCCCACTCCCTCCTCAGGCTGGAGTACCTCTTTAAAGGCTATCAGGCTCCCAGTGGCCCGGGAAGCGTTCCTTACAGCATGGATGCCTGTCACCAATTGGCTTACACTATCCCTCACCTCCTATCCACTGCCAGGCAACACGCATGTTTGAGGCACTGACAAATGCCAGTGTGGGCCGGTGGCTCACATGCTCAGTTCTCAGTCATCTCTCTGTCACTCTGTGCCCATTCATTCAGTTAGGAAGAGAAGAAGCATTTCATGTGTCAGGCACTGTGCAAACTACTGTTACACTTACCAGCTCATGTCTTCTACCCAACAACCCCACAAGAGTGGATATTGTTAGCCTCCTTGTTAGAGATGGGCAATTAAAGCTCAGCAAGATTATGAAACAAGGCCAAGGTCACGCAGACCTTGGCAGTTGGGAGGAGAGCCCAGGTCTGCCTCGGCTGGAGCCAGTGCCCTTTCTACCATGCCTCCCTGCTGGATGTTCTCTTCTCCTTACACGTGAGCAACACAACTTCTGTGACGATTCTTGACAAAGCATTTCCCACAACTCTGAAGTTAGATAATGTGGGATCCTCCTTATCTCTCCCACTTGGTGGCATTCTCCCTCCTACCTGCTCTTCTATTGCTTGTTTATACTAAGGTGCAAATTTCTGGCATCCACCACTGCTCAGTAGGATTTGCTGAATCCCAAGGACTTTCCAGGGCCCTGAAATATTGCCAACAGCCCCCAAGGATGCCCTCACTAGATACCTAACCTAGCCAAAAGAAAGAAAACCACAGCAAATACAGACCTCTGGGGAAACACGCACATGTCCACACTGCTGAGGGTACTTTCAAGGGATGACTTTTCTTTGGAGAGCAACCTGGTGATAATAACAGTTACTAAAACACACCCACAGACCTTGATCTGGTCATCTGGTGATGTTAGTCTGGAGTATAGATCTCAAAGAAATATCTCCCTCCCCTTCCCCCCCCCAAAATTCAAAGATATTCTCAACAGCACTATTTAAAATAATAAAAATAAATAAAATAAAAAGTACCACAATCAACCTGAATGATCCATAATAAAACAACTGGAAACGAAAACTATGAGGGTTATCTCAAATCGAAGGAAATGTCAAGGGCAGGTGTCTTGTTCACTCTTTTGTCCCTGGTGTTGAGCCCAGGGTCTCGCCCTAATAGGCTCTCACTGTTGAGTAAGTCCACTGTTGAAGAAATGAGTGCTGTGAGGACGGCTCACACGTGGAAGGTGGTTATCACAGTGCCAACTCACAGCAGGCACTGCATGTGAGCTCCAAATACATGAAAATCCAAATCCACAAGAAAATTGAAAATATGTGAACACATCATTACTTTACAAAAGCATAAAATGTGAACCTATATATTATGTATGTAAATATGTAATAGAGATAGATGAAAAAAAGAGAAGCATATAGGATAGATTGCTTAACAGACTTTGTTTTTGCTAAAGCTGTTTAAGTCCGTACGAGAAAAAAGACAAACTCAAACAATAACGACAATACACATCCCTAACCAGAGAGGGCAAAGGGGAGAAAACACATGCAAATACCAAGGCAGGAAGGAGAGAAGAACATGGTGGAAGTCAAACCTCATTCATTCACTCATTTTTTTTTTCTTTAAAGCATTTCCTTGGCACGAATCATGTGCCAGGCACTGGGATATAACGGTGATGAGATAGGCACTGTCTTTGCAGAGGGTTCTGTCGGGGTGGGAAGATACTCCCCACCTCCTGGTTGGCCACCTGAACTAGAGAACTGCCTCCCTCTGGGGAGGAAGGCTGCTGCCTGGCGGGCCTGAGGTTAGTCACCGGCCCTGCCGCTCTGCGGGATTCTGCCCGCAGCCAGAGCCCTGACCTGATCCTCTTACTACTGCCCCAGCTGGTCCTGTGTCCAGAGCCAACCTGGTAGTGGAGGGGAGGACAAGGAGTTCCACCCGCACGGTGCTCACCTCCCCATCAGTGTGACCTCCCATCACAACCGCACAACATACCCACTGCACACATCACATGAGTTTAAACATAGGAGCCACCACAGCTTAGATGAAAAGTGTGGCTTCCAGTTTTAGAATAAGCTGTTGGTTCTATCTTAAAATGGCATAGTTGACATCATCCCTGCCCCAGGGGCACCAAAGGGACAGGTCTGGCAGGCAGCTGAAGCTGCACAAAGCGGGAGGCATTAGGCTGAGAAATCTTTGGGGAGAAGACACATGAATGGGGATCCCTAATGTCTAAAATACCTCAACAGTGGGACTGACTCTTCCCAATGCTGTCTTGAGGCAGTGTGGGAGCCTTTACCTGGGTGCCTTGGGTTAAGCGTATGGAAAAGCCCTGCCCCTGTCACAGGCATGCCCTGCCCACACCTCAAGGAAGGGAAGGAGGAGCCTGATACACGTACCGAGAAAATGCCCAGGCCACACGTACACTCAGAGGCCCCGTGGGTACAGCAGAAGGCTCCTCATTCCTGGGACAGCAAGGCCAGGGTCCCCAAACCTGTATTTTTCAAAAGGTCCAGAGGTGATTCACATGCTCTGTTCCAGCTTTGGTAGTCATTGGAAATATGGACCAAACACTGCTGTCTTTGGAATCAGAAAGATCTGGGCTCCAATCCCAGCTCTGCCACTCATTAGCTCTGTGACTTGGGCAAATAACTTAACCCCCTGAGCCCCAGGTTCCTTACCTATAAAAATGGGAACAACAATGCCCACATCATAGGGTTACGAATGGGAAGGTGACCCTACAGCACGCGGAGGGCCCCATCTTAACACACATCACATGTTGTGATCACTGGTTTACTGGGCCACGTGCACTGTCACTGGACATACCTAGAGGAGGGGTGTCCGGTTCGGTCTTTTATCCCTCGCTTTTAGCCCAGGGTCTCGCCCTAATGGGCACTCACTATGTTCACTGTTGAAGAAATAATTGTTGTGAGAATTGGTAGTACATGGAGGGTGGTTACCATAGTGCCAACTCACAGTAGGCACTTCATATAAGATCCCCTAATACACGAAAATGTAGATTAAAACAAAGTACAAGTAGTAGCTTTCCTAAGTGGGCACTTCTCTGCTTTCTCCCTGTCCTTGAATTAAAACTAGTCCACTTACAAGAATCCTATGGGAGCACATTGTTTAAGGAACAACGGCTGATCAAGGAGAGGCCACCGCTGCTTGATTTCTATCTGTAACCGACCTCCGGTTTCAACAGTACAGGGCCCAGCCGTACCTCCTACAATGGAAGGTGCAAAGTCTCAACACATGGCTCCGCTCACAGTGACCCTCAGAACCACTCACCCCACAGGCTGGCGCGGTCCTGCAGCAGCCACTAATAACGGAACCATTTCAGTTCTCCTTGGAGTGGCAGTTGGCAGTGGCAAACAGGAAGTTGCTTTGAAATAGGGTGTGGTTGTGCCCTGTCCATATATGCGTAGAGAGACACACACTTTACCCCCATCCTCTCTAGTCTCCTTCTGTTCCCTCCTGCCCCTTTCTTTAGGAGCAAAAAGTCAGAACTATTTTGGTGAAAACAAAGCTCTTTAAATGATTTAAGATCCATCATCAACACCATACAAACAAAAGCCTAGGGCAGAAAGGCATCTAAAACATAGCGTCAGTCACTCACGGTGGCATTGACTTAGTAACTGCATGTATGAGCATGTGGCAGCTTTGCCCGGTCTTTCTCCGCGAGCACACAGGAAACTACACCTGAGCTAGAAAGCAGGCCAGGTACACTGCCAATCATCCTAGTGGGCTGGCCACTGCCATTTCCTCAGGGCCCACCGTGTGCCCACACTGGACCCAGGACTATCCACGAACAGGACAGAAGGAAAAACACAGGTCGCTAGTTTCAAGCAATTTTTACAGTTTGAGGAAAAGAGGCCTGAAACATTTCTTAACACCAATTACATATACAAATGACAAAGAAAAATAATTGCCGAAGAAATAAATGCATAAAATGTAGTCGGAGCTGCACATAAATGCAGAGAAGTGGGGGTGACGAGTTGGTGAGGTTCACTACCGCTGGCTTCCTGGTGCTATGAGAGGTGTGCTATAAAATTTTCCACTCCACTCCTACCCAGGCCCTGAGGCTTGCGCCTCCAGAAAGGCTGTCCAAAATAGACTGGTCCCCAACCCAACCTCCTACTACTGACCTCTTTCTGAGGCAGCTCCTCTCCCCACTCCAAGCCTCAGCCCTGCTTCTGCTCTGGCACCAGCCCACAGCCCAGGAGCACCAGCTCTGCTAAAGCTTGGACTTGCTAACTGGATTGTGAGCTGACAGCACGCTCCGCCTGCCAGGCTCTCTCTTCCGTGACCTGGGCCCAGCCCCACGCCATCCTGTGTGGCCAACATGCCCTGTGCTCACACTTACACATCCCGGGGAGGCAGCCTTGCTGTTAGGATAAGGAGGCTGAGCCCGTGACACGCTGCTGGGCAATGCGACTCGTGGGAGACGTTTCCTGGCTCCTGGCAGAGGGCCCTGGCCAGTCAGAACGCACCACTTCCCCTTTAAGAGAGCACGCCCAGATGCGATTAGGGAAAGGCAGAAAGAAAAGCCCGGAACAGTCAGGGTTGTCCTGAATTTGGCAGATGAACTTGGCTTTTCCTGAACCATACACACGAGGTGTGGTCAGAGGCAGCGGGCTCCTCTGAGGCTGATGGGAGTCCCTGTTGGGGAAGGGCCGGGCCTTCCTGAAGCCCCACAGCGTGATGGCCCACGTGCAGGCTGCTGGGCCCCAGCTCCTGGAGCTGCTGTCCCCCTTGGCCTGGCGCGGCAGCCTCAGGGCTTTCCACCCCCCCTTCCCTCAGGGCCTGTCCATCCCGATGGGCAGAGTCCACCACGATATCTAGGACTCTGCTGTGTAGAGAGCAGAGACGTCATTAGAAAGATTGAAAAATACTTTTGTGGGATATTTTAACTGTCAATTCAAGCAGGGAATTTTCATTCATTCTATATATTTCAAAAGTTTATGCCCTGCTCTTGGCAAGGGGTGGGGGAGTGTGAAAAATAAACCAACAAACCATGGTTCACAAAAGGTCATGTGTTGTACAATTCCATTGATATGAACTATCCAGAACAGGTAAATCCATCGAGGCAGAAAACAGATTAGTGATTGCCAGGGGCTGGAGGAAGAAGGAAGTGGGGAGTAAGTGCTTAATGGGTAGAGGGTCTCTTGTGGGGGTGATAAAAATGTTCTAGAACTAGGTAGGGGTGATGGTTGCACAACATTGTGAATGGACTCAGTGTCACTGAGTTGTATGCTTTAAAATGATTAATGATTAATTGTTAAGTGAATTTAACCTCAATTTTTAAAAAAACACCCAGTGGTTGAGTGTGTTCTAGGCAACTTTATCTTCTACTAGAATCTCTCCTGTGTTACATCCAACATTTCTTTGTAAAATCTGGCTATTATCTGATAAATCTTTAGTTGGCCCTGGCTGAAGAGTTTATGCCTTTTTAATAAGGGAAAATAAAAGCTCACCGTTAAGAAACAAAAGCTTCCACGACCCAGAAGTATGGCTCTTATAGAGCATTTCAGACTGTCTGGATATGGTATCATCTCAAAGCATGCCACCTAAGCTAGACAGTGCCACCTGGTCTTTATGAAGCTGTCTCAGGTTGGGACCATCTCGTCAGCCGCTGGACAAGGTAACCAAAGCCAGAGAGAGTGAGTCTCCCACAGAAGAATTATTTAGAACAAGACTTCAGGCTCTGGGTTCTTGGCTTCCTTTTCCCCTCTTGTAGAATTTCTTCCCAGGATGGAGAATTAATCAGTTTCTGCGGGATTTTCTGAGGGGGCTGTGCTAGTTGGCAAAGCAGAACTGGTTTCTACAGTTTCATTTCTTTGGAATGGAGCCAGTGGGAATGAGGGGGGTGACGTGACCACCCACCTGACCCAGTCCGCTGGAGGGAGCATCCAGCCTCTCTTTCTATGTCAGCTGCAGCTCTGGCCAGAGATAACCTGCTCCTGAAGGTACGGCTGTGAGCCTCGTCCTCCGGACCCTAGGCCCGCGGGGCAAAGGCTCACAGGCACACTTCCCCACTCAGTCAAGAGCAGGCCTGCTGGTTGTTGCAATACTTAGAAGAAACACAGGTGACCTGGGAGCCTGAGCCTTTTCTAGAGACAAATGTGAACAGCTTTCCTAGAATCTGTTTACTGAAAGTTCCAGGATGACCTGGAAGACAGAGATGTGAGCATCTGCCATGGGCCAGCTCTCCCAGAGCCCTTGGGTCCTTCTGGAGCACCTTTCCGGCCTTTTCCACCCTGTTCTCTCTCCTCACCTCAGGTGCCAAGGTATAAGTAGGTGGCCTAAGTTCTCAGCAAACAGGTGGCTTACGAGAGTAAGATACAATGTTTGTACTGCTCTAGCATTTGAGGAGCATGAAGTTTGGAACCTTAATTCTAAATACAAAAACAAGCAGGCTCAACCCAATCAAAAAATGGGCAAAGGGCTTTGTAATACACATTTCTCCAAAGAAGGTATACATACAGCCAACAGCATATCAAAAGATGTTTGATATCATTAGTCATTAGGGAAATGCAAATCAAAATCACAATGAGATACCACTTCATACCTACTAGGATGGCTATTAAATTAAAAAACAAAAACGAAAAACCAACACCCTCCAAAACCCAGAAACGGAGACCCTTGGGCACTGTTGGTGGGAATGGAAAATGGTGCAGCCTCTGTGGAAAACAGTATGGTGGTTCCTCAAAATATTAAACATAGAACTACCACGTGACCCAACAATTCTACTCCTAGGTATATGTCCAAACGGACTGAAAACAGGTACTCAAACAAATTCTCATATATGAATGTTCATAGCAGCACTCTATGCAATAGCCAAAGATGGAAATAGCTCAAGTGTCCATCAATGGATGAATGGATAAACAAATTGTGGTCTATACGTACATACCGTGGAATATTATTCAGCCTTAAAAAGGAATGAAGTACGGATACCTGCTACAACGTAGATGAATCTAGAAAACATCCAAATGAAAGAAGCCAGAAACAAAAGGCTGCATATTGTATGCATTATTCATTTGAATTGTCCAGAGCAGGCAAATCCATAGACACAGAAAGCAGACTGGTTGTTGCCAGACACCAAGGGGATGGGGAAGGGGAACTAACTGTTTAATGGGCATGAAGTTTTATTTTGGAGTGACGAAACATTTGGAACTAGACAGAAGTGTGGCTGCACCACTTGTGAGTGTATTCAATGCCACTGAATTGTTCATTTTAAAATGGTTAATGTTATGCTACATGAATTTCACCTCACTAAAACAAAACAAAACAAAAAAAAACAACCCAAAAATCCCCCTACAGAATATAAGGGCTAGGACAACCCATAAACAGAACAATCAGTTTCAGGATAACTGAGAGTTTACTTTCTTGGAATCACTTAAGAGAGGTAATTTTTAAGTTAAGGTAATTAAGGCGGCCAGCAGGAGGGAGCATACAGGTACTCCCAGACAGCAGCTCTCAAACATGGCCAATGCAGGTCCAGGAAGAAGTGTTAATTGGTCTGAAACAATAACCCCCCCGCCACACACACACACAGGCAGGCTGCACCTGCTATTTACCAATGGCACACTGAGGCACAGCTCCCCTGTGGCGGCCCCCCCATCCCTGGTACAGCCGGCATTTCCACCAAAGGGACCCAGGTGTTAGACCTTGAAGTGGGACAGAGTAACAGACTCCTAACAGGCAGGAAGCAATGTCACAGGTAATCATTCCCCGCTAAGCCCTGTCGGCCCACTTGCAGGGCTGTGGTCCACTCGTCAGCCTCCACCCAAGGGGCTGCCTAGCCTGGCAAGTCCGCTGCAGGCCCCTGAGTGGATGGTGCCTTCCAGATGCACACCAGCTGAGAGTTCTTCCCTCCGCGGAGCTGCTCTCTAATGCCAGCATGGCACTCCCATTTCTGCCCCATGGGCATCACTTTGAACCACTCTGGTTCCCCTTCCATGGGGCACCTGGCCAAATATTTGGTCCTCGGAATCTCTTTCTCCACATTAAATGTCCCCCAGAGGTCTTTTTTAACCATTCCGCACAAAAGATCATTTTCACTATTCCTCTTGATCTCTGGATCCTTTTTGGCTCTTACTGTCCTTCCTAAACTGTGGAACTCAGAAGGGAGAACATTACAGATGGGGTCGGAGCAGCTTCTAGCTGTTTCCTCCTATTAACGCTAAAAACCCAATCTAGATTTTTTATTTCTGATAGCTGCATCACCCCTAAGTCTTTTTCATACACTTTGCTGCCAAGCTGCTTATCCACAGGTATCCTTGGAAATGCCATCTTGTTGGAGTCAGTCTGTTCTCCTTCCCAAACCTACCACCTGAAAACTTGATAAGCCTGACAACTACTGCCATTCCTCTTCCAAATCCTCATTTATAATGTGGAAGAGGATGGTGCCAAGTGTGCAACTTGACACATCCCCCAGCGTGGCAGCGACCTGTGAACAGCACTTTGAAGTGTGACTCTACCGAGCCACCTGCCATTCAGGGCAGGTGTGTCACTCAGCCCACGTTTCTTCATCTTGCCTGGTAAGGATCTCATGAGGCTAACACTAGCCCCCTCTGACCAGTGGTTGAAGACATTAAGTGTAAAACTCTTAGAGCAGCGCATTGCACACAGCGAGCTGTCAAATGTTGCCCTTACAACTTACAAGAAATACAATAACAGAAAAACAACTGGTTTTCCAAGTCTCAGACAAACTACCCTGCTTATTGGCATCCAAATACAGATATTAGGCAGCTGAAATCAATAGAAAGAGCACTGGTATCCAAGAGCTGGAGTCTGAATCCTGGCTCTCGTTCCAGAATTTCCACGCTCTGAGGTTAACAATACCTACCTTCTAGGGCTATAGGGGATAGTCAATGAGATCAGGCATGTAAGAGGTTTAAAAGTTGAGTCAGGCCAAGCAAATAAACAAACAAAGAAAGAGTATTATGATTATTACTGTTATAAGTCTCTCAAAGAGACCATTCCCATTGCCAGAAACCTGCCTGTTAAGCCAAGGAAGACCCTGCAGCTGCAGTCCAGCTGCCAGACGGCAGTCTTTCAGCACACAGCCCCTGGACCGTGGCATCAAACAGATTCCTGGTCTGCTCTCCCAGCAGCAATCACATTCTCCTATCTCAGATGCCGGGGTAATAAAGGGTAGTGGATCCTCCCACCAGCCTGCAGAAACACATTGTCTCTCTGTTGTCACCTTGTTGAGACCAGGATCTGAGTAATATGCAGCAGGTAATGAAGGGCTGGGAGGGCTGCTTTTAGCTCCCCTGTGGCTTGACCCCAACTAATCCTTGGGTTTCTGTCCTGAATCGCAGTTTCTAAGAACTGGCTTTTGGCTCTGGTGTTCTCAGGGCAGGCCCCCCCGAAACCCTGTTCTTGTCTCAGCTGAGGATGTTTTACTTCAGGGAAGAAATGGTCTTCATTGAGAAAAGATCTGGAAAGAAATATTTGCAAAAGGCTGTTGGAGGCCAACCTGCAGGCCTCTAGCATCTCGGGGTCAAAAATATCCCATAGCAGGCGCAGAGGGAGAGAGAAGAACTGGCATGGCCTACCCTATGCTCCTGGGAAAAGAGCAGCAGTTATTATAAAATGTGAGGCAATAACTGGCTAAATTCTCCTCTCCCAAGCCATGTAAGGTTCCCAACTTCCAGGGGCAACGAACACTGAGGGCAGATTTTAATATATATATATATATATATATATATATATATATATATATATATATATATATATATATATCAAAACACTGAGAGGAGCATGCCAATGAATCTATTAAGAGACGAGGGAGTTTGCTCGAAAAGCCACTGGAAGGAAGAGGCCCAGAGGGAAGGGGAGGTAACAATTTTTGTCGGATGAATTCTGGAGCCCAGTGGTCTGCAGGCTATTCTCAGTCACTCTACCCCTACCACAGTCTCCCCTCGAGACAGGTAGGCTGCTGAAGTCACCTAAAAATCACCCCAGGACACATGAATGCTAACTCAGACTTTCATAGCCATTGGTGACTTCTGAACATGTTCTTTTCTTTCTCGCACTGCATTTCCTTGACTGTGTACCCACAGAGGAGACAGTGCCTGGTTCTATACACGCACACGTGCAGGAACAAGCCACAGATGAATCTCTACATGGCGGTTCCTGCAGTGTTCTGATGCTTAACTGAGTTCCGGCAGGACCAGGCTTAGCTGATTGGTATTATGAGCTGCATTCTGCACCTAAGTTCCTATGTTGAAGTCCCAATCCTCAGGACCTCAGAATGTAACTGTATTAAAAAATAAGGTCTTGAAAGAGGTGAAAAATGAGATGGTTGAGGGGCCCTAATCCAATATGACTGGTGTCCTTGTAAGAAGAGTATGAGACACGAGGGGGTGTGTGCACAGAGGGACAAGCATATGAAGAGGCAGCAAGACGACAGCCGCCTGCAAGCCCAGGAGAGGGGCTTCAGGAGAGACCGACCCTGCCACATCCTGATTGTGGACTCCCAGCCTCCAGAACTGTGAGAAAATTAATTTCTGTTGTTTAACTACCCTGTGGTATTTTGTTATGAAAGCCCAGGCAAATTAACACAAATGGTTTACCTAAAAACTGTTCATGTTCATTGGATAAGGGAGAAAAAGTAAAGTATGGAGGGAGGGCAGAGGACAAGGGACTCCTAACCCCTGACGTAACATAGATGAAATGCAGCTTCCTCCGTGGTCTGTGGAATGCCACACTGATTCAAACTGTAGCAAGGTCAAGGTGGAGACAGTGTCCTGGTCCTTGACATCTGGTAAATCCTGCTTGCCCTGGAGGCCTGGCTAGGTAGCGTACAGGTACACAGCAGCTGGTCTGAAACAGTGACGTGACTTCAAGCCACCGACTGGTGGAAACCAACTCCTTTTCTCAGCTTACTTTCTTACCCTGTGGGTTCTGATGAATCTATTTGTCATTGCTGTCCTTCCAGAAAAAGATACGACGGTGGGGGTAAGTGGGCTAATGGCAGAGTGAGGTAGCCACCAGCACATTCACAGGTTTGACAAACTGACTCAGACCATCTGGCCCAATGCTGCTTTTCACCAGAGATCCACCCAATCTCTGGGTTTTGCCTGGATACCTTGGTCCTCCCTCAGTCTCCCAGGCCCTGCTGGACCCTGGGCTTCCCACTCACTGTGGGGCAGGTCAATCCACTCCCCTGGGGGCCAGGAGAGAGAGGGACCCACAAATGCTCACTGCTGCTAAGGGGCCCTGACAGATCGTTTAACAGTGATCAGTCCCACAACAGATATACAGCAGGTGCCAAAAAAATGTCACACACATTTTAAGAAAGGAAAAAATACATATTAAAATTATGTTGACGGTAACCACTTTGAGAACCTCTTGTAATTTCAGAAGTCAAATGTGACTTGTATTCATCTTTTGTTATTGGTATATACTGAGTATTACAATTTTAATAGTTTTTTCCTTTCTTAAAATGTGTATACATTTTTTTGGCACCCTCTGTATCGTTGAGCTCTCTTCTGCTGGAGGGGGCGGTGGTGTTGGGAGTCTGAGGTAGGGAAATCAAAGCAAGGAAGGAGGGTATTTGAAAGTATTGTCAGGCTGACGAGAGGAGGGGCTGGGAGGGGCAGAACTGACAGGCGGGCAAACGGTAGCGCCTTCACTTTCCCAAGGATAGCAGGGTGGGCAGGCTTGGCCAATTCAAATGCAAAAGCCCAAGGACAGGAGGACTGAGAATTCTTTCAGTATTTACCACCATCCCTTTCCAACAGAAAGGCCTGGAGGGTCCCTTCACATCTCTTCATTCCCTCTGGCCATGAGGTTATTTACACAGTGGGGTGAGAGCCCCCATAATCACTGCAAGCTGAGAGGCACAAAAACCAACAGAAAACTCAAATCTGAGGCCTTCAAAAGGATAGAATAGGACTCCAATCCTATCCCAAACTGAACCATGAGAGGAGAAAAGCGGAAGTGTAATGGGCCCCATCCACGGGGCAGGTCTGAATCATTAGACCAGTTTCCAACATCTGCCTTCAGCCACTTTGCCCAGTTTGGAAGGGCAAGGAGGAGGCCACAGTCTGACGAACACAGTCCAGCCTGAGGTCAACCTCCCCATCTCCACCGAGGAAGCCAAGTCCCATCTCCAGCCTTTTCTAGTGGGACCCAAGGGTTAGACTTATCGTTCACCAGCTCAGTGGGGTTAGCATGAGAAAGCTCAGGGCCTGCTCTGGAAAGCAAGGCAGCCCCATTACTATTCTCTGCAAGCAAGGTTAGAGGAGACCAGAAAAACAAACTCCCCCCTCCCCACCCCCCAGCCACCCCTAACTTCATATAGATGAGAGAAACATGGAGGAGAAAAAGAAATCTGCTCTTGGCAGCACTCAGCAGTTATAACTACGCCAAGCCGCGGCCTAATGGCCACATTTAGTTCCTTGGAAATTTCCGTTTCAACTCTCCATTTTCATTTGTGTGTGTGAGTCGTGATGGTGAGGGGAGGTTTGGGCCTGTCTGTGAGGGACCTAAGGACCAGGATCAGGACAGACTCCCTACTTAGACGGTCTTTCACACGGCGCAAAGGAGGCTTACCGTTTCGCCCTCCTTTTTGATTTGTTTGGTTTAAAATATTTAGCCAGAGGCACAATGAAGTGTCTCATTTACGACATTCTCCTGGACCATTAGTCTGGGACTCCACGCTCGTTACGCTGATGAACGTGGTACTTACCCATGCAAATTCCGGGAGCTGCAGACAGAGAAGGGAGGTGCTCAAGGTAAGCTGTCAAGGGCTGATTTAATTACACAGCCCTCAGTGGGCAAAGCGGAGCAGTTTTTAGCCAACTGTTCTAGTAAATATTATGGGAAACCCTTTCATAGAGTGCTAATTCTGGCTTCGTGATTTCAAACCTTGCCCAGCTTTAGTTCTCATTCAAACATGCACTGGGCCCCCAAAGATGCTACCGCCAGGCCAGAAAATCAAACAGAAAATGCATTAACGTGATGCCACCTTGCAGTTGATTATCATTTTTTAGTGTTATAAACACCTGAGTATTACTATCATTTAGGTGAGGACAAACTTTGAAAACCCACTAACTTTCCTGCGGCCATCCTTCCCCTGCCCCTCCCCCCAGGTTCTCAGAGTCCTGCCAAGGCTTCTGGGCAGCCTGGGGATGGCCAGCGAACACTGCTCCTGCGGGTTGGGCAAAACAACGACTGCAAACCCACTCTGGACATTTGAAACAATACCCAATCACGGCATGCACCCTCCCAGAGCGCCTCCGAGGAAATGGCATCGTTACTTTCATTTTATTCCGTTTGTGACCGACCAAAGGAAAACAACACGTTCTAAGACAACTATCAGGATATCTGAGATCAGCGGCCGGAGAGCGTGCTCTGGAATGTTATCAAATGACCTCGCGGAGAAATTAATTTTCAGGAGCTAAAATAGCCCTGTGCTGCGCACGCACTGCCATTTCTCCAACTGCAGAAACGATTTCACTTTCCACAGTTAGAACAGAAAACACTCACGCATCCCCGTTTCTTCAAGAAAGTCTATAAATAACCCAGGATCAGCAAAATTATGCAAAACATCCTGCTAGAAGAAGAAATGTAAACTAAAACCACTTACAGAGACTCAGGCTGCCAACTTAATCTGATTCTACGACGACTGTAAACATGCTGTACTTTTGGAACCTGAAGCAATCCACATTAGCACGGATGCCGTCACAAAAAAGAAAAAAAAAAAGAAACGCAAGCAAGAAAAACCCCAACAACTAAACAACAAAAGCCTGGCCCGATGGGAGCCCCGAGGTTCTGTGTGCTGCGTGGTCCAGGACCCAGGGCTGACCAGCTGCACTCAGTACCGGCTATCCTAGCTTGCACACGCCAACTGTTTTGACTACAGGCACTTGTTAAACACAGAGTTTCAGGTCCTACCAGTTGGACACCAGAAGTTCATAGAACTGACCCAGTGCCAAGAACAACAAGCACAGAAAGCGAAACGGCTGCCTCGTGCGCCGTGTTTTTGTTAACTGTTTATGCAAGTCCCAAAGCAATTGGGTAACAATCAAGAAGAAAACAGAACTTAAATAACAAAAGCAAAAGATTACCACCTTGAAGGAAATGCAGACGTTGGCAGAGAAAGGACAGACGTCAACCTAGTTTATTGGTGGGGTGGGTGGGGGGTTTTCAGAGATAATCAGTGGGGGGAGGGGCAGCGATCACATGACAAACTGCGGTTATTAGCAAAAGGAACTGGGTGCTTCCTTGAAGCATCTTTTACTTAGAGATTGACTCAAGAGATTTTGCAAATGAAGAGGCCTTGGTACACATCTGGGGTGACTGCAGCAGCATTGGAATTTGGAAGCTGGTAAATCCCACAGGAGAAAAAAGGGGCGTGCTGAATGGAGTTTTCAAGACACAGGAAAGTTCCCTGCTGGGCGCAGTGAGGCCATGAGCCACGCAGGAAGCAAACGGAGGGAGGGGACAGTGTCCCTGGGCTGTTTTTGACCTGGTCCTGAGGAAGGTTTCCCTTGCCCCTTTAAGTTTAGGGTTGCTGGGGGTCAACCTTTCTCCCTTTCAACCCTTTCTCCAGCAGGACTGGACCTGTGCTGTCTTGAGGTGACAGTGACCAAAGTATTTTCATCTGGCAGATTCACTTTTACTGTCGTTCCCCTGGTTCCGGGGGCCACCAGTGCAATGGTGGTGGGTATGAACCCACACAATGGCTGCCACTTGGCTCCCAAGGGAACCCACATTTTATTACAAACTATATATAGAAATGGTTTCACTGGGATCCGAAATGGAGCCCCATCAAGTAAGGTGCAGCAGCTGCCTGACAGATTCTGAGAGAAGAGCAAAGGCAACTCAGAGCATCCAAGACACAGGACAGAACAGGGGAGGAGGAAGGCTAGGTTTGGGTGACAAGAAGGGGGAAGGGACGCCCTAGAGAGAAGCTTCAGGACAAGCAAAGCGAGTCTTATACCAGCCCTGGCCTCGGGCGGCAACTGACTACTTAAAGCGGCCCCAGAACTGTTGTGACCCTGCGGCCCACGTGGAACTCCATACTTTCCTGGTCTCCTTCACGCATCTTCTGTTAGGTTGGTGCACAAGTAACTGCGGTTTTTACAATTATTTTTAACCTTTTAAACTGCAATCACGTGTGCAGCAACCTAATATTATTTGATCTCAGAAGCATTCTGCAGGATGAGCGCGGCTGGTATTAGCCCCATTTAACAAAGGAAGAACACTGAAGCTCAGAGAAGCCTTGGTCTCAGCCCTGCACATGATGACTTGTGCTGGGTGGTGCTTTATTGATATTATTCGCAGAGCACTTGAAAGTGGTGGGCTTTGTGAGTCCCACCTTCACAGACAGGTGAATTGAGATTTTGGAGAGCCCACAAATCACGTCCAAGGCCACACTGCAAATCGTGAACAGCACTGGGGCTCCCAATTCCTAACGCAGTCCTTGCTTGTTTCTATTACTTTACAGACTACACGAAGACAGAATGAAAGAAGCCAGTAAAGTTGTTTTATTATAAAAGCACATCATCTCCATTGATTTCCTCAAAACTCCCTGTCTTCAGGTTTTTCTGTACCGGTTCACAGATTGCAATTCCCTCACGCCGAAGGGTTGGTTCCTCTCCACACTGAGGCCAAGCTTTGGACGTCTGTACTTCAGAGCTACGATTTCAAGGGAAAGCAACCATCTCCACCTGCAGCCTGTCCTTCTTTGATTCGATTAGTTCACCCACGTGCTGACCTTGGCTCCTCACCTCACCCTAGCCTAAGAAGCCAGAGCGGAATGTCCTCACAGGCCTGTCAAGCTGTCCATCCCATAGCCTGCTTCTCCCAGCCGTGCGGACTCGCATGTGGACGGAGGCTGGCTCAGCACACAGCTTGGCGGATCTCTTCTGCAATGTGGTGTTTAAGTTAGGATTTTGCTGAATTGGTTTGCAAGAGGCCCCTGAAAGTAACGGGCCACGTGAAGAGTCCCACTGCCATGTGCCTTGTCTGTGCCGAGTGGGCACACTCAGCTTGATAGGGTGTGCTGTTACTATTATGTGACACACGTGAGCAGGTTCACTGCAGGTTTGGGGCATTTCCTCTGAGGGAACACGGCAATGAGTTACTACATATTCCACGGGGTTTTGCAGTGTTGAATGGAGGCATCTTGTCAGGAGTCCAAGTACTCTGGACCCTGCCCAGCGACGCCGAATGTGCAATGCAAGAGGGGAGATGGTCAGGAGGTGATGCTTAGAAAGTTCTGCCACAACCTCGTGAATCTACTTCTCCTCCTACTTGCTCCCTGAAAACACAACACAACAAAACACAGAAGCAAAGGCCAGACAAGCTGGGTGTCAAGCTGGCCTTTATGTGGAATGTCACTAAAGCAGCCCAGGTCGTAAAGACTAATCACATCTCCTGGTAGGTGACGCAGCTCTGTGCTTCGATGAGATACACAGGTGGTGCCTCTCCCTGGTTTATGTGAGGTTGTTTTGGTAACCACATGACATTTGCGTCCACGCTGCCTGAGGAGAATATGGGGACTGGGTACATCAGAACAGTCTCGGCAGGAAAACTCGTCTGCTCACAGGATACAAAGTGAGTAGAATACAGTATTTCCACATACCTTGTGGCTCCTCTGAGCATAGAGACTTTTTTTTTTTAACCCAAAAAGTAGGGCACACGGTTTGACAAGCACTGGCATATTTAGGGAAGACAGGTAGGCAATTTAAAATCAGAACATCTGAAAAATCTGTGAGGAATGGTCACCAAACTTGTAATATCAAATTAGTAAAAGTGGGCTGATAGGGGATATAGGACATTAGCAGAAATGTGTTGTAGTGAGTACTGGCGTGCTTCACAAAGGTAGTTCTACCACAGACCAGACAAATCCTGCTTTTGATACGGTGGGTTTGCGAAGGCTGGTGAGTGTACGACACCCAGCCCTTGAGGACGACAACCTCGATGGAGACAAAGCTGGGGCTCTACGCCCACACTCTGGGCATTTAGACACCCCCCTCCCCCCAGGGAAGGGAGCTTCATCAGAGTACATATAAAGAGGAAGAAGTGGATCAGAGACCAGTGAGGACTTTAAAACATGGCCTGGATATGTGCAAAGCTGATAAAAAAACAAAAAACCACGATGGAGCCAGGAAAGGACGGAGGCCTAAACTGTCCGTAGACTGAAAGGCAGGGTAAGCATGTCAGCGGCTGTGGCAGCCACTGGCTGCAGAGTTGGCTTTACCGTGATGTTTTCCTGCACACTTCCAGGTCAGAACCTAGGGCTCAGCTCCATGCTCACCATTTTTGCCGTTACCTGGGTTCACAGGGACTGAGCTGGCCTGCCTGACCTTACCTGGCTTAGACTTAATCCTCTGTGACGTGGGCTCATGGCCAAAGCCACGAGGCCAGTTTTGTACATATAGGGTCCACATACCCTAGATTTTTCAGGACAGTGCCAATTTCAATCAGCCTCAGCCAGTACTGCACCACTATTTGCATAACAACTTTATAGTGAAGGACAATAAATGCAGTTGACTGAAATCTGGGTCACTGGACTGTCAGTTCCTTGAGGGCCAGTTCTGAGTCTCTTATCTTTGTGGGCCAATCCCTAGCCAGAGCACGGAACCTTGCTGTGCATTGTGAATCCCTGTTTTGAATGACTGAAGTTCCTGTTAATGTGCAGCACAAAGATATATGCATACCTTAGCAGGTATACCTGAGATACATATCTTTATGTTAGAGATGTATCAAATTTGGTGTTTTCATTAATTAAAATTTTATTTTAAAATTTTTATTTTAAATTTTTTAGGTTTCTACCCCCAATGTCAAATTTGGTGTTTGTGATTCAAATTAGGGAGAAGGTAGAAAGGCTTTCCACTTAAAATTTAAAATACTAAATCTTCAAAAAAATTGTCAGTACTTTGTAACAGGAATCTTTCCAAAAGATCTTCACCCCACTGTCCTCTGTCCTCTTAAATGTTATACTTTGAACATTATTTGATCCTTGTTTTTTGATAACTCAAGGTCACTGTTAAAGGCATTCATTTTTGTACTCTGCCATAATGATGATGACTTCAGGGCCAACAAGTGTAGCTTTCACGCTTCCAAGTCTGCAATGAACTGCATATGCAACTTAGTGTGCACATGTGGGTGTGAGACAAATTCCAAAGGATACTATTTGCCTTTAATTAAGTAAAAAAGCACTGATATTTTCTCTTCTCTTCTAGTCCACTGTTTAAAATGTTGGTCAGAACTCACTAAACTGATTGCCTCACCATCACGGGTGGTGCCGGCCGTGTGCAAACACTGCGAAAGGAGGCAGAGCTATAATATTTGCCTTTGCACAAAGGGGCCTCGGCTCCCCCACTTTCTGCCTTTTACTTTTATTTTCTACAGCCTGGTGTCACTTCTTTTTACTCTCAGGGCAGCCTCCATAGACCTGCTCAGAGCGCTAATGTGCCCAACTTGGAAATCCGACTGTCAAGCTTGCTAGCATGATGTATAAACTGGGCAAGCTTTTCTCAATGAAAGCCTGAAGGGTGGTGCCCCCATTGGTGCCGAGTGGGGCTTGGTGCCCTTCAAGTGCTCAGAGCTGCTGGCTGGCTTCCCCAGGAGCACTACTCAGTGGCAGAGCTCAGGATACTGAGGTGTTATTGAACGCGCCATGTGTAAACACCCGCACGTGTGCAGGAGTTTTTCTTTTTTGAAAGGAGGTTTTTGACAATTGGGCTTCAGGCTGGAAGAGCTATTAAATGACAGAGGCTCCTGGCAGCAATGTTGCTTCGTGAATGACCAGATCTGGGCTCCAGTGTAGGAGGAAGCCGTTCCTACAGTAACTGACCCCACTGCAGGCAGTTTGCACCATGCAGGGTCTGGGCTCTCTACCCTGAGCTGCCCTATGTGGGTCCCTTACAGCAACTTCTAGTCCACACGTCAGCTGTCAGGAGTCCTTCAGCCTAAGTGCAAAGAAGACAGACAGAGAGATAATTTGAAACTTCTCCTGGGGGATTGTGGCAAATGTGCTAAGTTTGTGTGTGTGTTGCGGGGTAGATATCTTATATTGATTTAAAAATATATCAAAAGGGGTAGATGGTACACCCCTAAACAAACCTAAATACCAGGCAATCCCCTGGGGAAGTAAACTACTGGCACATCTATTCAGTGGAATGCTGGGGAGCTATAAAAATGATGACACAGGGCTATATTTACTGAAATGTGTCCACAATTTTAGATGGGGAAAAAAAGCAGATTTCAAAGCAATGTCTATAGTAGGATTCCACTTTTATGTTTTAAAGATATATGCATATAGGTACATATGTATAACACAGAAATAAACACATACACAGAAAAGATTGGAAAGTTTTACACCGACGCTGAAATATTTACTTTCTTATATTTCCTGAAATGTTGGCAGTTTTTATAATGTATTACTTTTGTAATAAAAAAAAAACAAGTAATTTTCACTTTGAAAAAAGTAAAATTCTATATTATTATGCAATGCAGTACTTCTGTTTGGGGCACCCCACCCCATCCTCACCTCATCTGTGACTGTTCCCATGGGAATGTGTGCCTCAGCTTTGCGTCAACAAGGAGTACACGCACGCTGAGCTTTCACACTCGCCTCTCACTAGGTATGTCTTCTCATCAGATGATGTCTCTCTAAGAGTTCTACTCATATAAAGAAGGGTAAGTTGAATCTTTATTGGAAAATTTTTACATTAATGCATCTTAAGGCAAAGGAAGGGCTTCTGGTTTTACTTTTAAGGGTTATGGTCTCTTCTCTGATGGAGTTAAGAGGAAATGTAAATTCCCAGGCAAAGGGCTCGGGCGTTACTTATCTGGCAGAACAGGCTATGGTCTCTCGATTCTCCAAGGAGACGCGTGAAAGAGCTACCGTGATCTATATGCTGAGGCTGGTTTTCGCCCCAGTCAGAGCACAAACCAAGGCTGGGTTTAAGAACAGGAATAATCCCTAACTTGTCAGCGCTGCTCTCTCTACACAGTTTACTCACACCCATGGCAAAGCTGGTATCTCCCCCAAAAATGATGAGGGAGTGAGGGAGGGCAAGTGTATATTATTCTCAGTTTACAAATGAGGAAAATCAGATTTATCAAGGAGAGACGATTTCCCCAAGGCCACCCTAATGGGAACTGGTAGAGACAGAATTCAAACCCACTTCTCCTGGCCTTGTTCTCTTTGTTCTTTCTATGAATAGAGTAACTTTATCATCCTAACTGGACACCTCTGAAAGTGAAAGGGGGTGCTACGTGGACGGGCCCCAGGACGGGCCCCAGGAGAACAGGTGGAAGCTGTGACTGTCCCGAGCAATCCAGGATGTACGGTCACTTTAGATATAATCCAGCCCTCACCCCTCCCCTCCCACACATACAAGGAATCGTACCTCTTGCATAGGAGAGAGAACTGAAGCATGGTTACAGTGCCTGTAATTTACTGTAAAATACTTGTATATGTAAATAAGTAAATGAGAAAGAGAAAGCACTTGAGTATAACGGGTGTTTTACGGTGTCTGAGCCAGTCTGGGCTTTACCTCTAGGGGTGGTAAACTGCACTGGGCAACTGGCATTAACCCAAGAGGGTCAACTTTAAGTCCTTCTGCCATCTGTATAGTTTGATCAACCTTCTGAATATAAAAAAAATGGGATTTTGTTGGTAAAACGTGTGACTTAATATAATGAATGCTAGAAGTGGGTGCTTATCGGTGCAAATAAAGGATTTCAAGACAGGCAGCCTGGCCCCAAACCTTTAGAGACTTCCCCATCCTGGTAAAAAGAGGGCACTGGAACCCAGCGAGGCCTGTCTCTTTACCCTTCACCTTCGAGGCTGCTCTGTGTGCAGCCATTGCATCAGAAGCGCTGATGACAGCATGCTGCTGATTCGGGGACACAGAGTCCCCGAATATTCTCTGGAATATTCTTGCAGCTGCCTCGAGTGAACCTTTCATACAAGGTTTGATGGAACATGTCAAAGCAGAGAGGACTGGGACTTCAAGTTTACCAAATAGCTTGAGTGAACTGCTTTCTCCCTACTTGTTGATAAACATTTATTTGTTTGATAAATGCCTATATCCATGAGTGAGTTCAGTCTGACATCCATGAGTGAGTTCAGTCTGACACTCGCATTCATTATAACAAGTGAGGTTATGGAGGAGAAGCTAATCCTCCCCACCTCAGCTTTCTGCAACCTTCGACAGTGGCAACTGTTTTCTACTAAAAAGAACCTATGAGTTCTGCATGGGCAAGGCAGCTTAGGTCAGCCCACAAAGAATGTGCCTTTGGGTGAGTCTGAGATGAGTAGATTTCAGGAAGTGAGTCCCTTTTCCTCTTCACTAGATTAAGAGTGTGTGACAGATATGTGTCCAACGAATAAAATTAGGAATTCTGTTATTTCTAGAATCGATTTTATTAACTTTAACCTGTGATTGTTCTTTATTTCACTAACGATAACTGATCTTCATCTACCACAATCTATTTCTTGCCCTGGCTTGAGTTAATACTTTAAAAAGCAAGGAATAAACTGGTAAATGAAAACCACTGGGATTGTACAGTTTAATCCTCAGAATAATGTGATGAGGTTGGTATTATCACCCACATGTTTATTTATTTTATTTTTATTAAAATTTATTGGGGTGACAATGGTTAGTAACATCACATAGGTTTCAAGTGTACAATTCTGTAATACATCATCCATGTATCACACTGTGTGCTCACCAGTCACCTCCATGCTTAGATGAGAAAGTCCAGAGAGGTTAAAAGTTAAATTAGTGAAGCCAGAATTTGAACTTAGGTCTGTCTGACGCCAAGTCCACGTACGTACTGCTACCCAGAGTTAGCAATCACTCAGTTTTGCAGGGATTTTTTTTTTTTTTTTTTTTACACCACACTCTACTCGCTTTATGCCATGCGATTGAACACACACATCTCTGTGGCACTTCATCTTATTTTATCAAAAGCTTTTTTTGGGGGGGAAGCTAGATGGATGTTAGAATATATGAACCAGCTTTCCGGTTCTTTTGCTTTTAATTATTTTGATTGACATGTGGCATTGAGGGATGTCTAATGGCCTCTCGTGTCTTTGAGCTGCAGAAGAATCAGCCCCTAGGAATCTGTCACAGCTCTCCTTGTCTCTAGGGCACCAGGCGCGACGGCTCATTCTGATGCCCTCCCCCCAGGCATCCCGCCCTCCAGCCACCCTGGACTACTGAGAGCCTTTTGTTTCAAGCCTCTGTGACTCGGTGCACAGTGTTCTTTCCCTGGAATGCTCGGCCACCCTTTCATTCTTCACCTTGGTTAGCGCTTTGTTTTCTTTTTTCAAGACCCGGTTCAAACATTCCTACATCTAGGATACCTGGGAGACCCCGTCACCCTGCACCTCTTGCAGGTCCCCTTCTCAGTGCACACAGGACACACTGGACACACCTCCCCCTCAGCACGTGGCACAGGACTTGGTAACCATGGCTGCCTGGCCTCCCTTTTCCACTACGCCATAAAGAGCCAAAGTCAGGGAGCTTGTCTTAGTACTGGCACACAGCAGGCACGCAAAGTGCGTTAGACAATGAATGGACAAATCAGGAAATAATTAGCCAATCCACAGTAAAGAAAGAGAAACGCAGGGATCAGTGGTTTGAGGGCTAGCTAACCTTAATTACTTGTCTTAGCCAGCACACTCAAAAATGATTTTTCAAGCCTAAGAGCATGATAGTGGGTTTTTATGAGAGGCAACAGACTATTTAATTCTGAGTGCTCTGCTCCTTTGCCTGTTATAGAAAAAAACCACCTCTGGAGAGATTTTTCCCAGCGCAGTCAGTTCCCACTCATGGGTGCTGTGCCAGCCACCGGCAATCCCTTGGGAGCTCGGGGTGATCCGACAGCACTCCCGTGACAAGGCTGCACTGGCTGTTCCAGGGTGCCCATTTAAGCTGAGAAGTTAGCAGATTCCAGATGCAGGCCAACACCTGACCTGAGTAAGCCACAGCTTCATCCGTCTGTGGGACTCTGGCCTAATGAAATAAACAATTCCCAGCATAGTCTGACCCTTCCAAATGTAATTCTTTCTAACCACACCGTGTAGATAAAAGTAATTTAGTGATTTTCTCCACTAAACTCTTGGGCACAGACCAAGAAATCTGCAGTGTGGCTATTCTGCTGCTACTGTACAACTGTAAATATTTCAGCTTTTCTGAGTTCTCATCAGCATGTGTCAGCAGGGATGCAGCTGGCGTTCTGGTGGGATAATTCTTCCTGGGATGGTTCCATCCCACGCATCGGACAGAGCTTAGCACCTCTAATTCAATCAATGCCAGTTACTATGACAGCCTCAAAAGGTACCTTTCCAAACATGTCTAGGAGTGAGAGTTGTCATGAGTGCTCGGATTCCCGGTCGATTAGCTTTGATTCATTTTGCAGCAAGAGAATCTGGGAAGGGACTGAAGAGGCCACCCCAAACAATGGTGGGTTGGGACAAGGCCCAAGGAGACAGAGAGAGCACACCCGAGGCAAGGGGGTCAGAGCAAGGCCTTTCTGTGGGAGGAAGCAGAGATCCTGAGAGCAGGGAGGACACACAGACATAAAGACAGCGAGGGAGCTGGCCTCATAGAACCAAGACACTGGAGCTGGAGCAGAGGTCAAAATGGGATTAAAAAAAGGATAAAGACTGAGGGGGGCGAGGGGGAAAGCCTAAGCAACAGCTCTGAAGCTGGGCTACACTCAGCCTTCTCCTCCCACCTGCAAGGGAGTCACAAAGGGGCCCAGAAGGTCACTGATTCTGGGCAGCTCAAAGGTCCCACATGTTAACTAGCTCTCCCCTCTTGTCTGGCCTTAACAGGGCAGTGACAACACAACAACCCTCTCGCTGACACCATCACCACTGTGGCCACACCGGAGAGGGCTTCCAAGTCTCTCAAAATGACCTTTAAGGGCATTTCAGTCGCCAAGTGCGAGAAGCTCTAAAACCCACCGCGTTAAGTGGAGGCTCCGCGAGCTTGGACTCATCGCTGATCACTGATTTAACGGCTGGACGCTCCCTGGCCCCAGCAGGATGGCAATGGGCTAAGTTGCTGTGAAGCCACTTACTCCTTTGTCTCATCTTTCTCACTTATTTTAAATTTATTTTATCTTGCTCTGTTGTTTGCTGCTTTATAAGTGGCTTTAAATCCTTTTGCAATAAGGCTGAGTATAAATAAATAAAACAAAGAAATAAAATACATGGCTGCATTGTCAGCACTGCTAGACTGGGCATGAAGTGTTTCAGCTCCAATTTAAGAGGAAGGAGGTGCTCTGTCCCAATGGGAGGGAGGAGGGGGAGGAGGAGAAAACGGAGAAGGCTGGCCCCAGGCCCTCAGAGCCTGCCTGCGTCCTGCCCCGGCTCGGCTCGGCTCAGCGTTAAGGAGCCACAGGGCCTCATGCAAGTTACTAATATCTCAGGGCCCAGTGTCCTTATCTTTAAAATGGGAGATTGGACTGGATGATTTCAAAGGTCTCTTTTTGTCCAAGCACTGAGACTCCTACGCAGTACCCACACTTGGCCTTGTTCCTTTCTCTCTATTCTTTCTCGATGCACTGCCTCTTCTCCGAGTGGAGTGGGTCAATCAGGGCTCCTTCTAGAGGAGTTTCTGGTGTGATGACAAGTGTAAGTTGTACTCAACACCAAAGAGATAACTGGCCACTCCACAGAGATTAATGTCCCATTAAAAGGAACTGAAGCACTACTCATTTGGGAGTACAGGACACCAGGGTTTTATTGGATAATTATTGACCAATTTTCCCGTTGTAAAATGGGATAAAAATACTGGCTTTTATTCACTGATCAGGTGGTAAGCCCTCTCTTTTTAAATAAGTTCCGTTATTGAAAGTAATACCACATTGTTTGTACAGTATCTGTGACTACTGTATCAATCATTATTAACAAAAGAATATTATTATAAGCATATGCCCAGGAAATGGAAGGCATTGCAAATGTTCTGGGACATTCTTTTCTTAGCTGTCCATTTACGATTTCAGCCTGGTTGTGGTGTCCTTCGTTTCACAAACCCACATCACTGGCCCTGTTTGTACCAGAATGGCGCAGGACATCTGTTGCTTTTAGCAGACCCAATTTACAATGTCAGAGAACAGTACCCTAGAGACGTGCTTCTCAAACTTGAGCATGCTCATTAATTACCTGGGGATCTTGTCAAAACGCAGATTCAGTGTATTAATCATGCCTTATTTTTCTTATTTCTGATGCTTTGACATCTTAGGGCTTTGCTGACCCTGGGCTAGCCAATTCCTGGAGATAATGAAGGACTCACCTGCAAGTGCACCTTTCATATGCAAATGAACCAATCTAAAGCCCAGACCCCCAGCCAGCACTTACATTCCAGGCCACTATTCCTCCAGCCCCAGTCAGCCCAGGGGCAGGTACCAGACAACTAGAGACATCCTTATACCCCAAATTGGCCAGTCTTAAGCCTGCTAACTCTGCCTCGCCGGTCCTTCCATGGAAACCACTATCAAGGCTCTTGCCCATGGTTTCCCTCTCCATCTGCCTCCTGACTGACCTGGTTGCTCTGTGTGACATGGCACGTGCCCTTCTCTTGGAAACTGAGTACCAAACTATCTTTTCAATGGCCATCATCTCCCGATCTGTTGGCCTCCCCAGACCTGGATAATAATAAAACCCACATCTTCAAATAGCCAGGGCTTGGGGCTGCCGATGCAGCTGATCTGAGAGCCCCACTTTGTGCAGTAAGCTCTAAGTTACTATGCTCCTGTCACAGCACAGGGAGCTACAGCTGAGCTCTACGGGGAACAATTGCATTGTGTACCTGTGTGGCCTGCCCTGGAGCCAAGCGTGCTCCTATAGGAATAAACGGCGAAGTGGCCGAGACTGCTACGGACACGGCCCTGAGGACAATTGCCAGGGCTTCTGTCTTACTTGCCCTGTGATGTGGATCTGTGGAGCCTTTCCTGGATAAAAATTAAATAAAAAGCTGCCATGGAAAAGAAGCAGGGCCTGAGGCCCGTAAGTTAAAGCAGGCACAGAGGCAAGAAGGGTGACCCGAGGCCCAAGGGTGAAAGGTTAGGACTCTGGCAGGTTAGTGGGCACAGGTTACGTGCTGCGCTGTGTGCTCGCCACCGGAGCCGTATCTAATGTGGGCAATGGATGCCTTGCGTGCAGCCTCAGGGACGCCAGTCAGGAGGCGCCAGAGGACTTCCAGGGTAAGCAAGCAACTTCTGGGTCTTCACAGCAAGAAGCTATCCAGGTACCTCCCCACCAGCCCTCCTGCCTGGAGGTGTACAAGGGCTCTGCAGATCTCCCTCCCAGGGCCAGGACGGGATCTCAAACCTCCTGACTCTAAGGCCAGAGCACTTCCGTCCACGCTAGGACATCGTGGCTCCATGTGTTACTAGTAGAAGCAAATTCTGATTAAGAACTATCAATTGTAAGTACTTCATGTGGCTTATCTCATCTAATCCTCACAACTCTAAGAAGTAGCTGCAATTTAAATCCTTATTTTCAAGATGAGTAAGCAAGCCCAGAGAGGTTAAGTAGCTTGCCCAAGCCACCCACTAATTGGCAGGGTCACAGTTTAAATCCAAATTCTGCAATACAGCCTCTGCTTGCAGTTGGCGGCCTCCATACGCAGGGCAATGTTATTCTAGGGCAGGCCTCACATCAGCAGTATCAGCATCAGCACCAACAGCAATGCCCCGCCCACCCAGACCTGCAGAGGTGGAATCTGTGCTCTCCATGGCCAATCTGCTGCACACAGAAGCTTGAGAAGCCCTGTATCAGAAGTCAACGTGATGGAAACTCGTTTCCCAGGCCAGACCGATAGTAATAGCACAGGTGTAACTTCGAGTGTAGATTTCACTGCTCACCCCAATGCTCTGGGAGGCGGCTTGGTATACCAGAAAGAACAGGCCTGGGTTCAAAACCCAGGCTCGCAGCAGTTACCAGCTCGGAAAGTTTGGGCAAAGAACTTAACTTCTCCGAATCTCCGTTTTCCTCACCTGGAGAATGGGAATGTAGTGTCTTCCTCCTAGAGGTCACGTGAGCATGAAGTGAGGTAACTGTATAAAGTGCTATGCCCCGTGCCTCGTACCCAGGAAATGACCTGTAAAGGGCAGCCCCAGTAATTCCTCAGAGTTTTCCAAGTTTCTGAAATTAATGTCCCTTTGCATTATTCTTCACAACAGTATGAATCCCGAATCTCTTTGGTGGCCAAACTAAGAATAGCTTTCAAAAAGAGTAAAGGTATAATTTTGGATAACTGGAGTAGTGAGCTATGTAAATAAAACCTACAGGCTTTATTTATTACTTTTTTTTTTTTTTTACAGGCATTACTTTTAACACCCACCAAAGGCCTCCAGTACTGTCAGAGGTTCTAACCCTGAGGGGTGGGAGAAAGTGCTCACAAATGAACAGGGGAAATTCACATTTAAGCAACAGCTTTGTTTCCATCTCTATTATCAGACTATTCCTGATACAACTGTTACCAGTGGCATGTCCATTAACAAAGTACCCAATCCCACACCCCGGAGGTGGAGCAGGGATCACATATGGTGACAAATCAACTGTAAGCAGACACCAAATACTGTAGTGGTGATCGCAGTCCTTTCTGAGCCCAAACAATTCTCCCATCTCCAGTCCTCTGCACACCTGGGGGAAGCAGCTCTTCATGCCTATTGTCCTTGAGGCATCTCAGCCAGACACCAGCAGGTATAAGCATAGGCAGAGAAAGGAACCCTTTCCCCCAAAAAAGAGGCGGGAGAGAAAAAAGAAAGGATGTGGGAGAGGAAGAAGGGAGCCTCAGTGTCATCCCTGAGCTGCCTTCAAGTCTGCTGTTCTATCAGGGGAAGGGGGGACAGTAGAATGCAAAGGATTTTTTGAAAGATGAAGAAAAAATGTAATACGAGCTCCATTATATAATTAAAATCCCACTGGGACATGTCAGTAGTTACTCTTCATATCTGTAAGAAAAAATTTCAATGAAAGGGTGTGGGTGGCAAAATGAAAACCCGAGCAGACCTCATCTTATTATTCCCTTCTGGATTTGGAGATCTCCACAAAGATATTATTTTGTATGGGGCCCCAGTTGTTTTACTGTCCTTTTAGATTCTGGCCCAAGTTAAAAACAAACAAACACACACACAAACCAAAATTCCCAAACCAAAATGGGTTCTCATGTATAAAAAGTTAACTCTGACTCTGCTGTCAAGTTATTTGTGCTTTAAAATGAAATATTAACATTTTAAAATCAGAAGTTGAAATTGTTTAAAATTGTTTCTTAATAAGACAACTGTGAAATGGATCATATTCTCAGACATTAAAGAGTTTTTTGTGTGTTGGGGGTGGGAGGAGGACAGGGGGAGTCAAGTTTAAATCAGATAAGAAAAATCTTTGTCACCAAACCTGACCTTGGAATTCTCGTTTTAAAACTGTTCCCCCTTTAAGGCAACAGCAATAACAACAAAACAGCAGACGTAAAACAACGACAAGGAGGTCTCTTATTGAGTCTGTGCCTATGTTAGGTACCTTCGGCCCTCTGAGGGGGAAAGAGCGTTCCGTAGGCACCTACCCACGTGGGTCCAGCCCCAGTGGCCACAGCAAGGGCAGGGCATTTTGCAGAGGTTCTTGTCTGGATTAGCGCCAGCCAGTCAGTGGTCCAAATTCTGAGTTCCTGTGTGCCAGCGGAGCGAGCTGAGTGATCAGAAGAACCCATAAAAATGTGATCCAGCTTCACCCTCAGGCTGGATAGGATGCGAGAAGACTAAAGGAAGCTACAAAACTGTCTGCTCGCCTCACGGTTCAAAAGAGGCGGGGCCACATCCCTTTTGGTGTGGATGCCGGAGGGCTCCCCCGAGAGGTGGGGCACAGACAGTGAACTCTGGAATTTCCCAGGCAAGGAAACAGCTCTTCACACACTTGACGCAGGAGGAGAAAATGTGGTCAGCCAGGTTGGGAGGGTGGAGGGTGAAGACTGATGAAAGGCGGCAACCACCTTACGCTTGGGGCAAACCCAGGTCACTAATTGCAGGGCAGGTATGCAGGTCGGACGCTTGCCATTCACAGGGGAGCTGCGTCTGCCAAGGCATGTGTCCAGGCTACAACTGTTCAAAAATAGAACAGGAAGTCCAGAACAAAACAAAGGCTGGAGAGAAGGCTGCAGCACGGGAGTGCAGGTTGGGAGCGAGACTTTCTTTTGGGGAGAGCTCTGAGTTGAGCAGAGTGCTCCGGGCACAGAAAGACATCACAAACAGGTGATGGATGGAAGCCGGCTCTCAAGGTGTCTGCTGCGTTTCCATGTTACATCCACATTCCAAGATGAGCAGGACGGGACACAGACCAGTTTACAGTAGACACCAGGCCCACGGCCAATACCCACTAACACAAAGATTTTTCTTTTCTTTTGTAATCAGTAGTTGAAGGACAGATAAGTGAGAGGAAGCTAAGGAACGAGAAAAAGGAGTGGGTGGGTAAGGAGAATGTTTGGTATCTGACCTGCTCAGCATTCATTCCCTCTGCATCTCTTCTTCCAATCACAGACCTTGATTTGTCTCTGGGGAACATCCTTATTCCACACTCCGTCCACGAGGCTCCCATGGGGTGGACCCTACCCCACTTCTCTGAGGGTTTGGGAGGCCCTCTCTAGGGGCCTTGCGTAGTTGATAAAGTCATTATTCCAGACATCTGTATAAGGCTTTATAGGTTAAAGAGCTTCCAAGTACAAAAAGCCTGGGGCTTGGATCTTTCTGGTTTCCTAAACTCATTCATTACCTGTCTCTTGGTTCACCAGGTTAGGATTCCAAAGACCCTCATGGCACTACTTGTACCCGAGGAAGATATCCTGGGGCTTCCTTTTAAGCACAGAAAATATTGGTCATGGATCTAGATCTCAGCATCCATTCCCCCTGTGTCTCATGGATCTAGAGCTCTAGATCGCAGGAAGTCTAGGAATGATTAGATTACGTTCTGGGAGAACCTGATACGTATTTAAATTGGGGGTGTACCTGGAGCCCATGGTGGAGAGGGGAAGTTAGGATCTGAGAACTGCATAGCACAGGACATACTAAAACCCACCAGAAAGCAATGGCAGGAGCGAGCGAGCACTGCTTTTGAACTAGACTTCTGCTTTTCGGCAAGCAGTAGACACAGAAAGAGCAGCCCTGCAAAGCCTGGCCAAGCATGTATTCGAAAATTACCCTGCCAGAGAGCCATGGAAGGGAACCTCTCTTCAGCCGTGCCCCAAATTTTGGATTCTTCCCAAACCCAGGGTGACTGCATAATCCCTTAAATGTCTTCTGACCCTCTAACTACCAAAGATATACTGAATTATATCTTAAGTTATAAGAAGTTTGATGGATGGGCTAGAATCTGGAACCTGGAATCTGCCTCTTGCCTCTTTAACTAGTGTGAATACTGCTTAGGAAGCCTGAAATCTTGATCTTGGTACAGCTCTGGGCAGTTATCCTCAGTGCGGGTGCTTAACTCAATACCTGCAGAGTGTAGACTTGAGCGGGCAGAGCTAACACCAACTCTTTGGTGATTTAGTAATCCAGGTACCTTCTCCTTACCTCAAAGGATCTGGTATCTTTTGGCCATCCACTGGACAATCCCAGGGTGCTCTCCACCTGTCTGGAAGAGCCAAGACAAACCTTGGCAAAGCCTTGAAGAGGCGGCCCTTGTTTCACCTCCTTCCTATGGCTTTTTCATTCTCTGCAGACCTCGGGCTATGGAAACTTTTCCTCAGCTCCACACACATGGCTTCTCTGCCCCTGCTCTGACCCCACAGAAATTCTAGCGAGGAGACCCTTCACCACCTAATAGTCCCGGCAGCAATGACCACCGCAACCGAACACCAAACACTGCCACCGGGGTGCTGAGTGGCAGGGCCAGGACGGCGGCTGCAGATGGTAGAGGCCTCCCACTCCACCTCTCTCCTGCCGGTGGGCAGTCAGCTGGCTTGGGGAGAGAGGACACAAATAGAGAATCACATGGTGAATGTCAGGACGTGGTGTCACCTCACATCTCTGACTGTGCTGAGGCCCCACAGCCTAGGGAGTGAGGCCCGACTCAAACAGACGTATGGCAATGGGCAGGGGACAACAGGCGGCTGGACTGAGCTGCTGGCACAGCCAACCTTGAAGCAGCTCATCACTAATAAATGTGCTCCAAAGCCACCAAACGGGTCTGCTGCAGGCCAACTGGAGGACAGCTTCCTTTCTCTTTGTGTCCTGTTCTCTCTTACATAACCCATCTATCACAGTCACTCCTGGAGGCCTTGCCATGTAGGGAAGAGGTCTTGTCCCAGAGCTGGCGGTGGGGGACAAGAGGGTTAAGACATGTGCTGGCCCTGACTTGGGTGTCATTTCTTGGTGACCTCATTTTGCAAAAACTGAACAGCCTAGACTAGAGGAGAGGTCCCTCCCAGAGGGAAACTTGGAAGAGTTCCCAGGGGCTGGCGTGGTGGCCTCAGCCTACCGCTCTGCCACAGGGTTCTGTCTTCCTGTCTGCTGGCTCCTCATATTGGGACAAGATGGCTGGTTGTGGCCTTCCTGGGACTGCCCCTCTTAGATCCAACTCTGACTAGTGTGCATTTTTGAGGGGAGGGAAACTCTCAGGTAAAACTTGTTTTGGAGAAACTTTTTACATTAATGAGAACAGCAGCTTAACTGATAACACAATGCAGTCTTTCTCCTAAATCCCTACCTCTAAGCTTTTGTTCTCTTGGAAGGAACTGGTGTTCCCTCTGTGTAAGAGAAGGGTATGTGTGTGTGTGCGTGCGTGCGCCTGCCTGCACATAAACTTGTGTTTAAAGTTGGGTCTATATTAAGAAGATACAGTACTACTTCAGATTTTTAGGCATTATGATTCCAGGTCTTGATATTCTCCTTCTTTGTGTGAAATGGGGCAAATCATTTTATGTTGGGTCTCTGTGGAGCAGAGGGCTCAAGATTCAACAAACCTGGCTTTGAATCGTGATTCTGCCACTTTGGGCAAGATCCTTTTCTCTCTGTGCCTCAGTTGCCTCATCTACAGATTGGTAATAATGAATCCCTATTGCAAAGCATTGCTGTGATGACTAAATAAGATACACAAGGCACTTAGAACATTTCCTAACAAATAGTATGTATGCAATAAATATTTGGTATTATTTGTATTATTATTCAACAAACACCAGATGGTATTATTATAAATAAAGTGGGGTGGGAAGTTGGACTGAATCATACCTTAGGTCTTTTGCAGTTCTAAAATCCCACAATTTTATGATACCATGGAAGACTCAATGGCTCCTGAATCAATCCTTTGAAGACCACCACCAGCCAAAGGCAGAGAGGCCACAGAGAACCTATGACTGGGCTGCCCGCCCTGATCCCGGGCCCCGTATGCGCATTTTTTGGCAAAGCATGCGTGTTTCAGGTCAGCACAAACCAGGATAGCCCCTGACACTGTAGCCTCTTCTCTGTGAATGCTGTAGAGCAAGGAGCTCAAAACCCTCCTTGTTTTACCTGTTTGTGAATTCTGGCTCCACCCCGAGCGGCAGCTCCACTATGCTGCACTGTTTAGCCCGTCCACTGAGGTCAGAGCTAACAGGCTTCACGTGTCCATGAGGCTGCTGGCCTGTTGGCACTTCACTTTGCCACAAAGCTGGGAGGAACAGAAGGGTTGCTCGCCGGAAAGGCTAGATTTTTGGAACTGAAAGGCGTTGCTAGATGTGGGACTGAATTTTGCTTCAATAGAAACAGGATATTTGGGTTTAAAGCCTCATTTATCAAGAAAACCAAAACACAGGGTGTATTAGTTTCCGAGGGTTGCTGTAACAAAGTACCACAAACCAGGTGGCTTAGAACAACAGAAATTTATTCTCTCACAGCTTAGGAGGCCAGAAGTCTGAAATCAAGTGGTTGGCAGCGTTGGTTCCCTTTGCAGGCTCTGAGGGAGCATTTGTTCCAGGGCCCTTTCCTAGCTTCTGGTCACTGGCAATCCTTGCCATCCCTTGGCTTGTGGCTCTGCGTCACTCCAACGCCTGCCTCTGTGTTCACATGGCCTTCTTCCCTGGCTGTCTGTGTCCAAACCTTTCTCTCCTTCCTCTTATAAAGACACCAGTCACTGGATTCAGGCCCCACTCCCACCCCACCCAAACCAACACAACCTCATCTTACTTAACTTTGCTGTATCTGAGACCTTATTTTCAAATAAGGTCAGATTCATGGGGGCGGGAGGGGGGTAGGTGGATAGTGGGATTTGAACACATTTTTCTTAGGGGGCAGAGTTCAACCCACTACATAGGACAAAAGGTCCAGAATACAGAGTTGAGGAAAGAAGAGAGAGAGTTTACTGTCTGACCACAGATAAAACAAGAGAAATTGCCTCTGTTCTGAGAAAAGGTACAAAACACTTAAGTGTAAGCTAGCTGACTTCTTCTATCTCTGTACTCTGGAGCCAGTCATGGCAAATTATAGGACTATTGGGAGAATAAAACCCCATTAATTAGTGTTCCAATGCAAGTTACTCCATAAAGCTTAAAAAAAGAAAGTCTGGCTCCTTCCCTACCCCCTCCTCAGAGGGTTCCACCTGTGGCTTCCCACAGTTGAGAGGCTGTGTGAGTAGAGCCCTCTCTGTAAGGAGTCTGCTCTTTGAATGGGAAGCACATACCTGGTTCTGATTAATCAGAACAGGGACATCGTGAGCAACTTTAATTTAATTTTTCTACTTCTGATTAAATGGCAGCACAGCAAGTTATTAGCTTTCACACATCCACCTGAACACCTAATCATCTAGGAAATAATTCCAGAAACACAAAGAAGGCAATGAGAGTGTGGTGGGATATAGTGCACATTTGGAAGGACTGAATCTACCATTCACATTATTTTAGGATACTTAACACATCCCCACATCCCTCAGGTAGCTCCGAAGTGCCTCACATGCCCCTTAGTATGGCCCAAACAAGGAGAGGAGAGTCCGAGGTGATGGCTGGCAGAGCCAGGTGTGAGCAAATCCCGGACAGCAGCATGTCACCCTCGCCTCTGTCTCTTCAGTACTGGGCTTCCTGCCTGGTATCCAACACGCACTCAACCAAATGGGAAATGAAGGTTCAGAAACACAGATGCATTCTGGGCATTTCCAGCCTGTCTGAATAACTGGATGGCAAAAAGGCATCCCAGTGCCCAGCTCTTAGCAGACAATCAACCATGACTACTGAATGAATGAACACATGAGCTTCCTACTCATCAGGAGCACATGGAAAGGCTATGAAGAATCTCACCTTGTGTCTCCCATCTTGGTCCTTTTGTGCTGTGGCATCCCAGGCCCCTGTCAAGCAAATAAGGAGGTCCTGCAGATTCATACAACTGCTGCAGCATCTACTTAAAATCAGTAACTGGGAGTGAGAATGGTAGACCAGTAGACCACACTGCCCCTCTCCTAATAACTTAACTATTAACATTTTAAAAGCACTTGAAATCATCACAGCATGAAGTTCTTTTAAATAACACACCATGAGTCTTACCCCCTAGTTACTACTCTCTAGAGAGAAACATTAAGAAAAATGAAATACCAGCAATCTGATTCTTTTTTCTCTCCCACTCAGCCACATAATATGGAACATGATTTTTTTTTCTAGCATGAGAATACTGATGGGCAATTTGACAGTAGCTGTTAGAATTAAAATGTGCAGCTCTATGACCCAGCAATTCACGGAGAAACACTTGCACATGTGCAAGAGAGCTCACTGCAGCACTACTGGTAACAGTAGGGGAAAAAATCCTCACAATTGTAACCAACACGTTTATGCTATGGAATGTTCTGAGGCACAGAGCCATACACAGACTTGAAAGATACCCAAGTTGAATGGTTTGGAGAAAATCGAGTTGCAGAAGTTATGCATGATACCATTCATGTTAAAGCACACATAGCAATACGAGGCATTTTCTTTGTGTACATATACGTAGATATAAACGCAAAAAAAAAGTATGCACAGACATATTTCAGATGAGCAACAATGTTTACCACTAGGAGAAGAACTGGGCTTGGAATAGTATTAAAGGGGAATTTAACTTGTATTAACATATGACTTGTATAATGTAAGAATTACTTTAAAAAACAAACAAACAAGAAAAAGTATGATCGCTCCGCCCTCCGCCCTCCTTCCTCCTCTCTCCTCCCCCACCCATTCCGGTTCAAGCCATTGTTTCTCAGTCTAGTTGTGCAGGACATAGCTCCCTGGCCCATGTGGGAATCGAACCAGTGACCTCAGAGTTAAGAGCACGGCACTCCAACCACCTGAGCCACTGGGCCAACTCGCCACTTTGTTTCTTATGGTGGTTGTTCTCTGTGATTTTTTTTTTTTTATCTAGCTGGAGATAATATGTTAAATTAAAAAGTATCCCCTAGGATCTCAGGAAGGAATGCAGACTTTGACAAGAGAATCTAATGGTATTACAAATGTATGAAACCAACTCACTAAAGAGGGTTGGGGAAAAAATGCTGATCTAAGTTACTTTGAAAATGAGTGAAGTCTGTAAGACCAAAGGCACGAGAAACTGCATGTAAGCACTGTACTCTAGTTGATAAAGTTGTTCCCACGGGGACATTTGTTAACAATTCTGGTACTGCTATGGATGCAGACTGGAATTGAGCAATTAAATGGACACCGTATGGTGGAAGCCAGGTTTCCTACTGTTGGAGTGGAAATTCACAGATAAGCAAGGGGAGGAGGCTAGAATGACCCATATGGTGATAGATTAGAATTGGAGACATCAGCATGAACTCATGCTTACCTTAACATAGGTACAGATGGCTATATATTTCTAATATTGTTCAATAAAAAGAACTAGGACTCACTAGGACAGGGATAAGATATACAAGATGAGCCTGGAGTATCTTGTAGTACCAGAAAGTAAGAAATTGCTCAAAAAGTAAAAACAAATAAACCCCTACAATTGATGGGTGTATGTCAAAGGACTCAGGAACCAACTGAAAGAGCTTCCAATGGCCGAAATTGGACCAATTTGAGAAATAAATAAATAAGTAAATAAGTAAGTAAGTAAGTAAGTAAATAAATAAAGCAGTATTGGACTAGAATCCAAAATATAAACTAAAGATCCATGAGTCCATATTGGTATAAATAAATGATTGAATAATAAATATATGGGTGAGAAGACAGATATTTCTCTTTCAGAAGAATTCCAAACAATATATGTAGACACTCCATCCTTAAGGGGGGGGAGAGAACAACTCTCCACTCTTTAGGCATGGGCTGTGCATACTGACTTCCTTCCAACGAGTAACTGTATGGAAAAAGGTTGACAGAGGGAGTAGCTTTACAGTGGAGAAACTTGACAAACGAACCACAGTCAGGTGATCCAGGTCAACTTCAACAGACAAACCATACTGATAGTATATTAGTCTTTATATGATGTGATGGAAGAGCACCTCTGTGGTCTTCACCCCCAAAACTCATAACCCAAGTCTAATCATGAAAAAAATTAGTAGATACATTTCAACATAGGGCCTTCCTACGAACTACCTAGTCAGTACTCCTCAAAACTGTCAAGGGCAGGGTGGTTTTTCCTCTGCTTCACTTCCTGTCAACGGCCTCTACAGAGAACAGTTACCACACTCATGGCGGGGATTTTACGCTCACTAGTTCAGAGGCCCCCAGGCAGACTACAAACTGTGACAAAAGGTGTGGAGTCTCTCATTTGTACAGATTGGATTCGTCACAAATTCACCAAGTCAAGAATTCCAGATAAAGTGTTTCAGCCCTCACCGGCAGATCATGAAAAATATGGTGGGGATCCACAGCACCCTCAGAAACTGCATGTTGTTACCAGGATAAAAAGTACAAAAAGACGTCCATATTGGGAAAAAGATATAATAAAGATGCTTGGATTAGAAAAAGCACAGACTCCCCAAGTTCACAAGAACATGCCTTCAGTGAATGCCAAACTGCAAAGTGGTGAAACATTTGATAAGAATCAAGCCGCTGAGGTTGCCGCCAGGACTTCCAGCAGAGGAGGACATGGCTCACACGTGCCTGAAGAGCACTGGGGAGTTAGTTGTGCGGTGGCGTCTAAGCCCCGTGGACCAGGACACAACTAGTCCTAATGCCAGGGTGGTTTCAGATGGCTTGGAGGTTGGGGTGCCACCTGGGTGACAACAGCATCGTTTGAACATGTAGGTTCCAGTGTCACCTTAGTAATCACACAGCAGGATACAATTTTCAAGGGTCCAAGTGACTGAAGCGTAGTCACTCTTTTTGTGTGTATATACACATATGTCAAAATCTGTTTTCTGCATCCAAACTTCTTTTCTCTTAATTGATTTTAAGACTGTAGCCAAATATTTAAGTTAGTTAATGAAGAATCCTTGGAAGTCTGGACAGTTTATAAATAAGAAACCGATATAAGGGCGGCCGGTTAGCTCAGTTGGTTAGAACGTGGGGCTGGTAGCACCAAGGTTGCTGGTTCGATCCCCACATGGGCCACCGTGAGCTGCGCCCTCCTTAAAAAAAAAAGAAACAGATACAAAATAGTCACTAAATAAACGTTTTATCCCTGTTAGAATGGCAGTCGATTAACAAATGTTGAAAATGCCTTTGAATAATTTTGTTTATGGTTCTTTCTGTCTCAGAATTATTAAGATAATATGAAGTAAATGCTCATGGAGAGAAAAAAAACTGTCAAGGTCACACAAAACAAGGAAAGTCTGAGAAACTGGCATAGCCAAGAGGAGCCTAAGGAGACGTGACAGCTAAATGGAACGTGGTGTGCTGAATGAGCACCTGGAACAGAAAAACATTAGGTAAAACTAAGGAAATCTGAATAAACTATGGACTTTAGTTAATAATAAAGCATCAAGATTGGTTCACTAATTATAACAAACGTACTATACTAATGTAAGATGTTAACAGTAGGGGAAGCTGGGTGTGGAGCATATGGGAGTTCTCTGTAATCTTCTCAATATTTCTGTAAATCTAAAACTGTCCTAAAAAAAATTGCGTCTATTAAAAAAAGTGTCCCCTTAATTTATGCATTATTTCCTATTTTATCTAAAAAAAAAGAAAAATCCAAAATTTAAGTACAGATTTCAAATGTAGGAGGATAGATCATGGAATTTTTTCCTTGAGAGAGATTTTAGGACTAGGAAACCAAATACTTGAGACTACAGCTGAAATGAATTTAGTCTGCTTTGGCAGCTTGGGGCAGTTGACCACCAAGGCCCGGTGGCACCCAGTGATGGCCGCTGAGGTCTTGGCAAGCCAAGTGTGCAGTTGCCCTGGAGTGGGCATTTGTAGGTCAGTACCGAGAAAAATGGAGCTTATGTTGGGTGGGGGTAGGGTCATCGTCAGCCTGTGTGTAATTGTCAGTCTACCCTGTCTGTCCCTGACTCACCCTGCTGATTTCGATGTGGGCAATAGCTGGCGAAAGCCAGAGCAGGCAGGCCTGGGGAGATTCCATCACTCTTCTGATCAAAATCCTTTAATCTGTTCTAATTCTCTGCTGTGTTTACTCCCCTCCAGTCACACTGGGCTCCTAGCTTTTTCGCAGACCCTCCAAGCATGCCCCTACCTCAATGCCTTTGCACCTGCTGCTTCATCTACCTCAAATGCTCTTCCCCTAGAAAACCTCATGACTTGCCTCCACCACTTCTTTTTGGTCTCTGCTCAAATGTCATGGTATCAGAGAAGGCTTTGTGGCTAAAACAGCAACCCGTACATCATTGCTTAATTTTTTTTTCTCTGTACTAATATGTTGTCTATTTAGTTGCTTATCATCTTTCATCTTCAAATAGGAGGTGGTTTTCACGAAAGCTGAGACTTTACCTTTTGTTTGTTGTTGCTCACTGTTGTATCACTGATAACTAGAATAGAACCTACTACTTAGCAGGCACTCAACACTCTCTGTTGAATGAGTACATGAATAAATGAGAAATTTTTTACATCCCAGTATGGTGAGTAATATGTGTGTTCCTTAGTAATTATGGGTATTCCATATTATATTCCTTAGTCCCTTCTATTCTTTAAAGCTCAGAGACTTACCTTCTTTACAAACTCTTATTTGTCTTTGTACAAAAGTATATGCATACATGGTGGATTATTCATTCAAAAATATTTAAGTGGGTCCTGTATATCAAAGCACTATGGTGGCCATCAGGAGTACAAAGGGGAGTAAGACCCACTTTCCAAATTCCAGAAGCTCCATCCATCCATCCATCCATCCATCCATCCATCCATCCATCCATCCATCCATCCACCCAATCCTTCTGAGGCTCTGCTAAGTGCCAGACATACATGTTAGTAGCATTTGGTACATCATGCTGCCTTTTTCTCTGGATTGTTAACCCTCCTACTGGCAGAGAACTAAAGAATTCAGCCGTAGCTCTGCCACTAATTTCTGACCTGAAAAATCATTAAACTCTGAGTATTAGTTTCCTCATCTTTAAATAAAAGTTTGAGACCTCTGGACTAGTGCCTCATAGTGCTACTGGGAGCGTCAAACGAGATGATCCAAAAATAAATGTGCTTTCTACACCGTGAAGTCCTAGACACATGTAAGGGATTCTCAGCCAGTACACGCTAAAATAAAAAATAAAACCCAAGCAAACAAAACCAAACCCCAAACTCAAGCGTTTCCTCAGACCGCTTCTCAGTGGGCCTCACAGCCTGAGGCAGCAGCTGCTGCTGGCAGGGCCAATCTGCCATCGCTCAAAAATTCAACGGTTGGACAAAAGTCAGGGTAGGCAGCCCAATTCCTGTCAAGGTAATCCTTTGCAGATTAAGTAGAGCATCAATAATCTTTGGTTAGCATTGAATTCAGTGTGCACCAGCTCGTCCCATCCTCGCCTCTGCTCTAGCTGAGGGTCTGTTGGGTATTGTGTGCCGTTCGAAGCTTTAGCAGCCCTCAGAGTCTCCTTTTACATTTTCAAAAAAACCTTGACTTGGCTGACTCTGGAGTTTCTTCTAAGGTGGAGCTTGCTAGTGAATGAAAGTGATTCCTGAATGTCGACGTAGTATAAACATCATTGACCAGGCCAGGTCCTCTTCAAAGGGAAGATATTATAAGTCTTCCAAAAACTAATCAAAGTGAATGGGGTGGGGGTGGGGCGATGGGGGGATAGGATAGAATACGAGTCAAAACGAGGGAGATGGAGCTAGCAAAGAGAGAAAACATGTGCGAGTCTCCGTCCTAGAACCATGATTGTATTTCTCCGTAAGCTCCGGAATTTTCTAGCTTCTATATATGTATGCTCCATTCCTGACGTGGTGCATGACATTGTCAGCATTCACTGAAAAGGGGGAAGCTTTCAGACAGAGCTGGCAAATTTATACTATGGAAAAAAAGACACCCCTCTTCTGTGTGCTCCCACTGAAAAGGGCTAAAATGGTTTCAAATTAAATACCTAGGAGAAATTATTTTTCCTCAGCCTCCTTCCTACTGGATCCCCAAGTTACAGTAACCATATCTGTAATGGGGTGGCCGGATTCAGTTGGTTAGAGCGCGAGCTCTGAACAACAGGGTTGCTGGTTCGATTCCCACATGGGCCAGTGAGCTGTGCCCTCCACAACTAGATTGAAGACAACGAGCTGCCGCTGAGCTTCTGGCTCAGATGGCTCAGCTGATTAGATAGTGTGCGAGCTCTCAACAACAAGGTTGCCGGTTCAATTCCCTCATGGGATGGTGGGCTGCGCCCCTGCAACTAAGATTGAAAACGGTGACTGGACTTGGAGTTGAGCTGCGCCCTCCACAACTAGACTCAAGGACAACGACTTGGAGCTGATGGGCCTTGGAGAAACACACTGTTCCCCAATATTCCCCAATAAAATTAAAAAAGAAAAAAGAATAACGATGATACCTGCTGGCGACCTTTTGCAGAGCACTGACTCTGAGCCAGGCGCAATGTGCAGACACTGCCAACCACGGGCAGCACTGTCTGCCCGGAGACACCAATCCCTCTCCTGGTGCCCCCCTTTTATTTCAGGGTCCAGAACCTTCTGTCAGTTATGTACTGATGGAAGCTCACCCCTACCCACATGTTGTCTCTCCTTGTATTATCCTTTTTTCTTATTCAAACATATACAAAAAGAGGACAGTACAAGAACCGCACATGTATCCACTATTCAGTTTCAACAATCAATATTCTGCGGCTCCCATTTCATTTATTCTCACCCCCAACTGTTCCTTTTAGGGAATACTGTAAAGCAAACACCAGGCATTGTACTATTTCACCACCACTCCTTGATATTTTTCGTCTTTTTAGAGTCACTGTTTAATGACGCAGTGACTGAGAACGCAGGGCGATTTCCTGCGGGTTATTAACTGTGGATGGAGCGGGTGTGGTGTACAGAGGAATCCAGTTTGCATTGCTCCTGTATTAACTGACCAAACCTAAGCCAACAATCAACTCATTTGTTTGTTTCTTATATTGTCATATGGTAAGAAATGTCCAAGTTGCCTTATTATTACCATGACTATTACTATTATTATTTAATGAAACAAGGAATAGAAACTAGATTTACACCTACAACTGGGGCTGAAAATAGATCATGTAACTAATAGAGTTGTCTTGGGTTCTGAGGAGGATGGGTGGTGAGAAGGGACTCTAAGAGTCCCTGCTCAGGGAACCACAACTACTGAGGAAATGGTTTCCAGGACACCTCTCTCTTCTCTGGCACTTACAGGACTGTTTGACGAGGCTTCAGCCATGGGTGGTAACAGTATTGTCCACGCTGTTGCCAAATACAGGAACTGGGGATGGATGAAGGAGGAGAAGATGAAAATTGTGGATTGACTGTGTGCATACTGATAATTAATTATTTATGGAACTGCTTACCACATGGGCTTAATTACCGTGAAGCACAATAATGAACAGGTCTGTCATTAAAGTCCTACTGGATTCCAGAGATTAAAACTCTCTATGGGCTTTCCTAGCCTTCCTTTGCAGCAGACAAAGTTGCTGGCTCAGAACTTCCACTATGAGTGGCCTTGTTGCTGACTAGGTCTTTGGTCTCTGAAGAGAGGGCACCTGCCGTTTTGTGGAACCCCTTAGGCTCTGACGGGAGGCTTGCATGTCTGTGGTCAGCGGCTGCTTCCTCTAGCTCTGATCACATCAAAGTTTGGCAAAAATCTCTCCTCGAATGGCTCTGCTGTGCTGGGATGGTTTGGAACCATAACCCAGGCTTGTGGACTTACGTGATTTCCAGTTTTCTTAAAGCAGTGGTTCTGGGGAGCATGAAAACATAACTAACTAGGGCCCAGCCCTTCCCTAGGCTAATGAAATCAGGAACTCTGGGAGTGGGGCCCATTGCTCCTGGTGTTCTTATGTGCCTCCGGTGGGGACCTACTGCCATAAAGCAAGAGCATGCTGTGCACGGAGGCTTGCTTTCTTCCCTATCCTTCTTTGTTAGGGTCATCTTTTTCCTCACAGCTCTTGAGACAGACGAGACATGTGCTTTTTAGGTTTGAATATTTAGGTCATGCTGGCTTCATAAAATGAACTGAGGGAAATTTTCGTCTTATGCTATGGGCTGAAATAGTTTGAATAACAAAGGACATACCTGATTTTTGAAGACTAGATTGTATGCAGTTATAAGACCAGAAAGGCCTTTAAAAAAGGGTATCTCTTTATAAATTTTCTGAAGTAGTCTATTGTTATTGGTCTATGCAGGTGTTCTATTTGTTTGGGGGCAATGTTGATAATTGACATTTTGCTAGGAAAGGCTCCATTTCCTCCAGATTTTAAAATTTATTACCATAGATTTTCATATTTTATATTTTTTTTACTTCTTTCCCAACTGGTAATTACATTTTCTTTTTCATTCTAATGCTGCTTTTCAAAATCCCTCCATGATAATAATAATAGCTAATGTTTATTGATCACTGGCCGTATGCTAGACACAGTTCTGTTTTCCTTGTACGAACTCACTTAACCCTCATGACAATTCGATCAAGTAGGTACACTTATGATCCTCACGTTACAGATGAATTCCTTTCCTTTGGGTGTGCAGAGAAGTGAAGCAACTTACCATTAGGTCACATAGCACAGCTCTATATGCTGCCTACCGATGTATGTGCGTGTGTGTGTGTTTGGACATAGCCCATCATTGGAGTATATTACAATAGGGTAAAGAATCAAGGGGGAGGAAGGGGAAGGAATAGCTACCTGTTGGAGCTGCAGGCTCCTGCTCAAAGCTCATAACTAGGGCATATGGTCTAGCTGGGAGGTGACAAGACTCCACTGGCAAAGAGTGGCCCTTTGGAGGTGTGGGGCTGTGAGCTCCAATGATTAGATGGATTCCATGCTATGTGACCCTTTTGGTGACCTGGCCCGAGGTCACTTAATAGCCTTGAATGTTCACTCAGACAATGAGAGAAGCTTGTATCAACACCACAAGGTAGACACGAAGAGAGATGAAGAAAATAATTGCAATTACCTAAAAGGGGGGATTGGTTATTACACTCTACTCAAAGCAACACAACACTGAACAATTTTTGTATGAAAAGGTATATTTAAAAGATCTTCTAGGACAGGCTGTCTATTGCTTCCAGAATAAAATCTGAACTCTTTAGTTTGGCCTTCAAGGATTTCCACCATCTGACACCAACCGACATTCTAAGCCCATCAGCTCCTGCTCCCTTCAGGCACACTGCAGCTTCAGTCAGACCAAAACTCCTGATCCTATAGGTCCTGTACGCCTGCCTCTGTGCCTTTGCCCATGCTGTTCCCACCACCATGAATACCCTTCCCCATCTCTGGAGGAGCCCAATGCAGTAACTACGCCAAGCTCCAGCAGGTACTGTTTTCAGTTCTCTCCTCCTATGGCTCAGTAATACTAGCACTTACATACAGCTTACCACGTATGCCAGCACTTCATATCTGTTCACTCCTCTAACCTTCAAAACAACCCTATGAATCATGTACTATTCTTATCACTATTTCATAATTGGGGAAACTGAGGCTCAGTGATTTATCCAAGGCCATACTGTTGGCAGCAAAGCTGGAATTTGAACCCATGCAAATCTGGCTCTGTGCTCTTAAGCTCTCTGCATAGTGCCTGTGCCTCCTAGGGGGCATGAGTTACAGTGACTTTCCCACTTGTCTTACCCTCCCCTACAGGACAGTAAGCTCCTCTAAGAAAGGCTGTGGGTATGGGTCTGGTGTACCTTTGCACCCACGCAGTGGGTGTGCCATAACTATTTGCTGATGGATGGAGCTAAGCCGGAGCTGACGACGGCATTGTTACCTTTAGCAGGAACCTTGCAGGGAAGATCTGTGTACAGCACTAGGTGAATGAGTTGGAGACAGCAAGGGTGAAGAATTTGGAACCAAGGTCAATGATACTATAAAGTACGGGCAGGGAGGCCAACTTTGGATAAATGATGCCGTGGGAAATCACTGTTAAAGAGAAAGCAAATGCAAATCCAGAGAGTACCAAGTGAGACAGGCAACAGAGATGCTGGCAGAGGTGAGGAAGTCTGTAGGTTCTTGGAGAGCTGGGACCATATCTTAAGGCCTTGCTACACAATGTGTGGTCCCTGGACCAGCAACAGGGAGCCTGTTTTGAAATGCAGACTCTCAGGCCCCACCTCAGACCATCGAAGCAGAATTTGCATTTGAACAAGACCCTCAGGGGAGTTACACACATAAAGTTTGAAAAGCACCCCAGAAGGCCATTTAGGCCCACCCCCAGAGAATGTAACTTAATTGGTTTGGGGGAGGCAGGGTGTGTGTGTGTGTGTGTGTGTGTGCGCGCGCGAGTGTAAATATAAATATAAAATGTCATCTGAAGCAATTGCTCAGGATAGGCTCACACAATCCCAGGTACAGAGTTTGCTTAGGAAGGTGAGGGAGCTAACCAAGTAGGAAGTACCAACCTGGGTTCAGAAAGCCTGCCAGCCTACAGGGAGTTTATAAAGGCACTTAAGTTCAAATGACACTTGTGGCAGATAAACAGCAGGAGTTCCATGCTGCAGAAAGAGTGTAAGTGCAAGGGAAAAACAACAACAAAGTGATCCAAACACACGAGTTCCGCCTTGGCTGGGGGTACTCGACCAGCTGGGCGCTAATGTTTCCTGAGCACATAGTGTGATGAACAGTGGTCTACATGCAGTATCATCCAATCAAAGCTTTAGAATTTAAGCCAGTTTCCCAGAATCAGTAACTAGTAAGTAAGCTAGTAAGTGACAGAGCTAGTAAGTGACAGAGTCAGGGACAGACCCCAGGTCAGTTCTAGGGCATCCATATTTTCAAAACCTTTTCAGGTAATTTACCATGCACTGCTTTGGAGTGGTTCTCCTTCCCTGGAGAACTGTGGAATGGAAAGATGGAGGAGGGCAAGGCATAGAGAATCCTAGCATTGCAACTGATGAGCTATGTGACCTTGGGCATGTCACTCAATGTCAATAAAGAACATAGATTAGACCACTGGTTCACAAACCTCAGAATCAGAAAATACATATTGTGGATGACGAGCTCAGGGAGGCCCGCATGGCGGCCTTACAAACCCAGAGACCGAAGTAACCACATAGGTGGTCAGAATGAAAAATTCCTAACTAAAAGCAGGTCATGGTGGGTAGTCACGTCCTAGGCCCGTAGCTTCCTTGATGAAGGTCAGTCTTTACCTTTGAAATTGTCTATTGTCTTTGTGCATCTGAGATAACATACCTTTGAAATGTCAGAGTAATTTTCTTTTCCAGATCTCTCGAAGGCACAACCGCTGGCACCAGAACACGAGACCACATCATTATCTTGTTCTCACATACCATCTCTATGTGCTGTAGATGTTAACTATCCTGTACCCACTGATATGAAAGAAGTGTGTGTCTCTCTGTTTTACTTTTTTATCCAACTCAGAGATTATCCCGCTTTGCTTTCTCCCACCTCCCTAATCTACCACCAATGAATTTCATGTAACCCTTCTTATATCTCCTCCTTTGATTCTAATGTATAAAATAGGCTGCAAAACTGCCATTCTCTGGAGCATTTTCTCAATCTGTTGAGATTTTGCTTCCTGGCAATTGTCATCAGTTTGGCTCAGATAAACTCTGATGAGACTTTTTCTTAGGATGGATGCTCTTTCATCAACATTCTCGGATTGAGTGAATTTTAATTACCAGGGCTGGGCCTAAGGATTTGGCATTTTAAACAAGTGTCCTAGGAGATCCTCATGATGGCTTTGTCAGGGTCTGAAAGCCAGGATCTGGAAGCATCACGTGGCAGACAGCATACAGCCCCAATGATGACGAGTCGAGCCCAGGAACGACCCGAGGCGCAGCTGATCATAAGATGTGAAACTACAAGGAAGGGGCATTGGTTGGGAAAGTTGGAAGTGACAAAAGGTTAGTGTAAGACCCCAGACTCAGGCTGAGGTATTTAGCAATTAATAAAGAGGCCACGTGCACTGTAGCTTCTGGACCAGGGGAGACTGCAGATCATCTAGAGCAGTGGTTCTCAGAACTGGAAACACATCTGAATTACCCGCAGCTCCTGCAAAATACCAGTACCCAGCGCACTACCCCAGAGTCGTTAGACTTCTATCCCCAAGCTCTCCCAAGTGATGAGGCCACGCAGCCCAGCTGGAAAAGCACTGATTTAAGAGTTAGGTAAAGAGGTGGGGTCATGTGAGATGAAAAATGTGGGCTTTGGGGTCCTATCATTTCTTTGAGATTTCCTACCTGTGCAGTGGGGGGATAAGAACACCCACTTTAGTGGCTGGTTGTGAGGATTAAGTAAGATAAGTTACATGCACCTTTAACCTCAGTCCAACGTCACTTCACTGTGAATCCAACTTCCTCAGTGGTCTAATGAGAACACTGAGCCCCGGAAAGTTCGCACAGCAAGGCAGCAGCCCATCGGGGTGGACACTCAGCTCCAAGTGCTACGTCTACCACTGGGGGCCTCCTGTGGGGACAGGAAAAGAGCCCAGAGAAAACTCAAATGACTCCAGTGGCCACTTCCTCCTTCCCACACTGACCTTCAGCCAGAGCGCGGGGATGGCGGTGAGTCCCGCGCACAAAATAGAGCCTTAGCGTTCTTCACTCAAGAAGCAGGTCGTACCGCTCCCGACGACACTGCCAGGGCTTGGCTTTCAACATGTTGCTGATGGTGTTTGATTTGGACCCATTTGAGCCTGATGGTCTTCTCCGATCACATCAGGAATGACACAGAGGCCTCGGTGGTGAAAAGGTAGTCAAAGAATGAGTTCTCACCCAGCGTGTGGAAGGAGGGTAAGAATGGGAGGTGGGCGTAACGGATCAGCTGCTGGAAGGCCAGTTTCAGCAATTCGGACGTGCGGGTTGAGGGACTGTGAGTGTTATGGGTTGAATTGTGTCCCCCGAAAAGATGCTGAAGTCCTCATGTCCAGTACTTGTGAATGCAACCTTATTTGGAAATTGGGTCTTCTGGACGATCAAATTCAGACAAAGTCATTAGGGTGGGCTCTAATCTAATAGGACCATGTCCTGATAAAAGGGAAATTTGGACACAGAGACAGACACACACAGGGAGAATGCCATGTGAAGAGGAAGGCAGAGAATGGGTGATGCAGCTACAAGCCAAGGACGGTCAAGACTGCCAGCACCCATCGGAAGCCAGGAAGAGGCCTGGGACAGATGCCCCCACAGCCCTCACGAGGAGCCAACCCTGCCAACACCTACATCTCAGATGTTTAGCTTCCAGAACTGCGAGACGATACATTTATTGGGGTACTTTTTGTTACAGCAGCCCTAAGAATAAATACAGTAAGTGTCAGATCCTTGTTCAAAGAACACAGTGTCATGTACTGGGGCAGAGATCCACATGTGTCCACTGAAGAACTAGAACTCCAGAGTGTGAGCATGCTCTGCCCCACGTGTGACCCTTATCCACTGTCAAGACGCTTGGTTTTATCTGGTGCAGGGGCCTAGCCTGAAATACAGCTTTTGTTCTAAGTTCACGATTACCAGCCTCTTTGTCGATGTTCTCCAGTATGCCTGGATTTGAGCAAAACCCAGTGGCAATTTTTTTCACCGACCTTCTCATCAGTACAGTAGGTAATAACTCTTACATAGTGCTTAATATATACCAGGTGCTTTTTTCCTAAGTTCCCAAGTACATGGATTCACTTAATTTTCACAATCTTATCCTGTAGGGGCTAGGATTATGCCCATTTTACAGATGAAGAAACTGAGGCACAGAGAGATTAAATTAACTTCCCCAAGGCTACATAACTAGAAATGTTGGAGCTGGGATGTGAATCCAGGCAATCTGGCTCGAGAGTCCCTGCTCTTAAACACTATAAAAATGGTGTAAAAATGGTGTACTATTCTAAAGTCTTACATTCTAAGCCATTTCACATTCACTACCGTTTATCTAAGCTATCAGACTGCTTACTTTTCCCATATTCATATTTCCAGGAAAGCTATTTTAATTTTGGGTGAAAAGGCCCCCCCACTTCCCACAGACATACACACAATCTGATTCCTCCAAGGAAACAGGTCATAGGCTGGTGAGCCTACAGCTACCCCTAGTGGGTATCTTCCAGCGTCCAGCTGCCAGCCCCTGCCCCTTTCAACACAGCCGTGCCTACCCCGATTTCCAGCCCTGATCCTTCAGCTATAATTATGAAGTGAATGCTTCTTTGGGGAAAGCCAGACCTCCTAAGGCCAAGCTCATTGCTTTCCACACTGTGATTTCATAGGTCTTCTTACTTTCCTGGTTGGAGACTCGAATTCCCAACCTCTGTATGTGATTTCATATTTTGGTACAAAACAATAACTCTTGTTTCTACTGAGGGAGTCATAGAGGGAAAAGGAGCAGCAGGCGAATGACATGGAGGAGAACAGATAGAAAATAGAGAAGAGAGAAGAGGAAAAACCAAGGATGACCGCATAGCTGGGCCAGGAACCGGGGCTGGGTGCTCAGCACACTGACCCCAGTGCTGGAAACTCCGAGAGCTTAGGTAGCGCGCTGCACAGAGCCCGCGCTGAACCCAGTACTCCCACCGCTGCTCATGAGAGTTGGGGTGGGGGTGGGCCAGTGGTCCTGCTCAGCGGTTCTGACAAGAAGGGTCTTCTCAAGGACAATTCTTGGTTGGGTAAGGAGGCGATGAGCACCATTGCACCAGTCTACAAGTGATCTCTCCAAGGTTCCATGTGCCCCTTGGCAACACTGAAAAGGCAGCTATGATTGTTGGGAGAGGTTGATGTCTGTGCCATGTCCCATGGCTGTGGCATAGCAGCAGCCCAGGCAGTGCCCACACGCGCATGGACTTGCGCCTTCTGACTCTCTCTATAAAAGCTAATGATGCCGGATGCAGAAAGACTTCCTTTCAGAATGAGCCAGCGAGACTCCCCAGTGGTTACTGGTTCCCTCCAAATCTGTCTGATAACTTCTGAGGAAATAGATCTTTCCGCCTCAGCAACAACAAAATTGGTCTTTGCATCTGTGAAAATTATGCTCTAGATGACAGCAATCCTGAACGTTAATCAAGTATCAATCACTGACATGAGTGGAAAATAGAGCTGGAGTCTTTATTCAAGCCTTGTTTTGAGCAAAGTAAGGGCTGATTGTGGACAAAACTAGCTAACAGGCTTGAAATAGCTCAGAGGAGTGCAAAGAGCGTGAGCTTGGGGACTGAGGCCTGCTGCATTCCTGGCTCTGTCTCGAAATGCATGTGCTCGCTGGGCCTCAGTTTTCCCGCTTGTAAAACAAGAGAAACATTGTCATCCCTCAGGTCCCCGAGGGACGGAGAGAACGCATGTGAAGCGCACAGCCCATGCAGGCTCTACTCACAACCAATGATCTATAGACACACTTGGAATAAGTGGGAGAGAATGAATCTACTGGAGAGAGGGTCCCTTTTCTTGTTAAATATTAGCTGAATGTGCTTATTTAACGGGTGCTGTGTCCACGCCAGGTGAATATTCTCTTTTCGTTCCCATTCAAGTTTCTGAGCTGTCTGGTTCCCAGGCAAAGAGCTAGTTTTTACTCAGTGGCACCGCCCCAACCTCCTTTGTCCTTGTCCCAACTTCCCAGAACTCAAGATCTTAGCCCTCTAAAGAGCCTTCCACCCCAAAACGCAAAATCTGAATCTAACCATGAGGAAACATCAGGTAAACCGAAACGAGGGACATGTGACAACATCCATGGCTTGTGGTCTTCACGAGTATCCAGGCTGCGCACAGTGGATGGATGACGGTCCCCGACTAAAAGAGGCTAAAGAGACACAACAACTCAGCGCAACATGTAATCCTGGGTGTTTTTTTTTTTTTTTAACTTTTTTCCCTTCTATATAGTGTAATTGGCAAAATTTGAATGAGGTCGGTATCCGTGACGTTAGTTTCCTGATTTTTATAATTATACTACAGCTACGTAAGAGAGTATCTTTAGGAAACACTTTGAAACATTTAGGGGTAAAAGGACATGATATTTGCAACCTACTCTCAAACAGTTCAAAAAGTATATAAAACATAAAAAATTTAAAAATGTGTCACATACACACACACACATATATATGGGGGGAAGAGTGTTTGAACGATTTTTGCAACTTTTCTGTACGTTTACAATTACCTTCCTGCACTCTGCCCCAGAAAAGCACTCCACAATTCATCGCACTGTCTCCCTTCACTTCGTGAACGTCCTTGTGATGATTTTCCCATGTGGGTGGGGTACAGGAGTTCCTTTCGTACTCTTCATACCACTTGACTTACAGGCACATAATGTTACAGCTGGAGGGGTCTTCAGAGACCCCCTAGTTTGAACCCTCCCAGGTGATGTGACCAGACCCAGAATTCCAGGTCCTGACCTCCGGCCCAGTTCTCTTTCTTCTTTTTCACACTGTGACCACACAATGCATTTGGCTGCCAAGCAGTGACTCCTGCTTCCCCCTGGCTTTTGGAACAATGGATGGGGACCTGTCAGGATGGCGTGGAAGCCCTGGTGTCAATGCCCTTTTCTCTGTTTATTTCAGAGGGACCATGGTATGAAAAATATTGGGCAGTGGCTGTAATCTCATCTGTTCCCAGGGCCTAAGTAACACTTATGTGCTAATGAGTCTGGTTTGTCTCTCTAACCCTCACCTCTGTCTGAGTCCACACTCCATATCCATCTGCCAACTCCTGCCATTGAATTGGCACCTCTAACGTAACATGTCCAAAACCAAATGCTAGACTTGCCTCCTCACGAGTTTCCTCATCTCAGTCCAGCGTTACTATTCACCCAGTGAGTTCAGCCCCAACCCAAGCCCCCTAGCCTCTGGTTGTCACACCTCGCAGCCAAACATCAGCACATCCAGAATCTGCTTCTGCTCAGTGCCACTGTCACCAGGGCGATCTAGGCCACCGTGATTTCTTGTCTGGACTTCCACAGGCACCTTCTGATGGTGTCCTGCTCCCACGCCTCCCTTTCCACTGTGTATTTCCCACTCAGCAACCAGAGTGAGTCTGTCTCTCCATAGCTCCAAACTGTCCAGCATGTCTGTGTAAATGAAAATAAAACCGAAGTCTCTATAAGGGTTTACCTGTCTGGGCCTCCCTGCATTGTCAAGCTCCTTACTCATCATTCTTCACTCCTAGAACCTCTGGGCGCCACACCCCTTGGTTGTCCCAGAAGCATGACTGGCCTGGCATGCCCGGGCTTCAGGGTCTTTCCCCCGCTGCTCTCCCTGCCCAGAGTCCTTCGGCCGTGGCCGGCTCTCTGGTTTCACTGGGGCCTGGCCTCAGGCCTTTGCAGACAGGCTTTCCCTGACTAGCTCACGTAAGGGAGCACGCTTACACTGACTTTTCTTCACTGGACGTCATATGCTTCTTCGTTCACTGTCTCTGTCCTCCACTAAGTTCTGGGAAGCCGGGAATCTAGTTGGTTCCCTCTCTATTCCTGCCATCGCTTGGCACTTAATAGGAGCTCATTATACATACCTGTTAAAGTAATGAATGCATGAATGAATGCATCATTAAATCAAAAAAGCAAGGAGCAGAATAGTGTATACGTGTATAACACATGTCCTTTTATTAAAAAACAAAAGGGAAGAAACACATCTATGCTTGCCTATCTTTGGGAAGATTTAATAGTTGTGGACTCTGGGAGGGTGAATGGGTGGCTGGGGGCAAGGGTAGCAGGGAGACTTGTCAGTAGGCCTTCTGGGTACCTTTTGATATTTTTAGTAGGTATGTGTATTACTGATTTGATGAATTAAAAAATATATCTACACACACACACCTATATCAAATTATGTTGTATACCTAAAACGAATACAACGTTATGTGTCAATTACATCTCAAAAAAACATCCACCTATAATTAAATCCACATTTCCTTCCCCCGAATGTTGTAAGGTAAACTCGATCATTATGTGAAAACACACATGCGTTACAAATATAAAATCACGATACACAAATTCCGTATGTATAGGACATAATTTAAGATATGATTTTTAAAAAGCGTTAAAACCATTCAGTGCCGTTTATCACAACTCAGGCTAAAAGACATTACATCTTGAGCCTATAGTCAGTTTTCAACATTTCACACATGCAACAGTCCCTTAGAGACCTAAATAAAAGGTTACTGAAAGGAGGACTAAGAAAGAAGAAACAAAGGCAAATTAGCTTTAAGGTGGATAAAAAACGTATATACCTCTTTAAAACATATTAATATATATTACATATGCATATATATTATATAAACATACCTATAGCCAGCCTGTTAATGTTGCTGGCCATCGATAATGCTGATAATCCAATAATTATGAGAAGAACATCATAGCACAATTTGCGTTTGTGAGCAGGGGCAGGGCAGTGGTGGAATGCTGGACTTGGAACACCTGGGAGAATGGCCCAGCTCTATGTCTACCAGAGGGACTCGGGGCAAGTCACCTGCATAGCCTCCGTGGGTCTGTGACAAGGGAGTGCAGAGGTTGAATCTGCCATTTTGGAGGTCTCTTTCCAGCTCTAACATCCTGCAGTTCTGTCTTGAGTAGATGTTACCTGACGGCCCACACTAGTGGACAGATACTATGCCTCTGAGATCCATGTGGGTGTAACAGTGATGTCACAGGAATCCTCCTGCCAGACAGTCACCCAGCTGGGTATCCTCTTGGACCCCTGAGCCTGTGTATGATTGAGCTAGAAAGCTGAAGCTCACCCTCCTTCTCCCAGAGACTTCCTCCTCAAGCCTGGGGCTTGGGGCGTTTGCACTCGGTGCCTCTGCCAACTTTCATTAGCCCAGTGAAGTGCTCTGGGAGCTGCTGCCTATGAGCTGATCAAAACGGCTTGGAGCCCGGTGTGGGCAGAGCTGCCTTTGTGTCCCTAGAGCTGGGGCCACCAGGTAGATCAAGGACATCAGGTGGTTCATGAACCAGCAGGCGGACTAATTCAAGTGAACCTCCTTTGCTGAGAAATGGCTGGAAGGAAAAATGGTGAAGGACAAGTGCTCTTGCCCTGTTTTGGGAAAGGCCCTCGTTGGGGAGGGGTGTGGGGAGTGGGAGAGGAAATTCGTGGACCTCAATTCTCCAACTATCTGCATAAGGGGAAGAAAGGAAATGGTACAGATGCATGGGAATGGGCCTCTCACTTTGCAATGCCCCAAGTTATCGTTTTCCTTATTAGATTTGTCTTGTTAACTGTGTTAGACTGAGACTAATGCTAAGATCGGTTTGCATTCCCTCTGCACATGCCAGCGAATATGTGGAGAGCTGTGTGGGAGTGTGTTGGGTTCCAGAGGGAATTCCCTGGGGAAATTCCACAAAGAATTCTCTCTGGATAGTGTTCAAAATCGAGTGTAAGGTATGGTTACAGTATGGGAGCGTAAGCAGGGATAAAGTGTCAATACTGCAAGGCGAACGAGAACGAGAACGAAAACGTCTTTCAAAATTAGTTTGATGATGCCAGTGGTTTGATTTTTCTCAACCAATGCTTTTCAGCCTACCTCTGCCCTTACTTGAAAGCTCAAGCATTCTAGTGTTTGGAGTTTGGGGTGGGGAGAGGGTGGTGGTGAGGGAGAGAAGGTGCACAAAGGGCCACTAAAAGAAGTTTTGAAAACTCTGTCCCTGGATATTAAAGAAGATACGAGAACGCATTTAGCTGGTGGATTTAAATAGAGGGTAGCTTCAGAATCGTTTGTGGATAGGGCCTGTACTTCTTCATTTCAGAAGTCCCAGAGAAGATTGTAATGCAACCCAATTCTCTGTTGTCACCCCTCATCCCCACCCCAGGTCCAACCCCCTTGTTGAGAACAACTGTTGGACCTGTTCTAGACACTTGTTGCTTAAAAAATGAATCAGCCTGTGAAGTTTCTCCCTGCACTATGGTTATAAAATCTTAATGTACCTACAACAGCTGTGCCCCACAGGAAACTACTAAGCCTTCAAATGGGACAATTGGGGCTTTAACTGATTTTCTTTCTTTCTTTTCTTTTCCCCCCTATTCAAATGCACTCCAGAACAGTGCATAAAAGACTGCAGGTACTTTAGAATGAAGTTGAGGTTGAAAAGTCTGTCTTGACCCCAAAGGAAGCAAACTGCCCATTTCTAGTGCCAGGGCCTGTCATTCACCAGTGTGCCTTTCAAACAATAATATATTTTGTGAGTAGTTAAATATGGTGGATAATGTAATTTTATATTTATATATGCACTTTTAAAAATGCTATTTTTATTCGCAAAATCTGTAAGCCCCTCCTCAAAATAAAGCCCCAACTCTTTGAAAGTGGCTTTGCTCATTTTCAGTCTGCCATTCAAAGCTTTCCATAGTCTGGTTCCAGTGTGCTCTTCCAAAGTGGCCCCTCTCATCCCCCTGCAACATACTCCTATCACGTGAAGCTCGCTGGCTGACTCATGGTTTCAAATTCTTCTTTAATGTTAGAATAATTGCATAGGATTGTAACATTAGGATTATAGACGCATCTTAACTACTTCCCAATTGCTGAACATTTTTCTGTTCTTCTCTAAATTTTGCTAGAAACTGTACAAGGAAGCATCTGGTCCAGTGGTTCTGAAGTTTGGCCAGTCACTGGCATATGGGATTATGGGGAAAGGTGGGAGGTGGGGTGATTTTTTTTTTTTTTCAATTGACATACAACATGCATACAGGAAGGGACACAAATCACAAGTGTGCCTCTGCAGGGGTGAAACTCCGGACCCTTAGCACGGTACCAACACCTGACGACATTGGGCACACAAAATACCCCCATGTCACCAGCACCCAGATCAAGACACAGACTATAACCAGCATCCCAGAAAGGCTGGGTAGGGGAGGCTTTTAAAAAAATTCTCGTGCCAGCCCGGTGGCTCAGGCTGTTGGAGCTCTACGCTCCTAACGCCAAAGGCTGCCGGTTCAATTCCCAAATGGGCCAGTGCGCTCTCAACCACAAAGTTGCCGGTTCAACTTACTCCTCAAGTCCCGCAAGGGATGGTGGGCAGCGCCCCCTGCAACTAAGATTGAACACGGCACCTTGAGCTGAGCTGCCGCTGAGCTCCCAGATGGCTCAGTTGGTTGGAGCGCGTCCTCTCAACAACAAAGTTGCTGGTTTGACTCCTGCAAGGGATGGTGGGCTGCGCCCCCTGCAACTAGCAACGGCAACTGTACCTGGAGTTGAATGCGCCCTCCACAAGTACGACTGAAAGGACAACAACTTGACTTGGAAAAAATCCTAGAAGTACACACTGTTCCCCAATAAAGTCCTGTTCCCCTTCTCCAATAAAAAAAAAAAAAATTCTCACTTTTCCAATCCCTTGAAAGTCTGATTCCCAGATCTGAGTTCATGAAGCCCAGGAATTTGCATTTTTAAGATCCTTCCCAGGGGTTTCCCACACACCATCAGACTTGTAGGTCAGGAATCTGAGAGGTTTTCAAATTGCCCCACAGGTGTCAGTTTGGGGGTATGGAGGTGGAGACAGGGAGCTGTTTCTTTCTTATACTGGGCCAATATCTATGGATAAAAACAATCTCTTACTCCACAATTCTGCAAACCAGTATCAGCCAGGGTTCAATAGAAAAAGCTGAACTACAAGGATGTATACATATATGTATATGAGGCTGGACAATTAAGTTCACGCACTCATCCTAGGAAAAGCGCTACACACCTCATTGCTGAATGTCACTACGGTCACCTCAGAAGTCCTCCCCTGGGGAAGCTGTGACCTGATGCCAGCACCTAGTCCACCCTTCAAAGCAGTTTTGGAACTCTTTTTCTGGAATGGCCATCAGAGCTGTCATTGTATTACTCTTGATGTCCTGAATGCCATCAAAATGTCTTCCTTTCAATATTACCTTTATCTTCAGGTAAAGAAAGAAGTCATTGGGGGCCAGATCAGGTGAGTAGGGAGGGTGTTCCAATACAGTTATTTGTTTACTGGCTAAAAACTCCCTCACAGACAGTGACGTGTGAGCTGGTGCATTGTCGTGATGCAAGAGCCATGAATTGTTGGTGAAAAGTTCAGGTCGTCTAACTTTTTCATGCAGCCTTTTCAGCACTTTCAGAGAGTAAACTTGGTTAACTTTTGTCCAGTCGGTACAAATTCATAATGAATAATCCCTCTGATATAAAAAAATGTTAGCAACATCGTTGCAACGTTTGCGAACTTAATTGTCAGACATCGTATGTATCTGTATATACAGAGGGTGCCAAAAAAATGTATACACATTTTAAAAAAGGAAAACTGCATTAAAATTGTAATACTCAATGTATACCAATAACAAAAGATGAATACATGTCACGTTTGACTTCTGCAATTACAAGAGGTGCTCAAAGTGGTTATCATCAACGTCCAGACACTTCTGATTATGGGAAACTACTGCTTGAGCAACATTGACCAAAGTGTCCACTTGTACACATTTTTATGAGTCTATAACAGATATTTGATCTTTGCAACAGTAATTGATGGTTAAACGGCCTCTATAAGGCTGCTGTTCTTGCATCTGATGCTGGAGTTACATGAAGTCCCCTGGGCAGGCAGTTGGGAAGGAAAGAGTGAAAATAGGGGGAGACCAAGAATGATCTGGAACCTACAAGCCTTAACTGGAACCCCAGCAGGATGGACTGAAATTCACGTTAGTTCTCATTGCCTTTGACCTTGATGGTAAGCTGGGGCCCTTCATCGTGGAGCTAAGCAACACACCTGGCCCAGGAGTCAGAGAACCTGAAGGGGGTTTAAGGGAAGGTGAAACAACCGCAGCCTCATGCCGGTGTGGTGAGCAGCAGACAGGTGACAATGCACGTGTTATAAAAAGGCTGCTGCTTCGTCCTCCAGATCACTCAAGAATCTCTCTGTGGCTCCATCCTACTTAGAAACCCACAGGACAGGGAATTCTGGGAAATGTAGTTCAGCCTAGCCAGGTCGACATGGGACAAAGCCACCATCACTCATCTGATCACTGTTTCTTAAGCTTGGCAACACACTGGAATCATGTGTGGAGTTAAAAACAAAACAAAATAAAAATCTAAAAAACTGATGCCAGGCCTGGCATCAGGATCTGTGAAAGCTTCCTAGGTCACCCCAATGTGCAATCGAGGCTGAGAAACACTGGCTGTAACACACTATCCCCAACCCAGGATCCAAGAAGATAAATTCTACTGTCTTTTTGCCCCAAGAGGAGCATGAAAAGATCTGGTTATTTTTTTAAAGGCCCTAAAAGATTTTCCCCATTATCCTGCCTTTCTGCATCTGTCCTCTCTTCATGAACCTAGCCACAACCCTCCTGCAGTCTCAGTACACAGGCTGTGCCTTGAATGAAGCCTTTGCTGGTTATCTTCCTGGTGCTAAGTGGATTAGGAACACAGCGGGCCGACTGAGGTCATCCTAATGCCATCGAGCTCACAGTGAACCGAAGACTTGGAAGTTTGCACTATTAAGCTTCTAAATAAAGCCCTCTTCCTCCCAGGCATAGACTAATTAAATGATTACAACACACACAAAGCGGTCAGTGAACACTTAACCACAGTAATACAAGAACGAGTTGGCAAGAGCCAGTGCTGTGGATTCGGAGGTGGCAGAGCTGCCACTGCTGGGTCTTTCTCAAGGGCGCTGAAAGAGAAGGCAGAGAAGGGCCACTGTAGGAGAGGAAGTGGGAAAAGAGTTAGGGGCTGGGAAGAGATCAGGTTCAAGTTCCAGTGCTGTCACTAATTAGCCGTGGGGCCTGGACAAGCCACGTATCATTTCTAAGCCTCAGTACCAGTCCCACATCCGACACAGGGGCACTGAGCGCATCAGGAGAAAGAAGGGATGTGAACCGGTTTTGGGGAGGGAAGGCTCAAAGCACGGACATTTCTGAGCTAGGAAGTCGTTGTCATAGACAACACTGATGTAAGTAGACAGATATCTAGATGGTGGATTACTTAAGCCCTTTGCTTTCCATTCCTATCCATGATGGGGATTTTTTTAATGAGCTCTGCTGAAGTGTGAGACTGTACAGTGATTAGTCTTCGGGCTTTCCTCTGGATTCCTAGTATTCACGCTCTCTCTCTCCCCCCATTGCAACATGATGAAGAATACTAACCACCCCCTTCCTATACTCTCTAAATAAATTTACATGGAGAGAACCTTTCTAAGAAACAAAAGCAGGAAAATAACCTTTCATTGCATCTCTGGGAAGGATCAGGCAGGCAGTGCTGCCAAATGTTTGTGGGCCTATCTTTACTGTTTAAGGCAGTTTTCTGTGTCTGAATTAGAGGTGAAGCATCTTGAGGGTAATGCTGGCTCCTGATGCCTCTTTATGTGGGTCTCCACCAGTGCCAAAGACAGTACAGCAAAGGATACTGGATGTAAGGTGCCAAAGTTCCAGGTTCTAGTTATAGCTCTGCTCCTCAAAAGTCATTTTTTGTCCTCTCAGCCTTAGTTTCCTCCTCCATAAAGTGGGAATTACCTACGTCATGGGATTACTGGGTAGTGCAAATTAGGTATGTGTGGGGAAATACTCTATGACTCCAAACGTGCTGTGCAAATGGGAACAAAATGTGATAAGAGCTGTTCCTTCTAAGAACAAGGCACTGGCTGATTTTCTTGTTGAGGACAGAGCAGAAGAGGCTGGGCCGAGGCTGCAGATCGGGGTGCAGGCGAGGGGAAAGGGGACGACCCCAGCAGCCTGGTAACGACAGCACTCCCTTTCTCACTGCACATCTTGGAGGGCTCTGTGCTCTCTCTCCTGCGGGAAGCTGTGTGTTTGGCCTGCTCCCTTGTTTACTCATTCATTTTTTTATCCAGAGTTCCCTGAGCACCTGCTTTGTGCCAAGCACGGTGCCAGGGGTTGCAGTTCCTTTCCTTATGGAGCTGAATCTACCCTGTTTATTCCCAAACAGGGCTGGACTCAGCTCATGCAGAGAGTTGGACAACTAGCTTCAGGCAGCCCCAGGGACAGATGTAAATGGAGTGTTTTAGTGGGATTCTAGATTGAAGCTGGAAAATGTCAACATGTGGAGGCCAGGTCTGATAACAAGAAAAAGGAGAAAAGGTAACCCCTGCCACCTTCTTTTGGGTTGTCCCTCACTGTGACCCCACCTCAGGTTTCCAGAGTCTTGCTCTTGATGACTTTACCCTCTAGTGAAACTAACTCTGACCTCACTAATTCATCCTAAAGAGGTAAATGCACTTAATAGGGGTGAAAGGCTTGAGGTCAAGGAATGATGTCTCAGCCCTAAAATCATACCACTAGGGTGGACACATCAGACTGGCAGATGCAGGGACAAAAGAAGTGAAGAAAGTGAGGGCTTATGACAGGGACAAGGTCCCCTAAATAAACCTTTGTGGTTTTTAAAGATTACCAAAGATCGAGAGGAATGAGGGCAAGAAGCAGTGTAGCTACTGTCAGGGTCCTAGCTCTTATTTAGGAGGGTGGGTTTGCAGGTACTTATTCCATTACGGAAAGCAATGAACTAAGTAATTAACTCTATATATGAAAGTCGGGCGGAAAAAAGACCAGGGGAATCTCTGGTAGCCAGAACCCAGAAAAACTCCACGAATAGGCCATTTCCCCCTCAATTCTGACCAAGCTTCCAGACAACCCCACTGGTCAATTTCTGGATGGATTTATAATTTTCCTCTTAGTGAGAAAGGTAAGACATCGTTTATTAGAAGACACCCAAAAGCCAAATTCCTGAAATTCCTGAAACACTGTAGGTAATGTGAACCCCACGTGGATTCGTTACAAGAAAGATTTTTACGGTACAATAAAGCACTGACATGCAAAACCACGCAAAACAAATGAACGCGGATGCCCTGGGACAAGCATGTGACCGGCTGGCCACCCCAGAAGCCCATCCACGCATCTGTCCCAATTGCAGCCCCCCCCCAAGTACCCACACTCCTGACTGACTCCCTTGAGTTTATTTATGGTTTTGTCACCCAAGTGTGTATCCTTAGACACTGTTTAGTCTTGCCCATTTTTAAGACGTCTCTTAAGCTCACTTAAAGCGACCAGTTCTCCCTCCATCTATTGCCTGTCCTTACTATTTATCTGTTGAAGACTCAGGCTGTCTAACCTGCAGTTTTCTACTGTATTTTCTACTGTACTGGATTTTGCTCTTGGTGCACACTAACACGTTGCGATGCACTCATTCTTAATGCAAATAATCAGCCATTAGGGAAATAAAAACCCCAAAACTGTCTGCAAGCCATGTTCTGAAGGAGGGCGCAACCCACCACAATCACATTCTCATGAGTGTGTGGGCAAAGGGAGCTCTCACAAGAGAGGCAGGGAAGAAAACACGACTTGGAGGGAGCTCTCTATGGAACTAGAGATTTATGAAATTATTTTTTGCAATTGGAAGTGACCGGGAAATGCTTCCCTTAAACGTCTTCCAATATGGTTTGCTTTAGTAGGAAGCATATTTGGAATGGGGTTTGGCATCACGTTATGCTCTGGGGGCTGGGGTGTATACCATTAGGTTTTATCAAAGATGATTGCATAATAAGAGCCTGGATGTAGTAAAAACCTAAGGAATCTAAACCACTAACCAGATTCACCAAATGTAATAAATATAAATGATAGATGAAAGGAAGATTAGATCTGGCCATTTACTTATGGTTTGGAGCAAGAAAAGTTAGCTTACAATTTTTTTCCTTTCTCTAATCTCAGCAGGCAGTCCCACAAACATAATTATTAGCATTTTCAAAAGACTTTATCAAATACTGCCTTAATAAAGGGCACATCCATTTAACAGTGACCTCCAGACACCCCCAATAAGTCGAGGACCCTAAATTATATACTCCAGGGCTATGGCACCCACACAATGAACAAAAGAAATGAGCAGTGCTATACTAGGAGACGGGAGTTTTTTTATACTTAAAATAAAATGTTTGGGGTCTGTTTTGATTTGCACAGGGTAAAAAACAGCTCCAAAACATATGGATGCAATAAAGATTCAAAAGTAAGGCACTCTTCAAACCTAATAGACTACTGACACTGCCTACAAAACTTTATTTTTTTTAAGGAGGGCACGGCTCACAGTGGCCCACATGGCGATTGAACCATGGTGTGAATTAGCACCACACTCTAACCAACGGAGCTAACTGGCCACCCCCTCAAAACTTTATTATAGTATTAGTTATTCAGCTATGAAAGCAGCCTAACAGACATCAGAAGAGAATAAAAGAAATTAGGCAGAGGCCCTAACTGATCACATTCTGGTTCTCTATTCTTATTTCTTTCCTTGGTTCTTCTACGGGCTGCACTTGTGAAAGAAAGCAGGATTGAGTATTCAGGGGGAAGGAGCAGGGCGGGAAAGATACTCGGGAGAAGGATGTGATTCAAATTTGACAGGCAGACTGACTTTTTTCCTGGGCACAGGGATTTTTAAAATCTGCTTGCAAGATTGGGTTCCTGCTCTTATGGTATAGATGGTAAGTGATTTCCAACCCTGGTTTTTATAATGCTTTAGGTATTTCCAATGATTACAACGCTCTAGGTATTTCCAGTGATTACAATGTGTGTGTTTAAAATTCTCAAAACTAAATTAATTTGAAGTCACTTTCACTGAAAAGGCAAATGTGATTCAAAAGCTGTTTTTCTTAGTTATTGTCTAGTTTTCCTTTCTGAGAGATTTAATACTCCTTGGAATTCCTTTCTGCCTGGCTCTGCAACACTGTTATTCCGATGTTTCAGGACTAACCACTTGTCTCCCTGACTGCTCTTGCTTCTCCCCGGGCCCCATCTCTGGATCACTAGGAATTCCTCAGAGTTCTTTCCTAAACCCTCTTCTTGTCCCTTCCCCCGCCCCCAGCCCTCCACTCCAAACCCCTTCGTGGACTCCTCTCTTTTCAAGAGTTCCAACTCCAGCTTCCAAGAACTAGCTAGTCTATGAAATACCCACTGTATGAAAATCCTGAAGGGCAGGCTGGGCTGGCACCTGTGGTGATGCTTGAAGGTTGAGCAGAACGTAGGAAGGGGGTTCGATCTAACATGGCTTCCATGCTTCCATGAGCTCATTTCTCATGCTGGGCTGGGGTTGGTCTAAGCACATTACATGCATTGGGACATTTAATCTTCCACCACCTCTGAGAAAGCATGATTATACCCATTTTCTACACATGAGAAGTTAAGCTTGGAGAGGGCAGGAAATAGGCGAGGTAGAGCCGAACTGTGACCCTAACTCAGGCCCAGCTCTTAACCATTAAGCTCTTCGGTGAGAGCAGGAGATATGTCCTCATGCTTCTGGACACTGAGGGACTCAAGAGCTTTGGGGTTTGCTCCTGCAGTAGAGCCAGAGAAGGACATAGAAGTGGTTATGGGTTCCAGCTCTGCTGCCCCTGCCATGCAACCCCCGGAAAGGGTCCTGCCCCGCCCATGCCCAGGCCTCCCTACTGAGCGCCAGCTTCACCAGGAAGGTACACCTGAAGGCAGATGGATGCGTGAGGTCCTTACTGTGCAACTCCTTCCACTTCCCAGGCTGGACAGTGGTGGGACTTCCAGGGACGATACCATTTGAAGGACGAGTGCCTCGGCATTCCTTCTTAGCAAACTGTATGCCTCAGTTCATAGAAAACCACTCTATTGATGAGACTGAACATTTGAACCCATCGCTGTCAAAGAAATCCTGGATCTGGAAGACGTGAGGAAGAGGAGAGCCATGCATGATGCTGTCATTAGATGAGGAGCATGCTCTGGAGCTACCCCGGCTGAAGACGCACGTAGGGGGCCTTCACACCCTCTCTGTGAACCATTCTCATGTCTTCTGGAATACTACCTCCTTTCCCCAGAGACCTGTGTTCCATACCATGGATGACTATATGGTAATGAAATCTTTGGTGGCCTTTTCTTCTAGTCTGTTCTTACCTTTTCCCCACTGAGTACCTAATTTTGTCAGCCCCGTTTAGAGCACTGGCGTGACAATGAATGTTGAAATAGCCACGGAGTTTCATTTATTCATCGTGTCTTTCTTACTCATCAGGAGTCAGCCCTGAGATGACCAGTATGGGGCTTGGGTTCAGCCTGGGCCACTCGTCCCCAAGACCTACACACGCAGACTGGCTAGATCAGGGCTTGGAGGGGAAGTGAGGGCTGAGCCACCACGCTGGAGGAGAAGCAACCACAGGATAGGAACACAGTGTATGTGTGTGTGTGTGTGTGTGTGTGTGTGTGTGTGTATGTGTGTGTGACTTACTCTATGTGGATGGTTGTGGTAGGAAGTAGGGTATGACCAAAGAGACAGAAAAAAGCTTACAGAAATGTGCAGTCACTTTCAGATGGACCTTTTACTACAGTTTCCTGCCTACACATAACAGCCTTACTCCTACCGGAACACAGGGAGTTAAACATTTAAACAAACAAAAAAAAATCCTTGAAACTGAAACCTTATTGTCCATGGCAATTTATTAAATAACTAAGGATTTCTAGGCCTTATTAGAATAAGTGTTCAGAGTATTCTCTTATCCTCTGAATTCACTTCTTCACTTGTCAGCACCTGCTGGCAGCAGCTGGAGTAATTTCGCCAACTTTGCTGTATGTGCAAATCAATTTGATTTCCCCCAAAAAGACAAAAATCAGTAAAGTGATTAAGTTACAATTAAGGCATGTCACTGAAAGCACAGACAACATGAAAAGGCTGAGAAAGATTTGCTTTGAGGTCACTACTGACTTCCTTCTACCCAAGTTCAATGGTTTTTCCCATCATTCTCCATGCCTGCTCTGCTACGATATTGTGGCTGATCAACAAGCCTCCTCCTCCTTTTTCATATTCTCTCCTCTTTTGGCTTCTATCATGCTATCTTTATACCAGGTTCCCTTCCTGGCTCTTGTACTGGTACCCTAATTGTTAATCCATCCATTCACCCATCCATCCATCCATCCATCCATCCATCCATCCATCCATCCATCCAATAGATGTTTAATGACCCAATGTGCCAGGCTCTGGAAAAAATGACAGAGTTTATGTATGTCTGGTACTACAATAAAAAATATTTTTATATATATATGATTTCATTAATTTCTTGCTACAACTGTGTGAGGTGGCTGTTGGTACTCCCCCTTTATACATGAAACAGGCTCTGTCTGAGAGGATCTGTGATTTATTTACAACAGCACAGCCAGCAGGTGGCAGTCTGGACATGAATTCAGTTTTATATCCGAGTAAGAATTCATACATACTGGTCAAGTGTAATTTCTCAACTGGCCTCATTATTCCTAATTAAAGGTCATGATCCAGTCAATATGTATTTATTAAGGCTGTGCTAGGCTCTGGGGGATGCCCTACCCTTACTGAGCTGTGGTCTAGTGGGAGAGACATATTAATCATATGTTCACACAATAAACATTTGTTTTCAAGGTATGAGGGAGAGGTGACCTTGTTATGAAAATCAGGGAAGTCTTCCAGGAGGAAGTAATCATTAAGATGCATTCTGAAGGATGAGTCAGAGTTAGCTTCGGGAAGAGAGGATGCAAAAAAATCATACACAGAGAAGGAAAATTATGTGCAAAGGTTCAGTGGCAGGAAGACCCAATGTGCTGAAATTCTGAAAGGCCAGCTTGACTGGCAAAGAGAGTGAAAGGGAGCCTGGCACAGGATGTGGTTCAGACCACGCAAGACTTTGCAGCCATGATAATGATTTTTACTTTTAGCTTAAGAGCAATGGGAAGCCACAAATCAAGAGAATGGTATGATTAACTTTGATTTTGATTCTGACTTCCATGTGCAGAATGGATTGTAGAGGAGCAAGAATGGAAGCAGGGAAAACAGCTGGAAGGCTTGTAGTTGTCCAGGCGAGAAGCGATGGTAGCTTGGACCAGGGTGGTGGTGGTGGAAATGGAGAGAAGAATTCCACAGGTGCCCCCTGCTCTGCTCATGCCCATTTTCTCCCTAAACCCTGTCACCAGAGTGTGCTCACGAATTTGCTTGTCCACATTTCGAGGCTCTGCTGGAGTCTCCTCTTCCAGGAAGCCTTCTCCAGACAATGGGAGTCCTCCGAGATCTTTCAGAAGTTGTGTCTATCTTCTGCATTGTCCATTCTCACACTTGATTCTTCTCTATGGCTTGGTTGTTCTCCGGTCCGTTCCTGGAGATGTTTTCATTTCTCTTGTCTTGCTTTCTCCCTTTGGAAAGTAAATGCTTTGTTGGCATTTGCTGAATGGTATCAACAGGGCTCCCTTGGAAACTACATTGGTAAATGATTACTCATGCCAATTGCCTTCCTCCCCCCCCACCCCCAATTAAACACTGGTTGCTGAAATCTGTCTTTATGATCTTGTTCTATCAAAACGTATGTCCCAAATTTTCTATTATTTCCTCTAAATGCTTTTCCATATTTCTCCTAGTAGAAAGCAGTTTCAGAATAGAGTGGGGGTGCGGTAGGGGCAGGAGTGTAATTCTGACGAGAATTCCTATACCTTTTAATGGGGTATTTGATTAATCTTTTCTACAGGCACCATTATTCATGCCTTGATGGAATCTCATTTTATAGCCCTTAATACATGGACCCAATTTATCCACATCACATTGTATTCTAATACTTGTCATCCAAGTTATTAGCTATCTCCTTCTCAGTGTAAAATCATCAGCAAGTTTGATTAGCTTATTCCTCAGGGATAATAGGGGAGATAAGAACAGACGCAATACAATATGACCACCAGTGGCTCTGCATCCTCAAAAGAACACTGCTAAGCAGATTCCATTTATGGAGCCGAGGTGGGCAAAATCAACACCTGCCCCATGGCAGAGTCTCCGTGTGGGACCCAGGAGCCATAGCCACAAAGGGCTGATGGCTGCTGTGCCTAGTGGTGCTGACCCATCATCCTCAGTGGGATCATTGTAATAAAAATAGTGGGGGCCCTCCCCCTCCCGCTTCCCCTTCCTAACATGCTCTCCACCCCCCAAACACCTTTCCTGAGAAGCGCAGCCCAGAGCTCCTCTTTATTCCAGGACAGGACTTCTGCCTTACACCCCCACTCCTTCCCCACCGGGGGCCTGGCAGGCCAGACTATCTAGAAGGAGATGTACAGTGCCATGTATGGCTGTCTCTCTAGCACACAGTTGGCTCTAAGCAGCCAGCTCCTTCTGTTTCTTCTCTGGAACTCAACCTGAGACATGGGACTCATTGGTGGTTTCAGTACTTAGAAGCAAGGTTGCCCTCTGGCCTAAAGAGAGACGGGGCCCGCGTGACCCCTATAAGGACCACGGGCTCAAAGCCCACAGAGAGTTTCTAATGCCCCCTCCTCTATCCATGCACCTCTCCTCAGCCCAGTTGGGCAAAACTCCCACAGCCCCTTGCCATCCTTTTAAAAGCCCCCATCATCTTTTCACCAAAGGCCCTACATTAATGATCTTTGTGCTCCTCTGAGCCCAGAAGGGGAGGATGGCAGAGGCTCCCCCTTTGTGGTGGTGCTGCTCCTCTGGGAGGTGGAGCCTTATTCCCTTTCCCTTCAGTGTGGGCCGGACTTAGTGACTCGTTTCTAATGAACAGAATACTGTGGAAGTGACAGTGTGTCACTTCTGAGACTTGGTCATAAAAGGCATTTTGACTTCCTTCCTGTCTCTCTGGTTGTTGGCTCTGAGAGAAGTTAACTGCTAAGTCGTGAGCAGCCCTATGGTGAGGTCTAAGGTACCGAGAGTGAGGAACTGAGGCCTCCTGCCAACAGCCAGCTGAGTGCGCCATCTTGGAAGTGGGTCCTCCAGCCCCAGCCAAGACTTCAGATGACAGACAGCGGCTCTGGACGACAGCGTCACGGCAACCTCACGAGCGACTCTGAGCCAGAACCACCCAGCTTAGCCGCTCCCAGCTCTCTGATCCATGGAAACAGTGCAAGACAATAAATATTTGTTGTTTTAAGTTACTAAATGTTGAGGCATTTGTTATGTATCAGTACGTTACTAATACATTCTCACTACCATGTTTCCCCGAAAATAAGACCTACCCCGAAAATAAGCCCCAGTTAAGATCATCAGCCAGACGGACACATTTAGTAAGTTACGACAATGTTCCAGAAGAAGATGACATGACTGTATTTGAATAAATGTAGATTGTTGTACATGAAAAAAATAAGACATCCGCTGAAAATGGAGCAAAAATTAATACAAGACCCCGTCTTATTTTTGGGGAAACACGGTACCTCAGAGGAAGGCCTTGGTCCTTTCCTTCCCTTCAATTCCCTGCACACGTTCCAGTTTGATCTCCTCTCTCTGTTCCGGGAGTCCGGTGTCCCTCTAGAACCCTCTATCTGACCGGTCTCGGGCTTCTACTGTGTGTCCTCATGGATAAGGAGGGGCTCCCTGAGGCCTGGGTTTGGAATCCCAGCTCCTCGCCTGCCATCCCAAGTGATCCCTGGGATTAGGACAATGGCTTTTTGCAGAAAGCAGCCTTCCTCAGGCCATGCATTCCTCTTGTTTCTTCTACCTGGGGGTGCCAGTGACTTCATTCAGGCTCACAAGCGAGCATGAAAAGACTTTGCAAATAATGTGTTCCCTTCTGTATCATGTTCATCTCCTGTAAGCATTCTGCTCACCTGCTCTTTCTGCAAAAGGTCATGTCTCATTTCAAGTTTGCAGTTAGGCGCACCTGACACTAAGGGAGGACTCCAAAACTGGATGGAGCTGCAAGCTGGCTTAAATATTTCCAGGTGGGCCACTCCACTCTACCCCTACTGGCCGTGTCCTGCCAGCACAGCCGCAATCATGAAGGAGGCGGCGATCCGATTCTCACTTCTCTCAATGATACAAGGGGTGAACGTAGTTTTTGATTAAAAAAAAAAGATCCAGGTTGCTCTTCTATTGCTCTTACTGGTCAAATACCAGTAACTTTTACAAAATCGATCTCAGTTCTATGGGGCAAGGTCAGATAGTTATAGATGTTAATCTCTTGGAGGGCTTGGAAAAAGTCACAGAGCAGTGGACCTACGCAGTGAAGGACCCCAAAGCAGTTGGTTCTCAAAGTAGAGCGCTCGGGCCAGCAGCACCAGCAGGCGTGGTGGAAATGCAGAGTCACAGGACCCACCCCTGACCTACTGAACCAGAAACTCTGGGGCCAGAGCCCAGCAATCTGTGTTTTAACAAGCCCCATGAACAAAGTATCACTGACGTAAAGGATTAAACATCTAAATTATTCATTCATTCATAAGACATTGATAGAGCAGGTACTATTTGCCAGACACTTGGGGCAGTGAAGAGGAATTAGAAGGAACTCCTTCCTCAAGGAGTCTACAGTACTCCCTTCCCTTGCTTTATGACAAAACTTGAAAAGAGAACTGGAATTTGAAGACGCTAACCCAAGAAATGGAAATCTTCTTTACGTGGAACTCTTTTCAATGGACAGGAGGCACAGGGAAATGTTTTCCCACCCAGGAATGATCATAGTCTCAAAATAGTAACTCTTCTAAAGTAAGTAAACATGTGGCTTTAATGTATCATGTGCAACTGGCTCAGCCTTTTAAGTTTAAAGAAATAAAAAGATTATGTAATTTCACCATGAATGAAACGCAGAATTACTTTAAGGATTCACTGAGGTGTGTGCCTGTCTTTTAATGAACAAACTGTAGTTTTATATTATTTCCGATTAAGCAGGAGTTTCTTCCCTCTTTTTCTATAAGCCTAAATAAGTCGTAACAGCTAAGATGTATTGTGTTTCCTATGGCTGGGCTTGGATAGCACCACATTCATTAACTCATATGATCCTCCCCAACCTTCTATAGGACATGCAGCAAACGTACACAATCTGTAGATGAAGAAGAGGTTGGAAGAGGCAGGAGAGGAACCTGGACCCATCTCTTAACCTCATGTGAATCACCCTCCTGTGCGGTACTCTCAGCCCCACTGGGTCATTTTGTGGCTCATTAAAACTACTGATTAATTGGGAAACCATGAAAAGAAATACCCCGCCCTTATAAGATTTCTAGTATGAAGCCACTGGCTGACGCTCAACTGGGGGACTTATGTAATGTTAAAGTTCATCCTAGATTTCTCCTTCAGTGCCATAAATAATTGGAAGCTGGCTAGGGACTCTGTGTGGCCGCCCGCATTCGTGGCCTGCGTGAGGACCTGCTCCATGATCAGCAGATGCAGCTTCAAGAAGATGCCCCATATATGCTCCTTTCTCAGGGCGCCTCCACGATACTCAGCCACTCACTATAACACCATCGGGACAGACGGTTTTCCTGTGCGTGGGGATGAACTTCACTTGATCCAGCCAAGCCTGGGCCCTTGCAACTGTGGATACCCAGCTAATCCGGCAGCTGCGCGGGTGATGGTGTGACGGATAGCCACGGGAGAAATCAAAGCTGTCTGGCCAGACCAGCAACACACTCAGCGCCCAGGCATGGGCACGAGGCCTGCCCTGGCTAGCCGAGTCCATCTGCCACACAGGCTTCTACTTCATTTGCAGAGCGTCATAGGTCACCCATGTTTTGGCCACTAAGAAGCATCAGGAGGCCTCATCTGCTTATTGCGCCCTTGGGAGGAAGCTGGTAACTTTAGATACACACAAGCAAGAAAATCTGCAGTCTACATGGGCTGTGTAGAAACAGTGCTGGCATCTTTCAAGCCACACACAGAGCATGCAACTCGAGGTGAACTGAAACACATCCACCTTTCCCATTGGCTCTCTGCAATCAAGGCTTTTTGGAACATCAAGTCCAACCCCTATCTATTTCTGATTCAGGGGTGCTTGTTGGCTTCTGCCGAAACATTGATTTGATAAGTGGCATTCTGTGGAACTACAGACATGAGATGTTGAGCTTGCAAATATATAATTCATTTCAAGATTCTGAAATGAGAAATACACCTACCAGTGGCACACTGGAGGCTGGGAGATTCTTTGAAAGCATCTCACGCATGTAAATGGGACATGCGATGAAAAAACGTGCTTATGGTTACAATCCCAAAGCCAGGGACCACCCTAGTGTGCTCCCCATTCTCACAAAGTGATGGCTCCACGGGAAACCGCTGGGATTAGCCGATCTGGCGTTTGGACACCCATATGCTGCCTCATTTATCTGCCTGTGACAGGGACAGTGTTGGAAGAGAATCAAAAGATGACAAATTGCTTCTGGTTTTAAAGGAGCTGTTCAGGATGGGTGTACGCCCAAGGGGAACCAGGTTTCATGCCAGGAGACATCACTACTTCCTATTTTAAGGCCACATTTTGGCAAACACCAACTAGCACATGACTGCTGTCTCCTTTCACCGGTGATTTTAAAGACACTTCCTCAGAAAGCCTGAAATCCAGTCATTCTGAAGATGTGTGTGGCAGAGAGCAGACCTGCCCACACACCGCAGTGAGGCAAGATGGCAGGCATCACACACAAGTCCCAGATGAGAGGGATTTCGCCCATGCTGAGGCAGACAGATAACAAAGGAATGATTTTACAGGATTCTAGAGTAGAGATACACTATTGGGAAATGACTCTGGGAAAGAGGGATTCCTGTGAGATAAGGAGACAAGAATTCCTAGGGCACTGGCCACTGGAATCTGCTTTTGCAGATAAACAATTCCCCAAGCTTCCAACTTCCCTGGGGATGGAAGGAGGCACAGGGTAAGTCTCACGGTGGCCCACCTGAGCACAGGCCAGACCTCCACAACCCTCTGCTTCCAGCTAGGGGTCCAGCCAAGGCTGGGCATCATTCCAGCTGTGGCCCTTCTTTCTTCCATCCAGCTGATGCTCTTTCTGGGAATGACCATATAGTTCACGGTTAACACACTCAATCCTCTGGAGCTGAGCTTGCCTCAACCAACCCAGTTTGTGTTTCTTCTTTGCCGTGTGCTGGAATTCGCAAGGCTGGAGAAGTGCCTCCCTATGCTTATTTATATAGGTACCAGGAGCTCTGCTAAGCATTGCACTCATATCTAGCCATTTTATCCTCCTGTCAATCTCTGGGACAGGTACTAATATTCTCATTTTGTAGATGAGGAAACTGAGGCCCAGAAAAATTGAAGGATTGGCTGAAGGTCAGAGCCACAGTCACTCCCAGACAGCTTGGCTCCAGGGTCTGGCTGGTTACTAACCCCTCTGATGCCTCGCTAACATAACCCTCCTTCAAATACAGCAGCTGACCCCCACATGGACACTGGTTTGCCTGGACCTTCCTCTTTCCCCAGGCCCAACTCTCTGGAATTCAGTGGATGCTCAGAGCTGGAGCACAGAGCCTGCAATGTGAAAAAGCAGGGGCTCATCTCCAATCCCTCTATTCGTTTATAAATGCAGGTCAGATGTCCAAACGTTAATTTCATGTTTGTTTGTTTTGACCATTTCATCATGTTGCCCCCGACTGCTTCATAGATGGTCTCTCCGTTTTCCTTCCTTAGACAAGCACTTGGCTCCCCAGCCCCACCTCCCATCTCTGGCAATGCTGCTGCTGCCAGTGACTGATGTTCCCTGCTTCACCTCATTATATGTTTCAGCTAAAAACTCCTATTTTCCACATGGCAGAGAGGCATATTTATAGCACAAGTCACATGCCAAGGCATTTTCAAGTTTATCATTTCTAATAATAACCTTGGCACATAACCACCATGTCCATTCCAGAGATGGGCAAAGGGAGGTGCAGGGTCACAGCAAGGTTGCAAAGGCGTCCTAAACTGCCAGGTCTCCTGAGCCACTTGTATACAATTCTCTCTCTGATTGCGTCCTCTCATCTTCCTGCTTCACAAAAGTTATCTAAGGCCTGGGAATGAGCGATGCTATCAAGATAGAGTCGTACTGTAGCTCTGTCGCTCTTCTAGTTCTCGGAATACTAACAAGCAACTCTAAGCTCTGGTGGCAGGAATATCAATGCTTAGCCTTCTGCCAAAACCCATTCTCATTAGTGGGTTTACTCACATGAAACACATACATGGAGTTTTTGGTCTGCATGATTTTCTCATCACCCATTGTAATGAATCAGAATACTGAACGGTTTATTCTCATGCAGAACACAACCAACTGCCCTTAGTGTCTGCTGAAATGACTGTAACTTCTGTTCTGATGGAATTTTCTGGTCAGGAAATGAAAGGGTAGATCATCACCTATAAGCACACTGTATAATATTCCTTCAGAGTCAAAACTGTAAGACTGTTTTTCAGATAGTTATTACAGAAAGCTCAGAGCCCATGTGAAAGAGATATGAGAAAGCTAGGGAATATGTTCGTTGCATGTAAGTCAGGAATTAGAAACTGCAAATGTTGGAAGTTTCATAAAAGCAAATTTGCCTCTGAGAGAGGACACACGATTTCACTGGTACTGCGCATTTTTCCCCCACTGGGGTATTTATTCATGGAAAATGAATTGGGGTGAGAGAGTCTGTACTACTAGTCCCAGCTCCGCCCCTATCAGTTGGGTGACCTCAGGAAAGTCACTGGAACTTCTTTAATGCTTATGAATCAGGGAAGCCAGCACCCACCCATCTGAGTTGTTATGAAAATCAAAATGAACAAGCTATGTGAGAGTGCTTCATAAACGGCAAGATGCTGGAGATATTTCTAAAGATATACAATCACCCTTAAAAGGCGGTAGTGAGAACAGAAGCCTCTCATCTCTGTTTTCAAAGGAACCATCTTCTAGAGCTATGGCTGAGAAGTAGCACTCGGGAGTGTGACCGTGGAAGGTCTACGTCACAGCACTGAAAAGCAGGCCAAAGAGCACTGTCTCACTTGCTCACCATCTCTACTCACATTTGCCCTTCACTCCTTATGTCACCATCAGTGCAGTGCATGGCACCTAGTGGGTACTCAGAAACGTGGGACAAATCAAAGGATGCCAGGTTAAGGATTCTGGTGCAGAATGGTCGTCCATGGGAAGGGAACGGGGGCTGAGGGGAAATTTCTGGAAGCCTGAGTCTAAGGAGACCAGCCAATCTGAACTTAAGGGGCTTCCTGGGATAAGCTGGTCACTCTACCTGAGCGTCATATTTGAATATCCATTTTGTCTCCTCCCAGCTGGCAGGAAATAAAATATCTGAACTAGAGGAAGTCTGGTGGACGATATATGTGCCTCTATGTTCCTCAACAGTGGCTCCTTAGAGACTTATAGCCTGGGTATCCTCCCGCTCCTTTTTTTTGCCCCCATTAGTTTCAATTTCCCCAGCTGACACCATGGTCTCACTGTCAGGGATCCAACAGAATCACACCCCTTCTATTTTTCTTGCATCAGATTATCACCTCTAAGATATTTCCCTGGTCCCTGTTAGTGGCTTCCTGCCACCAGCTAAATATTCTACCTAACAGCTTGAGGCATTCGGTCCAAAACTGCAGCTTTCAGCAGCCCGACTTGCACTTGGAATTGTCAGAAGTGCTCTGTGCAGGCTTCACCAGGAACACACGTGTGCTGCAGAACTGCCATCTGGAATGGAGAGGGCTGACTGGTGCTCACGGCAGGGAAATTACATTTTGGGCCAGGGAGGAGATGTGATCAGTGGGGATTTCCCCTTTAAAAACTTACAGCAAAAGCCTGCCTGAGACCATTCAATATTCATAAATGGAAAGCAGAGATGGCGTTTCTGTTCCGCCAAGAGCAATAGCTATTTGTCACGGCAAATGACTGAAATCGTTGTATGTACAATGCTTTACTCAGTGCTGTAAATTACGGTATACAGAAGATTAAACTTAAGCCTAATGCTACCCTTGAGCTTCAACAGCTGAGTCCTATAAATGGATACCCGTTAAGAGGAGAGAATCTTTTTCCTGGTTACTATTTAAAAGTGTATCTCTATTAAAAGCTTGTCTTAAACATAAATTACCAGGAAGCCTGTTCCTGGGCCCAGGCAAGCTCTTCCTTTGGGCACCGACTCACAGAGGCACATCTATGTGACACAGTGACAGGCCTGAGACTTAAAGTATGTGCTGTGCTGATCTCCAGAAGGATGGAGGCAAAAGGGACTTCACAGAGGACTGAATGAGCATTCACTTCCAGTCTGGAGGAGGGGGCAGGGAGGGCTCCGTTGGGCCTTAAGAAGACTTTTGGAATTAAAATGATCCCAAACCCCAAGCCACTTCAAAGACAATGTTTCTTCCTGTATCTATTGTTCTGTGAAACAGCAAGAAAACTTGGATGGCTGGATGGCTCAGTTGGTTAGAGCGCGAGCTCTGAACAACAGGGTTGCCAGTTCGATTCCCACATGGGCCAGTGAGCTGCACCCCCCCACAACTAGACTGAAGACAATGAGCTGTCGCTGAGCCCCTGGAGGGGCGGCCGGATGGCTCAGTAAGTTAGAGCGCAAGCTCTCAACAACAAGGTTGCCGGTTCAATTCCGGGATGGACAGCAACTGGATTTGGAGCTGAGCTGTGCCCTCCACAATTAGGTTGAAGGACAAAGACTTGAAGCTGATGGGTCTTGGAGAAACACACTGTTCCCCAATATTCCCCAATAAAATTTATATAAAAAAAGAATTTTTTTAATTAGAAAAAGAAACCCTGGTCTAGAGCCGAAACCCCAATTTTCCTAACAAAGCTTTATTCTCCAAGCACTTGCTCCTCAAAGTGTAGTCCGTATACCAAAAGCACCAGCATCACCTGGAAGTATGTTAGAAACAGACCTACTGAATCAGAACCTGTATTTTAGCAAGAAATCCCCAGGGAATTCACATGCACATTAAAAATTGGAAATCAAGACAAGTAAGCAGGTGTTAACAGGGAGAAACTGCCCCTTGATTTTCTCACTGGAAATCACTACACATGAGAAATAGCATTCATGGGGACAGGTCCCAGCAGTGGACCCTAGAATTCTAAGTTCTTTTGTCCAATCCTACTTCAGAACATTTTCAGGATTTGAGAGATAAATTTTTATGAGCTAAGAATGACTGTACCACTCTGAACTTGAGAGATAACCCAAAGGACCCCAGGGTGTAAAACAGAGTAAATTAGCAAAAAAACTCATGCTTTATAAGTCAATCTGGATGCTTCTAATCCCCGTGAGTCAGGAGGCTGAGAATGCATGGCAAGTTTTTGTGCCAGGATTTCAATTCTTTGTTGTAATTACCAGTTGACTTTAAGTAAGAAAAATATGCAAAGGTATTTGTGTTGTTTGAGAAGAAAGGTCCAGGATAATTGTAGTCTTTACTAGTAAAAAAAATATCCTTCAGTATGCATGTTAAAAATTTAATGATAATCACTGAACAAATTGATAGATTTATGTACATAGATAGATGGAGAAATGAAATAAAATCCATTGTGGCCAAACAGAAGAGGGGAAAAAACAGGAATAAGGTTAAGAAAACTTTGCTAATCTAATGGAAGGCAGGAAAGGAATACAAAGAAGCAAATAAAATGCAAGGTAAACAAAGCCACAAATTAAAAGACAGAAATAAGTCCAAATATATAACGTTCTCACAATAAATGTAAATGGATAAAACTCACCTATTATAAGACACTATCAGATTGGACTTTTTAAAAAGCCAGCTATATGCTGCTTACAAGAGAGACACCTAAAACAAAATAACACAGAAAAGTTGAAAATAAAAGATTGGAAAGAGATAAGGCAAATACACATTGACCAAAAGAAAATTGAGTAGCAATGTTAATCAGATAAAATAGGGCCTACGGCAAAAGCATTGATAGGGATGAAGGCTCCACCTCTAAAAAGATGTGAGTTATAAACTTACATGCACCCAATGGCACCGCCTCAAAATTGTAAAGTAAAAGCTGTTCGAGTCCCAGGAGAAATAGACACACAGACATCATAAGAGGCTTAAAACCCCATTCTCAGAAATTACAGACCAAGCAGACAAAAATGGTAAGGATACACAAGATTTGAATAACAACAATGAATATACGGACCTTTCTACACAAACAGATTATGCAAATTTTCTAATTACATATGACACATTAATAAAAACTGATCACATGCTAACTAGACACAAAGGAAGTATCGTAAGTTATAAAATGAATAACATAACTAACATTCTCTGGCGACCATCATAAATTGAACTAGAAATCAAAAATAAAACAAGAGTAAGGCTTCCCCTCATCATCTTTACACTTGAAAACTAACACCACACTCCAAAATTACTACTTGGCAGCCGTGTGATTTTTTTCTGTGTAGCCTAGTTGCCATGGGACCAGGTTAATTTACATGACATTTGTTGGGGGTATCACCAGAAACAGGAAACTCCCCAAGCCATTATAGCTTCATTATTTTGTACTTTGAACTAAATTCTAAACCAAAGGGAAGATGAAGTACCTGACTGCAGAAAGAAAAGAAGGGATGTGCGTGGGTTAATTATGACCTAGTCACATGGCACTAGAAGCTGCTACTGGCTTATTCCCCAGACAGTGCCCTGTTTTGTCATCTCGTTCTGCTCATCGATGCTGCTTGGATGAAAGACTGTCCTGGAGGTGCTCCTGGTACCTGGGAAAAGGTGCTATTCAATGGACATGGCATCATAAAATCAATAGCATCCTGGAATCAAGCAAATATTGTAGATAACAATTTGTATGAGACCTTCTGTCTGATTTTTCACAGGGCCAAGCGCTTCTGAAAAATGGTCAGGGAATGCTGCATAGGAGACACATAGGAAAAATATAGGTTCACTGAGTCCCCAGGGGGAAATCCCCCCCGCCCCCCCAAATCCCCCAAAATGAAATCCAAACAAGACCGATGATCCTTCCCTTGGGCTGTGCTGCCAGTCCAACACAATTTCAGTGCTGGCTGAATAATGAAACAAATATTAACAATAAATACACCAAACAACCTAAAAAGGATAGAATGCAGGATCAGAGTAACATTGATTAAATCACTGATGACAGGTCTGCAAGTTCTGCAGGTGAGTGGGGGTGGGGAGATGGAACAACAGGAAGAGAAAAGAGAGGAACATGGCTCTTGTGCCTGTGGCGTGGGAACCCGTGGTGGTCAAACCAGCCTGATGGTTTCCTGGCTCACAAACATTACAAGCCACAGAATAGGGCAGCTCTCATGGGCACCCCGTCTCCTCGGGGCCTGCTCACTGGTCCCTCAGCCCCTCTTGGCAAACACCACCAACTTCACCCCCCTTTCAAAGAACAGCTGAGGCAAACGCTTGTTGTGAGGACAGAGGTTCCTCACCACCATACCCTAGGGCGAGGGCGACTAGTGGTAAGAATATGACAGGGGTGGCTAAGAAAGCAGCCTTTTAAAAGAATTTTAAAAGAGGTGCTGTCCAGCCCTGCCTCCTTAAATGCATGGGGAACTTGATTCACCTGAAGTTGGAGATAGGCTCACCATCAGAATGACTCCTCAAACATGACAGGAACGCAGGTCACTGAGTCAGGGGGTCAGTCAGGGCCGGCCTCAATGTCACCTTACTAAGGGGATTGATCAGCAGGGCTGCTGGAGGAGGTGGGCACTCACTGAAGAGATGAGTGGGCTCATCACATAGAGATGAGCAGAAAACCATAGCCATGACACAGAGAAAGCCACACTTGTGTTAGAAAAACACCCTTGGAGAAGGCTCAGGAATTTGAAGAAATAATTCCTGCGGGAGAAAAGCAAAAGCATCTATGATGCTAATAAACAACCAAGAGGGTTAGTCAGTAACCAAACGTCAGAAATGTGTTATTCCAGTTTTGTAAAACAAAGACTACAGTTGCTTTCTCTGGAAAAAAATTATTATTCATTCCATGTGAAGTAGGATTCATCAAAGTGAAACGGTTTATTCACTCTTTCATCATTTATTCCTCCACTTTACATTTTCCCTTGGACCTATTTATTTCCCATGTGTCTCCTATGCAGCAGTGCCCAATGTGCACTCGTTTTTCAGAAGTGGCTGGTCCTGTGAAAGAGCAGAGGGAAAGTCCTACCCAAAATGGTAATGACAGCACTTCCTTGATTCCAGGATGCCAATAAGTGTAAGACACCACATCACTTTAACAGCACGTTTTTCCTGGGAGGGGCTGAGTGGGAAGAAAACCCACCATAGTAAATATACAATGATGGGAAGAAGCATTTTGGCTTTAGAAACAACAGAGCTTAGAACCTTCTTTAGACATCCGCACCATACCCAAGGTGACCCTGTACCTGGATTGCTCGTGTGTGACCCTTTTGGAGGCAGCTCTCAGTGACCGCAGGCAAAGCACTAAGAAGGAGCTTAGTGCTCCAGAGTGCTCTTAGCAAATGCTCCAGAGGCCCTTCCAAAATGAAAACTCTGACAGTGGAGTTGCAGCTTTGACAGGAGCTGGGTTCTAACATCATGATGTGAGGTGTGAGTCACGTATAAGCAAAACCACCCTCCATACCCTTCTGCTCATGAAGTACAGTCCACATGGTTTGGGGAGAACGGACTCTTTCCATGATCAGTTTCTCCTCCAGGGTCGGAAAAGATCTTTGTTTCTCTGCTTGGGCACCAGATGAAGGAATGGGCTTGTGTTATTAGAAACAAAAGTGCCTTATTATTATTACCCAGTGCATGTGGTTGAATTCAGATAAATTAAGAATGATGAGGCTCCAAAGCAAAAGAGGTACGCTTTTGTTTTGCACTCCAAGCCCTCTGAGTGCTGTGATAGGCGAATAGGTGCTGTGAACCTCCCCGCAGACCGGAATCTGGCTCACACGGTTTCCCAAGTATGTATCCACCCAAACTCGAGCTGTCAGAGTACTGATTCATTACTTCAGGGAAGGAACACTGTTTGGGAAATGCTGCTCTGCTCACTGCTCAGGATAGGGAGAATTCCAAAATGACCTTTTGAATCAGTACTGGCCACATTCTTTCCTCGGATTTAAATAAAGCGATGACTGTTCCCCTAATTTTCTGCGGTTGAAACAGCTCTGAGGAATGGAATGGAGCCTGCACAGTGAGGGCAAGCCAGTGATGAGTCAGAGGCCCGGGGTCATGTTACCGTGCCAGCCCTCCAGAACTCCGCTGTGGTCCCGGATCAAAGCAGCAGCGCTCAGTGAGTTAGGACGTTTCCCCTGCGTCAGCCTCTCCAACCTCTCCAACCGTATCTGAACAGAGACGGTCACGAACTTTCAAGGAGTCCTATCTTCTCAATGAATGTATTCTCTCACATGTGGAACTTGGCTTGTTCACAACTGGCAAGCCAACGTCCCTTTCTTGCTTGCTTCCTCTGTCCTTTCTCCCAAGATTCATTGTTTAAAAAGTATACTGAGCACCAACTGCAGATCCTACGCTCATCGTGTTAACTCAGGGAATACAATGGTGAGCATGTTGATGGGGCTTCTGGCTCCTTGAAGCTCCTAGTCTGGAGTGTGGGTGTGCATGTGCGCGCGCATGCATGACAGACACGGATGAGTAAACAGCACTTGCCAGAGCCGCCATATATGCTGGCGCTGGGGGAGCAGAGGGTGCTGGGAGCACATGAATGGGGGTTGGAGGACTCCTTCCTTCCACCTGTGTGTGCACCATCAGGAAATGTGCTCCACGCTGGGACTCGGGGATGCAAAAGGCACTGTCCAGCCCTCAGGCGCTCAGTGTCCCATGTTCACAGGTGACTCTGCAGTACAGTCGGTGACACACAGACTCAGGGCAGAGGGACCAGCTGACAATTTGGTTGAGTGGCAGCTGAGCTCAGCAGAAATAAGGAAAAACACTTAGGATGTTGCTAGCCTAAAAACAGGTCTATCAGTGACGTAAAAATGAAGTCACTTGCACTTGGAAAAAGTCCTAAGAGACACAGCTAAAATGGTGGTTGTCAAGGTCAATGACAGCCCCTCTTGTTTCCTCCTCTCACTCAGCGTCCTGGCATTTGACCTGGTCTCTGAAACGCTTTCTTCTCTCGGCTTCCGGGTCGCCATCCTCAGCTGCTTTCGGGCCAAGATCCCTCTTTTCCAATTCAATCTATCAGCAAATTCTGTCAGCTACATTTCCAACACGGATCTGAAGTTTACCCTTTTCTGCCCTGCTGCTCCAAGCAGCCAGAGTGACCTTTTAAAAATATAAGCCACATTACGTCTTTCTCTCACTCAATACCCTCCAGTGTCTTCTCACCACACTCAGAATAAAACCCAATGGCTGGACTCTGGCCTGGAGGGCTCTGCAGTTCTGTTCCCCACCCACCGCCCTGAACCCACAAACACACCTTGCCGGCTCTTCAGCAGGCTCGGCTGAATTTTTGCTTACGTTATTTAACCCACCAGAACGCAGCCATGCCCTTATATCTGCGGCACTAGAAGAATGCCTGGCACAGAGTAGGTGCTCAATAAATATTTTTCAAATAAATGAATGAATCAAAGTCACGTGACTTGAAGAAGGTAATCTAAGAGACTCAGCCTTCAAGAAATAGGCTTGGAGGGGCAACCGGACGGCTCAGTTGGTTAGAGCACGAGCTCTCAACAACAAGGTTGCCAGTTCAATTCCTGCCATGGGATGGTGGGCTGCGCCCCCTGTAACTAAAGATTGAAAATGGCGACTGGACTTGGAGCTGAGCTGCGCCCTCCACAACTAGATTGAAGGACAGCAACTTGGAACTGGAGAAACACACTGTTCCCCAATTAGAAAAAAAAAAAAGAAAAGAAAAGAAATACGGTTTGATAAGATTATAAGTAGAAGTTTATTTTCAATTAAAGATGTATTCAATAATCCTAAGGTTATGAAGATCCTAGTAATCTATTTCCAAATTTCAGCTGTACCCTTACATCTGCTATTTGTTTATTTATAACATTTCTACTTAATTCACAAAAACATGCAAAAAAGGGAATTTCGCTGAATTTAGAGGAAATCGTCTACTGCTTGTGGGTCTCCTGATCTGCTCACTTGTTAGAGACAAACAAGAAACTATATGCAGAACTGATGGTGGTGCACACTCCACCTCTTCTACAAGCTTCCTTCTTTTTATTTTTTGATTTAAAGGTCTATTTAAAATGCTGCGGCTAAGGCTCTAAACACATTCACTATAAAGGATTTTTTTCTCCTTTCCTCCTTCCCTCAAAATTGTGCCCAAGTTCGTCACTTATGCCAGTAAGCAGACAGGATCAGTGGCGTAGCTTAGAAAGGTGAGAAAGAGAGAGGGAGCTCCGCTGCTCCCAGGCACCTGTTATTTAGAATCCAGCATCCCACAGGGGACACAAATGACCTTTCTGTATCAAAGTTTAGTTAAGGTGTTGCAGGGAGTTTGAGATCCAACCTATATAGTGGTTAAAGTGATCTGGAGTCAGACATAGGTTGGAATCCTGGTCCTGCCACTTCCATCTGTCTGACCTTGAGCACATTTCTTAAATCCTGAGTCTCCCTTTCCTTGGGTGTGAGATGGGGATCATACGACCATAGCACCTTTGGGTGGCTATAGGATTAAATAACACATAAAAAGCTTAGCACATGTAAGGACTCAACAAGTGTATTAGCTTTACTGTTACTATTGTCATTGTTATTGTTGTCTTTCGTTAGCAGAGTAATAAGAAAAGCCAGGGATTGAGACCAGGTCAACCTGCTATGTTTTAGATCCAGCATTAACTCTAATTTGAGCAGCAGCAAGTTCAAAGTAGAACAATTCGAAGTGGAGCAAACTGTGGTCCTATTGTGTTGTCGATTCTCTCCATTGTAATGCTTGATTTAAGGTCTAACCATGTGGTCATCGGTCCATCATTTCCTCCCTTAGGATCGAGCATTATCACCCGAACTTTACACGGGACGATGGAAAGAGAAAAGAAGAAAACAACAGCAGGTATGGTTTCTGATCATAAGGAGCCCCAAAGACTTATCCGTCCAGGAGTTAATTCTGGATCAGAGATACATCCATCAAAGTTAGAAAAGAATCCTACTAACAAAACAAAGTTTGCACAGATTCACACGCTCGGGCCAAGTCTTATTGTCAGACTTGACCAAGAATATGTTCGATGAGATCAGTTTCCTTTAATTATTTTATACTTCTCGGCTGCACACAACCTAGTCTCATAAAAGACAACTAACACTAACAAAAACAGAATTTAATCTCAACAAACAAATTCAGCTTACTTGATCAAAAAACCCCACACCCTGCACTGCGGCACCTTCAGGAAAAATGTTCTGTGGGCCAATGAGCCATGATGAGCCCCTGGGGGCCAGGAGGTGCTGACATCGAGAAGGACTGTCTTTCTCTAGGGCTCAGAAGCACAAATAGTTTGGTTCCTCCTCAATTCGAGGTAACCTAGAGATGGATAAAATAAAAAGAACGATTGCAGAACACCCTGGAACCTCATTAATGAGGTTCCCATGTGTAGCACTGCTGGGCTCTGCTGCTCTTGGTACACAACCAATACTGGCATCTGGACGTGCCCAGAAGGAATGGAGGTGCCAGCCTCCAGGAGTGAGTTGCTGTCACTCATTTACTTTGCGGCTCAGCCTCTCTGCTTTAGCTCACAGTTCATTAAATTCTATGGATGCATCACCATCAACATGCAAAACAGCTACTTGAAGGGCACTGAAAAATATAATCAGAAAAGGGAATAAAAAGCCCTCTCTGAGAAAAAGGAAAAAATATTAATCCTCTCTTGTCTACTGAATATCTAGATTCGTTGGTTCTAATGCTTTTTTTTTTTTTTTAAAGTAGCAGTGACATCCAAGGATTATCTCTGTCTGATGGATGGGGTATAGGACTGTATGTGTCTCTGGAGAGTGAGCACGAAATGTGGCTGAAAAATTTTGAAGGATCTGTGTGTATGGATGTATTATTGCTTGGTTTTTGCCCTTAATTTCGAGGTGGGAAGGACTGTAATTTATGGATTTATGTAAGATATCATGTTCTACGCTTTGCATGTGACTCTGATGGCGACGTCATCCTGATGACCACCAGCTCTGTGGAAGCTGAAATAGTAAACTTGCTACATGTGATTCCACAGAAGTTATTTCTGAGCTTAGTGTGTGCATGTGGACACACATACATTTTAACCTGGAGAAAATTTTAAATATAGAAAAGCACAGAATATATACATGACAAATGGGGAGGTTATATTTTACAGCAGTGGTTTTCAGCTGGGGGTGATTTTGTCCCCTAGGGGACACTGGCAAAGCCTGGAGACAGTTTTGGTTGTCGTGACTGGGGTGGGGCTGCTACTGGCATCTAGTGGGCAGAGGCCAGGGAAGCTGTTCAATATCGGACAGTGCATAGGGCAGCCCCAGAACAGAGAGTTATCCGGCCCAAATGTTAATGGTGCTGCTGCTGAGAAACCTTGCTTTACAGTAGTTCATTATGTAATTATATTAGGAGATAAGAACAGAAAAAAATCATACTCCTTTCATTTAGGCAAATCATATAAATGCATAAATGTTCAATCCAATTACAAAACTACAACTTGGGTTCACCTATTATTTTTCTCTTTAATTCTAATATTCCCAATTGATTAAAAATATGCTACTACTAAAAGTCATAAAAATACTTTTCTATTGCAGGCACCATGCACTTGTTTTGAGCTTTTATACATGCCTGCATGCAGAGACAGGATTCCCCTCCCCTAATAAACACACATGCACGTATCTGCACGCACACACACGAATGTGCACACACCACACACACAGAGATTCTCTTTGGAAGAAATGGCAACAACACTCTCTGGGCTGAGGTTAGGACCCGCCACAGCACTGAGATAACAGGAAGAGTCCCACATAGCACTCTCCCACTCCGCAGTAATCACAACTGAAAGCCCTTTGGACAAGGTTTCATTATAGTAATTGTCTATAGCTCCTCATTTGGTTAATGATAGCTTAACTTTTTTTTTTTTAAACGCCAACTTTGTTTTACTACTGTGCTAAGTACATTCAATTTGTGAGTGCCTTTAATCATCACAACAACCTTATGAAAAAAAACTACTATCCCCATTTAAAGAATAAGGCAACTGAAGCACAGAGAGGCAAAGCAACCTGTCCAAGGTCACACAGCTAATAAGTTGTAGAGCTGGAAGAGAGGCTATTCCCAACCACGAGGCTCTCACATCAATGCATCAGGTTACAACGTGGGATGGACAGCTGAGAGGGACAGGGGGACTGCTGAGTGGGATCAAGACTCTCAAGGTAGGACTTTTTGTTTCCCCCGCTCTTCAGCCATCCCTAAATAATCTCATCAACCCATCTAAGGGATATTAGAAAAAAACCAACCCCTTAAAATTCTAGATCTCCAGGGAGGAGGTTTTTACAAAGTACCTAAAGGGCTTTTGCACAGACTTAGGAGACAGACCCCCAAGGTGACCAACACAGGTGGCGGGACGCAGAGGTTGGCTTCCAGAGGGCCTCCACGCTATGCTAAGTACAAGGTCTCCCGCACTTTTTACGTCTGGGACACCAGCTTGGGGCACAAGTCAGAAGCATCAGGAATGTGCCAGTCCTGGGAGAGGTGTGACCCCTGTACGCAAGGTTGCCAAGGCCAGATGGTCTTTGGCAAGGGACCCCAGAGAGATCCTGGGAGCTTCAAGGCAGTTTCCAAAGGAGCTGATGTTGGGGCCTAATGTGCATGTAAAGCATAGTTAGAAAGCCAGATCCTCAGGACTCCTGGCAGTGGGATCATTTTCAAGCAGACAATTCTTGCCTCCAAGAGTGTGGGAAGCAGAAGATGAATCACAGGCCACAGTCCATACGCTGAGCTCAGTGTGCAAGTCCCGAGATGGGGCAAGAAAAGAAGACAGGAAGTACTTGATTGAATTGGTTTCCCATTTTTTCATAAGAAACATTCAACTTAATAAAAAATAGCCACACTTTATTGACAATAATAGCTACTCTTTATTTCCTTACCGTGTGCCAGGAAACTACTTTATCTCTGTTTCTCCTAGTAACTCTGCAAAGCAAGAATGATCACCTTCCTTTCAAAGGAAAATGAGGCTCAAAAGGTCAATTAGCCCAAGGTCACACAGCTAGCAAATGTTAGTCAAGAGTCTAACCTGGGTCTGTTTGACTCCGAAATTCATGATTCTTCTACAATGGCTTTTTCACCAACCTCAAAAGTACCCAGAACCAACTGCCTAAATACACACACACACACACACACACACACACACACACACACACACTTTTTAAACCTAAACAAGTGGGATACCAAGATCTCCAGTGCTGCCATGTACCCATCTCTCTGCATGACCTTTAAAATCTGGGAGCCGAATCACAGGCGCTGAGAATGAGCAAGTTTCTAAGAGAACACATAGTCCAGTGCTCTGTCATCCAACAAGGTGACAAGTCTAGGGTCTCAGGGCTGAGCAGAGGCTGAGCTGGGATTTGGCCTCCGGGCAGTGTCCCCGGACTGCACCACAGCTCTGCTGCTCAGGACCATTCTGGGTGCTGGCAATAGGATGGAAAAGGGCCATTCCTGGTTTTGAAAGGATCCTAGAAGCTGCTAGATGTGCTGAGACAGTCCACAGAGAGCTGAAGTGCAAAGCAAAAGGTGGGAAGTGGCACAGGAAAACAGAGTTCTATGGTTATTAAGAGGGGTGAATCAAATCCAGCTGCAGCAAAGGGGAAAGATACCAAGGACAAGTGGGGAGGAAATGAGGCCACGCTCTGGTATATTTGCAGGACGGTCCCTCCCACCAGTAATTTTGCACCAACAACCCCACGAGGCAGGTAGGGTACCCATTTTACGGACAAGATGGAGAGACAGGAGACGAACTGTCCACACAGTTAATGGGGAGTCATGTGAATTGCTGTGTCTACCTCTAAAGCCCATGTTCCCTCTACTACAACAAACTTCAAATACTGTTCCGTGGAACCCTGGCAGGTTGGGAAGTCAGGAGCAGGCCAGGTAGGTGGGGCTCAAGCCCGACTGCAGCCCTGCTGGCTCTGCTTCGCATATATATTTACAGATTGGAATTCTACATGAGATTCCTTTGGGGAAAAAGCTCTGCTGCCAACAAAATTGAGTTTGAAGCCCTATAGTATGTACAACGTGCTACCTGGCAGGTGAATGCCAAGCCCCGGAGTCTGGAGTCTGTGCAGAGAGGCAGTGACTAGTACGCAGGCTAAGCACACACTTTTCTCACCTTGGAGAGATGCTGCTTGGGTTCAAAATCAGGCTCCCCACCTGCCTAGCCTTGAGACCTTGGGCAAGGCGTCCCTAAGCCTTAGCTTCCTCTAGCTCAAAATGCAGATCATACTGGCGCTACTTTGTAGGGCTGTTGAGAGGATTATGCACCGAAAGATATGGAAAGCACTTAGCACTGTTCCTGGCACTTGAGCACAACGGCATTCTTATTAACTTGTTGAAAATAGCAAGGCTCGTCATGGGAGGTACAACAACAAAAAAAGACAAAAGAAGTGTCATGAAACGATAGGAAGAATTCTTAGGGAAACTAAAAGAAATCCTCACTGCCCCTGAAGAGTTGCTATGTTTCTTAGCTCTGCCTTGCGTTCTCCTGGGCTTGATAAATGCCCGCCGGGAATCAACGGGACACACACCTGAAAGATAAGTGTCCTCATTGCTGCTGTCAGTTGTTTCAGCAAGAAGCTCAGTGGAGACGGGGCTTCGGGTGATGAGATCAGTAACCCAAACCCCCAAACTAATTTACTGCTACGCTCAGAGCAGATGCCCTGGCTCTCCCCCTAAGCTCGATTTGGCTCTTGCCCTGAAAGGCCTAGGATGGACGGAGGGACGTGTATCAGCCAAGTCAAACCCTAGAGGCTTCCTTCGCTGGCTAGATGGGCTCGTATATTGGGCAGAACTCTGCAGGGCACAGTGGGGTGCCGGAACCCTTTTAGGTTCCTTCCACTGAAGACTCTGTCAGTTAAGTTCCCAGTGAAAGTGTTAATGGCTTAGGGGGTTTTCATCTGCCTCATTCGCTGCTGTATTCCAGGGCCCAGAACATGACATGTAAATGAATGCATGGCATGTGAATGAATACATGAACGCATTCAGGGTGATCTAGGCTTTGTGTCTTCATGAGACCAACAGAAGCAACTGACCACAGCGCTTCCCTGGCCATTCACCGACCAACGAGTTGTGTGGACCTTCTCGCGGCTGCTCCACGCTAGAACCCCCACCTGCCACCTCAGCTGGCAGCACCACCACCTGGCCTCAGGTTTCCTTTGGGAGAGACGTGACCTTTTCTCTCTTCCCACGAAAGAGAGAGTCATTTGCTCCACAGCACTCGCAAGAAGGCTATCTCATGCCAAGCACAGACTTCTGCCTCTCGTGCTCACTCTGCCAGATGTGAAAATGCCAGAGCTAGAAGTGTCCGTGGAAGTCACTCCTCATGGAAGAGATGAGAACACCACAGCTTTGAGACATTAAGCAAGCAGCCCAAGGTCAGAGAGCTGGCTGAACTTTTAGGGGCCTGTCTGCCTGTGTAGGTCAGAAAGGCATGAAAATGCCTCTAAAGCCCGGATATTCTTTCTACTTACTGTAAACACAAGTTATACCTATAGTACATACACAAAGTTTATATATGTACATACATATGTCTAATCATATATCCACATATTCATAAATGATATTAAGATATATGAAAACCACAGCCATCCCTTGGTATCCATGGGGGTTAGTTCTAGGAGCCCCTGCAGATACCAAAATCCACAGATCCTCAAGCCCCTATGTGACGTGGAGTAGAACAATGCATACAGTTGGCCCTCAGCATCCGCAGGCTGCTGTTTTCGATTCGCTGTTGGTTGAATCCACAGATTCGAAACCCATGGCTACGAAGGGCTGACTGTATAGTTATTGAAAAAAAAACGCACTTATTATAAGTGGACCCATGCAGTTCAAACCTTTGTTGTTCAAGGGCCAACTATAGTATTCTATAGTCCCAAATACATTTACTGAAGAGCTTAGGTAAGCTCAACTCCCTTTACTTTATACTTATTATAATAGAATAGTCATAACTGAAGGGGTAGAGGAAATCGGAAATTCTGAGTGTAAGAAAGGAGAAACATGTAGTTTGCAAAAGCATATTCAATATTATAATTGCTTTGATTTTTTTAAGGCACAGTATTTAATGTGCTTTGAAATTTAACAGTAAAGGATTTAGATTTTATGTTCATCAAAAGGGAGCATGGCTTAAATAAAAAGATTGGGAAATACTGTTCTGGAACTCATAGCATATTACAGCATTGGAAATCGTCTGGTCCAACGCCCCCTTTAAAGATAAGGAAACTTCCACCCAGAGAGGTTAAGTAACTTTCTATCTCAGGTGAATAGCTATTTATTCATTCCTGAGGGGAGCAGCCAGTGTGGACTTTATCTATTCTATGTTCATGGCACGTGCATTGGAGGGGAGCCCAGGGTTTGCTGTTGACCAGCTGAAGGGAATTTATTACACAAAGGATATAAAAATACAGAGGGAAAGCAAGTTCCCAAACAAATCTGGAGGATTCTTGGAAGAAGGTAAGCTGAATCTGAGGCTTTATACACATAGCATTTCCTCGGGTAGCCCCTCAAAGGCCCCCACACGGGGCTGCCCTTGGCTCCCACCCCTCCTTTGTGTAGATCTGGGGAGACAGCCTGTCTGGCCCTCTCTTCCAGGAGAATACAATGTCAGGCTGCAGGAGGGGTTCCTCAAGCTACGGCTCTCCCCTCCCTTTTGTCACCTGTGGAGGCCACCAAAAGGTTGGGTTGATGGTTTCAGTCTAGTCCCATCTACCTAAACAAGTCGCAGGCTTTTTTCTCATTTGTTCTGACAGGACCGAGCATTTCGGCACAAGGACTACAGCTCCTAAAATAGTTAGCCTGTGAGCAGAGGCAGAACTCCAGGAAGAATGTGCCCAACACCTTGGGCTAAGACAGACACAGGGCCAGACTCCGTCTGGGAGCCAAACGGGAGGTGATATGCTCCGAGCGGCAGCTGCCAATGTGTCGCCGGGTGCAGGAGTCCACTTACCGCAGTGCGACTGGAAAACCTGTGGCTTGACGACCTGATTACAGGCACTGCACACTACGAGATAGAAGTCGTCATGTGCTGGATAATGGCCAAATAAGTGCATATCTGTGGGGGAAATGAAAACAGGTGTTTTTGAAAAAGCAATTAAGTCTCAGAAGGTGTATAGTTTCCTCTTGGAATTTCCTCAAGGACAGTTTTTCAAACAAGACACACAGAAAGGCAATAATCTTCACTAAAGGGAATGTGGTTTGTCATAACGCAGTTCCCCAACTCACAGAAGCAACTGCCTCAGAGAACCCCTCCTCACTTCATCCTTGGAAATGGGTTGCTGCTACTGCTGGCTTAGCTGGTGGTCAGGGGGCTGCCTGAGTCGCATTCACTGGGGAACCAGCCTGTCCTGAGAGAGCGCAAGTGATAGCAGGGACCACATGAGGCACAAGTTATTTTAGGGTGGGGTGGCTTCCCCAAACCTATTCCGACTTAAGCAGAGGTCTGTCAGGGGAGTGAGGAAGCGAGGGGGCCTGGGGAGAGAAAGGAGTCATCCTGGCCTCAGCAGTTGCCTATGTTTCGCCATCACCTGAGGGAGACCCCAAGGTGAAAGGAAGCCTCAAAACAAGTGACTTGTTTGCTGCCATCATTATCCATTATTCATTTGACTAGTATTTACCAAGTGCCAAAGTGTGACACGCACCATGCTAGGTGCCAGGATAACTGGTAAACAAGGACACAGGCCCTGCTCTCTTGGAGCTCATGATGACAGAAGAGGGAAACATTAAATAGATAATCACGCAAGTCATCGTTTGGCTGAAATCGTGGTACGTGCTAAGGAGAGGTGCAGGGTGTCATGAGAGCATGCAGACCTAACCTCATCTGAGGCACTGGAGAGACTTCCCTGAGGTGGGGCTATTTCAGCTGAGACCTCAGGATAAGTGGGTGTTAGATAAACAAAGGGCCAAGGGAGGCAAGTTCCAGGTCTGCCAAGGAATGAGGTTCTGTGTGTCGGAGGAACCTCTTGTCTGGAATAGAAGAACAAGGGGAGAGACCAGAAGACGTAAGCTTTGTAGACCAAGCTAACAATTTTGAACCTGATTTTAAGTACAATGGGAAACTACTGAAGGTTTTTATACAAAGAAATGACAGGCTCAGACATATACTGTTAAAAGATCAGTTATGTGGCTTAAGAGACATGAACGCATACGTTCACACAAAAACTTGTACATGCGTGTTCACAGCAGCATTACTCATAATAGCCAAAAGTGGAAATCACCCAGATATCCATCAACCGGTGAATGGAAAAACAAAATTTGGCATAACCAGGCAATGGAAACTATTCTGCCATGAAAAGGAATGAAGGACTAATATCTATTACAATGTGCGTGAACCTTGAAAACATTATGCTATGTGAAAGGAGCAAGACGCAAAAGGCCGCATATTGTATGATTCCATTTATATGAAATGTCCAGAACAGGCAAAGCTATAGAGAGAAAAATTAGATTAGTGTTTCCCTTGGGCTGGGGGGAGCTTGGAGTGAATCGAGGAGTGACTGCTAAAAAATAAAGGGGTTCTTTCTGGGGCAATAACAATGTTCTACGATTGATGGTGGTGATGGTTACCCAGTGCTGTGAATATACTACAAAACTAAGGTGTAAATTTTAAATGGATGAATTGTACAGTCTGTGAATAAAAGGGGTCAAAAAACAAAAAAGACATCAGTTCTGAGGAAACCGGTGGTCACTTCTCCGTGTGCACCACCGCGCAGAGGCAGAGTCTGGCGGCACCTGGGCTGGCTCTTCTGGGCCACTGGCTCTGCCGTGACTTTAGCTCTGAGAGCAGGGTGCTTATAACCACTGACAGAGGTGATGGAGGAACTAAGACAGTGTATGCATGAAAACGTTTTCTGTCACAGCCGCCTGAACTTCTTCTCCCCAACCCTCTAAGCCCTCATTTTCTAGACTCGACCTGAGTGTCTAATGACAACCACCAAACACACAATGGTTCCCCCAGCTGCAGTGCTGGGCCACAGAGAAGAGCTGAGTTCCTCGTGACATGGGATGGCTCATTTATAACCAAACAAATGCTTTAACGGAGGTAACGCAGGGCTCTGTGTTCTCTACCCAGAGCAGCCCTGCTTCTTCGAGGGAAGTGGAATCAATGTCTTTGTCATATGCAAGGGGCTGAGACCACCGCTGCCCTGGAGGGGGGGTGTGCCTGGAAAGGTGAGACTGGCTCCCACTATAGGGTCCTCCTCAGGTTTCTGGGGCATGAGGACACCAGTCACCCCCACAGCGAGTGATGGGGCAGGGCCAGGCCCACTGAATTTCTAATTTGTCGGTGGCGCCGCCTGTTGTTTATTTCCCCTCTCTAGGACTTGCCTCTGTTTCCACTTCTGACCCAGACTTGTTACTGGAGGGGAGCACAGTCAGTGCGGGTAGGCGGGGAGGCCTGTGGAAAGAGAGGCTGAGACCGAAGCCAGCTGTGACAAGAGTCCTGAAGCATAAGGAGGCCCACGCTGGGCCCACCCAACGTGTCAGGGCCCTCGGCTCACGGCCTCACAGCATGGACACGACGCCTCTCGCTCCCTAACTGCTGATGCCACTCCTATTTTACTTTTTATTTACAGGTTATTTTTAGAATATACATTCTTTTTAAAAATAAAAGTCATCCATGTTCTTTGAAGGTACATTTGAAAAATACAGAAAAGCCAGAAAAAAACTTGAAACCAAAAATCACTGGCAACCTTTATTAACACTTTGCATCTCATTTAGATTTAGTCACATTTTATACCCAGGAACATGTGAAACCAGGAGTTAGCAAGGGCTAAGACGCTTATTTATTCAACAAGCATTTCCTTGCCTTACATCCTTCCGCACTAGATCAAGTTATAAAGGAATAAAAAACATTCATTAATAAAAAAAACCAAGCATTAACAAAAATTTCTTGAGCATCTATGTACTTTGTGCCAGAAGCTGGAAGCTGAAACCAGACTCTGTGGGTGTGGGAGTGTGTGTCTGCTCCTTTGTCGTACACGCCTGATGACCGGGAGGCCTGTCAGGACTCCATTTGATGTTCCACTGCTTCTGTATTCCTTCAGAAATCTGTAGAGCCTCATTTATATACACACAGACCTCCTATGTGGCGAGTTGAAGGTAAAGGTTAGGCTAGTCAGAGACTGGCCACCTGGGGGTGTATTCCACTGCAGGCCCTTCACTACTCTGGGACTTTTCTTGATTTCCTCTAGGGAAGTTTTAACTTTGCATGTCTCTGCTCAGAGCACGTCTCCTGAGGAAATAGAGAGGACCTGCTTGCCTGCTTGATTTTTTCCTTGGTGGGTTGACCTTCGAGTCTCCTCTGAAGGCTGCCCAGGTTCTGAGAGCCTGGCAGATGGGGAGCAAGACAGGCCTTGGCTGCTTGGAGGGCCTCCACTTCATGTGGCTGAGCAGTCAGGTCAACCAGCTGTTTGCTCCGGGATGGAGGAAGGAGAGGGAGAACTGAAAACTAGTACGTCCAGCATAATGCTAGGTATTCTATTAATTCTCTCTCTCTCTGTTTACCACCCAAATAAAACATTCAGTGCACAGTTAAAATAAAAACGGTGTGTTGAGGTGGGCTTGTACCAGCTTGTGAGAGCCAGTTGTGCACATCTCTTCCAAGCCTCTTTAAAGCTATCATGGTGGTAGCTTGAAATCAGCCATCTGGGAGTATTTACACCATGGAAATGGGCAAACACTACAAATCAGGTCTTTTCTTTTGGTGAGCTGGTTGTGAAACATTAACCAGTGCACCACTGAATAAAGAGGAGAAAACAGGGGAAAGTGAGACCACCTGTAACATCACCTAGGGATAACCTCTGCTAACATATTAATATACATCCTTCTAGATGGTTATATGATAACAGTATCTTAGTTAATCCTCATAATTAACCTACAAAGTTGCCATCATCAACCCTTTCTAGGCAAGGAAACAAAGGTAATTTGCTCGAGACCCCATGGCAGTGATTTGCAAAATGGGATGAGCTTCTGGCACCCTGACTCTAAAGCCAGTGCTGCCACCTCACAACAGGCTGCTTCTTTCACAATAGAGCAGGACCCCGTTTCACAGGTGAGGAAACCAGTTTGGAAGGGCTGCCTGGATGACTAACAGGCTGTCCCGAGGCTCCCAGGTAGCTGTTGGCATGAGCACAGGCCTGGGGGGCGGCAGGGGTTTAGAGCACAGTGCTCACTTCTGTGCAACCACAGGGAAGGTGCCCCACCCTCCTGAGGGTCAGTTTCCTCATCTATGAAATGGGGCTAACAGTTCCTGCCTCATGGAGTTGGCTGGGATGGCTCATAAAAGCTGCCTGGCCTTATATTTTCTCCCACAAGGGATTTGGGGAGAGTGTGGAGAAAGCTTTAAACAAGGTCATCTCCTCTATTTTTCAGAAAGAACTAGTTCTCTCTCCAGTGGGAGAGGCCTGGCTCCAGGCAACACGATCTTTGACTCTCCCTCACGACCATTCCCAGAAGACCTCCTGGGAAGCCTGGGGGTCCCTCTGACCTGCTGAATTTCCTGTGAGTGCATGTGCACATTGTGCACGTGTACGGACAGATGAGGGCTGAGAGCGGTCGGGAGGGCTCTCCTCTAGGCGGTGGCTGGATTCCAAGAAAACGTGCACAAAGAGGATGAGACTTTGCCCAGTTTCAAAAACAGCGTTCAACCATCTCCCAAACAAAGTCAAACCTGTCTGGTTTGCTCCATTTTGTCCCTACAAATGGATCAACTGTAGGTCAGATAGGGTGCTGGCAGCACCATGGCATCACGGAGGTGGCCTCACTCCTCCTCCTGGTCCTGGGAAGGGAGGGCGCGCACTCCACTAGCTCCATTTTGCAGGAGGGGAAACAGAGGCATGTTTGCTCGTAGGTCAGTATTTTTTGGTTTTTGTCCCCAAGCCACTATACACATATACATACACATCTGTCTATGCGTCCACCCATGTATCCACCCGTCCATCCATCCACCCACCCGTCCATTTATCCATTTACCACCTATCACTCAAACATGTATGTTACACTCTGATTCTGTTCTATTCATTTCTTTGTTTTACTCTATTTCATTAAAAAATGCTCATTGGACATTTTAACGGGTCACAACGCAAATTTTGAAAAACATTCTTTAAGGCAACGCAGTGAGTCAGGGGCTAAGTTGAGCCTGAGAGTTAATTGGGGATTTACAAGGGTCTGAGCTGGTCTGCAGTGGTCACCTGGGAGTCGAAGCCATAAACTGAATCATTATTGCCAATTATATGCTAAAGCCTGCAGTACAGCTTGTGTGAGCTGACTGTGTCCTTTCCTAACTGCACTGAGTGAGGCATGTTGGTAGCCAGACTCGGCCAGGGCGGGTAGTATTTAGACCCTGCCACGCAGCATCCACCATAAAGCAGGGCTGCTTCTCGGAGACTTGGTGATTAAAATACCTACCAGCACACCACTGACTGTACCTACCATAGAATCACTCTTCCCTGGGTCAATTTCCCTAGTTATAAAAATGGAGAAAATTATATTCATTGTCTACCACACTGGGATGCAGAAAAGCTTTTTTGAACTTGGGAGGAAATCATGTATTAACATAAAATTATAGTTATGGTATTGATTATCAACCTCAGAACTCATGCACAAGAGAGCCAGGTAAACATGTCAATCACCTTCTGTGTCAGATGAACACAAAAATTCTACAAGTTGTCCATGGTCTGGTGGCGGGGTTGGGGGAGTGAGGGTGGAGAATTAAGTTACTGGAATTTTTTCCAATGTCTGTCAACTTAATGCTTACTCGTTAAGGGTTATTAATGGAGATTTATCACAGATTAGGCTCACAGTATTACACTAATGCTGCTTATAAGTTTATCAGTGCCCTTGTTCACTGCTCTTTCGTAACTTCTGGTAAAATTCTCATCTGCGGCAGAGTCAACTGTCAGTTGCATTCACGGTATCAACTTAGTCTGGCAAACTCAGTCTGCTTCCGGATAGCAGCCGAGGTTCCTGTGGCCTTCATCTAGTTCTCACAGCTTCACCTCCCCTGAACATACCCCCAAACTCTACGCTCACTGCTCTCCTCTCCCAGATGGCAGAGGAGGGAGGTAGGGGACAGGGCTCGGCTGTGATGAAAGGAGAGACAAAATTTAGGGCAACAGAATGGTTTCTATGAAAGTGGAATAACTGATTTCCTGTGTAGTTGGTTAACTGTTTCTTAAGTCAATACTGAAAAAGAAATTGACAAACGGGAGTAGCATTTTATTTAAGATAAACAGCTTTGTGATGGGAACATTTTCGACAAAATCGTGTGTATATAAACTGTAATTTGTATCTAGTGTTCACTTTTGGAAAATGCCCAGTTAAGAAAAAGGTAGGGTAGCATCAATTCACTATATATTTTTTTAATAAAACATACATTCCCCCAACTCTTTATCTTGAAAATATTCAAATCCACAGAAAGGTTCAAAGAATGGTAAAATGAACAGCTATATACCCTTTACCTAAATTCACCAATTAGAAACATTTGCCACATTTGTTTAATTGCTAGGAGTGTGTATATGAATACAGTTTTAATATTACATGTGCATGAATATAGTTTTACATTTATACATACACTATAGATAGTAAATATTTTAAAAATATATAGCTATATTTCTCTGAAGTGTTTGAAAACGTTTCAGATACCATGATGCTTTCTATATGCACCTTAGGAATAAGGACATTTTCCTCTGGAACTATATAATTATCATGATACTATATAGTATTTTGATACATAAAATTAACAGTAATACCATACCTAATTTACTATTTGTCTAGGACTGGTTTCTAAAATGCAAGACAGTTGGCTTTGTGGATTCAGGATCAAACTAGATGTGTGCACTTTTGACTTTGCCCCCGAATGCCTTCCAAAGATTGCGGTTTTGACATTAGAAGCCACAACTGGTTAGAGTTCAAAAGATGACAAACTTAAGAAAGAGTGAGTCAGGATTGATTCCTTCCTTTTGCAAGTGGGAATGCCAAGTAAAGCATAGGCTGCAAGAGAAGCTTCAAGAAGCAGGCCTGCTTTGAAGGCAGTGAACAGCTTATCAGCAGTTGGCGATAGCTACGCTTGCTACAGAAAACTCCGCAGTGGGAAAAGAAAGCAAAACACACAATTTTGAATTTTAGTTTCTTGAAGAAAAAACAAAGCCCCAGAAAATGGCTTAGGTTTACCCAAAAGTCTTTTCCAGGGTTGTGAAGCCACCTCAGTTGCTATAGGAATTATAAAAATGCCAAGGCAGCATACACTGTAATACTCTAGTGTAACAACAATTTCACATAATTTTAAAATTATGATTCTTTTTTTAACTGACTCTAAAAAATACTGTAATGAAAAAAACTGAGATTGTGTTTATGTAATTTCAACATACCAGGCCCTTTCCGGGAAGGTAGACGTGAGCCCTGCCTGCAAACGTAAGCCTCTGCCTGTGGAGGGTGAGGGGACACAAAGACCTCGGTAGGACCTAAAGACGTGGTAACACTGTGAGGATAGCTGGAGAGCTGGATGCTCCTGGGCTCCTTTGGAAAACTATCAAAAAGATGAGCTGGTGGCTGGCAGTGGTTCTGATTTGTGGGCTTCCACTTACATAACTCAGACGTGGGAAATTATTGGGGAGAACAATCACTGGTTCAAGGACACACATGACTGCTTCCAAGCTGACTCCAGTCCAGACACAGGGGGCACCTACAAAAATGATGTGTGTCACATCAGCAGGAGTACCTCTCACATTGTGCGAGGCTGGTCCTAAGAGCCTTCCTTTCCCCCAATAATCTTACTATGCTCATTCCACAGTTTTTATTAATTTGTCTTTTCCCTCTGCTAGTAGAGTTTTAAGTTGCATTTTAATCACTTATGTCAAATGGAAAGCTTGAGGGGATATTAAAGAAACATTTCTCTTTTGCTCTGACATAGTGATTCTATTTGTTCCCCAATCCCCAAATCTCCTTCAATTCATAGAACAAAACAAGTTGGGGTCTTCAAAGCAATGATCTCAGACCTGACACCTCCCATTCCCCAGCAGAATGTTCAGCTCTCCTCTAGGAAAATGCAGGAAAAAAAAAAAGGCAGCCACTTTCCATTTTTCAGATCTCTGAAAACCCAGGGCCTGACTCAGAGCTTCAAAAATGATGAAATCCGGAAACAAACACGAGGACTATAAAGCAAGCAGCGAGGTGAGCTCGAACGCATCAGCGAGGGCAGGCGAACATGTGTGGGTGGCAGGCACTGAGCCTTTCTTCTCTTACAAACCAAGGACTAAAAAGGGCCCAGCCTCCCCCTGCTGTGGCTGGGCCAAAGGCACTCCCTCACAAGGCTGCAGCCAGGAGCTAGGCCTGGTGGCAGCTGGAAGCTCCCCGTTATGGTGTATGAACCATCCCTTCCTGATCCCCAGCCCAACAAACCCACGAAGCCACGGAGACTGCTAAATCCCTCCTTCCTTAGAAGGGCTTTTCCAGACACGCATGTACTATGCCACTGAGGCGTGGGGGGCTGCAGGTGCTCCTCCAGGTCTTGGCCACAGGACAGCCCCTCTCACCAGCCTCTCCTCTGGCTTCCTTCCACTCAGACCCAGCAGAACACCTGTCCTGCAGCCGAAGGAGGAAAGAGAAATGGGACACAGACGGACCCAGGAGGTGACCGTAGCCCAAAGTTTAGAACAAAAACTATGAGTCCTGGGCCTTGTAAAAAGCAGTGCCTGAGAGCTGGGCCCTGGGGTAGGCAGCCTCGAATTCAAATCCTGCTTCTGCCATTTGGCATGATAATCCATCCCTTCTAAGCTTTTGTTTCTTCATCTGGAATTAAATGACATATTTGTGAAGGGGTTGGCACACAGTAAGGGTAGAAAAAACACAACATATTATTATTTACGGCTTTCTTCCTGTCTCTCCAACTCAGGCAGAGTCTCCCCCACCCCCACCTGCACATGGGCAGAGCTTTCCTAAGGCTGTACTGGAGTAACTGGTTACACCTCTCTGGTCAGGCTGGGGGCTTCCTGGAGTCCTGATCTCCATAGCCAGCCAGTCAGGCACATGGTAGCTGCTTAACACATGGTAAGTTAACCAGGCCGAAGTTCTCAAGAAGTTGATTTACTTGTCACACTCCTTAATTTTCTCTTTTCTCAAAAGGGGGACTTGTAAATGATAATAAATTGCCCTAATATCTATGTTGTTATCTAAGATTACATGGTCAATAATTAGGTCTATTTGTTCATTCTTTGAGCTCCTTGGAAGACAAGGGCTGTGAATCTCAAAAGGAAACATGCTCCCCACCTTAGTGAAGAAGTGGACAATTCCTGCCCCCCACCATGCCAAGCTCATGAAGGTTGGCTCCCTCCTCCTCTGGCAAATGCGGCTGCTTCCCACCCGACCCCAGCGACGGCCCCTTGGAGCCAGCGTTTGGGATGGGCTTAGGGGTGTTTTATGGGTGTTCCCTCTGGTCCCATTTTCTATTTCCTCACTCTGGGACTGCAGGGTGCCTTATACGTCCAGACAGTGAGTGCTCCAGGGCCGGGACCCCTCCCGTTTCAGCTGTCCTGTACCACACTGGGCCACCACGGCAGCCAGGCTCCGGCCAGGCCACACTGAGCGACCTGAGCCCCACCTGGCAGAGGACCTGATGGGCTGGCTGCTGGGCAGTGATGTCCCTGGTAGCCAAGAGTGTCATTTTCCAAAGGGCTGCCCTTTGCCTATGCCTGGCTCAGGGAACAGTGCCAACAATCTGTCCCTAAAAACAGTCCTGGGGATGTAAACTCGGCCCCGATCCTCTCTCTGAAGCAGCTACAGGACACCCCACTCCTCCCTGTCAGGTCATACACCTCCTTGTCCATCATTCCAGCCAGGTGGCTTCTGGCCTGACAGCCCAACCTCTGGCCCTCGGGACAGACAAGGGACTGTAAGCACTCTGGAAGGTTGCTGAGTCCCTATGAGGTACCCTGGCTAAAGCTATTCTTACAGCAAGGGTCGCATGGGCCTAGAGATCAGCGGCATGGACAGGACAACCCAATTCCCTCTCACCAAGTAAGTGTTCCCAGGGCCCTAGGCACCAGCCAGGGACAAGTTCTGTGTAGAGAACAATAATGGGCAAAAACTGTGTAGTTTACTATGACTCAATGAAAGAGAGAAAAAAAATCAATCTATGGGGGAAATTCTAGTCCCTTCCTCCAGCTTCACGCCTAGTGGAACTGACAGTAGATAAGTAGCAGAAACCATAAATCACCACAGGAGTCATCCTCTTGCCTCTCTCACCTTCTCCCATCTGCATCATCTGAATGTTCAAATGTTCACTTAAATCTTTATGCTCACATGACCTTCAACTTGAGGACTATGGTTTAGATGACAATATTCACAACATCACCAGGCCTCCTGGACATTTTTTCTCAACTCTTCTTCAGTATGCCTTGCTTTGTTTCTCTGAATAGGCCTTTTCTACCCTGAGCCTCTCTGGTCTATGTGAGGCCAATTTCCAGTTGATTCCTCCGACCTCCGTCCTGGGGCATCTCTTGGGCCCAGGCTGGGTCTCCTGGCACAGTCTGTGATGCCTTCCCTTTTTCCAACCCCACCCAAGAGTGACTTTTGTGAGGTGAAGGCAGGCACCATACTTCAGGTAAGAGAGCAGAGAGTTTGGGGAGGAGGGATGATGACCCACATATGACGCTTTCCTTATAAGAAATGTCATGATGAAAGATAATTTTTGGACTGAACAGAACAGCGATGAAATGGGGTCAGGGGAATCAATGGGACATGTCCTTTGGTGTCTTTTCATACAGAACGATCTACTTTCCTGTTGTGGGAATCTGACTGCGTATGAAGGACACGTGAGCTGGTCCTAGTTCCTTTCCAGCTCTTCAGTCACGATGACTGGTCCATTAGGGAGTATGTCAGGAGAAGGATGGGCAAGGAAGAGGAGAGAAAGGGGAGGATATTACATCCACGTTACTGAAGAAACCCTGGAAAAGGTAATCATAGCACAAAATCTGACTATTTTATTCTTAAGAGGAGTTAGGGCCATCTATCTATCTCTATCTCATCTATCATTATATCTATCTACCTATCTGTCTGTCTGTCTGTCTATCTATCTAATCTATCAATCTATCAATCTATCAATCAATCTATCAATCTATCAATCTATCTATCTATCTATCTATCTATCTATCTATCTATCTATCTATCTATCTATCTATCTATGATCTACCTATCTATGATCTATCATCTCTATCTTTTTACCTACCTCTATCATCTCTCGGCCTATCAGAGGAAGCATTACATTATTTGAGCCTGTGGCTCTGAAGTGGACTTAATGCAATCGCAATCTGTTTTAATGCAACACCCACTGCTACATTTATGGGTGATAGGGGTGATATGGCTTCACAAAAATAAATTAAACATTTAAAAGAATAAAAGAAAAAAAGAAACTCAGACAACAGCAAAAAACATCAGATGCTGTTCAGGGGCTGCATTATAAGCTACATGCGGCCACGGAGCAGGCCTCGGCTCAGCTCCACCTTCCCCACCCCAGCACAGCTCTGCACATGCACGCGGCAGGAGCTACGCAGAAGTCTGAGTCGAAGTTCTCCCTGGAGGCACCTGAATCCAGCCTTCTCTCTGAAACCTGAATAGACTCTAGGCTTAAAAAATGGCTGCTCTGCAGCACACTGAGGAGCTTGATGTCCACCACCTTGCTTCTTGAGATTCATATACCAAGAGGTTTGTTTATCTTGATGAAAACAAGACCAGAGCCCCAGACAAAGGAATGGGGTGGGGCTGGGCTACCCAGCTGTCTGTGGGAGTCAAACCATGTGCACTGAGGGCTTTCATAGCCCTGCCAAGACCACGACAATGATGAAAGAAGCACTTCTCGTTAGGCTTTCCGGCACTGTTTAGAGATTTTAATTTAGAAAAGGCCTGGAGGGGCCAGGCAGCATCTACTACAGAGCTGCTCCCCCTGTTCCAACACAGCGATCTGGGAGATTTCTTGGGTGATGTGTTGCCAGTCCAAGCTAAAAGCAGAGCCCATGAAGAAGGCCTGCAGAGGTACTTCCTGAATAGAGGAAATGTGGCATTTTACAAGGTACAGGCAGAGGCCTCAGGAGCCAGTGTCACGGCAGCTGTTAAGTTACTGCACCTCATGCCACCCAGTGTACACAGTAAAGACCACATGGTAAAGACAATGTCCAGCCCAGAAAGGGCCGCCCTCATTTCCGACATGGCAAGCCCTGCTCAGCTGTGGGGGGATTCCACGAATGCTCTGCTGGGAGACTCAGGGATGGAAAAGAGGTACACTCTCAGAATCTGTCAGACCGTGGCCAGGAAGGGCAGGCGGCCCCAGTGCCGGGTAGTCGTGCTGAGTCCCACAGCAGTGCTGAGCTGATTCCTAGACAGAGGGGCCCGAGACCCCTGGGTCCTGTGGGCCTTGTCAGTGGCTCTGAGCACAAAGCACAGCTGGCTCTGGCTGTGGTCCATCTGTAACTGACAAGGAGAAGGTGCCATTTTTTTTCAGAGGGCATTTGTCAACGCCCCTCATGTGCCCTCCCAGTTTACAACGATCACTCCAAAGACGCTGCTACCAGCTCGGAGGTAAACGTGTCATTTGGCTCTGTCACAAGATGCGCCCACTTGGTACAGCCAGACAGCAGTGGCAAGAAGTGCTTCATGTTCCTGGGAATCAGTGTCCACAGCACTAAGGCACCAGGCAGCCAGACTGCAGGAAGTGGTTAACAGACATCCCAGGTGTTCCCCTAGGAACGGGGTGCTTACAGGGAAGGCAGAGCCACTCCCGCTGGACCTGCCAATGCGCCAATGCGTGTGAAGGACAGAAATGTGTTAGGTCGGTGCGAAAGTAATTGCGGTTTAAAAGGTTACAAAATAATTGCAAATACCACAATTACTTTTGCACCAACCTAATACCTTTGCTCTAAGAAGACAAAAAGAAGTACTTGAGCATCTCATCACATCCAGGCTCCTCAAACCAGTCACACACTCCTGGCAACCACTCTGACGGGCTGGTGCTTAAAGCCAGGGGCCTTCTGAGCCCAGGAGGAAAAAATCCACCATCGACAGGATTACAGAAAGCTGTTTTAAAGTAATGAAAAATAGGATCGATCAGCTGGAGGAGAAAAATCACAGTGTCTTCAATCACAAATCACGCATGAAGCAAGTTCTGTGCCTGAGGAGAAAAGGGAGACTCTCGGCGACGTTCATTAGGCTCTGGGATCTAGCTGTACCCCTGGGCCCCAGGTTCAGCTTTCAGCACATCCTCACCTCCTGCTACCCCTTCCTCACCCTCTCTCCACACTAACCAAAGCCCTCCAGGCCAGCTTTAGTGCTGCCTCCCCCAGGGAGCCCTCTTGGATTCCCAAAGAGAAAATTAACCATTTCTCTGTATTTGTACAGTCCTCTGCCTTTACGGCTGCACTCAGCCCACTCTATCTGGTGTTTACAGATTTTGGTGGATATAACGATCTTCCTCATTTGTGCACTAATGTTTTATGTACAGACTCAGACATTTAACAGTCAAAACTTAAGACTGCCAGAAACATGCTCAAATGCTTAAGAGTGCCAATGCATCAAAGCCTTACTTTAGTCTAAGAACCACCCCGAGACTTGACTGTGGGGTACTGAGATTAGCAACAAATTTCCACTCTGCCTCTAGCTGGCTGTGCCAGAGTGGGCAAGTCACAGAACCTCTCTGAATCTGCCTTTCCTCTGTTGGAAAACTGTAGTCATACCTTGTTCATAAGGTTGCTGCAAGGATTAAGTAACTTATGCCAGTGGTAGCATCTTACAGGCATTTCATTAAAGGCCCATGAAAGTTGACCTGACCTTTCAGCCTGAGCTAGCCCAGGCAAAAGGCAAAGCCCCTCAGAGGAACACTATTTTACAGAGGCGGCTCAATGTCATTCTTAGAATGAAGGCTCTGAAGTCAGACTGCCTGGATTTGAATCCTGGCACCACCTCTTTGGGAAATTTCTCTAGGCTTTAGTTTACTCATCTGCAAAATGGGGATGGTAAAAATAGGGCAGTTGTCAGCATGAGATGGGGGGAATACACGTCTGATGTCTGGTGCTTGGGGCGCTCTCAATAAATGTATTAGTATGAGTTAGAATCAGAATAGTTAGCTATTAGTATGAGTTAGAATCAGATTTTGCACAGTGGGACTTTAAAAAAAACAACCCTGTTCCATTGGAGCAAAACAGTGAGTGTTGAGAAAGAAAGCATTATGTTAAAAGCCACCAGACCGTAAACTTTCAGTTTATCCCTGAGTGAGTCAGCAGTAGATGAGGGTTTTTCAAACTGTGAATTCTACCTGTAATTTGGTAGCCAGATGTAGATGCCTGGACCTTATCCCAGATCTATGAAATGAGAGACTTGGGGGGTAGATTCCAGGAGGATGAATTTTTGACAAGCTCCTCGAGGGATGTGATAACCCCTAAAATTGTCCAATTGGGGAAACTACTAATGTGGAGACACCTGGTCACGTGACACCCACCATACATCCCTGTCTTCGTCTGGCGATATGGAACTTCTTGCTGGTTAAAAGACTGTGTCAGCCAAAGGGAGGAGTGTTCTGTACATGTAGACAGAGGTGCCACTGCAGTACCCTGTTATGTGTTTTGGCGTGCCCCTCTTAGGTACCTCTACTGGAAACTCTTTGGATCTATGGGTTAGGGACATAGTTCAGTGGTGAGCTGGAGCTGACATGAACCGCTTGCCAGAGCTGACTGTCTGCCTCTCATCGGTTGTTTGAAATTCACCATGGTGCGAATATTTATACCTCGGAAATCGGCAATGGTACAAATCAGGGCTTTTAAATGTGTTCAGTATACCTGTACCACTGGTTCTCATCTGTAATGAAATTCTGGAACCCAACTCTGTGGAACATGGTTCAGAGCACTATATTGAGGTCCTTGGATGGTTTGGGGCCATTTAAAGCCTAGCTTATGAAAATCTACCTAAAATATGATGCTAGCGGTATTCTGGTATTTTAGCCCTCATGGCTTGGCTCAGGAGAAAAAACTTCCTTTGTGCTCTGTGGTCATACCCTAAATCCCAGCACTGGGCTGGCCATTTGGTGAATCGCAGTCTTGATACCAAAGTGGAATGGAGTCAGGGTGTGGACGCTTCAGGGCCAACCCCTCATCACCACTGAAAAAACAACGCTGTTCTCCCGAGGGCTGCCTCGCGGCTTTCATACCTGCAGGAAACCAATCCAACAACGCACAGGCAGGGCAGAGGTTCTTCAGTAAATCTTTCTTCATGCTGGGAGTGGGGTTCAGGTGCAAGGGTGGCCCAGCTAAGCTTCAGCCCCAATCCCCAGCCTGCTGTTCAGACACCCCAGCTGCCTTTCAAAAGGTGACCCATTAAGAGCCATGAGCCCGGCAGTCGGCCCTGGTCAGCAGACACGGCTCGAGAAACACACATTTTTCCTTTGAATTCCTCCACTCAGCAGTCAGGTGAGTCGGGGAGAATTCAATCCAATTTCTCAGTAAATCCTACTATGCTCTAGAAGGACACGGTTTGAAAAATCTATTTTTGTGCTTTTATTTACTTAAGGTCTGCATGCCTGGGGAAGCTTTTTCATAGTGTCGTCAACCTGCCTCTCACTTACCAGGAAGAAAAGGGTCCACCTTCCTGGAATACTCCCAGCAGCAGCCCCGCCGCACAGCCTTAGTTAGCTTCCCATCCCTGCAGGCCTGCAGCCGCTCCACACTCCCCCTGCACAAATGCCATCTGCAGCCCTGGGGTGAGCAGTTTTAGGAAGACACTTTTCCAAAGGGATTGGGGCTCTGGGCCCTTGAATCCCAACGGCAGGTGGCTCCGTCCAGCACCCTGCATAGCTGTCCCCATCCAGGGCTGCCCAGAGCTCACGTATTTTTGTTTTCCTGGTTTAAATGCTGCTTTTGATCCAGATGCACAGCCTGTCTCTGTGGGGTTTGCATCTGCTATTCCAGAGGCTTCCTAGTGTAAACTGCTGGGGGCAGGGCTGGGGATCTTTGGACAGTGTTATCTTTCTAGAAAGGCCCACACACTCAGCTCAGAAGACAAATGTACTCAGTGTCCTCAGGGCCTGGGGCTGTCTGTATTGGTAAATTTAGACCTTGTCCCAATGCTATTTTCTACCTCTGTGTCAAATCCACCCATTTGGGTCACCGTCCAGCCAACTCCAATGTGGACTCTTTACAGGAACCCAATGCAGGTCACACACTGCACCCTCTACCTGCTAGCAGTGGGGGGTTGTGGAGGTGCCATAGGCAGCTTGGGAGGCTGTGGGTGGACGTCAGGGCACCACAGGCCTTCTTAAGGAATGGCCTGAGAGCCCCTCTTCTCTGCCCTGGCCCCTTCCTCGGCTTCCCTGAGACCATGGCTGCCGGTCTACCTGAGACAGTGCCTCACTGCTGGCAATCACCCCAGTGACCCAGATGCCATGGTGGGTGGGAGGCAGCTCTGACCCTGGCTGTTGGGAGAAAAAGGCAGGGTTTGAGCAGTATGTGTGCAGCTTCAGGCCTCTGTCACTAACTTGTCAAGACAGGAGATCTCACTGGGTCCCCAGGGTACCCCTGCCTCTACTGGCAAAATGAAGCAATGGGACCAGGCTTGCGGTTTCGTATCTTACGGAGAGTCCAATCCCAGGAGCTTTGAAAGTAGATTCCTGGATCCCAGCCAGACCAACTGAATTGGCCATCCTGGAAGTGAGTCCCCAACAGCCTATTTTGAACCAAGATTCACAGGTGAGTTTGGTGCAGCTGTTGAACCCGGTGGAGGGCTGCGCTCCCCCAAGAACCCCTTCCCATAAAAACACCTATTATTTTATATACTTTAACTCAGTTACAAACTGGGCTGAGGAAAGGAAGGCAGAGGGGTAAGACTCATTTGCCTCTCCAATAAACAAAGATGGGGCTATGATACCATCTCTTCTCTGACCCAGCTGAGTAGCCGCCAGTCTACCCGCTAGGACAGCTTGTAAGGGGCCACCACAGGGGACAGACAAGTGTCGCCCATGTGAAGGTTTCAGTACTCGCCAAGCCCCCGACGGACAGGCTTTGGGAAGAGGAAGAGGGCAGCCCTCAGTCATGGTGCCCCCGAGGCTGGACAGGGGTTGCCTGTCCTGGCCTTGGAGCCCAGTCTGACCTGAATGCCTTGTCAGGTCCTTTAGGCTGCCTTTCCCTCACTGATGTGCCAAGAAAAACACTATAAGACAAGCAAAAGCCAAGCTGAGACCAGCTCAAACCAGGAAGGGCAAGCCCTAAGCACCTGATGTGAATGGATAGGAAGGGCCTGGCTGCCTTATCTCTTCAAATGCCTGGTTAAAAGGGACTCCTGGTGGCTGGCTGTCCCAGGTGCTTGGTGAATGGGTAAAGGGCAGCCACAACCCACCCAGTACCAAGATAAGAATCAGAACGGAGGTTATGTTCGTAGAGAAGAGGAAAGCTCTTGTTGGAGAAGAATGGAAATGCCACCACTTTCCCCTCCCATCCCAGAGGAAATTAGCCTCTCATTCCAACTAACAAGAGGTAGAATTTCAGAGGCAGCCACACGAAACCACTTACAGGCCAGTCTGACATTTCTACAAACACTTATTCCATGTGTTAGGTACCCAGAAGTTGATCTATGCTAGACCCTTAAGGGGAAGGTTTATTGATAAAATAATTATTAAAAACAGTATCAATAACAGCAGACAACACTTACTGAGTATTTTCTCCCTGCTAGGCACTGAGATAAATGCTTCATATTAAATGTTTCATTTCATCCTCACAATAGCCCTGCATGGGTGATACTACCTCCATTTTATAGACAAGGAAGTAGAAGCTCAAAGACCATAAGCTGTTTGCTCTCAGTTTCACAGCTTTAAAATGGTGAAACGAAAATGTGAGGCCAGGCCTGCTGACTCTTAAATCCTGGGCTATCTGTCTTCCCCAAGAGAACAGCAGCTCAGAGAAAAGGAGATGGGTGGGGAAGTGACAGGAAGTCCAAGCTTAGTTAGGAAGAAAGACCTGTGGAGTAGCATTGACCAAAGTTCCAAACACCAAGAAAGCACAAAAGAAGCGCAAACCAAAGTCTCAGTCCTCAACAAGGGCACGGCTCGGACAACGCACACACTTTAGACAATGAGACAATGAATGAGCCAGACAGTAGAATGTATGGATATAATAAAGGCTGAACTGTGACAGATGGAGCGTAGGACAGCATATAGTGGTGGGAGAACTGAGTAGAACAGGCAGGCAAGGCAAAAGGGACTGGACGAGGGAGTGGTGAACTCCGCGTAGGTGGCAAGGGGTTGGCTTTCTGAAGGTGGTTTATATGGGCAGATTTGGCAGGACCCCTGCTGCAGGGGGGCGGAAAGGGGAATACCCACGCCTCCCAGGCTTGGTAAGTCCTGTGTGCAGACTGGCAGCTGAAGGCACCTGTGCCAACAGGGCATCTGAGGTGATTCAATGCAGGAAAGAGGAGGTTGTGGACTCAACCACTGGCCTCATCCACTCATTCATTCATTCATTCATTCAACACTTATGGATTGTCATTATCATATGCTAGGCACTAGGGTACAGAGAAATGAATAAGATAATTCCCGCCCTCAAGGAGCTCACAGACCAGTAAGGGAAACAGGCTCACAATACACTGTGGCACTTGATAAGGGGTGGTGAGTATAGGGTACCAAGCAGGGAGAGCTCATGCTGCAGTGGAGCGCAGGGGAGGCCCCAGAGCTGGGTCCTGACGGAAGAGCGGGAGTTTCCAGGCTGTGTACGGTGGAGGAGCAGCCCAGGTGAGGGACCTGCAGAGGAGTGAAATGCCCCGTTTAGGTACTGTGGAAAGGAAAAAGGAAAGGCAGGAGATGGGACCAGAGAGGTGGGGATGCAGGGTTTTAAAGTGTGCATATGTGTATGAGGAGGGCGTGGAAACAGTGATGGGTGTGTTTTGGAGGCAATGTTGAACTTGGTGGGACAAGCCTGTGCAGTGGTCTATGCGGAGAGTGGTGATGTCTGAACCGGGCACAGTGGCTACAGGGATAGAGAAGATGAAGGACCCAGAGACAGTCGGCACTGATCCACTGTGGGAAATGATGTACCGCTTTCAAATTCGTATGTTGAAGCCCTAACCCCCAAGGTGATGGTATTTGGAGATGTGCTCACGGGGACCCAACCCATGCTGACACTCCGATCTTGGACCAATTGTAGCCTCCAGACTGTGAGAAATACATTTGTGTTGTTTCAGCCCCCAGTCTATGGGACTTTGTATGGCCATCCGAATGGCCTAAGACCAATGGTGTGGAGAGATTTGTTTTGCAGCCTGTTGAGTTTGAGCAATTGATCTGCAGTTCAATGGGCAACGTGGGGCCAGAGAAAGATTGAGACAATCATGATCAAGTAGCTGGTCCCTGAGTTGGGAGCATTTGGGGATTAGCCTGCGAAATGACACTGCGATAAGGACGGAACTGGGGGAACGCCAGCCAGGAAAGGACAAGAGGAGGGAAGAGTGTTGGTGCAGGAAGCTGAGAAGGAGCGCTCAGAGAGTGGGGGGTGAGTCACGAGAAGGCGCCAAGAAGGACAGAGGCGGTGGGGCCCAGCGCACAGAGGCGTCAGCTTAGACTGATACCTCTGACACGGAGCAAAAGCTATTCTGGGGACAAGGGGGGGTGTGGGAGCCAAGTGTCACTGCTGGGTCATAAGCAACCAAGGAAGAGTGACCTGTTTTGATTGTAAACAAATACTTGAAAAAGGTTTTAGTTTGCAAGATCCAGGAGCGCCTTCTTTGCCCTCCGGGGTCTTCACCTGCCTCCTGGGGCCTGGCAATGCTGTAGTCTAGGGCTCAGCCAGGCCTTCTGTGCTTGGGAAACCCCTGTCACCCTCTCTGCCCAACCTGCTAGCACACGTGCCCTTTAGCTGACCCCCAAGAAAGCAGCCAGTAGTGAGTGCAGACCTAACTCCAGACACCGCGCTACTTCACAAACATGGCCTCATTCAGTTCTGAAGAGCCTTGTGAGGCTTGCTCCGGCTAAGTGTACTGGTGAAGAAACTGGGCCTCGGAGAAGTCAAGGTACCCACCTAGAGTCACATTGCTAGTAAATGGGTGTGAAATTTGATCCCACATGTGTCAAACTCCATTATACTCTCCCGCCTCCAAAGAACCTCTCCCACTCCTATCTTCCGTGAGCGCTGCCCTATACTGACCCTGCACGTTCCCGTAGAGGCACAGAACAGACGTGCCTTAGACATGCCACTCCCGGGGCAGCTGTCCCAAGAATCACCCCCAATTTGTTTACTGTTCTGCATATCCATGCCTGTGGGTGTTCCCTTCCCACACTGATTCTGGGCTTGATCACGTGACTTGCTTTGGCCAGTAGGACAATAGCAAATGTGACCCAGAGACATCTAAAGTATTTGTACATTGGGTTTGTTTCCCCTCTCTTGCTGCTCTTTGGAACCCTGACACCTCACATGAAGAAGCCCAGGCTGGACTACCACAGACTGGGATGAGCGTTTCCTGTCCAGGCCACCCAAGATCGATCACCCAACCACCAGGGAGTGAGGACGTCCTAGACCCCCAGTCCCAGCTGAGCTGTGCACACCAGAGAACCACCCTATTGACCCACAGAATCCTGGTACATGATGTTTATTGTCTTAACCTACCAAGTTTTGGGGGGGATTTGTTTCAAAGAAAAAACGGACTGATATAAGTCCTGAAAGAGGCCCAGACCAGCTTCTCTTCCAGCTATGAAGCAGTGGAAGCGGATTCTTGGATCTCTGATGTCCACAGACTCCTTCAGCAGTGAAAGAACCACCATAAGAACATGGCAGTATCCTTGGCCTGGAGGGTCCTTGTGCTTGAGAGGAAGCAGGAAAAGGGACAGTCTCTGTACCTTTCCTCTGGGACACACAGTGGGCCTGTCCCCAGCCAGCAGTAGCCCCTGACGGACGCCGGGTTATTTGGGGACAAAGTGACACAGTAACATGTTTATGCCATATTGTCCACAGCCTAGTGTTTTTCCACTGATGAGAGAGGAAGATCATCTCTTTAGTGGGAGCAAAGGCTTCAAGGCAGCATTTCATCAGAGGTGTTGGAGGAGCCCTTTCAGGAGACTGCAGAACCCAGCAACCTCCAGCTTCCCTTAGCAAGGAGCTCAGAGAGGCACAAAAATGAGTGAGCACCCAAGAAAGCTAACCTGATCAGTGGCACTTTGATAAGGTGACAAAATTGTTCCCTCCTCCAGTCCAAACCCACTCTCTCTGTGGTGAACTATTATGGGAAGGAAGCATTGACTAATTAGAAGCATCTCTGGGACATGAGAAAAATCAGCACCTAAAATGCCTGAGCAGAGAATTCCTTGCTAAGAAGAGAGAAAACAACAACCAAAAAAATGCTAGGATGTCACTTTCCCCAAGCATATTTATAAAAGGAGGAGGAGATAAGAATTAATTAGGACAGAAGCTTCTACCCAAATGACACAAAAGATACAATTATTTTTTGCTGCTTTTATAGACCAAGTGCCCCTTCCAGGTGGGGACAGATGCCTGAAACTACCCACTATATTGAAAAATGACTTTTAGTCTTTGCTAGTTCTAATGAAGCTTGAAATGAAGATGGTTCTTTTGTTTACTCCCCCTGTTTGCGAAGCCCTAGCTGCCATCAATAACACCAACGTCTGGATTATTTATTTCTCATTGGCCAACCTATGGGGCATAAAAGAATTTTATACAGCCAAAATGTGAGGCATTTTTCTCCCACAGGAGTGTGGACACGCCTTTCCAGTACTGTAGAGCATGGCCCTTTAATAATCTGAAGTTTGACGAACAGGACTGATGCCCAACTTTCGGCAAAGAACCCGGAAAGTCAGAAGCTTGACTCTTGTTGCGCCCTTGCCTGCTAGATGTGAGGTCTTGGACATGTCCCTTAACCTTGAGAAAATTCAGCAAAACAAAGAGGTGACTAAAATATATATATATATATATGCACATATATATACATACATATATATTATATATGTGTGTGTGTGTATATATATATATATATATACATATATATATATATATAATTGTGGCAAAAGAAAAGTCATGAGATCTACCCTCTTACATTTTTAAGCATATAATACATTATTGTTAACTGTAAGCACAATGTAAGGCAGATCTCTAGAACTTTTTCATCTTGTGTAACTGAAACTCTATACCCGTTGAACAGCAAATCCCCATTTCCCCATCCTCCCGCCCCTGGCAACCACTATGCTACGTACTATTCTGTTTCTAGGAGTTTTATTACTTTACATACCTCATGTAAGTGGAATCATGCAATATTTGTCTTTTTGTGGTTTAGTTCACTTAGCATAATGTCCTCAAGGTTAAAACATATTATATTCTTAGAATAACACAGGGTACTCACTGTTAGAATGGTAAATAGTTACATATATTGACTCATTTAATCCTCACAAAAAACATTGTGAGGTAGAATATCATTATTATCTCTTTTTGAGGCACAGGGAGGTGAACTGACATGCCTCAGCTCACCTAGTGTGAACATAACAAACAGTGTTTCTGTACAGTCCAAAATTTTTATTGTACGTGAATAGGTTTACAGAGATACTAAAGTCACTGAGGATGATTGCAGAAGATAGGGCAGCAGGGAGCATAAAGGAGAGCGGTGTCTGAGGGAGTTACCTTTGTGTAGTTGGACGTAGTCCTTCATAGCAGAAAAGAGGGAGGGCTTGGAGCCGGGGGGATCTAGGTACAATTCTGGCTCTACCCCTGCTCCAGGCACCTGGGAAACAAAAATGAACACAACCAACAAGATCCCTGGCCGTGGAGATTACACTTTAGCAAAGGAGACGAGAATAAACAATAAATGCTTCTAACAATGTTTAGTATGTAGAAGGGGGAAATATGAAAAAACACTTAAGCAGATAGGGATTGGGAACACAAGTGGGAAGGCTGGTTGGAATTTTAAAAAGAGTATCACTAAGAAGAGGACATTTGAGCAAAGACTAGAAGAAGGTGAGGGGAAAGCCTCAATCAGAGGCAGGGAGCTACCCAGGGCACCTTCCCCTCCAGGCAGAGGGCAAATGCCCGGGGAGGGGGCGAGTCCAGGATGTATGAGGAAGGGCAGGAAGGCCAGTGTGGCTGGAGGGGAGCAAACAGGGGCCGGAGGAATGACATGAGGGCGGGGCACCATGAGGGTGCCAGGGGTAACTCTGAGTGACATGGAAGCTCCTGCAGGGTTTTGAGCAGAGGAGTGACGTGATCTGATGTTTGGCTTTCGTACTAATTTGGGTGATAGTGGCACAGATCAGAGCAGAGCAGCAGAGTCGGAGGTGGGAGAAATGGCTGCTCTGGACCTAACCCTAAGAGACAGTCGGCAGTGTTTTCTGGTAGACTGAATGTGGGGTGAGAAAAAAAATGGGACTCAAAGGTGACACCAAGTATTTGGCCCACAGCAACTGGAAGAGTGAAGTGGCTACTACATAAGATAGGAAGGCTGTCGATGAAACAAGTTAGGGGTGTCATTGGTTGCACTGTGTCCCCACAAAAGATATGTCAAAGTCCTGACCCCAGTACGTGTGAATATAACCTTGTTTGGAAACAGGGCCTTTGCAGAAGACATCACGTTAAGATGCGGTCATTAGCTGGCCCTAACCCAATATGACTGACTGGTGTCTTCATAAGAGACACAGACACACAGGGAAGGGGATATGAAGACACACAGGAAGAATGCCATGTGACAAAGGGGTCAGAGATTAGAGTGATGTGTCTACGGGCCAAAGAAAGCCAAGTATTGCTGGCAATCCCAGGAGCTACGAGAAAGGAATGGGACAGGTGCTCCCCCAGGGTCTTCAGGGGGAGCATGGCCAACAGCTTGACTTCAGACTTCCTTTCTCCAGAGCCATGAGAATACATTTCTGTGGCTTTAAGCCACCTAGTTTGTGGAACTTCGTCATGGGAGCCCTAGCGATGAATGTAGGGGGAAGACTAGTTCAGCTTTCAATGCTAATGTGGAGATGTCAAGTCGGCAGGGGACACACGAGTCTTGAATTCAGGAGAGAAGCCCAGGCTGCTGCTAGAAATGTGGAAGATGTCTCCAAGCAGAATGTATTTCAAGTCATGAGAGTGGATGAGATGAGAGCAGTAAGGGAGAAAACAGCCTGGGGTGGTGATCCAAAGTTGAGAAACTGGGGAGAAGCAGAAACTAGCAAAGGCATCTGGGATGGTACAGCAGTAAGGTCGGAGGAAAACCAAGGGCAGAGTCCTAGCAGCCAGCAGTCCTTCGGCAGCTCCCACTGCTCCTGCTGGGCTGGGGGCTCTCTGTTCACCCACCCCCCACTTCCTCTTCTCTCCCCCAAACATCTGAAGCTCCAGCTGGGCCACTGAACCCATCATTCTCAATCGCTTGTCTTTGGACAGGGTATCTCTCTGCCAGGGGTCACTTTCCCTCCCGTGTCTGCCAGGTCTCAGCCTTAGAGAGCCCCCTGCGCTGCTGCGAAGGCCCTGGACCCCCGCCCCCCAGTCTCCCTTCTCAAGTCCCCTTGCCCCAGTACTACCCCTACCTCTGCACTAGTGACCATCTCTTCTTACGCGGTTTATGGGCATGTCTGTCTTTGCACGCTGCCTGCCCCCTGCCACAGAGCAGATATTCAATAAACATTTGCTGAAATTAGTTAATAAATAAACGGATGATTGAAATGGGTCTCTTCTGGCAGCTATGTCATAACCTGTATTAACAGTAAGTTTAGAGTTAATGAAAATATATGAACTTTTAAATATGCTTACTAAGTTTGCTCTCCCCTTCTTGTACCTGTTGATATTTAAGTCTCAAGAATAAGAGTTTACATATATTCCTCGTTAAACTTTTATCTCGATAGATTCAACTCAGACTAGTGAGTGAGATATTTGGGGTCTTGGTTCTGTCCATTTAAATACTGTTTTCACAGAGAACAGAATGGTGGTTGCCAGAGGTAGGGGGATGGCGGGTAGGGGAAGTGGGTGAAGGGGGTCAAAAGGCACAAACTTCCAGTTATAAGATGAATGAGTCATGGGCTGTGACGCACATCACAGTGACTATAGTTAACAATACGTTGCTAAGAGAGTAGATCTTAAAAATTCTCTTAAGAAAGAAAACTGTAACTATGTATGATGATGGATATTAACTAATCTTCTTGTGGTAATTTAGCAAATATACATATATAAAATCATTATGTTGTACACCTTAAACTAATACAATGTTATACGTCAGTTATCTCAACAAAACTGGAAAAAAAATACTAGTTTTTAGGCCTTGCTCTCTGTTCTCCACAAACTTTAATGAGCATATCATCAATGTCTTTACTCAGAACAGGAAATAATCCTTTAATGTGCCCCTAAGGTTGTCTATCTCTCTGGCTTAGTAATGGCCCACTCATTGAACAGATATTTATTAAGCACCTACTATGTGCCTGGCATTGTTCTAGGTATCGGCGAACAAAACAAAGACTCCCTGCCCTCACCCACTTATGGTCAGACACAGACTTTCAATCTCCTATGAATTGATCTACCTGTATGATTTTTAGAACTAGATTTTTCTCTTATCCACAGACATTTCATGAGAGATCTTTTGTCAAATGCCTTATTAAAACCAGGGGCTGTGATTATAATATTCCCTGATCTCTCAGTCCAGGAGTCTCTCAGAAGAGCAAATGGTATTCCTCTAGTGTATGCAGTTTCTGTTAAACCCAGGTTGGCCCCTGGTTATCTGCCTTCTCCTTTTGTGTTTACAATCTATCTGTAACACGACAGACTAGACTCTCCCCTGGTCTGTAAATTCTGGAACTCATTTTCTTTCCGTTTTGGGAAACCAACAGAATCACTGACTACTTTCAGTCTTCTGGGACTTCTTTTGACTGCGATTCTGCCAGGCTCACTAAAAACAATTCCATCTCAGTTTTTTTCAGTATCTTAAAATATCATTATCTGGACCCCAAATCTGAACTTAAAATAGCTGCATCTTCTTTAATAATTTCTCCATCTATCCTGAATTCCAATTTCCTGTTACTAGTTATGAGTTCTGCCCTTCATAGTCTGCAAATCTTCCTTCTTCTTTTATTTTTTGAAAAATTACAAATTACTTTATTAGACGAATGCAGCATATATTTACATAATAAAAGCATTTCTATGAAAACCTTATTGAGTTCTTTCAACATATTTACAAACCATGGGTAAGATGTACTGTCGTAAAAACACTGTAAGTCCAATTTAACTTGGTTGACATTAATTTTGATCCAGTGATTGCGCATTTAAAGTGAAAAACTATGTAGATATTAGTAAATTAGCCATTTAGGAAATCTTTCTCCTTAATGCCTCTTTAGCCTCAGTCTTCTTTTCCCTCCTCTCCTCCCCCACTTTACCTTAGGTAAAAGCTGTTTTCCCCCTGGAGAATCTGCTGTTCCTCAGGAAATCTTCCCAAGAAAGAACAGATTGGCAGCACCCTACATCATCTGTAGCCTAACATCACCCCTGGGTGCTCAGACCCTGCCCTTCAGGAAGTGCTCTCTCTGCCAGGGGCCGGCCCTGCCTGCCTGCGCTCATTCTCTCTCTCTCTCAACTTCCAATCATTATCCAGAGCAAGGCCAACAACCATGCTGACCCGAAACTGATTTCGAGGTTCACGGTTCAGGCCAAAAAACATTTAGCAAACTCGAATAAACCCATCTTTGTCCCGCACTGGATTTGAGGCTTTAATAATGGCTGTCATCATGGTGATGCTGAAGAAGGGGTGGGGCTGGGGCGGCAGGATGGCCCCGTTGGTTAGAGCGCGAGGTCTGAACAACAGGGTCGCCGTTCGATCCCCACATGGGCCAGTGAGCTGCGCCCTCCACAACTAGATTGAAGGACAATGACTTGGAGCTGATGGGCCCTGGAGAAACACATTGTTCCCCAATATTCCCCAATAAAAAAATTTTTTAAAAAAAGAAGAAAGTGTGAGAGGAGGAGAAACTATCAATTCAGTGTTTTATAGTAATGTTTTTTTTATCAGAGTCTGTGTCTGAGGACTATAAGAGCTAGAATGCCCATATCCATATGGCTACTGGATTATGTTTACATACATTTGTAGGTTCTAATAGGTATTTTATTATTATTTGAACTTCAGGTGGATTTTCTTCCTTCCTGCATCGCAATTCTTGTTTCATTTCAGGGCCTCCTTTACTCCAGTGTTTAGCAATTTTTAAGGAATACATGCGAGGAAGGATAAAATGAAATATATGAGAAAGGAGGATAGAAAAAAAAGGACTCGAAGGGGGACTGACAAGAGTTGCAAAATACTTGCATAGTTTAAAAGATAACATTTTAATATGTCTCTTCTCACCTCCTCATGGCTAGACATTTCAGGGAAGATACAGAAAGTTTGAAGTAAAAATAAATTCTTCTTTAAATAAGAAGAGAATGTTCTGAACTGCTCCTTCCTGGGGCTTTGTATTTATTACTCTGTTTCACAGAAATTGCTGGTCTAGAACAATCAGTTGACAGGGCTGTTACAAAAGATCATTTATTGGGAACATATAAGAAACAGGGTTGTTGCTAAAAGGGATAGGAGGGCTGTGGGTGGGGCTGGTCTTTCTAGGGGAGGCCCCCCAGGATATTCTCCTACCTCTTGGCCCCACCTCACTGATGCCTCTTCAGGGGAAAGGTGAGAAATCACAAGTCAAGGCGCTCATTCCCTCTCTCAGACATTTTGAAAACTGCTTACTTGTGCCAGAGAACCAGGTATTATGGAGTACAGACCAGGAGAAGTGCCAGGTGCGAGACGATCTGAGAGTCAGAAACCACAGAAATCTCCCATCGGCACTTGGTACCTGGTTCTAGGGGAAGACGCACATTGCAGGCTGACTTTCTACTGTAGTATCAAGAGTGCTGCCATTTCCCTCTAAATATTCTATGTGTGGATATTTAGCTTAAAAAGAAGTATAGTTCCCTTAAAACATGGCTGATCTGACCACATGTGTTTATCTCCTTCCCCTCATAAGTCCCTGGAAGAATATATTACAGTGGCTGCACACTGGGGATGGAGCAGAGCAAGGAGGCCTTGGGGTGCCCACTGCAGGCACACGGGCTGGCATGTCCTCTGTGGGCTCGCAGTTCAGTGTGGCACATGAACTTGAAGCAGATCAATTCACCCCACAGGTCTGGGAAGGCTCAGGATTGGAGGCACCCACACTTTGGAGGGAGCGGAGAGGGGAGGGAAGGGAGAAGCCAGAGGGCTGGCTGAAGGCTGGCTAGAGCGAGGCTGCACCCAGGCCTACCCTACAGGTTCCCTCTAACCTCTCCCCATCTCCATCCCAGCACCATCAAGGGAACGAGAGCCTTATTCTCAGAAGAAACTGCTCCAGGTCGGCTCCTGTCAGGGCAGATTGTGATGCTGGATGAACAAAGGGAATGAAGTGAAAATCTACGTCCTGAACTGCAGACCTAGCACCAGCCAAGGCCTGCATGGTTCACACCTCCCAGGGAGAAGAAACAGAATGGCCCCCATGTCCTTCAGGGAGAGATGAACTTCCTGTGGATAAAAATGACCAGACATTTGAGGAAAGCCTCTTCAAATGAAGAAGCGAGACCAAAATCAGGAGGAAAGGAACTCAAAGTCAATTCAGGAAGAATAAGAGAATAAGAGAGGGAAGAGAAGAAGAGAGAAACATTAATTAATATCACCAGTGATATACGATACTGCATTCAGGAAACAAGGTACTTTGAAAAAGAATCAGAATCGGAAGTACTCCTAGAGATAAAAAAATATGTCAAATGAAATAAAAAATTCAGTGGAAGATATTGGAGAACAGAGTCAAGGAAATAGTCCAGAAACTGGAACAGATTCATAAAAGGATAAGGAATAAGGAGCAAAGGGAAAGGACAGAGGTCCATCTAGGTTGGCCAACATCTAATTAACGGGGAGTTCCAGAAAGAAGGAAGAGGAGAAACAATCAAAGGAATCACTTGAAGTATGAACACATTACAGGTATCTTCAAATGGAAAACTCCCAATGAATGGCTAACTCAATGAATGGACCAAGGAGAAAGGGAGGCAGAGAGGGAGGAAGGAAAAAAGGAAGGGACTACTCAAGGCATGTTATTCTGAAGGATAAAGAGGAGACCGCATAAAGTTCCAGAGAGAAAACAGGTCCCATTAAGGATTCAGAATGGCATTAGACTTTTCATTAGCAACACCAGAAGCTGGAAGGCAATAGAGTATTACCTTCAAAATTTGGAGGGAAAATTATTTTAAACCGAAAAGTCTGTATCCAACTAATCATCATGCAGTTTGAGGGAGGACAGAGGGGTTTTAGACCTATATGGCCTCAGCACATTTGCTTCCTATGCACCCTTTCTCAGGAGCTGCTGGAGGATGAGCTCCCCTCAGATAAAGGGGTAACGTATAAAAGAGTGACCTGGGGTCCAAGAAAAACAGGGATCTAAGACACAGAGGTGCTGTGAAGGGAATCCTTAGATGATGCCCAGAGAGTGACAAAGCTAGGTTGGAGCAGGAAGACGGAGCGGTCAGAAGCTGGAGGGCAGGGCTGAACTGACAGAGTAGGTGATACTGTGCGCACTTGGCAAATGGCACAGGGAGGCATTTGATAGATCCACAGGGGGTATTTGGAAAGAATGTGCAACAGGTATGTAGTAAACAAAGCAATTTTTTAAAGGCAATTAACTCTGAGAAGAACACAGTTGTATAAGAAAGGAAGTGTGATTCCAGTACAATAGCTGGTCCTCTAGTGAGTAACATTTAAATCATCACCGTACCATAAACACTGACCACAGATTTCATATCACTTGATGTATAATTCTACTGGGGAGGGGAAGTAAGGGTGGGTGGTACAAGGGGGCCAGATCCCTCTAACAGGAAGCCAGTAGGCAATGCTTAAAACCCATAAATCAGGAAATGCAGTACAAGCATCTAATTGATGGAGATCAATACCGGAAGAAATAGCTAAGAGATTTTAAAGAGGTTGCTCTGGGGAGTAGGGCTGGGGAGCTGAGAAGGGCACTGCTTGTATACTGTGTTTTCACAAAACTGGTGAAATAAACCTTAATTTAAAAAATAATGCATTTCCTTGAAATTTTTATATAAAGAAGCTTTTAATAGGGAAAATGGAGTGGCGAATCAACTCAAAATGAGGAAGATTAAAGTAGAGGAGGACAAAGAGGAAATATTACAAAATTCTCAGTGTGAAATGGTCCCGATTCAAAACCCATAAATGTGATTTTCTTGCTGCTGCAAACTTCCAAGCACAGCACTCCTGTAATACTATGCTTCTTTCCTCCGATCTGGAGCATTCCATGTCCCTCAGGGAGGGGTCCAGCCCCTGAGAAGTTTCCCCAAATCACCATCACCCTCACCACATCTGCTCTCTGGCAAGTGGAGGCCTCCAGTTAGGAAATATGTCTGTTGAGACTTGCCTCCAGCTGTGAGCGGAATGTTCAGGAATATTCTGGAATGTTTGCTTCCTAGGCAGGAGAAGCCAAGAACTCTAGGAAACCCACAGGCTGTGGGGAGCAGGGTGTGATGCAGCTGATGACAGGTGTCACAAACAGTGATCTCAGAGTTTAGAAAACAATTAAGAGAACAGGAATGGGTCACTTATCAGTGTTTTACCCCAGCTGACAGAGTTCATGATGAAAGTCAATCAAGGGGAAGCTGGGTGAAGAGGGTGCCAATAACATTTTATTTAACTGAGAGCTTGTCCTCCTTAAGGGTTGTAGACATAAAAAGGCAACATTTTCCCCGCAGACTAGGAAAGTATTAAATTATATTAGTGTTTACTCATTTATTTCCAAGGCCTGGGAGTAGGGTAGGATATTTATTTTTACTCTCCCTATGATATATTTAGAGACCCTAATGAAGGCAGAAAGTAAACAAACATTTGATTGAAAACAGAAATGTCAATATGTGCCCTCTACCTATTGTTGACACAGAAAGCAATTTTAGTTAAGATTGAAACAATTAGACTTGAAGATTACTGTATGTGAACCACATGAAAATGGAAGCCTATTGCTCAGTGTGCGGAAGAAAATAAACCACTGTCGGTTAGTGGTTTCTTCTGATTACATTAAAGTAAATGGTTAGAGGTTATATGTACTGAAGTTGATAACTGTATTGAGGTTATGTAAGAGAATGGTCATCTTCTTAGACAGACATGCTAAAGTAATTGGTAAAGTACCATGAAGAATGTAACTTGGCCTCAAATGGTTCAGAAAAGTATTATGTATGACTTTAAACACACACACACACACACACACACACACACACACACACGGTGTCAAAAAATTAATACACATTTTAGGAAACGAAAAAACTGTATTAACTGAACACTCAATATATACCTATACCAAAGATAAATACAAGTCACATGTGACTTCTGCAATTACAAGAGATGCTCAAAGTGGTTACCACCCGCGTCCAGACACTTCTGATTAGGACGAACTACTGCTTGAGCATAGATAACATCTCTTAAAATGTGTATACATATTTTGGGATATATATATATATATATATATATATATATACGTGTGTGTGTGTATATATATATGATAGATATACATATATATATATATATATATATATATATATATATATATATATATATATATATCACATGGATCTGGATCTATCTATTCCATCCATCCATCCATCCATCCATCCATCCATCCATCCCAGCTTGGCCTTAGGGAAGCAGCTGGACTGGGAGATCTGTAGGCTCCTTTCAATTTTGGTCTTTTTATAACTCCATAAAAGATCGGTTATGTGGATATCTGAGAAAGGTACTCAACATCAATATAGAACTCATTTTACAGGCAGGAGAGTAGAGTGGTTACAAGCATGGGTTCTGGAGACAGAGGGAGCTGGGTTTGAATGGTGGCTCCACCATGACCTTGGGTAAGTTACTTTTTCATCTTTGGCTCCCTAATCTGCAAAATGCAAATACAAACAGTGAGGATTCAATGAGATCGTGCACGTGCAGGTTGGCATACAGGAAGTTCAGTACAGTTACCTGGGATTATGGCTACAGTGCTCACAGCACTTACATTAACTGGTGCTTGGAACACTTTATCTTCCCCTTCCATAATGAATCCTCTACTACGCTTGAAGCCAGAGATGCAGTTTTGCTACATTGTGACATTGCACACAGTCAAAATGTGTAAGCCCCAGACACCTTCCAGTGACCTGCTTTGGGGCACACAGACTTGCCGCCAGGTAGCCCTCATAAGTCTATGAAGATTATATCAAGGTAATCTTTTCACAAGGCTCTGGTGCAAGCTACAAAATACACACCATTTAAATCTCCTCACCAAAAGTCACTGATAATAGTAAAAGGAAGACAAAGGAGCAGAATGACCTATTAATCTCCAGAGTTAGTAAGACACTCCCTCAAAGTGACCTCCAAGCTATTGTAACGCATCCATATCAGTTAAAATTTTTAGAGCTGGCACCACAACATATATGTATTTAATTATAAATTTATACGTATATACCATTCTATAATTATAATTTATAATATATTGGGAATATTATGAAACAAACAGATGAAAATTTTTTTTCAGTTAAAACTGTGAGCTAAAAATAACTAGAATTGCTGTGAACTTAAAACTGTTCTAAAAAAAATTAAGTATTGATTTTAAAAAGAAGAAAAAAATAGCTAGAATTTGAAGTTTTAGTGTTTCATCTCCCTAATGGATCATGCTGGGTGCCTGACACTTAGAAACAACTTGCTGGGAGAACGGAACTGAAGATTTGCTCACAGACCCCACCATCACAAGCCACTCGATTCTGGGCCTCCATTTCTCATCTGTGAAGGGATAATAAAAATACTGCAATTTCCCCATAGAGTGGTTGTGAAAAGTGACATGGGCTGACATATCTAGGGTATTTTAAAATCTGTAGAACACTCAACATGCAAACCCAATTGTGTGACCAGTTAGCTACCTCATGTCCCTGACCAACTGTTCTTTCTTACCACCCAGAAATCCTTCTGCTGGTCATAAGAAGTGATGGGGTGAAAGTGGGCAAGTGAAGTAGGGACAGTCTCCCACCTTCGCTTACAGAGACAAAGCCAAAAAGCAACCTCAAGCTCAAATCAGGCAGCTAATGAGTCAAGAGCATCGTCTCCATTCACAGAATGGCCTACAAAAAAAGGCCTCCACGTGCCGATAACTGAACACTCTCCAAAGAAACAGCGAGTTGGCAATGCAGTTCCCCTACACAAGAGGCCACCGTCAAAAGCTCCATTGAAACACCCAGAATCTCCAAGCTGCTTGTGCTTCACTCTCAGATATGAATGGCCAAGGATCACCAGACATTTGAAGAAAGCCACTAACCTGAAAGAGAAAAGAAAATTGCCAGGAATAGAGGGATGTGGAAGCCACATAATGAGCAGAAGAAAACTTCAGAAAAGCTGTTATTAATACCCTCAGAGAGATGAACCAAAAAGCAGGGTGCAATGGTCAGAGAACAAGTAGAGAACAATCAAGAGCTCTTAGAAATTAAACACAATGGGTGAAATAAAAATTTCAATAGAAGTTTTGCAAGATAAAGTATAGTAACGCTGCAAAAAAAGGCAAAAAGAAAGTAGAAACAGATAATCATAGAACCCATAAGGTCCAATATACAACAGGAATTCCAGGAAGAGAACAGAGTAAATGGGAAGGAAGAAAGGATCCCAAAAATAATACAAGAGGACATTCCAGAATTGAAGAACTGGTATTTCCAATTTAAATGGGCCCACCTGTGGAGTACCCAACTCAAAGAACGAACAAGACCTCTATGGCACATTATCAAGAAATTTCAGATCCACAGAGACAAAGAGACCTTAAAAGTTTTCAGGGAGTAAAACGGGTTGTTACCTATTTTACTCAAAGGACTGGAATCTAATATTATGAGTGACATTTGAACTATTATAGAAGGCAATACAAATATGGCCTTAAAGTTCTGAGGGAAAATTATTTCCAACTTTGAATATTGTATAGCCACTAAATTTTAATCAAGCATGAGGGCAGATGAAAGGCAGTTTTATATTTCAAAAACTTAACCTTCTATGTAGTATGCAGCTGGAGGACATGTTCTAGCAAAACCGGGAGTAAACGAAGTAGGAAGGACAGGCTGGCACTGAGTAGACTTGCCAGGACGATGGGGGAGGGAGGCCTCGAGGGCAGCGGCACAGCAGGCCTGGTATCTATCTAAGGGCTCCAGAAAATACAGGAGACTTCCTGGGTTATCTATTATCTCTGCCCAGCTGGGAAAAAAATGCTGATGGGACACGTCCAATCTAATACAAGAAATTAAGGATACATACATAGAAAAGAATGCAAATAAAAACCATGAAGTAAACGTTAATTTTAGGACAAGCAAAAATTTATACATGAGACAAAGTGTAAACACCAATGACTAAAATTGATAAGTGCAGATGCAGTCAATATACATATTATATGTTTTAGAGAAACGGAGATAAATACTCCTAAGCTATGCATTGAGCAACACAGGTGGCATTCCCTCTCCAAACCCTCACTCTCTGTCCTCTGGAAGTACATATATTTGGATATTTTGGGGTACCTGTTCCTTACTCTCTGAACTCCCACTGCTTACATCTGAAACCCAGAAACCAAATAAATTTGGACCATGTGGTGTCCCTCACTTTCTGAACTTGGTATCTGACTCAGGAACTAAATAGATTGAGATGCATGATATTTACATAAGCTTACTGTAACCGCAGACCCTTAACTGGGAACTCCAAGCCGAGTCTGACACACGCAGCATGGAAGGAAAGGTTGAAAAGGAAAGGTTGGGAACTCTCTCTTCACTGGCATAAGTAAGCCCTAGCGATCAAGGGTACAGAAAAAAATCTGACACTCATAGTGGCATCCGTATTTGTTTAAACTGACTTCTCTTGTTGAATTCTGAATCTCTTTCCAAAATAAATAGCATATTTTCTTCTTGTTCAGGAACTAAAGTTCATTTTTATACCATTCATTAAACACTTAAACCGTTCAATAAAAGAAATAAACATCTTTATTGAGGTAAAATAAACCCTTCATACTTAAGGACATAGTATTTTTTCATGTCTTTAGAATAATAATAGCTAATATGTGAGTACTTTCAGTCTAGCAACCATTATTCTAAGAGCTTAATGCAAAATCCCTTGTTTAATCTTGCCAACAACCTTACAAAATAGCAACTATGGATCCACAATACCTTATCCAAAACTCTTGGGCTCACTGGGTTTCCCAAATCACATTTATCAGGTTTTAGTAAGATGGTACATATTACTGTACATAACACTCCAGCAGCATCTGGGGGAGCATATTAATCAAAACCATTAATATTTCTGCAGTGAAACATAGGACTAATTGTACTAATTTGGATAAATAAAGACTACAATAAATAGCCACATGTCAGTTCTGATCAGATTTTGATGCCACATGAGTATGCCTCAAACTGAAGAAAAAAACTTTCAGTTTTCAGAGTATTTGCGTTTTAGAAATGCAGACCCCTAATAATGAACTAGTATATTATCCCTATTTGATAGATAAGGAAACCGAAGCACAAAACATTCATGAAATTTGTCCACGATCACACATCTAGACTCTTAACTGCACTGACATACTGCTTCCTTGCTTACAGGTTAGGATTGGGGTTGGTGGAGGGTAAATGACATTGTCACCATGTAAGTAGTCAAAAAACCTGGTACCCAGATTCAAGCCGAGCCCTGCTGATACGTAAGGCCGTGAGGTGACATCAACGCTTCTCACCCCCAGAGAACACGGAGGATGACTTGTTAGAAGATCAAGGCTTGGAGTTATACACAGCTGACCATAAACCAGAAAGCTCCTGGACACACAGAGCACCTCAGAGAGGGCTGTGCTTGCTCTGCATTCCACGGAAAGGTCAGGATGAGGAAAACACAGAAAAGTCCCCGGTGTAACCAGGTAAATCAGCTTCAGTGACCAGTGAGACTGATGAATATGAACATGAGAACTGAGAAGACAATGAAGAGAAAAGTAACAAGAGCTGTTTTTCAAGCATATACTATATGCCACATGCTGCATTAAGCACTTCGTACGCAATACCACATTTCATCCGTTCAACAATCTTTTGAGGGAGGAACCATTACGGTACAAGCTCACACGGTACAGTTTATCAAAGGCAGAGCCCAAAGAGAGGAAGGAGCCGAGAGGAGGGAAAGCACAGAGTTTGGAAGCTAGAGCACTCCCCGAGGGAGACGAGAGGTTGTGAGCGTCACGGATTTCTACAGGAGAAACGCATGGGCTCCACTGGCAAGGGTATCAAGGCTTACTCAATGAGAGCTACTTCCTATGAAGATACTTTTCAAATTATGTCTTCATGGGATAATGTCTTTGGCAGAGTAAATGAAAAGAGAATTTAAATACTAGATAAGCAGTCTTATTTGCTTTTTCGCAAAGGAAGATGAGAAGATATGTAGCTGCCGCTCTCCAACTTGGAGAAGACAATCAATACCTCTGACAGGCTCAGTCTTCAAACAGCAAAGAGAAAATACAGCCATTTCCCACACAGACATGAAGCTCCTATGGGCCAGTGTGGAGGAGGGAAGAGAAATAATCATGCAATTTTGTGATAATTTGATTAATTTAATTAACAGCGACAAAACGCCCACAAATACACACTCACTGAGATTTGCACTACTGCCAGCTTCCCCGTCTTCAACATTGACCAAAATTGTAGATTCAGTGTGAATTACTAAAATGCACGTACCAAAGTAAGGCGATTTCCACTAGAGGGGAAAATCTTAAAACTCCCTTTCTGAACAGGCCAAAGACAGAAGGTTGTTAACATTCCACACAAAATCACACTTAACAACTGATGTTACCATGATCTGACAAGGACCTTCTCTGGAAAGAAGGGATTAAAAAGACAATATGTAGCTATTACAGACTACTGCCGTAGGTTGGGGTAGAGTCAAGTTTTCTAAAACATTCCCCACATGAAGGCCGTAGGGAAGCCTGTGGCTCCCCCTTCAGTGCCAGGGGTTCTGAGTTGGAGGCCATAAGAAGAGTCCTAGTGGCTAGGACAGTCCAAGTAGCTCACTCAAAGATGACGGCTGCAACCCCACTTTACTGATGAGGAAAAGGACGCTCTCGGAGGTTGATCACTTGTTCTAGGTCATGCCCAGTATAGAAAGTGGAACTAGAAATGACACCGGGGTCTGTCGCACAACCAGGGACTCTGACAGAAGAAGTTGGAGGGATTGCCAGAGGGTCTTCCACCTTCCCTGTCCTACCCCTCAACCCGAGCTGGGGTTCCACTTTACCTGTCCAGTTACTGATCAGACTTTTGCCTAAGAGTTTTTTGGAAAATGGTCTTATTCTGCAAACAGGATGAACAACAAAGATGACAACTTTGACAACCACGGCCCCACTCCTGGGGCATACCTCAATTTGCAACTAAAAGAGTTTTTACCTTCTTTCTCCCTACCCCCGTGGAGGTGTGAGGTGTGGGCAGTGGTGACTGTAGAAGAGGATAAGATGTCGCTGTGTGGGAAATGTTATACATACCTAACGCGTGATTTGGCAACAGAAAATAACAGCTGAGTCATACAGCAGTCCTACATCAAAACAGTAAATCAAAAGCAAACAATGTGGGAAGGCAAATTCCTGTATTCTTACAGAGCCTGCATTCGGAGGACTCTCATCCTAAGGCCCTTAACCCATAAATCAACAAATCCATCCCTTCTCGAAGAGGCAGTGAAAACCAATATTCCCGCCTCTACGTGGGGAAATGGAGATGAGGACAGCGCGTGCCATGCCAGTGGCATGAAGCTGACATGTCCAGTGCCCTGGAGACAGGAGGAGGCTGCACGTCCTGTGATCCCACCTGCGTGTTATCAGAGATTCCTGCAGACCAGTAAACATTTTAAAGGGTAAGGTTCACAGAGCTGTCCTATCGGGAGCTTAGAGACACCTCAAGTCATGTTCTCAACACAGGTCCCCAGGAGCCCTGCGTGCCTCAGAAGTACCTCAGGGTTCACCCCAGGGCCATCTGCTCGTCCTCCTTCAACCTGAACAGTTCCTCTCTGTGTTTTATAGAGAGAGATCTAAGTAAAGTTTGGCTAAGAAATGAGGTGTTTAGCCCACCTTTATCATATCATTCATGAGTCCCAGAGAGGAAGAGTAAGTTGTGCCCTGTGACACAGCTGCACAGCAGACAGGCTCCGGCTGCCTGCTCAATGCCTGCCCCATTCGCCACCTGGTTGCAGGAAGGATTCTGCTTCCCAATAACTGAATAAATTCGAATGCTGTGTAATCTCATCACTGTAGTGGTAAGAACTGAAGGCACCTCAGGTCCATTCAGGAGGCCTCCTAAACTCTGGGAAAATCATAAGGGATTTAAAATGCCTGGAAAGCAACTGGCTGTGGTATGACCCTTCCAAATTCCTAATTTCCAACTCTGTGGACTGAGATGGGCAACAGGTGGACAAATTATTATGCAAGGAAGGAACATCTGCTGACATCCATTATGAAAAGGTTGTGGGCTAGGAAGTATGAAAAGTGCTCTGGAAGACTTCTGGTTAAAGAGGGCAGATTGATCACATTTATCTCTACTCTCTCCTAAAGCCCTACTAAAATAGCAGTAAATTTAATGTTAGAAAGGCATGAACGATAAGAACAATGGGAATAAGAAAGGAGATGAGAGTGAACCCAGGATGTCAACGAAATTTTGGGTGCTGCTGGGGAGCAACTACACAAATGGTGAAAGACTTACAAACCTCAACCAGTGGGCAGTGTGGGGTAGGAGGTGGACTCAGACTGATGTGAGCCCCAAAGATGCAGGATTGCAGGCGCAGGCTGCCCTTAAAAACAGAAGTATGTGCCTGGCTAAACATAGGAAGCTTGCTGGAACATCTGTATAAACTGACACCTCATACCCTCTGCCTCATCCCAGCAAAAGACTCCGGAAACCAAAGAGTTGCTTAAGAAAAGACATGGAATAATAGTATACTAGGTGACTCAGCTGTGAGTAATACTTAAATGGTCATAATGATAGAAGCCCCCGTACTTATTTAGTGAAAAATTGCCATGTAACTATGTTGGAAGGATGGATGGAGGAGTGTTGTGTGGAGGACCTATCAAAATATAAACCTTCAGTAAAACAGTAGTAGAGATCCAAGATGGCAGAGTAGATAAACACTATGCCTGCGTCCTTCCGTGAACACATTAAAATTACAATTAAATTATAGAACAGTCAACCTGGAGAACCATCTGAAGTCTAGCTGAACAGAAGTTTTATTAACTAAGGATATAAAGAAGAAGCCACATTGAGACTGGTAGGAGGGGTGGAAATGTGAAACAAGCTGGCCCCAAACCTCTGTGTGGTGGCTGAGACTCAGGAGGGATATCTGGGCCAGAGGTTCCCCAGGAGAAGTGAGGGACCCCAACCTCCCACCAGGCTCCCCAGCCCAGAGTACTGGTGCTGAGAAGAGGAACCCCGACAACATCCGGCTGTGAGAAACAGTGGGGATTCCGACCATCTTGGTGGGAAGGAAAGCTTCGAGAATCCCAGACGTCCTCTTAAAGGGCCCATGCACAGACTCACTCACTCGCAGGTACTCACCTTGGCTCCAGCAGAGGGACGGTGACTCAGGAGGCATCGGAGACATACAGGGGTACAGACTGAGGTGAGTGGTTTCGGGTGGGGGAGGACTGGAGGACAGTCAGCAGTTTCCCTGTGTGAGGTCCTTCTTCTGTGCAGCCAGGAGGCGGGCACCATCTTTCCTGTGTTGAGCCCGCCCCCACCATCGCCAAATCTGAATTTGACTGGTTTCGTGAGCTCTGCTGCTCCACCTTGCTGACTCACTGGGACCCCGCCCCACCCAAGTCCTCCAACACAGGAGGCACTTTCTCCGAAAGCAGCCAGCCCTACCTACATTGCACACTCTTTCTTAGAAAACTATTGGAGTCCTTAGGCCCCCAGCAGGGGGCGACTGGCACCAAACTGGAATTTACATTAACCTGGTGACCTCAACTCTTCCCACTCTAGTGACTCCCTGAGACCCTGCTTCACCCAACTTGCATACCGCACCAGGCTCTATCAGCAGCTGAACCGTAAGGTTGCCAGCAGGTGGCAGCAGGTCTCAGGGTGTCCTGACTTTTTGTGGAGATACCCCAGGCCTGGTACTGGTGGCAGATGTCCTTGGTTCATAATGTGGCCTCTCCCACACACCTCTACATTTAGCACAAACAGCGAATAACAGTGGATCACTGTGTAGCTACTACCAGACAGTCCCTGAACAGTCACAGGCAGTGGGTGACCTGGGCCTGCACCGGAGCCCTTCCCAAGAGGCTCCAGAACCAACACACTTGGAGGTTGGCTTCAGGCCACAGCAGAATACCATACAATTAGCCCCACAGCAGCACACCCAAAGGGTGATCTCAAAAGGCACCAGAGCCCATTGGGGTGAATCCCACTACAGGGGGTAAGCCCCCTGCACAGCAGCCCGTAAGCTGTGAACATAGCCAAACCCCACAGCCAGTCAGCCTAAGGATCACCCCCACCCACTGATGTGCCAATAGCAATCAAGGCTCAACTATAACAGGTGGACACACACAACCCACACAAGGGACACTCCTGGAGCACCCAGAGCAGGTGACCAGGGAGACTGACACTGGGCCCCAAAGTACATCTATTACCTGAGGCCACCCAGCAAGACTGCTAGACATAACAGATCTACCTAATACATAGAAAAAACACAGAGAGGCAGCCAAAGTGAGGAAACTAAGAAATGTGTCCCAAATGAAAGAACAGGAGAAAAATCCAGGAAAAGAACTAAATGAAATGGAGGCAAGCAACCTACCAGAGACAGAGTTCAAAACAATGGTTATAAGGATGCTCAAGGAACTTAGTGAGAACTTCAATAAAGAGATAGCAAGCATAAAAAAGGACATAGAAATCACAGAAAAGAACCAGTCAGAATTGAAGAATACAATAACTGAAATGAAGAATGCACTAGAAAAAGTCACCAGCAGACTAGATGAAGCAGAGGATCGAATCAGCAATTTGAAACGTAAGGTAGCAGAAAACACCCAATTGGAACAGCAAAAAGAAAAAAGAATCCAAAAAAATGAGGACAGTTTAAGAGACCTCTGGAACATTCACATAATAGGGGTACCAGAAAGAGAAGAGAGAAAGCAAGGGACTGAGAACCTATTTGAGGAAACAATGACCGAAAACTTTCCTAACCTGGCAAAGGAAATAGAAAGTGCACACAGTCCCAAATAGGATGAACCCAAACAGGCCCAAACTAAGACACATTATAATTAAAATGGCAAAGGTTAAAGACAAAGAGAGAATCCTAAAAGCAGTGAGAAAAGGCAATTATAATTCATAAAGGAGCTCATAAGACTGTCAGCTGATTTCTCAACAAAAACTTTGCAGGCCAGAAGGGATTGGCACAAAATATTCAAAGTGATCGAAAGCAAGGACCTACAACGAAGATTATTCTACCCAGCAAGGCTATCATTTAAAATTGAAGCACAGATAGAGTGCTTCCCAGAAAAGAAAAAGCTAAAGGAGTTCATCACCACCAAGCCAGTATTGCAAGCATTGTTAGAGGGACTTCTTTAAGATGGAAAAAATAAATAAAAAATATGAATAATAAAATGGCAATAACTACATACCTATCAACAATTGCTTTTAATGCAAGTGGATGAAATGCTTCAATCAAAAACATAGGGTGGCTGAATGGATAAGAAAACAAAACCCTTACATATGCTGCTACAAGAGACCACTTCAGATTGGAAAGACACACAGAGATAGAAAGGAAAGGGATGGAAAAAGTTATTTCATGAAAATGGAAACAAAATGAAACAAAATAGCTGGAGTAGCAATACTTATACCAGGCAAAATAGACTTTAAACCAAAGGCTCTAAGAAGAGATAATGAAGGACCCAGCAATACCACTTCCTGGTATTTATCCAAAGAAACCCAAAATCGCTACTTTAAGGGGACACGTGCATCCATATGTTCACTGCAGTATTGTTTACAATGGCCAGATATGGAGGCAGCCTGGGTGTCCATCATTGGCTGAGTGGATAAAGAGGAGGTGGTACAAATACACAATAGAATATTGCTCAGCCGTGGAAAGGAAAGGGTTCTTGCCATCTGCAGCGGCATGGATGGACCTGGAGGGTATTGTGCTAAGTGGAGTATGTCAGACAGAGAAAGACAGATGCAATGTGATTTCGCTTATATGTGGAATCTAAGAACAAAATTAACAAACAAAACAGAAACAAACTCATAGATACAGAGACTATTTTGATGGTTGCCAGGTGGAGAGGGGGGTTTGGGGTGTGAGTAAAAAAAGAGGATGGGATTAAGAAGCACAAATTGGTTATTACAAAGTAATTATGGGGATGTAGGGTATAACATGAGGAATATTGTCAATAATATTGTAATAAGTATGTATGATGTCAGGTGGGTACTAGACTAGTCAGGGAGATCACGTCCTAAATTATATAAATGTCCAACCACTATGCTGTACACCTGAAATTAATATAAAATAATACTGAATGTCAACTGTAATTGAAAAATTTAAAAAGGGGGGAAAAGGTGAAAGGGATTAAGAGGTCCAAATTACCAGGTATAAAACAAATAAGTTATGGGGATGTAATATACAGGATGGGGAATATAGTCAATAATATTGTGATAGCGTGGTACAGTGTCAGATGATTTCTGGACTTATGGTGATCACTTCTTTAGATATATAAATGTTGAATAATAATGGTGTACTCCTGAAACTAATATAATATTTTATGTTAGCTCTATTTTTAACAAAAATCTTTAAAAATAAAATAAATTAATTAACCTTTAACTTTTGTGGCAGGAAGTTATTAGATAATATAAAACGTTAAAAAAAATCAAGAAATGGCAGAAAAAAAACAGTTATTTTAAATAATAGAACTAAATATCTGAAAAAATAGTGAAAAGTATTTTGGAAATATTTGCATGTGAGAGTAGTTGGACCCCCAGAAGAAAGGTCTGGGCCTGGAAGCCACCAAGGGTAGGTGGTGCCCTCCACAGTACCTGGCCCTGAACAGATAGTTAAAGAGTATCTGTGCACTTGAGATTATCTTGAAGACAGTCATCAGACCACTGACTGGACTTGTGATTACTCCCCATTTCATCAAATCTATGAGGCCATAAGATGTACCATTATTTATGTACTGGTAAGAAAGAAAACACCAACTGACCAGTTTAACTATGACACAGTATCGACTCTAGAGATGTTAAAATTGTGAAAATAGTGCCTATCTTAAAAGCGTGGATGTGGTAGGTTGAAAGGATACTATCTGACTGTTTTGAGAAGGGGTGTCTGGAACCATGACACCATCTCTCTCCCCCTCCCCACAAGCCCCTCTCACCAGCCTAATGGAAGGGGAGCCAGAATGTAGCGCCACATGATTCGGGAAAGCTGAGGAGTAGGTGGCTGCATGACAAGGGAGCCACAGAACAAGCAGGTCCAGGGCCATATCGACTTCCTGTGGCTCTGACTCAGTCTCTGTGGAAGGGGGACTGGCCAAAGGGTGCAGGTCTCTGGCCACCCTTCTCCACTCACATGCTATGTGGGCCAATGCCAAGCCCATGGCCTCTGTAGGGTGAGCCGTGGGTGTGCTGGGCCTTTGGGGACATTTGCCAAGAGCTCGCCTCCCTCACGAATGATGCCCGCACCTGCGCAATCCCTTGCTGTAGCGCAGGTCCTAAAAGCAGGAGTCGGTGCACAGGAAATGTCTGTGCAAAGAATGAACCAAGTCTTCTCCCTCAGAAAACAGCTTCCCGCCAGTCTCCTTCAAGGGAGTTGAAAAGGAATGCTGCCCATTTGCAAATCAATAACTTACATGGGCTGTGTAGACAATAAAGTGCAATATGTGATCCTAGAGACCCATAATGGCTCAGTGTTCTAACATAATCCTGTCCTCTAAGAAGCAGACAGGAAAATGGCCAGGCCTCCTGGCTGGCCTAGCCAGTGTCACGCCAAGGGCTGGTGGTCTGCCTGCCTGCCTCCCTCCCTCCCTCCCTCCCTCCCTCCCTTCTTTTTCCCTCTTCCTCTTCTTTTTTTTTGCTGGGAAATCACAAGCTTCAGAGGCGAATGCTGCCAAGAGCCAATGACACTCGACATTTTCCCACTTCCCACTTTTCACAGCTATTTGCATAAGGGTTGTTAGGAAAATACCTGTACCAGAAAGGCGACGATTTAATGGAAAAAGCATTTCGATCATTCACTTTCAGCCAGAATTTCACACACTCAGAGGCACTTGACATTATCCTTGGAAACCAGAAGAGAAACAGCTGCCACACAGGCCACACCCTCAGGGCTTTCAGCCTTTTGATACAAGAGGAGGCGCAGTGCAGAGATTTGTTAGATTCTATGAAATCCAGGCCAAGACAGAAGCTGGGAGACCAGGTAATAAAACTGATGTCCATCCCCCTGGATCAGGCCCCTTCTCAACCCGCAAAAATGATAAAAGGCCTGTGGCTGGCGAACTTAATTTTCCCCTGAATGGTCCACTCCCTTCTAATTACTCTCCGAGTCTGGCATTGCAGCACGAGCCCGGAGTGATGTAGAGATGATCTGAACTCCTGGGTCCCTGGGAACTAAGCCAGCTAGGGCTCTGGGTATCTAGGAATGAGCCATTATCAACCCACTTGCCCATCTGAAGGTTGGCTGGAGCACGCCTCTGCTTCCTGTCTACTCACTCCCGAGAGAGACAATCTTAGGAACCTCACTCACTCCCAGCAGAAAAGCAAAGGAACCCATTGCTTCATGAAGGGCAATCCCTGCTCCAACATGCGTCCCTCAGTTCAGACAAAGTCACTGAAGAACCAGCCCCAGCGGGAGGCCCCCATGCAAAGCAACCCGCCAAATGAGCCAATATCTGACACATTTGGCTGTGGGTGTTCTAATACAAGTGCAGAGGTTTTGCCTTTTACAAAGGCCAAATGGCATGCTGTTATGGGCAGTGGCTCAGCTGAGAGAAGTTTTTAGGAAGCTGTTGCTGTTGCATGAAAAAAAAAAAAAAGCTGGTGGATTTTGTGCACTTGCAATGAAAATCAAAACTTGAACCTGGATGATGAGATGCCCGATGGCTTGGCATTCCTAAGCACACCAGCTCCAACATGGAGATTCCCACACATACGCTTTAGCCCCACACACTCTTTACCGGATCTTGCCCCCAATTTGTTGGGCACATGGGTATAATTGCTGGCAACTTCCCTATTTGGACTGGGCTCCAAATGGTGCTTGATGAGCACGTCAGAGTCTGTTTGGGCCATTTGGCCTGCATCTGGGGTGTCTGAGCGGCAGCTGTGACGCAGTTTGAACACAGGAGGTGAACCTTCTCCCCTATCTCCCCACTCAATGTACCTACAAGAGAGGGAGGACCTTCCACCCCCCACGAGGGCTGAGTGCAGGACAGAGAGGACTGGCAGTCTCTACCGCCACAAATTCAGACAACCCAGGAACCCCCATGGAGAAATACACCTATTTCCTGGACACAGGAAAGGGATATAAACGAGTATGAGACACAGACCTTGTCTTAAAGGAACCTGAAGACCACTAGGAAGAAAGACAGGTGAAACAAGAAACAGTAATACAATATAATAGCTGCTATAACAGAGCCACCTGAAATGTGCTGGAAACGTACGAGGACTTGGTTCATTGTCCGTCGGGCTGGGGTCAGGGAAACCTCATTTAAACCGGCGCTTCAAGAATGCGTAGGAAGCTGCCGATTGAACCAAGACAGACATCAGAAACAGGAGCAAGAGGGGAAGGTGACTGGGGCTGGGGCTGGGCTGTGTGAAGGGCCGTATGCTTCCTTCACTCAGCAGACCTCAGGAAGCTACTGACATGATTTAAGGAGCAGAGTGACAACTGGATCTGAGTTTTGAAAAAAATCACTTTCCAGATGGTAAGACGGGATCAGAGAGGCAATGACTAGAAAGAGGAACATCAGTTAGGAGGCTGCTGTTAAGGTTCTAGAGAATGAGGGCATGGACAAGGGCCACGGCGGTGGGGGAGAAAGGAGGGGCTACAGCAAAAGTGCTTCAGGGCTGAGGTCCGCAAGGCTGCAGGCAGGACGGGAGAGAGGCCTGCCTGGGGCCAGCCTGGCATTGCTGCGGTTAAAAAGCCTGGTGCGTCCAGCCTGCCAACACACCTTCCTCTGCCATATTTTCTGAACTTACCTGACCCTCAGATTCTCCTCTGCCATAACGTGAGCAACCTTCTGGCTTCCAGCTCCACCTTTTATATCCTCTCCAGGTCATGCATCCCGTCCCTCCCCCACAGCTTCCAAACCTCTCAGCCACCAACTGGCAAACACGGAGCCTCCCTGTGCTTCCCTGCACCCCCTTGGCCTCTAGGAGCAGAAACCTCAACAAGGAAATGGGGGTGTACTCCCCAATGGATCCCATGCACGGGTCAATTTCCAAATAGAAACAACAAATAATTTACTAGAGGTGAGGTCACCCTCTGTGTCTACCTGCCCCGCCTGGTATCAGGAATTCCAGGACCCATCTGGTCTACTTTGTCCCCAAGTCCTGGCTGGCCCGATGGAGTAAGACAATATTGGTCTTCCCAGACACATTTTTGGTCCATTTTTCTGTGACCAGACAAATCTGGACATGAGATGATAATCCTATTTCTCTGGTGAAGTCCAAAAGGAATGCATCTAGGGTAAGACCAAGAGAAATCACTGGGGCAGACGAGCCCCAGATGTTTTTCCTATCAATCTAATTGCTAATATCTGAGGCAGGAGTCACACTGGGCCTTGTGTGTGCTGTATAGCATTTATGTTTATAAGAGGGTTTCACAGTATATAATTGCATTGGATCCCCACCAGGACATGGGGGTGGGGGGTGGTTACAAACTCCTAGGGGCAGAGCATGAGAATACAGATCTGTGACCATAATGCCTGCATTGGAACCCCACTTTGCCATTCACTGCCTATCTGGCCTTGGACAAGTACTCTACTTCTTGGGCCTCAGTTTCTCCAGCTGGAAAATGGGACAAATACTAATGCCTGGCACATAGTGAGCACTCTGTAAGTATTTCTTAAAGAAAGATCTCTAATTCAGAGATGACTTGAACACTGTGCTGATGGGCTGAGGCACTGGCCTGACGCTGATTGGCTGAAATGTGAGGTGGAAAACTAGACTACCTTGGCTCCTAGGCCATACTCTTCATGCCATGTCAAACCACTCTGGGAATTACTTATTCTTTGGCATGTCCCCACCATCCTGCCTTGGAAAGGGCCTTGACAGGGAAAATAATGTACATCATCATCCTACAGCCATAACCATTAGAGTAAAGTACATCTTTCTTTGAAATTTGTATTGAGATAAAATGTATATAACCTAAAATTCTTCCTTTAAACCATTTTAAAGGGTACGATTCAGTGTTTTTTAGTATATTTGCAATGTTGTACAACCAGTACCACTACCTAATCCCAGAATATCCACCACCCCAAAAAGAAACCCTGTACTTCCCAATTTCACTTCTTTCCCAGCTCATGGAAATCATTAATCTATTTTCTATCTCTATTCTGGATGTTTCATATAAACGGAATCATACAGTATGTGGTCCTTTGTGTCTGGCTTCTTTCACTGAGCATGTTTTCAAGGCTCATCCACGTCACAGCTGGTATCAGTACTTCATTCCTTTTTATGGCTGAATAGTATTCCATTGTATAGCTGTACCATGTTCTGTCGGTCCATTCATAGCTGATGGACATAGGGGTTATTTCCACCTTTTGGCTATTGTGAATTGTGCTTCTATTCACAAAACACTGGTGTACAAGTTTTTATGTGAACTTAGGTATACAGTTAGGAGTGGAATTGCTGGATCACATGGTAACTCTATGTTTAATTTTTTGATGAACTGCCAAAGTGTTTTCCACAGTGGTCGTTCCATTTTACATTCTCACCAGCAATGTCTAAGGGTTTCAATTTCTCCACATCCTCGCCAGGATTTGTAATTTCCCCTCCCTACCAAATATATATATATATATATATATATATATATATATATATATATATATATATATATATTATAGCCAACCTAGTGGATATGAAATAGTATCTCACTGCAGTTTTGACTTGCATTTCCCTAATAACTAATGATCTTGAGCATTTTTTCACATGCAATACAACTTCATGCTCTTGATATCATGGAAATTGAGATAAAAGGTAAGAAGCCTTGGGTCCCTTTTCTTAGGTAAAGAAGTGGGCCTGGTGTATATGGGCAAACCTGACCTACACACAGACATACAGATTACAGCAGGGAAACCTACCGTGTTTCCCCGAAAATAAGACCTAGCCAGACCATCAGCTCTAATGCGTCTTTTGGAGCAAAAATTAATATAAGACTCGGTCTTATTAAGACCAGGTTAATATAATATAATATCGGGTCTCATATTAATTTTGCTCAAAAGACACATTAGAGCTGATGGTCTGGCTAGGTCTTATTTACAGGGAAACACAGTAATACCCAACAGACAGGTTCCTTTGGTCAGTTCCTACGTGTAGGAAGCAAATGTGGTCGCGAGGTAAAGTGAGATTTGGGAAGGCTGCTCAGGCCCACAAGAGCTTTCAGATTCATCTGAAAAGCCCATCCTGCTTTGTTCCTTTTGCTGGGTATTGGGTCACATGTATTTCTATGGGCCTTCTTGGCTGTCTCCACCTTTAGTCTCCACACTTGTCCACAGGTGTGAAGGTGGAATTAAGGAGGCTGTGAGATCCTCAGTGGGTAAAGCAACTGCAGGCCTAAGAAAAGCTGGGGAGCTAAGCGTAAATGCCACATGACAGATCCATCTTGGAAGCTAAGGGAGCAGATGGCCTGCAATGCCAGCCAATGTCAGAGATGGGCACTTACTGAAGCGAAACCCTCCTGTGGTACAGGGGCAGCAAAGTGATCCCTGGTAGACTGGTGCATGAGCACTGTGAGATTTTGAGCCATCTGCCAAAAGCAAAGGCAGAGCACACCTGGGCAACCACCTTTCTGAAAATAGATCACTGGCCACCATGGCAAAGGGTGGTTACCTCAAGTGTGAGTGTCCCTGGCCCGACATTGCCTCTTCGTTACTGTCTTCTAGCCATTTCATCTTTTCCTCAGGGCCTTCCCCAGAAATAGGAGAAGAGAAATCACCTGTGTATGCTCCCACAATCCTTGTGGAAAGGTATGATTGAGTTAGTCAGGCTGAAGCCAATGGAGTCCTGGATTCCTGCTCTAATACTATGTAATAAACTACTCCCCAAATTTTTGGCTTTGAAGCATAATTTGTTTTTATCTCTCATAGTTCTGTGGATTGACTAGACTCAGCTGGGCAGTTTTTCCTTCGGATCAGATGTCAGCAGAGGTTTTAGTCAGATGGAGGATCTCCTGGGGTGGATGTTCAAGACGGCCAATTCACATGGCTGGGATTTGATGCTGGTTCTCAGCTGGAAGTTTAGCTAGGGATGTCCACTGAAGCGCCTATACTGCAAAGGGCATGGGCTTCTTATAGCATGACAGCTGTGTTCCAAGAAGGAGACCATCAAGAGAGAATGTTCTAAGAAACTCAGGAAGAAGTTGCAAGGCCCCTAAGACCTAGCCTCAGATGTTACACAGTGTCACTTCTGCCATGTTCTCTTGGTGAAAAGGGAGTCACAGGGAACCGTTCCCAACTCTACGAGGCCAGTATTACCCTACCAGATAAAGATATCATGAGAAAAGAAAACTACAGGTCAAATCCTTTATGAACATAGTTGTAAAAACCCTCAACAAAATAGTAGCAAACCAAATTCAGCAACCTATAAAAAGAACTATACACCTCGAACAAGTGAAATTTATTGCAGGAATGCAAGGGTGGTTCAACATATGAAAGTCAATTCATGTAAGATTTTATAGAATAAAGGACAAAACCACATGATCATATCAATGTATGCAAAAAAGCATTTGGTGAAATCCAACACCCTGTTCATGATAAAAACACTTAGCAAACTAGGAATAAAAGGGAACTTCCTCAACTTATTAAGGGTATTTATAAAAAGTCCACTTAATGGCAAAAAATTGAAAGCTTTCTTCCCAAGATCAGGAACAAGAAAAGGATGTCCACTCTTACCAGTTCTGTTCAACATTGTGTTGGAGTTTCTAGCCAGGGAAATTAGGCAAGAAAAAGCAATAAAAGGCATCCATATTGAAAAGGAAAAGTAAAACTCTATTTGCAGATAACATGATCATATATGTAGAAAATCCTAAAGAATAAACACACACACACACACACACACACACACACACACAACTATTAGAACGAGTCAACAAGTTGCAAGATAAAAGAACAGTAACAAGAATGAATAATATGAAAATGAAATTTAAAAAAATTCCATTTGCAATAGCACCAAAAAAAATTTCTTAAAATAAATTTAGCCAAATAGGTGTAAAACTTGTACACTGAAAACTACAAGTATAGTTGACAGAAATTAAGATCTAGCGTTAAGATCTTAAAGACATCCTGTGTTTGTGTACAGGAAAACTTGAAATTGTAAAAACAGCCATACTTCCCAAACTGATCTATAGATTTAATACAATCCCTTTAAGAATTCCAGCTGCCGGGCGGCCAGATGGCTCAGTTGGTTAGAGCGCGAGCTCATAACACCAAGGTTGCCAGTTCAATTCCCGCATGGGAATGGTGGGCTGTGACCCCCGCAACTAGATTGAAAACAGTGACTGGGCTTGGAACTGAGCTGCGCCCTCCACAATTAGATTGAAGGACAACGACTTGACTTGGAGCTGATGGGCCCTGGAAAAACACACTGCTCCCCAACTTTCCCCAATTAAAAAAAAAGAATTCCAGCTGTCTTTTTTGCAAAAATTGATCTAAAATTCTGATCTAAAACTGATATAAAATTCATAGGGAAATTCAAGGGGCCCATGTTGTTTCAAGTTGAAATAACCTTAAAAAAGAAGAAAGTTGGGGGGCTCATATTTCCTGATTTCAAGCTTACTTTGAAGCTACAATAATCAAGACAGTGTGGAACTGGCATAAGGATAGAGATATAGGTCAATGGGATAGAATTGAAAGTCCAGAAATAAGCCCTTATATTTATGGTCAAATGATTTTCGACAGAGTTCCAAGACAATTCAGAGGGAGAAAGAATAGTCTTTTCAACAAATGATACTAAGACCGTGGGATAACCAAATGAAAAAGAATGAATTTGGGCCCCTACTTCACACCATTACAAAAAGTAACTCAAAATGGATCCGAGATCTAAATGTAGGAGCTAAAACTATAAAACTTTTAAAAGAAAACATAGGAGTCAATCTTTGTGACCTTAGATTAGACAATGGTTTCTTAGATATGACACCAAAAGCACAAGCAATGAAAGAAATAATTGATAAACAGGACATAATAAATATTAAAAGCTTTTGTGCTTCAAAGGAAACAATCAAGAAAGCAAAGAGACAACTTACAATATGTGGAAAATATTTGCAAATCATGTATCTGATAAGGGACTTATATTTAGAATATATTTTAAAAAACTCTTACAACTTAAGAAAAATGTTTAAATCACCTGATTAAAAGTTGGGCAAAGAATTTAAAAACTTTTCTCCAAAAAAGATTGTATTTACAATCTTTTAATGTTGAGCCATGCTCAACATTATTAGTCATCAGGGAAATGCAAATCAAAGCCACAATGTGACACCGCTTCACACCCACTAGCATGGCTATAATCAAAAAGATGGACAATAACAAATGTTGGCAAGGATGTGGAGAAATTGGAACCCTTATGCATTGCTGTGGGAAGATAAAATGATGCAGCTGCTTTGGAAAATATTTTGGCGGTTCCTCAAAAAAGTTAAGCATAGAAATACCATATACTTCAGTAATTCCACTTGTAGATATATATCCAAGAGAAATGAAAAAAATGTCCACACAAAAACTCGTAGCACACAAATGCTCATAGCAGCACAATTCACAGTAGTCAAAAGGTAGAAATAAACAAATGTCAACTAATGAATGGATAAACAGAATGTGTGGTCTATTCATACAATGGAATATTATTAAGTCATAAAAAGGAATGAAGTAATGATTCATGCTACAACATGGATGAATTTTTAAAACATTGTGCTAAATGAAAGAAGCCGGACAGAAAAGGCCACATATTGTGTGATTCTATGTATCTGAAATGTCTAGAATAGGTAAATCCATAGAGACAGAAAGTAGATGAGTGGTTGCCAGCAACTGGGGGTGCGGTGGGGGGAATGGTGTGATTACTAACGTGTATGAAGTTTCTTTTTGGGATAATAACAATGCTCTGGAATTGGGTAGTGGTGTAGTTTGCACAATTTTGTGACTATGCCAAAAATACGGAATTATACACTTTAAAGGGGTGAATTTTTGGTAAATGAATTATATCTCAATAAAGCTATTGTTAAAACATACACACATTCTCTCTCTGTCTCTCTGTCTCTCTGTCTCTCTCTCTCCCTCCTTTTCTCCCTCCCTCCGTCCTTTCCTCCTTCTCTCTCTCTGTCTCTCTCATCCAAGAGTCAGCCAAGTATCACACAGAGGAGACTACATTGGAAGGAATGCTCACTGCAAAGCCTTCCTTGCAGACAGTTATCACATGCTCTCCAACTTCTTTGTGGACGTAGCTGAGGAAGACCTGACTTGTAAATGTGGTTTAGCCTGACAGTGAGAGTCATCTTGGCAGAGTAGAAGGCACGTGGGTAGTAGAGATGGGAAGATACAGGTTCAAATCCTGGCTCTGCCACTTTTTAGCTGTGTGAGCTCAATCGAGGTACTTAATTTTTCCCTGTCCCAATTTGCTCAGCTCTTTCAAGGTAATAGGATTAAAAGGCTAATACTACATGTGAAGTGCCATGTAAAAAGAGTTGTTCAGTAAACGGTAGCTCTTATTCTTAGTTCTGTGTTGTCAGCATAATTATTAATACTAGTGGTCCTTGCCAGCATTCAGTAACACCTACAATGTGGCTTGGGAATTATCTGGGAATTCTAACTACTTTGGTCCTCCAGTCTAGATGAAAGAGTCACAGAATTTTTGAGCTTTAAGATTTCATAAAAATCATGTGATCCATATATAAATGACAGACATGATAAATTACCTTAATATATACAGAGCTCTTACAAATCAATGAAAAAAAGATTGAGACCAATAGAAAACTAAGCAAAAACTATGAAAATTCAACCCATACAAGAACGTACAAATATTCACCCTCATTAGTAATCATGCAAATTAAAAGATAACATTTGAACTTACTAAATCATCAAATATTTGAAAATCTTTAGTGAGATATTGGCCGAAGTTCAGAAAACAGCCACTCTCATACATTCCTGATGGAGTATTAATTGGTACAATACTTCTAGAGGGCAATTTAGCAATGAGTATCAAAAGCCTCAAAAATAATCTTCCTCTTCTAAATGTTTATACTATGGAAATAATCACGAACATGTGTAAAAATTCAGCTGCAAGGATACTCATTTATTGATTGCAATATTATTTTTAATAATGAAAAAATTAAAACAACCAGTATATTCAATGACCAGGAATTGGTTACATAAATTATGGAACTCATATACAACACAATAGTTAATAATTTGGAAATGCGCTCACTATAATAAAAACAATACAAAATTATCTCTTTTGTAAATTATTTTTTAAAAAGGTCAGCACTGGTTAATTCTAGGTGACAGGATTATAGGCCAATTTATTTCCTGCTTTTGTTGATTTGTCTTTTCTACAGTGATGATTTTTGTATTACAAAATTTTTTAAAAATACATTTGCTCATGTATTTATCTTAAAAATGTACTCAGGGAGGCCCAAAGCCTCCACAAATGCCTGCTCAGTGCGCCCAGCGTAGAGCACACTGCTGTCAGCTCACTGATATCCACTCTTCCACCTTCAAGTCCCTTCCTCCTCCAGATGAGAGTGTGTCCTCAGAGCCAGGTCACTGCTTTCTGCTTGGCTCTAAATCCCCCCTCCTCTGCATTAATTATCACGCCAGGGAATTACATGGCCTCCCAGCACCTCCATTCCCCCATCTGCAGCCTGAAGAGGTAATGCCTGCCTCCCCTCCAACTCCCACCCAGCACTCTGACAAACAGAAACTCTCCACACAAGCTGGTGTGATTCCACTTCCCTGCCAAGGAAGTGGCAGAAGGCTCCCTGACAACACCAGGACTGCCCATGGGCCTGGCCCCACATGGTCATATGCAGGTGGGAGCAGAAGGGTCCTGGCAGGGAGAAAGAAGCTCCAGCAGATCCCTCTGGCCCACCTGAGACATGCCACAAATTTTTTAAGGGCAGCAGGGCGAGGCTGATTGTCCTCCAAAATCTTCGCCAAGACATCAAAACAGCAGGGCTAGGAGCCCACTGGGAGATGCGCAGCCTCCAGCCCTTTTGGAGGCATGAATGGGGTTGTGAGCTTGATTTCATGATCCTTCCCTCCTCCTCAAAGTGCTATATGTACATTGTCCCCCTAAGTGAGCACAGATGATGGCTCCCTGAGGCGCCAGGATGACAAGGGGCGCTCTGGAGTCTGGGGTCACTTCTCCCACCCCAACACTTCCATCGAAACTTACAGGAAGCTCAAACGCAGCCAGCTTGCCCCTCCCCACGCCCAACCCTTTAAATAGTCACCCTGATGGTGGAGGCAAATTCACACACACTGTTTCACATTCTGGAGCTACACCAAGAGCTTTCGGTGTTTCTTAAACTGTCTTGTTTTATCTTAAAAATTAATGTAAATTTGCTTTACACTCTATTTTTGCCCTATTATATTTCATTAATTCTAAGCTGTATCCCCCTGCCACCCTCCCCCCCCCCACACACACACATTGTAACATCTTAAAAATCAGGATGGATTCTCAGACTCAAAAGTGCCTGTAGTTTAATTGGCAGGATTTTTTTTCCCTATGAAATGTACCAATAAAAAATTAATACTTTCCGCTAGAAAGAACACTTGGAGTAGAACTGATATTCTGAATGATGTACCAGGTTTGCACACTGCCAGCTCCCTGCTTGGGGGCCCAGTTTAAGGGCCATTTCTAGATGCTGTTTCCTTAGGATCTGTTAAGGCCAGTGGCATCAGCGTGACAAGGCACTGTGTCTCCTTCTGAAGAATGTCCCCAGTCTCCCCTTCTTAGCGGCAATGAAAGGAAACGTTTACTAAGCATTTACTGTAGGCTGTGCATTGAGCTAAGTGTTGTCTGTTCCCTTCCTTTACTGTTCCCAGCAAATCTATGCGGTACCTGTGATTATCCCCTTTAATAGATGGGCAAAACGAGGCTCTGAGGGGTGATGTGACTTTCCCAGGACGGCACTGAACCCAGGCCAACTCAAGAGGCCTAGCACTGACCCCTGTGCAGCTCGATGAGTAGGCACAGAACAACCATGGGATTTCTGCTGTCACAGTCCAGACCCCCTCCGTTCACTGAGTGGGATCCATGACCCAAGCGGCCTACCTGTTTGGAAGTAGGGCCCTTCTCAGGAGCTCCCCAGTGTAGGGTAAACTGGAAAACCAGACAAAGTCAGAGCCCAGACAGAATGACAGTCGGTATCAAAAGAGACAGAAAACAGGTCTCTGCCCCCAAGACCTTCAGTTCTTACCTCTTCCTATTGCCCCCTTCCTTTTAACCCATCTCTTCATTTTGGATGGTGAGCTTCCAAACTCACCTTCCCACAACACCTCCCTCCCTTGGTTCTCAAATTCTGGCCCATTTTTTGCTCCTTCTACAATTTATGCACAACCCAGCAGTTAAATTTTGGAAACCACCCGATTTCTTAGACCTTTCCCCTCTGCCAGGCAATAATAACAGCTGCCATTTCCTGACTATTAACAGAGTGCCAGCTCGAGTCAGCACTAACCCTCCATAGGACCAACACTGTTGTCAAAATGAGCAAGTTGAGGCACAGAGAGGGGAGGTAATTTGCCCAAAGTCACACAGCGAGCAGGTAGTGGGACCAAGATGTTAGCTAAGATTTGAGTGCAAAGCCTGTGTTTTTCCTTCTCCACGAACAAGCTCCTCTACTATCAGTTATACTCAGGGCTGAGATGCAAAGGTGGCTTCTTCATCTAGCATACGACATTATCTGTCTTGATGTCTGTCTCCAGGTAAAAAGCCTGTCATGTCAGCAAATCATGTCAACAGGGTTCGATTTTAAAGTGGCCCCACTACCCAGGCTTCTCTCCAGCTTTGCACCCCAACCCAGGGAGAACACTTCCTCAAAGAAGATTTAAAGGTGTCATGAACCCTAATACCAAAATTCAACTCTTAAAGCAGCATACACATTCCCTGTTTGCTTGGATCTCATTCCACACAGCTCACTCCATGGTTGTACCTGGGCACATGCATATCTCCCCCAGGGGCTGTCAGTTTCTTTAAACACTTTTTTTTAAAGTGGGTGGGGGGCATGTCTTTGAGGAGGAGCTCAGGAAAGCCACAGTACCCCTCCACAGAAAAAGTGTGCACACACAACATATACCCTGCTGCCTCCGTGAGTCCTCATGCAATTGGAGGGCTTCAGCCACCACACGAGTCACTATTCTGAGTCCCTCCCACAGCGCAGCAGGGGGCTCTGTGCACAGTTAGTGCTAAATAATTTTATTAAGGAAAAATGCCACCACTTCTTTCTCCTCCTTCTTCCACCACCATCTTTGGTCAGAAAGGATGTAGCTGTTCTCTTTATGACACTTTCAATGAGGCACTTTCTGGTTTCTCCCCCTTCAGGTCCCCATTCCATCCTCCCTGTTCTCGGTGAAGGTCCCCCACGTGTTCCAGGCCCTGAGCCTTTGCACCATCCACACCCTACCCCAGAGGCCTGCCTGCTGTGGTCTGAACATCTGTGTTCCTCCAAGTTCACTCGCTGCCATCTGGACACCTAGGGCGATGGCGCAGGCGGTCAGGCCTCCGGGAAGTGATTTGTAGGAGCCCTCAGCTCGAGGTTGGGGCTGTTATGAAAGAGAGCCCAGAGACCCAGCCCCTTCTGCCATGTGAGGACACGAGGAGATGTCTGTAACCCGAAGAGGCGTCTCACCAGAACCTGACTACGCTGGTGCCCTGATCTCAGACCTGCGGCCTCCAGAACTGTGGGAAACACGTCTGTCAGTTAAAAGCCCCCCTGTCTGTAGTGTTTTGTCACAGCAGCCCAAGAGGACTCTTCTCTCCCTGACATATTTGGCTGTCTGTCTGCACTGGGGACCTTACAGTCCTACCCTTCTCTGAGAGATGAAGCTCACCAGGCCTTGCCCCTGCAACTGCCCACGGTTGCCCTGCTTTCTGGCAGAGGGAGACCCAGTTCCAGAAATCCTGACCCAGTTAGTTCCAACCTCCGCACCGGCCTCTACCCAGCAAGTGCTTCCCCTTGCCCAGACGTGCAGTCTGGCCTCTCGGACGTTCAGCCCCAGCAGGGCTCCTCTGGATAGTAAAGCACCTTAGTGCAAGTCACAAAAAGATGACCCTTCTGGGCAGATGCAGCCCAGAGGGCACCCAGCTCCTCTGACCCTTGGGTTGGCACACCTGATCAGGGCCCTCCTGCACAGAATTCCTGGCAGCTCTGACTGGGGACAGCTGAGCTGAGTTACCTCGAAAGAGCTGAGGAATCATCCCAGACAAACCCATTCTCCAGGCCTCCACCTGATTCCATCTGACACCCACAACCCTAGCAGCATTATGCACAGCGTCCAAAAGGAGCAGAGAGCCCAAGAGTCCTCAGTGGAAAAAAATGTGGTATAGACACACAATGAAATATTATTTAGACACGAAAGGAAGGAAATTCTGATACATGCTACAAGATGGATGACATAAGCCAGTCACAAACGGACAAGTAACTGTATGATTCCACTTATCTGAGGTTCCTATTCTGACAAATTCGTAGAGACAGAAGGTAGAGTAGAGGTTACCAGGGCTGAGATGAGAGAGGAATGGGGTTATTGCTTAATGAGTAGCTTCTGTTTGGGATGACGGAAAACTTCTGGAAATAGATAGTGGTGATGGTTGTATAATACTGTGCCACTGAATTGAATACTTTAAAACAATTAAAATAGTAAATTTTATGTCATGTATATTTTTAAAAGTTTAAAAATTAAATATTCTGTATATTATGGCTTTAAAAAAAAGGAAATAGCCGCACCTGCCTTTACCTCATTTTGAAAAGATACGAAGATTTATACTTCCCCTAAGAGCTGGACACACCCAGAACATTACCTCAAACCTAATTCCCATAACTGACAACCTCTTCATAGGGGCCTAACACTTTTGGATACGTGGCAATTTGTGACTCCGCTTGATGAAAGGTGCCACATAAATATAAGCATCCCCTTTTTCTTGCCCATTCCCTCCACCCAGACTCTGTCCGCATAGGCAGCTGGTTTCTTCAGCAAGGCAGTGGCAGCCAGGCACATTCTGGGTAGGCATAAACTGCCAGCCTGTTATAAATCCTTCCCCACAAAGCACTGGAGATTGGTCCTCTTCCTGTGCCAAGAAGTCTTTTTCTGACCATCTGTAATCCATTCAAAGGCAATCGGCAGGAAATGGCGGCAAGAAAACCCCTGCAGAACTCAACTGGTGGGAGCACCTCTCCTCTCCTCATGGCCAGAAACAGGAAGTTGGCCTTTCTCAGGACACAGTACATCTGGGGCAGTTCTGAAAGCTGTTGGGCATCTGTCAGGGGCTAAGTGGGCTCGAGACAGATGCTCACAAAATTTGGTAAGAAACGCGTGTTGTATTGAGTTTTTAAATTAGCTCTGAAGAAAACTCATTTGAAAAACCAAAACAAACCACAGGCCCTAAGAGGGAAAAAAAAACATTATATGAAAACTAACCTCAAAAATGCTTTCTTCTGATTTCTATGGACAATTAGACCATGATTTCAAGTAGTTCAAATCCTGCTTTTTATGGCTCCCCCTCCAATCTGGTATTGTTAGCTGCTTCTTCCTCATAGTGACAGCTTCATTTTTTGGCACTAAAAGCTGAAGCCCTACGAGCCCTCAAAGGTGACCTGGAGGTGGCCCACACAGGCTCACAGGAGCTGATTGTTAAATTTTCAGGAATTTGGTGAGCCAATTAATAAATTATTGAAAATTATTTGACATAAGCTAAAATTAAATGTGTTATATTTTTTAAAAAAGAATAAACACTCAAAACTTGTCACTTCCTATTTATCTTGCCACATTTTACTATTATCTATGCTTTGAGCAGCGGTTAACAGCTATTTTTAGAAAGGTAAAGGTAGTAAATATTTTAGGTTTTGAGTGTCTTTGTCTCAGCCACTCCACTCTGCCATTGTAATGCAAATGTAATCGTCCCACTGCAGGGACAATACGTAAATGAATGAATGTGGCTGTGTTCCAACAAAACTTTATTTACAAAAACAGGTGACAGGCTGGATTTCAAGGATGGGCCAGTTTGCTGACTGCTGTTTTTGAAGTTATTTACATCCACTATATCTGTATGGTGGAAATCCCACATAACAGTGTTCTAATGTACATCTCTTCCCAACTCTGAGTTCAGCAATAGCATATGGACAGCTTGAAATGTGGTAGTAAGAGAGTTTGTATCACAGAAATCACCAAATGCTACACATCAGGGATAGATTTATTATTATTTTTGATTATCTAGATTTAGAAAGTGATAGAAAAAATTTTAGCAATGCAGTTTTAAAAGTTTCATTTCTACAGGCGTAGTGTGAATATGCAAAAAAATGAGGACATAGTCTCTTGATACTTAAAAACTATTATCCAATTCAGCAAGGAAGTCATTCTTGTCACCAACAATCGAGCGAAGATTCTAACATACCTCTTTGTTCTTTCACTTTCATCTTACTCACTGACTTAAATGAAAATATCAACCAACACTTATGTCAGACCAACACTTATTTGTCAATTTCAATCTTAGGTTGGCTGGGAATAGAAGAATTTGGCAAAATTCAACAAAGGCATTCTGTGAGAATCAATTGACTATATGACATTTTACAATAAGGAGTATTAAATATTTTATTATTTTTAAATTGTATGCTAAACAGCCTTTTTAACAGTATAATGTATAATAAACATATATATGTGCAAATTTATATAGAGAGCAAGTTGTTGAACATTCACTAGCATAACACTGATTGTGATAGAATAATTACAGATTAATTGGGCAGCAAGACATAAAAATGTATGTGTGTGTGACAGAGACAGAGAAAAAATAACCCTACCGCCAGTACACTGAACAGACAGCAAAACACATACAAACGTTACCAGACAAAAAAGGAGCCTGTTTCCTGAAAATACTACTTCATTAAAAAAAATGAATCGTCTCAGGTATCAAGTAGGTGTACAACTGGAATAAATTTTGAACTGTTTCTCTTCAATATTAATGGCAGATCCAGGACTCATCCTAACTCCTTTTTCCAAAAGCGACTTTCTGTAGAACTCACAACCCTCACTAGGCCATATGTTGTTCTCTCTCTGTAGAATGTCCAGTGTCAAATCCTAGCCATCCGTGATAAAGCTTGCTGGCTTGCATTCATTCATTCATTCATTCTTCAAAAATTAACTTGGCTCCACTTATACACCTTTCACAGTGCTCCAGATAGAACCACAAACCAAAGAGCCCCGGCCCTCAGGTCAGAGGTCTTGCAGATAGCAAATGAAATCTCTCCCTCGCCTGGGCCCTAGGGCATTCAAGCCACAGTTCACTCTCTAGGCGGCATCAGTTTCTAGCCTGCTGCCTGGAGAATTCCTGAGTTCCGGGAGGGCAGGGGCCAGGGCTACATTACCTTTACATCCAGCATACAGCCCATCCCAGTGCCAGGGGTGTGTGTGTGTGTGTGTGTGTGTGTGTGTGTGTGTGTGTGTGTGTGTAGCCACTTTCTAGTGAATTGTGATTCAGGAAGCACTGTTCTAGCTTCATAACCTGCAGACAGCATCACTCATCCTGGTTTGTAACTGAACTCCAGCAGTTCACCGAATCCAGCCAGGCTAACTGCAGGGCCCCAGCTGGAAGGTGGAAGAAGGATTATTTTAAGTGTAATTATCTTCTTCCTTTCCCAAATTAAAGAAGAGGGTCGCTTGAGTGTGTGGGAAAATGTTTCTTAATGCTTTTAAACTCATGTTCTGCCAACCAAGATGTGGTCACACTTTATTTCTGAGGTTGAACTACAAAGCTCCGTCTACATACCTAGATTTCCCATTATGAGTTTTCACACTATACACACATCTTACTGAAAAGTGCCCAGTTCTTGCCCTTGCCCCTCCTTTGCTTAAATCATGGGTGTTCAGCTCCTTACTCTGAAAGTTGTTAATTAGAGGGTACAACTTTACACTGCCTTTTAAGAGGAATTTAACAGTTGATCCCTGTTGATGAGAAAGAGGTCTTCTTTACAGATGAATGTCAGCCAATACATGCAGATCAGAATGACAGAATTTGAAGATGACCATTCCACAACCCCACCAAAATAACTGATCCAGGGAAGGATCAATAGATGCCAAGACGATTCCAGGAAAGTTGTTGTTGCACAACAAGGTATTCACCTGCTACCAAAGCATCACCCACAGAATGCCAGGCTAATTGCCGAAGGAAAACCTGTCTGCAACGGAGAGAGGTCACCACCTGACCAAGTGATCAATGGAGTGGTGCCCTGACGTCACGCGCCCCCTGAAGAGATGCATAAGGAAGTTCTCAGAATCACCTGGGACAGCGTTCTTGTCAAAATGGCAAGTCTGAATCTGAGACTTTAGCTCTAACTTGCAGTATGGGGGACAAACGGCATAGAAAAAGAAGGTAAATGACACCATGAGGAAGTGATTAGGCAGGTCAGAATGTGAAGCATTTTACACACACACACACACACACAGAGAAATATATGTATACATACATACACACCTTCAGAAGGCACTGTTCTAGATTAAAACTGACTAACGAGACATAACAACCAAAATGCAATGCACGAACCTTGATAGGATCCTGGTTATATGTATTTTAGAGAGCAGCTATTAAAAAAGCAGCTATAAACTTTTGGGAGGATGGACAATATGGGAAATTTGAGTAGGAACTAGATATTAGATGCTATTGAGGGACAGCTATTAGTTTCCGAAGTATTAGGGTGGTGCAAAAGTAACTGCGATTTTTGCAATTATTTTTAACTTTTTAAACCGCAGTTACTTTTGCACCAATCTAACATGATTGGTATTATGATTATGTAGGAGAATGCTTTTATTTTTAGGAAATGCATGCTGAAGTATTTAGAGGCAAAGTGTCAGGCTGTCTGCGACTTACTTCCAAATGGTTCATACATACATATTTATATAAGATGAGGCTCTGAGAACTTTAATAGCTCAAGGTTATACAATTAAGATGTGTCAAAATGATAAACATTTAAAGGTGAAGTGTCACGATGTCTACAACCTAGTTTCAAATGGTATAAAACATATATCTTTATAAGAAGGCAAATAAGATGAAACGTGGACTAATTTTTAACTCTAAGTGGTACTTACATGAATGACCATGGTACTATTATTTCAACTTTTTTACACATTCGAAAACTTTTACAATCAACATTAAGATGGAGGGGCAAAAAAGAAAATCTGAACTGAAACTTTAGACTGCTCAAAGGTGTCTGTGGCTCTGGGCCTCAACTGTGGCACTTTTCTACGGACTTTTCATTGCTGACGGAGTAACCGGTGGAGGGTCCCGAGCTGGACCTGTTTGCCTTGTGGCTGCAAATATCACCTGAACAGAAACTTTAGGAGTCCCGCCAGTTCTTGGAATCTCAACAACTCTGAAATATCGGGTGATAAATCAAAGAAACGCATAGGTCATTTCCAGACTGCTTTTAAAAATGAAAATACTTATAAATGTAGAGTTGTTTAAAGGATATAGAGTTTCAGTTTTACATGATGAAAAGAATTCTGGGGACTGGCTGCACAACAATGAGAATGTGCTTCAACGGTTGAACTGTACCTCTAAAAATGGTTAAGATGGTATTTATGTGGTTTGTATATTACCATACTCGAAAAAGAAAAAAGAAATTAAAATACAGGTATAGCAAGACATGTACCTGGAAAACAAACTGGATGCCTAGACAAACCGTAATACTCCACTGGTTGAAAATAACTCAGGAAAGAAAGAGGGAAGATATGGTCCCTCATGTCCACTTCTACAAGATTACAAAGCAGTTGTGAAAATAAGACACCAGGTAAACAACGGATTGCTTCTGCAGACAATCAAATGGCCATGAAGTGTAACATTTAGGGGCCAAAGTGCATGGTGGACACAGCCAGCAGTACGGGGTCCAGAGGAGATCCAGGGTGTGCAGCCTGAGAGGCTGGGGAAGGCTTCCTCAGGGAGAGAATGTGGCCTGGGCCCTGCAGAAGGAGAAGCATTCATGTGTGGGGAAGGAACTAGAAGCAGAGGACCCCCGCAGAGGCAAAGACTGGGACAGGGAAGGAACATGGTTCGTCCAAAAGGCTGTCAGAGGCAAACCACCCGTCAGGACTTGAAAGGACTGAGGTATGGTGGATCTGGGACACTGTATTAACTGTGGTCGATGGTGAAGTGACGAAAGGGTTTCACTTGAGGAACAACCTGATCAAATGTAACTTTTCGGGAGATTGATTTTGAAGTGGGATGTGGGGAAGATGGAGACAGGGAGGCCAAATAAGCAGCTCTTATAAGAATCTAGGTAGGCTGTGAGGCAGGCCAGGCTGGGGTGGGGGCTGAGGAAGTGGAAAGAAATGGAGAGGTGGAGAAAGTGCTCTGAGGACAGAGCGGGAGGGCAGGAGGGAGGGAGACCTTCCTAACGACAGTGGATAATGGAACATGCACAGGGCCCAGGGGCTCTGGGGTGCAGTAAGAACACTCACAGGGGGCTGTCAGCCAGGCACGCTGAGCCAGGCACGCTGTGGAGACGAGGTCGCACTGGAGGTGGAAGTGCCAGAGTCACCACACAGAGGAATGCCCTAGGTGTGAGCAAGAGGAAGGGTGACCTGACAGAGCAAGCTGGAGGGAGGAGCTGGCAGAAGAGGCCTTAAAGGTAGGTGCCAGCAAAGCTTTGGTAAAGAAAACACGGTTTTCAAAAAGCTCTAGGGCAGGGCTGGCCGGATGGCTCAGGTGGTTAGAGCGCGAGCTCTCAACAACAAGGTTGCTGGTTCAATTCCTGCATGGGATGGTGGGCTGCGCCCCACCCCGGCCCCCGGCAACTAAAGATTGAAAACAGCAACTGGACATGGAGCTGAGCTGCACCCTCTGCAACTAGATTGAAGGACAATGACTTGGAGCTGATGGGCCCTGGAGAAACACCCTGTTCCCTAATAAAGTCCTGGAAATACACACCGTTCCCCTTCCCCAATAAAATCTTTTAAAAAACAATCTCTAGGGCAGTCTACTACTTAACGAAAACCCCAATGATAATTCAGCCCCTAATCGAAGGCTGGATTATTATATATAGGGTTTGCATAAAACGGAGTAGATCTCTATTTTCAACTGTCTTCTGCCAGTAAGTGTTTAGTCTGAGCCTCTGAAAGTGGCAGCATCATGTGTGGGGAAGGAACTAGAAGCAGAGGACCCCCGCAGAGGCAAAGACAGGGACAGGGAAGGAACATGGTTCGAACAAGTTTCTGTCAAGGATTTTGAGGTCAAGGTTAAGGGTGTAGCTCAAAGGAGCAGAAGCCTCAGCTAACAGGGTTGCCATGGGTGGGTAGCCAAAGGGGGCCAATCTCACCCAAACATGAGCAGTTTCACTTTCCTGGTGTTTCCTTTCTTCCTGCCAGTTGGGACAGATTCTGCCATGTGTGAAAGGTACCAGCCCACAAGCTCTTGGCCCTTACCAGAAGGATCAAAACACCAGCCAGCAGACCAAGCGGTCTGGGGTCTGTCAAAGAAACCCCACACTGATGAGGCCACTGAGTAGGTGAAGGGACAGAGCTGAAGAGGAAACATGTCAAGGGCTCCCCTGGTCTCTGAAACCACTGGGGAGAGAGGGGGGGGGAGAGGGAGAGAGAGAGAGAGAGAGAGAGAGAGAGAGAGAGAGAGAGAGAGAGAGAGGGAGAGAGAGAGAGAAATACCAGCTCTTCCAGGATTAGCCAGGTCACTGAGTAGGAAATGCTAAATGCGCTGGTTAATGGAGAGTAGGTAAAGTCCGAAGTCACGGAACGGGCATTACCACATCGCCCTGTCCTCAATGTGAAATGTATTCTGTGCTTTTCTTAGCTGCTCCAGTCAAAAAGTTTTCTTTGTCACTGCCCCTCAGAGCCAGTGACAACTAGGGCATCACTGTGGCTGAAGAAGGGAAAGGTCTTTCACACCCACTTAGCAGGACATCCCCATCTAAAGGCCACCTCTAAGTGGCAATATTGAAAAGCTATCTCTGTTTCATCATCCAAAGGAGCGAACCCAGCAGGCTAGTGGCACAGGTGGTTGGAGCGCTGTACTTCTAATGACGAGGTCACAGGTTTGATTCCCACATGGGCCAGTGAGCTGTGCCCTCTACAGCTAAGATTGTGAACAATGGCTCTCCCTGAAGCTGGGCTGCCGTGGGCTACCGTGTGGTGCCCTGAGTGGCCAGTGGCCAGTGTGAGTGATTGGTGGCCAGCGTGAGCGCTCAACAGCCATCGTGAGTGGCCGGCCGTGAGCTGCTGTGAGCGGATGACCGACGACCGGCGACCAACTGCCTCAGACGGGGGGGTTGGGGGGGGAAGTGCAAGGCTCATAATACCAGCATGGGCCAGGGCGCTGTGTCCTACACAACTAGACTGAGAAACAAAGGCCTGAAACGGAGTGTGGGGGCGTGGGGGAGGTGGAAGAAGGGGGGGTAAAATAGAGAGAACCCTTCATAAAAACACTGAAAATCCCAACGCCAAGAAGGAAACTGAAAAGTGGCCTAGAAGATGTTCAAAAGAGGAAAAGGAGAGAGAGAAATCATCACTGTAGATAGATACCCCTGGAGTTGCTTGGCAACCATCTTTGCTAACACCTTCTCCCCAAAAGGAACAGTTTGAGTCAGCTCCTGAGATTTCCCTGAGGCTCGGACACTAACCAAAGAAGGGGCCTTGGGATGAGAAAGTATTTCACTGAGGGGGAGACCTGGGGCCCTCTCAGCGGGCCACTGCTTACAAACACCAGGGAAAAAAACTATTTTGCTTATAGAATATGCTCTCTGAGGCAGGACTGATACTAGGGTGAGGCGCCCAGTGTGCACCATTTAAGGAGGTCCTCACTCTGCGCTCACAGGAGCCTGCACGTGCCTCACCTACCTGACCTCTTCCTCCCCTTGCTCCTAGGACAACAGTATGACACAGTGCTTAAGAGTATAGCCTCTGGAATCAGCTTGCCTCTGGGTTCAAATCCCAGCTCTATTACTTCCCAGCTGTATCACCTTGGGTAAATCTCTTAACCTCTCTGAGCCTCAGTTTCCTAATCTCTAAAATGGGGTTGATAATAGGAACTGCCTCATAGGATGGTCATGAGGATTAAATGAAAAAATGCACATTTAGCCTTGTGCCTGGCTAAATGTGCCTAGCCTTGTGCCTAGTCACTGCCGAGTAAATGGTAGCTAGGACTTTCATTTTTAAAAACACACAAGCAGCTCCCCAGAACCTCTTAAACTGGACCTGTGGCATCCAAATCTCTAGAGGTTGTCCTAGTGTCTCTGCTTTCAAAAAGCTTCACAAAGCCTTCTCAAGGTGGGAGGGGTTGAAAGCCATTTCTTGTACCCAGTGAACAGTGGTTCTCAAATTCCAATGAACACCAGAGCCACCTGGGGAGTCTGTTTAAAATGCCCCACTCCTGTACCCCACTCTCATTCCTTCTGGTTTAGCATGACTGCAGCCTCAGATGCTAACCACCTAGGCGATTTGAACACAGGGGCCCCCAAATGGCCACACTTCGGAAAACTGAAACTGATTCACTCTTGAAAACTAATAGCACAGAAACTTCAGTCCAACTCCTTTTGTTTTTATTCCTGGCGTCCTTAAAGAACCAGGGACAAATTTTGACCTACGATGCCCAGTGAACCCCAGGCATACTCCTGGAACAGGAAGGAGACGTCTGTCCCCTGAAAGTGGCAGCTCTGCTAAGGCAAGGAAGACCCAAGTACCTGGTAAAAGTAACAATCATCATAACAAAAGCTTACATTATTGAGTACTATGGTGTGCCAGATAGTATCCCATTTATTTTCACAACAATCCTGAGAGCTACCATTATTCCTATTCTGAAAATGACGAAATTGAGGCTCGGAAAAGTTATCTTTTCTTCTTACTACACAGCTAGTAAGTCAAGATTTAAGATTGAGTCAAGATTTAAATAATGCTCCATGAAACTTCCAAGTCTGCAATGCCAATGAAACTTTTATGGTAAAATTTACAAAACACAAAATTTACATTTTAACCTTTTTTAAGTGTATGTAGCTCACTCACCACCCCCCGCATCTGCGGAGCTTTTTCATCTGTTCCAACTAGAATCTGTACCCATGAAACATTAGTTCTCCACTTCCTCCTCCCCCCAGCCCCTGGCAACTACCATTTCACTCTCTGTCTCTGTGAATTTAACTATGCTAGGAACCTCATGCAAGTGGAATCATACAGTATTTACCTTTTGTGGCCAATATACTCTGGGAAAGTGCTAGACACTATCTTGGTCTGACAGGACCAAACTAGGAATGTGTCTCAGCCAGGTGCCTACCTGGGTTAGTGTAATCAGTCTGGGTGTCCTGCCTCCCCACCTCCCCCCTCAGCACTCCTTGATCTACTGTACTGGTGTATTGGGGTAGGGTCCCACAGCTATCCCACTTCTGCCACCCCCCAGCCAAAGGTGTCCTTGCACTATTAATGTTCAGAGAACCACCACTAGCATCACGGAGCAGGTACCCTAATAACTGCTTCTATGTTCAAAGAGACCATCACCGCGTCACATTTATCTTCCCCATTATGGTGATCTGGTGTCACTTTGTTCTGCCCTAGAGAGTATTTATTTGGTTTTCTTTTTTTCTTGAAGCACCTGATTCCTAAAGTTGGCAAGCAGAATTGTGTTACGAAACCACAGGTACAAGGATAAAGTATCTACATAAAAACAAAAACTTTCCCACAGCGGAATTTCAGGTTTACTTAGAGGCAACTGGATGAGCCAAGTCTAGCCCTGAATGGCAAGGATCCACAGCCTCGGCCCACTTGCAGAAAGGGATTTCCCGGGCTCTCATCATCAGTTCAAGCGCCTCAGGGTCCAAAACCAGGTCCATTTGGCTGAAGTGCCAATCTGGGTTCTGCTATAAGATACAAGCCAAACAGCATTCGCTGGGAGCCCATCATCGGCAGAACGTTGCACCAAGGGTTTTAGGAGAGAGGCATGGAAGTCAGTCCACGATATTCACTTTGTACAACTCAGAAAGAAGCCAACCCATGGGTCCACGCACTGTCTCCCTCTGGTTATGCTTGATTACTGCAGTCACCGTAAGATTCCCAGTGTCAAGCCCCGCAGACTCCCCCACAGACCCTCTGAGGCGAGACAGAGTGTGGACTCCCAAGAAGCACCCCACACTGGGGGAGCTGTCTTCCCTGGGCTCTGTTTTGCCACTGGAGGAACTGCAGGCCCAGGGAGACCTGTTAGTTAAGGCTGTGCGGCTGGGGGGGGCAGCAGTCAGCATGTGGGGGTTCCTCTTACACTTCTAATGGGGTCCGTCTCGGTCTCTGTGGTCCAGGGGGTGCTTCAGTCCCTCCCCCTTATTCCAGAATTTTCTCAGCAGTGCCTCGTCCGTGAATAGTCGCCAGTTGTTCTTCTTGTGAGGAGGAGTGACGTCAGGAATGACTTCCGTTGCCATCTTGGTGAAGCCACCTCTACTGCAGTCGGCAAAGGATCCCAGTTTCCAGGTGTGAGCCCTGGGCTACCTCAGAGCTTGGGGTCATTGGATACAAGGGATTTGACGAGCACTAGGTCTCACTGTGTTTACTAGTACCATTGATGTCCACTTCCGGATGCCGCGAAGCATCCTGAATGAAAGGTGAGCCCAAAGGATACAAACACGATGTACCCAGAACACCGTGCAGAAACTGAAGCTGCCTAACTTTTCTAAAGCAATTCTGAAGCAGAGACCACAGGCCCCTGTGAACAACTGGCTAGAGTGAACATGCCGAATAGTCCTAACTAATGCTCCAGACCACGTGGCACACAGATCAGAAGCCCTCAGGAATGATACCCTCCTCTGCCCTTTCTGTTTTCTAATTCACAGCCAGAAATCCTGAAACTAGCCCCCTGCTTTCCATCATGTGCACCCCTATTTCAGACAACTCCGATGAGTAATCACACTGCACAGAACGCCAGTCGTATTTTCAGCCTGACTTTAGTTATAAGCTGAAATCCTTAATGCTTCCCTTGCCGTCAGGGGCCACTGTGTAATAAATGCCATCATTATCAGAATCGATGCCTTGGGGGCTCCTCCACCCACAGTGAGAGAGGGGAAGCCACCCAGAATTAACATCTGAATCTCACTACTGTCACCATTTTCTGCAGAATGGAGCTAAAGATTTGGAGAAGCCCCCTGGAAACCTCTGGAGGCAAGCTCCTTGAGGGAAGAAGTCTCTCTCTTCAGATCCTTCTGAATGTAGCCCAGTACCGGGGCAGTCACAGCTCCATACATGTCTGCTGAGTATTCAGCAATAAGGCCGCCTCACCTGGAATGGAGGCCTAAGACATGGACAGACTAGCAGAATATTTCTGTGAATATTTTAGTCTATTTTTCTTGTGTTCTTGCCTTGCCAGCTTCAGCTTACACCAGTGACTCTCTATCAGCATGAGTTTGCCCCCTTAGGGAGCCTAGACAATGTCTGGATACACTTTTGGTTGTTTCAACTTGTGGGAGGGGGAGGTACTGCTGGAACCCAGTGGTAGAGGCCAGAGATGCTGCTAACTAGGCTGCAATGCACAGGACAGTCCCCAGCACAAAGAAGTCGTGCCATTATGAGAAAGTTTATACTACACTCTGCTTTGCCATCTTCACTCCAGCAACAGACATTTTAGTTTCTAGAATATTCTATATTCTTTCACACTTGGGGCCTTCACAAATGCTGTTTCCTTTAATTCCACCATGCCCAGCCCTGCACATGGATAACTTTCATTGATCCTCCAGGTTTCAGTGTAAATTAAATTTCCTGAGGAAGGCCTTCCCTGAGCCCCTAACCTAAATTAAGTCCTTCTACCAAGGCTTCCAACAGCACTGCAAATTCCCATTTCAGAGAACTCACCACAGTAGCCATGACTTTTGTAATGTCTGCCTTTGCTGATAGGGTGGAACCACCATGAGGCAGTGGCTGTGCTTTTTCATCGCTATATCCGCAGGCCTAGCCCAGTGCTGGCACACTGCTGAGAGTTCACTCCGTCTCAAATGCACAATGGAGGCCAAGAAAGCAGGAGGGGGTATTAAAACTAAGCAAGACACCCAGAGGCTTAAATTATCATCCTACTATGCAGGCACCAAAAAGAGAATGTGGCAGCGCCTTATGAATTGATATGGACCCCTCTCTAAGATGAAAGGAAATGGCAAGATACTAGGCAATACTTATAGTATGTTATCATCCACACGGGAAAGCAAGAAGAAAAAACTATTTATGTATCTACTTGAACGCACATAGAATATCTCTGGAAGGCTACACGAGCAGCTGGGGACAGGGGAGGAGGGAGACTTCCTTTCCCTGCATACCCTTTTTAATTTTGTAACATGTGAACATTAATTTAAAAAACAAGAATCATTTAAATGTGTGTGTACATGCACGTGTGTGTTTATGTAACATTTTATATCTAGAGCTAAAAAAGTTACTCTTGTAGAACCACCTCTGATGAGAACCCAGCACAATGTAACTGTGTTTAGAAGACAGTACCATATACAATATTTCAAAGTGTGCCCACACTGCCTAACTTCCAGCTTTGGAAGGAGCCAGAGTCACATTTTCTCCACATGAGAACCCAACACATGGAAATACATATAATGTGTGTGTAAGACACGCTCACTTAGAAGCTAGGTGGTTTTGAAAATGCCCTCTCTCAGCTTTGCTGTCTTGGTCATGGCACCCCAGCCCCGTTCTCCACTGGTTGGATGAAACTGTAAAGCTTATTCATACTCCAAGCCCTTACTTCTCCTTTTCATCTTCCCTTCATACCACCGTTAGGCCACTCGGTGTCTCCTGTCCTTTCATCCCAAATGCTGGACAGGAGAAAAGTGATAATAATGAACCATTAAAGTGAACAAATGTTGCTGCTTGTTAGCAAAAGGGGAGGAAGGAAGGCTTAATGGAAAAAGAAGTTGAAATTAATGGTGAAAATGAGGTTTATCTGTGTAATCTGTGGACTTGGTGTCATCCCATCTCCTATTAGCATAGATAACGGAGTTGTCTGTAAAATGATAAAGCGAAGCCCTCCACGGTTTCCCATAAATTTCCACCAGCTTTTGCTGGCTTCCCTGGCTTGGATTCTAGGAACACTTCACTCTCTCCATGTCAGTTGCCATCTTTTCCTCCAATTTGCTCCCATCCAGCCATAACTGCGAGACTCCTAAATTTGAACTGAACATGTTCTCACATTCCCTGCTTCCTCCTGTGTTCCAGCCCAATTCCACCAGCATCTCAGGAGAAAAGCAAACTCTTATAGTCACAGCAAGATCTTACTGGCTCCCAAACAGTTTTCAAATTGGAAGCACTCCATAAGTTTACCTACATCAAGTCAAAACATCTGGGACCATTAAAACACAAATTCCCAAAGTAACTAGTAGGGCTTCCAAAAGACCCAAACAAAGTTCTACTGGGGACTTTCTTTTCCCAGTGATCAGATGAAACAGTCATTGATCTTGATGAAACCATCATTGATGAAACAATCAGTATTGATCATTTTAAAAATTATTTTTTAGACTTCCATGTCCCCAGAAAGAACTCTGTAAACACTTCTTAGCCATAGGCCCATAGGAATATTTTCTCTAGCTCTTGATAAAACTTATCAGTGACTACACAATAACTGCATTCCATTAAAAACATGGATATCATATTATCAGTTTTTAAAAAAATCATTAGTGTTATAAAATTATAGCACGGTTTACTCTAACAATGAAATTTCTGATACAGTCTATCTTTTCCATTCATCACTAATTACTTAAAAATCCCAGTTAATTATAATAAAGTTTCCTAGAAATAGCTTCATTAATAAGTGATGGTAATCATTACATTTAAAAAACAATTTGTATTATCTCAGTTAATCCTCACAACAACCTTGCTATTATCTCCATTTTAAATAGTCCAGGACACTTAGGAGCCGTATGCATGCACCCTGCTCCTTATTCACAAATTGACATTCTTAAAAAAGTTCAGGTGAAGCAATTAGAAAAGGGGAACAGCTTTCTAAATCATAGAGCTTTCCCCCCAATTAGCTTGAATGAAGTCTTCAGGTAAATCTAGGAAGCTAGAGAGAAAATTATTTTAAAAGGTTAGCTAGATAAATGGCCTTCCTTGGAATTTTCTATCATAAATGCATTTTATATCTCAGATCAGACTAACAAGGTTTCTGGGACCCCACTTCTTAGGAAAGCTCAGTGCCTGACTGATCCAAGCTGACCGAGGTCAGAGCACTCTCCACATGGGGAACACATCACCCTGGGTTTTGGACTCAAACCCTCAGTCATCTCAGTCTGAGAGGCCATACACCATTCACAACTATACTTGCATATGACATGCAGTGATTTTTTTGCCACCACGAGACTATAAAATGAGAAAATAAACTCAGTATGTAGTATTTAAGATACTTTTAATGTGAGGCTTTGGGTTTTTGTTTTTTTTTTTAAGTTTTTTCAAAAATAGCCTGTCTGGTATAACTGCATCTCAAGTGTAGGTACATTCAATAGAGAAACTGAGGTTCAGAGGTCAGAAAGGGGACCTTGGAGAATATTAAACCCCATTTCCTCACTTCACAAGTGAGAGAATAGGCCCAGAGAAGGGACGTGATGTCCCAAGGTCATACATGGGAACGTAGGACGCTGACTCAGAGCCCTCTCTCCTGACCCTTTCGCCACACAGGTCGCCCTCGCCATCACCCCATATGACCACATCCATACATGGAATTAGCAGCACCTGCTATCCAGGTGACGACTTGGCAAGGTTCAAAAGTATTTGCCAAATTCCTCTTGACTGCAATTTTAGCCAACTTTGGACAAAATAATAACACTGGTGTGAAGAGGTTATTACCGAGATTTCAAAGCACTCAGTTAACATTTCCTACTGATATAGGTAGAGAACTGAAGCACCAAAAAGCTTAAAGGAATGAGGAATGGAGAAGGAACAATAATCATGTTATTGAAAAAGTTTGCATCCTTCTAGTGTCTTCTGAAGCTGTGGCCAGAGAGAGACAGAAGGCAAAACAATTCTTTTTTCACATTTCCAGCCTAACTTCCCTCCCTGAGCTTAGTTTATAAAAAATAATGCATCACAACAATGTTCACAGCAGCGTTATACACTATAGTTAAAAGATAGACATAAGTCAAATGTCCATCAACAGATAGACAGATAAACAAAATATGGTATGTACACACAATGGAGTATTATTCAGCTGTAAAAAGGAATGAGATTCTGACTTATGCTGCAACATGGATGAACAGTGAAAACATGCTGAGTGAAATAAGCCTGTCACAAAGGGACAAATATTGCATGATATATACATATATCTAGAATAGGCAACTTCAGAGAGACAGAAAACAGAATAGAGGTTACCAGGGCTGAGGGGGAGAGGGGAATGGGGAGTTTAGTATGATGGGTACAGGATTTTTGGTTGTGAAAATTTAGGAAATGGGTAGTAGTGATGGTTGTACAACATTGTGAATGTACTTAGTACCACCGAATCGTACACTTTAAAATAGTTAAAATGGTAAATTTTATATTATGTTTATTTTATCACAATGAAAATAACATATCAAAATCTGGATCACAGCCCTTCATTTCTCAATTGGAGTTCCTAAGCTTTATTTTATTCATTCATTGCTATTAAAGCCCAGATTTCCTCTTAAGACCTGCTTACCACCAACAGCATCACGGTCATGGTCAATCTACGTATGTTCACACACATAAATAAACGCAACCACACCTAAGTCACTCTGTGTCCTGCGGAGACCCCTCACAAACGCGCAGTTATCCATCCTGAGACCTCCCACATGAAGCCTCCAAAAAGAAGACCCATGGCAAAACTAATACAGCCAGTGTTTCTGGAGATCCTGGCAAGAAACACTGTGACACAGAGTCTCAGCTCGACCCTTACATTCCTCACAATGGGTGTGTGTGTGTGTGTGTATGTGTGTGTGTATTTAGTATACATGCACTCTATCTGTAAAGAAAGCTGTGTGCATATACCAGGAAGACGTTCCGGAATTGCTAACCCAAGTCTGCTCCACCAGGCCCATGAACAAAGAGATTTCAGCCCATGCATGGGTAGTTGGTGAACTCAGCAATTGCGTGTTACACTGAACAGTGGGTGTCCTTAATGCAAATACATATAATTAGGAGCTAAATCTTTGTACCTTTACAGGACAAAGGACATAATAAGCAAAATGTACCACATGTGACTTCTGAGGAAAGGCGAGCTTTTCATTTTTCCTTAAAAGAATCTATTTCTCATGAGGCAAAGAGAATCTGAGAACAAGAGTCTTTTGAAATAGAAGCAGGAAGGAGGGCGCAGAATATGACTTGTGTGTATTATAGTCATAACTGATCACCAGGCATGAGAAGTGCCAATTCTGTGTCATACTCTGACCTTTACTCAACTTTAATTTAAACATTTTTACAACCTCATGTTCTTTCATGGAAACCTTTTCATTGCCAGTGGTCTCATAACTGAGTCCCATAAGGTTTGAAAGATCTCAAGAGTTTGTGAAGAAAAACAACCTCTAGTATACTTTCCATTGCCAACACACATGGATATTTAGCACAAATAAGCTGCCACTTGTAAGAAGTCCACTTGACTTCGTTCCCTTGTGCATCCTAAAGACACTTCAAGATCACACGAAGATATTTAGAGGCAAACATCTTTAGAATAAGGTTTCATTCCCAATCAAAGTGCTTAATTAGCAGAATCACTATGCCAGAGAACTGTCCTTGAATATGCATGCATTTTAACCTCCATGTTATTTTTTTCTCTGAAGCATAAAGTTTGCTCTCACTGGATGGTCAGGAAATGATTGGCACAGAAAACAGACTGTCTTAGGTGTCAGTCCACAAAATGAGTTCCATCTTTCCAAGCAGGTTTCAGCTGCCTTATAGGATGATATCCCGTTTTATGGGGAGACCATTTTTTGGAGTCTAATGGCCTTTTCTCCATTCACTTTGGATGAGCAATGCCTCTATGGCCTAGTTATGGCTGAATTCGTTCAACACTTCCCACCAACTTCTTCTGCCCCCTCATGCCATCCTCCCTCCCCCAATGTCAACCAATGATGTTTACAAGACATCAGCCAGTAAATCACAATTCAAATGAACCCATCCATTTGTTCAGCAGAAGGTGGCCTCTGGAGTTGCTCCGCACGAAGCCCATAGGCCGGAGTTACATATGGTAGGCTTGCAAACACAAACGGGATATGATTTATTTATGACGACCATGTGTATTTGTTGCCCAGTTCCAGCAGGCTGTGGCTTCACTTGCCTGCCTCAGTCTGGGATGACCTCTCTACTCACTGTGTCCTATTTCAGGTACATTCCATGCTGGGGAAAGAGAGATGGGCAACCAGCTGGGGGGCTGCACACACACATGTCCCTAACCCTGCTGGCCACATAACAATCTGAGACCAAGCACAAAGTGGGCCCAATGTAACTTGCTGCAAAGGTTTGCTATGTACCATGGGTTTCAGTGGAGAATGGAGCAGTAACTGCTGGAATGACTGACCATGTGGGGTTCATTAAAATGTTGTGTATTTACCCACAGGAAGGCTGGGATGCTTGTGAGGGGAACCCCATTGCTCATTTCATAGTTTCAACTCCCCACCATTTGGCAATGATGCTGCAAAGGTGAATGGCAGATAGGCATCAGAAGGTCCAAATGTGGACTTCAGCTGAAGTGCAGTAAACTTCTGCCTCCAACAGCCTCCCCCTCTTTACCCCCCAGTTGTATTTATACTTTGAAAGAAGTTAACACGAAGCAGTAGTCACCTGGGCGTGCTCAATTTTTGACAAGCCTTAGTCACTCTGTACCCAGCAGAACAATTCACATTATAGTCGAAATCCTGTGAAGATTCTGCCACACATGCTAACACTAAAATGCCAGTAGCTCCACTTACCTTCTTTATTAAGCCTCATAACCTCCCTGCTTTTTCCACCCTCTTTTCCAGCCTCTTCTAAATCTACATCTGCAGATGAAAAAGAAAAGGAAAAGAGAAAATAAGGGAAAAAGCAAAAAAAGGGGGGGAGCCAAAGTCAAGGGGGGAAGGGAGAGTGTTTATTTGCACACAGATGGATATAAATACTGTATATGAAAATCTTTCCAAAATTGACAATGCAACGTTTTCTCCCAAGTCCGGATTTCCATCTACCTGGCCCAGATAGGTACCAAAAAAACTATGCAAGCAGCAACAGAGTAGCCTTTTAAACAGATACACCGTGGGGCTGTGAAAGCCCACCCCGCGGGGTGCCACGGGGAGCCGGGAACAGACAGACAGACAGACAGCCCTGGCAGCAGGGCCTCTCTCTGTGCATTGATGATCTGTCTCTGTGTGTATTTATTTAGAGAGAGAGGGAGAAGCATGGAGGACACCGGGGGCCACTCTCTCTCTCTCACACACACACTTTTTCCCAGTGGCTCTAGGTGAATGGAAAGGTTACAGGATAATAAAAGGAGGAGGAGGCGGTGGGGTTCTTACTGTCGGAGCAGTGTAATTTGGCGGCGTCGATCCAGGAGGACCAGGGTTTGCCCAGAAACGCCTCCGGACTGGGCACTTTGCGATCCAGTGTCGCCATTGCTCTTCCTTCTTGTTGCTTTTTCCCTGTTCCTTCGGCAGCAGCAGCCGAGAGACACGGGATTCGAGAACGCTCCGACGTCATCTTCGGAACGTTCCGACATTGAGTGTTCTGAAAGGGGGGGGAGGGCGGGACGCGAGGAGGGCGGCGGGAGGAGGGGAGCGGGGGGAGGAGCAGCCGGCGGGCTCGGCTCGCTGCGCGCACGGCCGCCGGGGGCAGCAGAGAGGCGCCGGAGCCCCGCGCCCGCCCCGCGCCCGCCCCGCGCCCGCCCCGCGCCCGCCCCGCGCCCGCCCCCCGCCCGCCCCCCGGGGCGGGGCCGCGGCCACACCGCGCCGCGTGCCGGGGACCCGAGGCGGCCGCGCGCCGGGACCCGAGAGGCAGCGCCGCCCCGAGCCCGGCCGGAGGGGCCGGGGCGGGCGGCGGGGGCTGAACCGGGACAGGCGAGACCTGGCACCGTAGGAAGGATGGTCTTTCCCGCAGAGTTGCCGCTAGAGAACGGAAAGTTTTTGCATGCAGCCCTTCCAGCGCGCCCTTCCCTAGCCGGGTCCCTGTCGCTTAGAGTGAGGCGCCCCTGCGAGCATCCTCGCGGCGTAGTGGGGAGGAGACGAGCAGGTCTGCACCCCCCTCTATCACCCTAAGCCAGAGAAGGGACTCTGGTGACCTCGCCTCCACGCCACCACCCCCTTCACCCTTTCTTCTCTTTCACGGTGGACCTTGGACCGTGGAGGATTCTGCGGAAGCCTTTGGGAGCTGAGACTGGAGGGTAGATGGAAGTGGCTCTAAAAAGCAGGTGAGTTTGGGGCGAGAGGAGCTGCCTTCCCATCTCGGGCTGCGGGCCATGGAAAGCCCAAACTCCGCGTCCGGCGCCCCCAGGTTGTGTGCGCGGTGCGCGTCTCTGGCTCGCGGACAACCACTGCGTGGACTTTGTTCCGGGATCACAACAGCGGCAGAGCAATTCACCGGCTCCCGGAACGTGATGCTTAGTGGCCCGAGCCCCTGGAGCAATTTTCGGCGCTCCCTACGGTGAGACGAGGATGGCCGGACTAGCGCAGGAAACCTGCGGCCGGGAATCGGATTCCTGGGGGAATTCACTTTAGGCTTAACTGCGCCAGCCAGCTAGAGAGAAAGCGTCAGATTTCCTCTGGATTCTGGACGTCTGATGCTTTGAGATTTCCCCCCTCTCCCTAGGGGTAGGCAATAAAGGCCATAAAAGGTCTTTCGGTATCTCTTTTTATATATTAAAAAAAGTCCTTTTGTTTACTCGGACTTACCTGAAACATGGACACTCCCCACAATACTATTTCCTCTATTTCCCCAGCACCCTTTTCGTTCTTACCATTTTTGTTTCTGCCCATGGCTGAAGCGCACCATTTGAAGTTGCTCTGTACTGACTTGGTTCTGCCCTGGCTGTGCCATCTAATTTCCCTGCACTTGGCGTCCTGTACCTCAGAGCCAGGGTTAGATGGGCGATGGAGGAGGAGTTATGGATTGGTCTTCAGTTGTGATGTTTGTGTGAATGGGCTTGTTTTTTGTCAAACCCAGATAAATTTCATTTGCCTTTGCTTCCTTTGGAAGGATTCCTGCATAGGGACCACTGCGTGGCTAAGGTGCCACTGGGTGAAGAACTGTCACCTTTAAGGGTTGGTGGAGTTAACAAATATTTATTACTTATTGACCTCTTACATATGATAGACACTGTGCTTAACATTTCCTTCGTCCCTCCTCCCCTCCCTCGCTCCCTTTCATCTATCCATCTATCCATCTTCTCTTTTGAACAAGTATTGCCTCTCATGGACCAGCTTCCCTCAGCAGAGGAAAACAAATGAGACCCAGCCCGGCTCTGGGAGAGATGCATTCTGGTAGTCTCTGTGGAAGAAGGAAGGTGTGAAACTTACCAATTTCTTAGGAAAACAAGACTTGTGCACAGTGACTGGCCAGGGCAGTAAATTGTATGCCTCTGAGAGCTGTGCCTGTTCATAGGAGAAACTGAAATCTAGTTTGGACTGACCTGAAAATATTTGACTGAGAAGATGGGATCGATCTGCTTTGCATCTTGGAAATCGAGAAGGATTTATAATAATAAGGTGAAGACTGGTCTTGCTAAGGGAGGGAAGGTGATGGTATTAGCAGAAGCTTCAAGCTGAGCATAAGCCTGATGTGTTTGGATGTTGAGTGTGGTTTTCCTGGGATGATGGTTTACCTGTTTGGGGTTAGGGGTGATGAGTTTGTGTATTTAGACCTGGGTCAAATTACGGAAGACATAGCCTAAAGAGTTTGGATTTGTTTGACAATGGGGAGCCACTAAAAGGGCTTCCTGCAGCATAAGGATAAGTAGAAAGTGTGACTTAGAAAGATTACTCTGGCCTTGGTGTCCAGGATGTATTGGACCTTGGAAGCTGGTTGGAAAAGTAGTGTTGCACCATTCATACTGCGAAGAAATGAAGGCCTGAATTTTAGTGGTCCCATGCAAGTGGAGAGGAGGGGACAGACAGGTTAAGAGTTGCTATGGAGAAAACATTGTATCAGAAGGTATGTGTATGGCTGGATTTGGGGAGATTAAGGGGTGGGGGGGAGAGAGAGAAAGAAAGAAGAAAGAAGGAGAAAGAAGAGGAGAGGAGAGGAGAGGAGAGGAGAGAGCTGCGAGTCATAAGTAATTAGATCCTGGACCGTTTTCCCTTTCCCACTACTTTCCGATTCCTTCCATTTTGGTGTTTGTTCCTCTATTATGTGCATGCAAGAGGAGATATGGTTGGCAGCCTCTGAGATGATTCCAATAATCCCCATATCCTGGTATTCATATCCTGATGTGATCCTCTTCCCTTCAGTGTGAGCGGGGCCTAATGACTTGCTTCTAACATAGAATATGGCAAAAGTGATGGAATGTCACTTCTGAGGTTAGGTTACAGAAAAACAATGCCTTCAATCTTGCTCTCGCTGTCTTGCTTTAAGGAAGCCTCCTGTCATGTGTTGAGCTGCCCTATGGAGTGGCACATGTGGCAAGAAATGAGGGAGCCCTCTGGTCAACAGTCATCGAGGAACTAAAGCCCTTAGCCCCAAAGCCCGTGAGGAGCTGAGTAACTGTCTCCAGCCGTGGGAGTGAGTTTGGAAGCTTATCCTTCTCCAGTTGAGCCTCAAGATTAGACTGCACTGCGGACCCACACCTGTGAGAGAGCTTGAGGCAGAGGCACTCAGCTAAGTCAAGTCTGTACTCCTGACCCACATACACTGTGAGATTATGAGTGTTTGCCATTTTCAGTTGCTAAGTTTTGGGATAACTTGTTACATAGCAATACATTACTATAGGATGGTTTGAGTATAAAGTGATTGAATAACAAAAAATTTATCAGAAAGTAACTTTAACGAAGGAAAAGTCTGATGCCAAGGTCATGATGTAACTTTGGAGACAAACCTCCTGATAGCAATGTCATCACTCTGGTGGCTGTTGCAACCCTGCCCTCCTCAAGGTGTGTGGAGTGTACAGTGATGAAAGGATGCCAGCCCAGTGGCTGGGAGTCACGGACTTGAGCTTCCAGAAAATTCTGTTTCCTCTCCTGGGAGCCACTTAAAACCACTCAAAAAATCAAAGGTGGCTTTCTGTTAGATGAAGTCAGGACACCACAGTTAAAGAGAAGGCAATGGTTCGATATTTTAATATTAGCTTACTCCCCCAGCTGAGTCTCTCAAGTAGAGGTTATTTCTGCACAGCACCGTGAAAAATGGTATGGCAGCCTTAATATTATTCTCTTCTGGCTGAGAGGATTTTACTTTGCAACATAGTAAAGAATGGGCTGGAATCTAAACTGTGGTTTAGCATCTATACAAAGTAAGACTGGTTACAGTGCCATTTTAACTGATTATCAGAACGGGTATACATTATTGCACTTAGAGTTTGGGAGTTAATTGTAGAGTTTCTACTCTAAGCCTTCCACAGTTTCTCCACTGAATACAGAGATAACAATACCAACTTTGTGAAAATATAACCCACCTATCACTTTGTAAATACAGTAACATGGCTGTCAATTAAATTACATTGCTAGGAGCCAGAGAATGAAGAAAGCGCTCATCAAACTACTAGACTTTCACACTTGACTGTTGATGAAAATTGAGGTCAGTTGGGATTAGTATTCAGGTTAACATAATGCATATATATTATAATATACATGTCTATACTTATACGCGTATGTTAGTGAGGTATATTGCAAATTTATTGCAGATCTGAATTCCTTTTGGTAGTAAATAGTTACAAATACTGTTAGTGACAGTAAGAATCGTACACATTCTTAATAAGAATAAATTGACCTGAAAAATAGTAATTTAAGGCATGTTAGCAAAATGTTTATGTGATAAAACTATCTTGCAAAGGTATAACACCTTCTTCCCCTCATGATTAATGTTTAGGAAGATAAAAGGGAGGTAAAGATTTTTATTGTTTTATTATCTTAGAAAAACGACAGTGGTTGGTCTAATTAAAAAGGAGACTCTCCATAGACCAAATAAAGAAATGAGCTCAACGGAGATGACAGTGGGAAATACCTCTTTAATTTGAGTAACACCTGGTTCTGTAGAAATGTGCATTGAATACGTAGCCTGCATTTATTTCGTCTGATTCATGTGCTGTTCCACCACATTATTGAAAAGAAGAGAAGAGGGAATATTAGCTCTCTCATTTGAGGATATGAACTCCTGGTGGGGTCGAGGCTCTCTGCACATCCTCCTCCCTTACCTAGACTATTGTTGGGGGTTACCTGGAGGCGCCGAGGAGAAAATGACATGTTCCATTAAAATGAGGCATCCTTGGAATTGTTTAATGTTCTTTGCCTTAATTGAATCCATCTATCCCATCTGCCACTCTTCTCTCTAAATTTATTTCCCTAACCCACTCTCTCTGAGAATTGTAATTCTGGGGGAAATTTGTTACATACGTTGTTCCCTTCTATAAAAGCTCTCCACATCTGGAGGGCAGGTGTGCTGTCTCCCTGGCCTTGTTAGACAAGGTTGCCTGCCTCTTCTCTGCCCCTGCACATGTTGCTGGATCAAACGAGACTGGGATAAAAGACCCCCAGTAGCAACAGGAGGAGAAAAGAAAATAGGAATTTCAGTCTTTTGAATATAATGCCTTATCCTTGTGCTGAATAAACATGGGCTCAATAAATATAACTACAAAAATGTGAAATTTGCATTCCGACGGGAGCAGAAAAACACGATTGTGTTATTATTTTGAGGTAAAGCTGCTTTGAAACCCCTGGCAGATTCATCTGTGACTTTGATCACCTGGGGTTCCCTTGAACTGCTCTGATGCTGCAAGTTGAAACCTCTGTTCCCCAGAGTGTCGCAGAGGCAGCCCCATTCCTTACCACGGCTCTTTCTCAGGGGTTAGACAGGAGAAAAAACAAAATACAGGTTCTCATTAACATTCTCGTAGAAATCATTTTGGGGTCTTAATCTAAATGTAAATAAATACTAATTTAACATTAATGTACACATTAATTGGAGCAAAACCCACATACTCCTCCAAACTGACCATTTAATATAGTTGAGGACACAGCTATATTAAATGGCTCTGTGCACACACAGTGCAGGGTGGAGGCCAGAGCACAGGCTTGAGATTGGCAGGTGTAAATTAGAATTGCCCTTCAGTCATTTGCTTGAGAACCTTTCTTAATCCATCTGAACCTCAGTTTCCTCATCTGTTAAATGGGTAGTAAGGCTCTTCAGTTTGTTGTGAAAATTAAGTGAGATTTTGGGTATTGAGGCCCCAGCGTAAGGCCTGGCACACAGCGGACAATTGTAAAATGTCCTCTGTGATTATAACTTTTGTGGCAATGCATCGTGTAGACAACAACAGCCAGTCAGAAGGAGGCTGACCCTCTGATGCTAGGAGGGCTCAGGTGGTTGCTGCTGACAAATGTCCTCCTCCTTCAAAGGGAAATTAAAGCTCTTCTCTTCCTTTTTTACCAGTTTGCTTTTCTGCATCAGTTAGTGGAGACCTCTGAAACTTCTTTTGCCTGAAACTTCATCTGGACAAGGACTTCGGGGAGGGCAAACACCCTCCTTGTTCAGGGAAGACCCTTTAAGACCTTTCAGTCTGTAAAGGAACTGCGAAATCCAAGGTGTTCTTGGAGGCAAAACTTCCTTGCGTGACAATGTAAACAGTTGTCTTCATGGTAAGCAGACTGGGGTCTCTGCCAATTACTTTTTTCTGAGAAAAATTTGTATTTGTTAAAGAAACTCAAAATTGGATTCTAAAAATCATGTATGAATGTGTTCTCATGAGATAGTAGTAAAACAATAGAAACAGGAAAAATCCCTTTGAATATATCCCCTTCAAATGTGGTCACTCCCATAACTCCCAGTTCCAAAGGCATTTTTCATACCATTTTTTATACATTTACTTACTGGATATATTTATCATTACAGATATAGGTGATATTGCTGTGCATTTTTTAAAACATGAATAGCATCATTATGTGGATACACATACATACACAGGGTGCCAAAAAATGTATACACATTTTAAGAAAGGAAAAAACTATTAAAATTACGCAGATAGTAACCACTTTGAGCACCTCTTGTAATTGCAGAAGTCAAACGTGACTTGTATTCATCTTTTGTTATTAGTACATGTTGAGAATTGCAATTTTAATACAGTTTTTCCCTTTCTTAAAAAGTGTATACCTTCTTTTTGGCACTCTCTTATGTACATTGTATTTTCACTCTGTAAATTGCAGTTCATATCTTCTGATGAGTTCGTATTGGTATTTTTAGATCTTTTTATTGATTCGTAGAAATTCTCTATTCATTCTAGATTTAGATCTTTTGTCTGTTTGAAAATAATGTAATTTTCCATTGTTGCTTTTCTTCTTTTAACTTTGTTTATGGCATCTTTTCTGCACTTTTTTTTCCAATTGGATGTATCGGACTTTTCCTTCCTTTTGCTTTTTGTGTCTTGCTTAAAAACACGTTCTGTTCCTCAAGGCCTTAAAATATTTTCTTGTATTTTCTCTTTATGCATTGTAGGTTTTGGTTGTTGTTTATCTTATACATTTAGACCTCACACTTTTTTGGTTAATGGTATGAGGTAAAAATTTGATTTTTGGTCTTTTTCCAAATAGTAACCAATTTTCCCCAACCAATATATTGAGTACTTTATCCTTTCTGTAGAGAGCCATCATGTATTCAATTCCCAAATACGTGAGTCTGCTTCTGAACTCTCTTTTCGGTTCTATTGCTTTAACTTTTTTTCCAGCACTAATTCTATGGTTACGATTACTCTTGTTTTATAATATGTCTTGTTGTTGATGTTAGAAAAAATGTTCCTTTTCCATTATGAATGTAGAATACTCCGTCTTAGTCTGTCGGGCGGCTCTAACAAAACATCACAGACGTAGTGGTTTATAAGCAGAAGAGATGTCTTTCTCACAGTTCTGGAGGCTGGGAGTCCAGGGTCGTGGTGACGCAGCTAGGTGTTCAGTGAGGGCTCACAGGTTCATACATGTCACCTTCTCACTGCGTCCCCAACGGTGGAAGGGGTGAGCCAGCTCTCGGGAGTTTCTTTCATAAGAGCACTAGTCCCATTTATGAGGTCGTTACCTGCATTACCTGATCACTTCCCAAAAGCCCAACCCCCTAACAGTGTCACCTTGGGGATTAGGATTTTATCATGCAAACTGGGTGGTGGTAGGAGGGAGGAGCACACCGTTTGGACCATAGCACTCTATCTCTAAAACAGTAGTTTTTCCATTCCTGAGAAGTGTGTTATGTGAGTCATTGCTCAACATTTGTCAGAGGACAGACATCTCATGTGCCTTATCAGGAAGATCCTTGGAAACATGACTTCATTTCATGGTCACAGGGCACCATAAAGGTGGACCCAATGTCTACAGCGGCTTAGACTCTCGATAAAAGGCTCCCCCAAAGTGATTTTCCAAACCAAATAGCTCAGACTTAGGGAACTGAACTATATAGAGAGATGTCTTTAAGTATCTGAAAAGGCCAACCCCTGTGGGTGGTGACTGAGACGTTATGTAGATATTTACATGCCAGTCATCCCAAAGGAAAAAGGAGCCACGGAAAGTGAAGGCTGGCAGAGAAAGTGAGGCATGTGATAGCCTGTTGTGAGCTGGGAGCCGGACGAGGCAGTATTCAGTTAGGAAACCTGCATGGGACAATCTGGGCATGACTCTGGTGTCCTTCAAACCCAGTATTCAGTTGTGTTGTCATTTCTCTGGCTTCCCCAAGTTTTTAAATGACTCGGTCTTAGATAGCTGTGTGCGGGAGGTTGTGGGCTTACACTTATATGGGAGCCACAGTAGCGAGGTTGAAAGTTGCTAGCTTTACGTCATGCCAGCCCTGTGTGTTAATAGCACCAGTATTCAAGAGAAGATGGCAGGGGGCCGGCCTGGTGGCTCAGGTGGTTGGAGCTCCGTACTCCTAACTCCGAAGGCTCCCAGTTCGATTCCCACATGGGCCAGTGGGCTCTCAACCACAAGGTTGCCGGTTCAATTCCTCGAGTCCCGCAAGGGATGGTGGGCAGCGCCCCCTGCAACTAGCAACGGCAACTGGACCTGGAGCTGAGCTGCTCCCTCCACAACTAAGATCGAAAGGACAACAACTTGACTTGGAAAAAAGTCCTGGAAGTACACACTGTGCCCCAATAAAGTCCTGTTCCCCTTCCCCAATAAAATCTTTAAAAAAAAGAGAGAGAGAGAAAATGGTAGGCCCTGGACCCTAAAAGTGAGCAGGAGGGATACCTCAGGTCAGTCCCAGCAGTCACTAACACCTTTCCTGCAGCCCCAGCCCACTACCCTCCAAAGGAGGAAATCCTGAAAATGAGAGGCCAGAGTGTGGGTATATTTATGACAAGAAATGGAAGCCTAGCGTCATTAACGTCTCTGCTATTTGAAGGCCAGATTGGTCATAGATTACTGCTCCCAAGAATGACGCTAAGGCTATAAATGTAAATATCCGTGTAGTCCAGTGTTTCTCAGCCAGGGATTTTGCAGCCTCCTCCCTTCTCCTCCCCCGTCCCAAGGGCATTGGCAATGTCTAAAGCCATTTTTGACTTTCAGGACAGGGATGGGGGTGGAGAGATGGGGGAGTACTGCTGGCCTCTGGTGGGTAAAAGCCAGGGGCACCCGTAAACATCCTAGCACGAGATACACAAGACGGCCCCCGGCTGTTTGGGACTGGAAGATATATCCAGTCCCAAAATGAGAGTGAAGGGATTGAGACATCCTGATGTAGGACAATTCATTTCAGGTTTTATTTTTTTCTTTTTCGTTTCCAGAGGATGAACGCCTGTCTTGTCCACTATTTTGCCATCAATGGGCGTCTTTTATCACACAGAACTGTAGCAAGAGTGTGGTGGGGGCTGCAGGACCCATCATCACTGCAAGACAAATCCAAGGTCTCTTCACTTTCAATATATGAAAGCCAAATTATGTTATTGGATGAATCCAATTTGTAGAATCAAAGGAAATGTGAGCTCTCTATCTTATGGATGTAGTTCTTATGCAATAATCAAGTAATATGATCATCTCTTTCTTATTCTTTGAATCCTTTATGGACCATTGCTTTTTTTATTCTAATGGGTAGGTTGATCAATGCTAAGACACCCATGCTAAATAGTTCTTATTATTCCCAATTTATATGTTGAAATTGAGGTGCAGAGGGAAAATAAAGCGTGGCTCCGTCCCATTAGCTTATCATATTCCAAAGTTATCAAACTCCTGGCCAGGGCTACTGCATAGGTTGTACACTGCACAGTCGTGACACTTAAGGAAGGACCATGCCCATCACAGACATCATAGATTTATTGTGACAATTTTCCTGGCAGATGGCACTAAAGTGTCTTGTTCTAACAAAGTCAGGAATATGAAGATGATTTTCTACCAGATGGAAGTAGTGTCTTGAAAAAGGTGTGCCTTTTCCTAATGCTCATTAAGGTCTAGACCAGGGGTGTCCAAACTTTTTTCAACGTTTTTCACCAAGGGCCATATGTGAGAAAATACACAAACAGCCGAGCCACTCACTCTAGGTGAAGTACGTATTGCCTCACCTGGTTTATTTAAGTAAACTAAATATGTTTTTGGAATTTGCTGTGGGCCAATTAACAATGGATTGCGGGCCGCAGTTGGCCCGTGGGCGGCAGTTTTGACACCCCTGCTCTAGATGGAACAGCAAAAGGAATGGGGTTATTGCTGACTCTTTGTATATGAAAACAGTTCCGCTGGAGTTTGACTATTTGATTGAATTGGGGTCACCCTGCCTTGCTGAATACGTGTATGATTTTAAGTATTGTAGAGTGATGCAGGTTACAATGAATGCATTTGAGTTGGCAGATTTTCCAAGAAGACTCTCCACTGTGAGAAATATAGTGCTTTGGGTGACGGAATAAACCAACCAACAAACAAATAAATAATCTTGGTACCTAAATTTGGATGTTCACATTTCAGTTGGGGTTTAAGTCACCCTAAGCTTAACTTGTAAGAAGAAACATTGACATGTTTGTCAGCTTAATGAATTTGGCAACAGGAGGCGCAAAGTGTGCCATTTCAATTAAGGATTGACCCATGATTGATTTCGCAACCGTGTTGCTTAGGTTGTGATCGATGACCAGTAATATCAGGTGCTGGACCTTTAGGAGGGTGAGGGTGAATGTTGGAGAATTGATCGACTAATGAGCTCCATGTTGGCCCTGTACAGGAATCAAAATGCCAGTAAAATACTGTAAGATGGGAGTATGGTATTGCAAGTGTCAACAGAGCTTGTGCAAGCTTTCATCCTTTGTACCTAATGGAGCCACTTTAACACATGGACACTACTCTCCCTCCGACAGAAATGTTCTGTTCTAACTTTGTTCTGAATCTTTAGTGTGTGACACTTTAGCGTGTGACACTTAAAAGGAGAAAGGCCTCACCAATTGCCTCAGTGGAGGTGGCTTTAATTTTTCTACCAATGCAAATACCTTGGCATTCAGGGAATTTGGCTAATTAAAAAAATGTTCTCCGAATGTCTAGTAACTACCCAAGTTGGGGTGGGAGGTGGAGTATGTAAAGGAATTACAACCCCCATTTTCTTATTGGACTAAGAGGTTGATGAGTTTACCTTGCCTGGCTACGTGCCAGGTGGCATAAACTGTGAGAAGTTACTTCTCACAAGGAGCTTACAGTGTCGTTTGAGGGAGATGTATATGCAACCAAACACTGGAGACCAGGATAGCCTGTGAGACAGTGCTGACCCCAGGCGCACATAACAAACGCTGTGAGAGGCAGAGCAGACAGGTTGCTGTGGTGGGCGTGGAGGCTTGGCAGAGGAGAAATTTAAGCGGGGCTGTGAAAGACTGGGGGATACAAATAGCCTGTGGGCAGAGTAACCCAGGGAGCCCTGGCCATCTTCACTAAGAGCCCTGGGTCACAGAGATCATAGTTCCCTAAAACAAAGCCCTTATTGGAAAACAGATAAATCATGAGGGGATCTGGAGTCAGGAAGGGTTTAAAAGAGTTACAGGATGTTTCCAAGATTAAAATCTACAGCATGCAATAACATGGGTAATAATACTGTGTGTTCTTAGTCAAGTGGTACATTTTTTTGAGAAACACTTTTTATCAAGAACAAATCTCTAAAATGAGAACAAATCTCTAACATTGATCTGAATGAACTAATTAGGGGAGAAACTTAAACTTTTGGACATTCTTTAACCATCTGGCTGGCATGTTTAGAAAGTGTACTCATAAAAGGATAGTTTCTACGTTTGTGTTTCCTCTCTGACCCTCCAACACTGGGTCATTTCCAAAGACAAGTTAAACAGACTTTTTACTCCAAGTAGGCTGAACAAATGACTGAGTTTGCCTAGGGAGTCCCAGATAATGCAAAATTATTAACAGCTTCCTGTTTCAGTCTCAAAAATGTCCTGGTTTGGATAATAAATTATATAGCTACCTTCATTCTAAGTGATCCACTGTGGGCTTTTTTTGCTCATTCTGTGAATCCTCCGTGGCCGAAAGGATGCTTCCAGCTGAAGGGTATTTATTCACATGTGCATTCTATCTTTTTGAAATGGTTGGATTTCTCCCTTGCATATAAAGCAATCATGGCAAAAAAGAAAAATAAACAGCATAAAGGAGTTATCATAAACCTAGGAATGTGTTAATATTTTAATATATGTCTATATAGATCTATATCGATCTATTGTATTTTTATATGTTTTTAGATCCCCAATCTCCAAACCAAGCCACTTCATTTGGAGTGGCATTTCATACATACATATATAGATATGGATATACATACTATGTAATGTGATAGATTTAGAACTATATAGTAACAGTCAATATAGACAGATGTAATCACCTTTTAAAATAATCACTTTTAAAGAGTGCATAGTACGTATTCTTAAACTATAACATATTTAAATTCTCAATTTGGGGTATTTATGTTGTTTTATATATATGAGTATATATACATACACACACACACACACACACACACACACACATATATAAAATTAATGCTATAATAAATACTTTCTGTAGCCAAATCTTTTCAAACACCCATGATTATTTAGCATGCTTTCTTATGAATGGAATTGATAAGTCAAAGGGGATATGCATTTAAAATTCTGAAAGTGTCAAATTGAGCCAGCAGTGGGAGAACTCCTGTTTCTCATCTGTGGCCTCGTCTGTGCTGTAGCTGTCATTCTTTTCCATTTTTTAGTCTGATAGGAAAGAATTTTATCTCCTGGTCATTCCAGTTTTATGTCTGATTTTTGATGATTTGGATTTCTTTTTTCATAAATTGATAATTTTTCTATCAGAGTGTTCACTTTTATCAAATTGTGAAAGCTCGTTATGTATTAAATAAAGTTGCTCTTTGTGTTATGTTACAAGATTTTTCCCTAATTTACTATTTGTCTTTTAACTTTTTTATGGTAGATTTATGTGTGTGCATGTGTATGTGTAGATTCAGAAGTCTTCACTCTTTATAGGGTTAAACCTGTCAGTCTTTTCCTTTATGGAGTTATGTACTTCTTTAAAGCACCAGATTTTCAACAAAATTAACCTGAGAAATTTTTATAATCGAATCTGATGCCGTCAAACCGCTTGAGCTCCTTGTTTCAAACTTTACAGTGTGGGCATTGTAGATATAGATGAGACATAATTTTTGTTTCTGTTTCTATGGTTCAGTATATTTCCCATAAAGGGTTTAGTCACACTACAAATTCATAGATAAGTGACTGCAAGTAAGAACTGGTGATATGCATTCTTTTCCTCAACCACAAAACATGTATGCCTCCCTTTGTGAAAAGCTATAATGGGAGTTAAAAGAGACTAGTTTGTTTAGATTCTTTGCAGAGTGAATCATTGTCCCATTGATATGCTTTATAATTGCACTGAAGTGTTCGCAGGAAGACTGTGGCACCAATCCAAGGTTCTAATATACAGTTAAGGGAAGGCCACAGCCTATCATAGCTCCCCCAAGGCAAGCAGCTTTTCCTGAGATGGCATCCCTGGGCTTCATGGCAGAGTTACTGTGTGGGAAGCAGGGCACTCCCAGCAAATGCACATCTAGTTCTAGCTGGGACTGTTGTGGGTGTGCTGGGTGGACCCACATGTGAGCCTCAGACACCCCTCTTCACCTTTCTTAAGTGATCTCCATCTGACATGCTGCTCGATAGTTAGACCTGAGTATCCTGCGTCCTCTCCCATTCTTGTTGGGCCCTCTCAATATTTATTCCAGGGCGTAAGGAGAGAAGAGAATTCTCCCCCATGACAGGGCGAGCTACCTCCCTTCTCAGCTCTCAGAGCTTTTCCCCTGCTGCTTAGCAGTGGGGGTTCCAGGGCCCAACCCAGGTGCAATCTGGGTACCAAACCTCACCAACTGACTTCTCAAGAGAACCCCATTATGGGTTGGGGCCTGGGGATGGTGACCAAGGTCTCCCACATTAGGCAGTCTTCTCGCTCTGGTGTTGCCAAGGAATTATTAAAGGCTAATATAAGCAATAACTGTAGAATAACCTGCTGTATCAGCAGGGAGTCAAGTTTATGATGTCACTCTGGGGGGCCAGACCAGGGATTTGAAAATAGTTTTTCACTATGGAATGATGTGATTATGAATGAGTGTGGCCCCTTTCTCAAATACTGTACTTCTATATGAAGTACATCAGGGCTCTCCTCGATCTGGGGAAGATAATCTGATTTCCCTTCTGCCTAGTCAGTGCCATTTGGTCTCTCTCGCCCCATCCTCCTATTCAGTATCACAAAAGCCAAAAAACTAATTTGGCTACAACACAACTCTCCTCATAGTGCCGGAGAGGGAGAGAAATCAAATGAGCAAAGCCCAAGCCCTCTGAAGTGGGCAAGGCTTGTATGTAAATAATATTCGTTGTGTTACCCATTTAATAACCATATATCTTTCCCAATGCATATTGGCAGCATGTCAGATGGAGACCACTTATGAAGAGGTTCTGCATTTCCAAACTCATTCTGGCTTCTCGAGAATCTGAACTAAGGAAGCCAGTTATACTAAAGGGATTAGAGGCTCATTCTTTTCTCCGTTTGAGGGCCGGGGTGGGAAATGATAGAGCAGAACATCAACTTCTATGCATTTATTCACTCAAGAAACATGTACTACTGCATAGAAGAAAACATAGGTACTAAACCTATGGACCTTTGGTTCAAAGAGCATTTTATGAATTTGACTCCAAAGGCAATGGAAGTAAAAGCTAAAATAAACAAATGGGACTATATGAAACTTAAAAGCTTCTGCACAGTAAAAGAAACCATCAACAAAATAAAGAGGCAACCAACTGAATGGGAGAAGATTTTTGCAAACAGTGTCTCTGATATGGGGCTAATATCCAAAATATGCAAGGAACTCATGAAACTCAACAACAAAAAACAACCCAATTGAAAAATGGGCAGAGGACCTGAAGAGACATTTCTCCAAAGAGGACATACCTCACATGGCAAATAGACATATGAAAAAATGCTCAACATCACTAATCATCAGAGAAATGCAAATAAAAACCACAATGAGATATCACCTCACCCCAGTCAGAATGGCTTTCATCAACAGGACAAATAGTAACAAGTGTTGGAGAGTCTGTGGAGAAAAAGGAACCCTCATACACTGCTGGTGGGAATGCAGACTGGTGCAGCCATTATGGAAGGCAGTGTGGAGGTTCCTCAAAAAATTACGAATAGATACCCTCTCGTGGGTATCTACCCAAAAAAATCTGAAAACATTTATACATAAAGACACGTGTGCTCCAATGTTCATTGCAGCTTTGTTTACGGTGGCCAAGACATGGAAACAACCAAAATGTCCTTTTTTGTTTGTTTTTTTCTGTTTTCTCAAAAGTAGTAGCTAAACTGTATTTCGGGATTTGGCTTTCTTCTCTCACCTGGTTTCCCACCGGTGATATGAAAGTTGCTTTAATTTCTCTGAACCCAAGGAGTCTTGTGGTTGGGCGCACAGCATAATACACCTTACGTGTTTCTCCCTCTCCTACAAATTAATAGTGTTCTCTACTTTTGTCCCCTCCAAGTATATAGCATAAATCCCAAAAGAAAAAAAGCAAGATCACCTACTTCTTCTAAAATTGATGTCTTGTGTTCATTGTTCAGAATGATGTCTTGTGTTCATTGTTCAGAATGGAGGGTCTGACTCTCCATTGCCTGTATCATAGAGGGACCTGTCGTTCATTCATTCATTCATTCATCCAGTTATGCAGAATGCCCCTACTGTGTGCCAGGCACTGTTCTAGGCTCTGCAGAGGCAGTGGTCAACCAAACAGGGACCTGTCCCCACCAAGCCTCTCTAGTGCTGGGACACAGACTAAAACAAGCCAACACATAAATGCGTCAGGTGGTGCTAAGTGCTGGGAAGGAAGCAGAGCAGGGCCTGATCAGTGCTTCTCTTTTCTGCCTCTCATACCCCCACCGCCCCCTGCACCCTTCACAGGCATTGGTCCAGCCCTGCTGAAGTTTTTGTCTGGTTCTCAAGTCTACTGGCTCCCACTGGCCTCCAGGTCTATCCACGCTGTTCCCTCTGCCCAAACCTCTCTTCCTTCCACCGAACTCCTACTCAGGCCTCAGTTTCTATGTCTGCTCCTCAGAGATGGTCCCTGATCCCACAGACTTGGCTAAGGCACCCTGAGTCTGAGGCCCGACTGCTGCTTACTCATCTTATCCTTCGTTACACTCCAAGTAAGGTCCTTTCGGGCAGGAACCGACCCTTGTCCTCATCCTTCCATAGATGAATGGATAAAGAAGTTGTGTTATATATACACAATGGAATACTATTCGGCGGTAAGAAAAGATGATATAGGAGCATTTGTGACAATATGGATGGATCTTGAGAGTATAATGCTATGCGAAATAAGTCAACAGAAAAAGCAGAGAACCCTATGATTTCACTGATATGTGGTATATAAACCAAAAACAGCAAAAGAACAAGACAAACAAATGAGAAACAAAAACTCACAGACACAGACAATAGTTTAGTGGTTACCAGAGGGTAAGGGGCTTTAGGGTGGGAGATGAGGGTAAGGGGGATCAAATATATGGTGATGGAAGGAGAACTGACTCTGGGTGGTGAACACACAATGGGATTTATAGATGATGTAATACAGAATTGTACACCTGAAATCTATGCAACTTTACTAACAATTGTCACCCCAATAAATTAAAAAAAAAAAAAAAGAAACATGTACTGTGCTTTCCTGTGTGGCAGACACTACCAGAGAAATGAGGAAGAGAAATCCTGGGCACATGATGTGTCTCGATTTTGCAAACGCATTTCACAGAGCCACTGACAGTGTCTACAAGGGCTGAATGGTGGCCTCCAAAGATAATCAGCTGCTAATCCCTGAAATTTATGAAAGTCCTACCTAAGGTAGTGCATGGTAAAGTCTTTGCAGATGCGATTAAGTTCAGCATCTGGCAGTTAGAGAGATTATCCTGGATTATCCAGTGGGGCCTTAAATGCCGTCATGTATATCCTTTTTTAAGAGAGGGAGATTTTACAATGATATGTGTAGGGAAGAAGGCCAGTAAAGATGGAACAGAGGAAGGTGTGAAGATGCTGGCCTTGAACGTTGGAGTAATGTGGCCACAAGCCAAGGCACGCTGGCAGCCCCCAGAAGCTGGAAGAGGCCAGGGACGGAGTCTTCCCTAGAGCCTTCACAGGGGGTGTGGCCTTTCTGACACCTTGATTTCAGCCCAGTGACACTGATGTTGGACTACTGGCCTCTAGGCCTGTGAGAGAATAAATTGTTGTTTTTAGCCCCTAAACTTGTGCTAATTTGTCACAGCAACCCCAGGAAACTAATATAACATCCTCGCAGATAAAACAGACATGGGCCTAGAAGATAGTTCAGGTAGGTGAAGTCACAGATATCTGACCAACTCTGTTTGTTCATTTACTCAGCAAATATTTATTGAGTGACTACAATGTTCCAGGCCCAGGAGACAGAGCATGACACTGACATGCTCCCTGCTGACAGTGGGCGGGGGGAGGAAGCAGGTAGCAAAGAGGTTAGCAAAAAAATATAAACAAGGTAAATTTAGTTATTGATAAGTGCTTTAAAGAAAACCCAACAGGGTATTGAGGTGAGAAGGGCGTTACTTTAGATGGGGTAGTAGAAAGGCCTTTCTGATGAGATAACTTTAGAGCCGAGTCTTCAGTATCAAGAAAGAGTTAGAGTCTGGAGAAAGCTTTCCAAGCGGAAGGAGGTATAACTGCAAAGGCCCTGAGGTGAGAAGGAGCTTCATGTGCTTAAGCTTCATTGTGCACAGGGAGACCAGATTGCTCCAAGTCCACGCAGAGAGCCGTCTCCTACAGAGGCCTGCAGCATTCTGTTGGAGGCCCTGTCCTGTGTGCTTTTGTTTATAACTAAATTGGAAGTAAACATATACGTCATATTTACCAAGTGTGTGGGCGACATAAAGTTGGTGGGACTTGAACATGGTTAGTTGTCAGGGATTGGCTTTTAACATACCTTGGCAGTGTGAACAAAACCACAAAGATGAAATTCGACAGGGACAAAATGTGAGCCCTGATTTAGGACTCAAAGAAATTATTTGTCGAAGTCAGGAGGGAAAACCCAGCTTGCGTCCAGTACTTGTGCGGATGTCCTGAGCTCTACATCAGCAAACAACCTGATGGGAGGGCTATAAAAAGGCGACGCACTTTTACAATTTTTTAAAGTAATGGAGTGCAACTCAACAGAGAAGGCAGCCACAGCTCTGTTCCCGGAGTACTGAACTGAGCATGCCATGTTACGGGGTCACAGAAACGGTTCATTCATTCCCTTGTTCATTCCATTAACAGTGTTCCATGAGCGCCTACCACGTGCCCGGTACTCAATTGTGGGAGACAATACTGCCTAACAGAAGCATTTGCTGATCTCAGAGAGCTTACATTCCAGGGAGGAGAGAGACACCATAGACTTAATTTTATAAATATTGTCTTTTCCCCTGTATTGGATTTTTTCAGGGTATAAATTATTTTACAGTAATAAAATAGCAAAATCAAACATTATAGAAATATATAACAGAAAAGAAAGTGCCCCCGTAAACTCATCCTTTTCCAGAGATAGCCGCTGTGAACAACATTGTGCATTTTTCTCCAACTTTTAAAAATGCACATGCAATATATTTTCAAAGCATACTCTTTAATTTTTTCGCTTAATGTGTCATAGACATCTTTCCACATAAATACAACAAAACCTAGCACGTCCTTTTAGCTGGCTGAGCAATACTCCATTTTATGAATGTACTAGTTTATTTAATTAATGTCTTATTGATAGACATGTACTGTTTCCACTTTTTCACTACTATAAACAATTTTGAAAAGAACATTGTTCTGCATAGCTTTTTACACAACTGGTGGGAGTATTTTCTGAAGGATAATTTCATAGAAGTGGAAAAGCTGGGTCAAAGAATTATGAAAAATTTAAATAATAGATGCTACCATATCTCCTACTATTCAGGTTGTACCTGAATTAGAATGTTAATCTGTGCATGTTTTCTTGCAGCCTCAGCAACACAGGATTTATCAATAATTTTAATCTTGCCATCTGATAGGCAGAGGACAATAATACCTTGTTTATATGAACCACTTCTGGCCTACAACTGAGATAACAGTTATGCAGGGGTGTGCAAATCACCTGTGTAAGTCAGAGAGGCCACAAGTGCTGAGGTCTGAAATTAACTAGGCAGGGGTGTGGTGAGGGGTGCCCAAGGCTGCTGGATAGTTCACACAACACCTGCAAAGGTCCTATGGGGAGCTGGCGAATCAAAAGGACTGAAAAAATGGGGGGTGGGGCACAAGGAGCAGAGCAAGGAGGAGAGTGAAGCAGGAGGCAAAGGCTAAAACTTCTAAGGCCTTCTGGTTCATTTTAAGGGTTTTGGTCCTTATCCCAAGAGAAAAGGAAGCCTCTGAGGGTTTTGAACAATCTGACTTGAACAGATCCTTCTGGCTGCTTTGTTAAGAAGGGATTCAGAAGAGAGGAGAGTGGATGTGAAGGGAGCTGTTTTCAGAATCCAAGTGAGAGATGGTGGTAGCCTGGTCTAGGGCGGAACCTGGGCTAAGGTGGAGGCTAGCCATGGAGACAAGTGGGTAGATTTAAGGCTTATTTAGGCCATAGAATTGATAGGAATTGATGCATGAATAGGCTTGCATGGGGAGTGTGGAAGAGGGTAGCCTCACGGAAGACTCCCAGGTTTGTAGGATGGATTGGATGGGGGTTGTCATTAGGATCATGAGGTATCAAAGGAGCAGGTGATGATTAGCCTGCAAAGTGAAGATCCAGAGGAGATAATTGCTTTGGAGCGGCCACTGTGCCCACCGCTCCATCTGAGGCAAGTTGGCTATGTGATTCTCCTTCTGTGGCCACCGCCAGTTGGACTGGGAGAGTGCCCGAGCTGAGGTCGATAGGGTCTGTAAGAAACCCTTCCTGTGAAGGGGACCAGGCCCTACGGAGCTGATGAGACCTCCTGCAGGGAGTTTGAAGAAGAACCTGAGTGAGTGAGAAGATTTAGAACTAGAGGCCAAGAAAGGTCATACAAAAAGGCAGAAAGTGGAACTCATGAGTAAGCCGAGGTCATGAGGAAGGAAGGAGGAGAGAAGACAGAAACTGGGCAGGACAAGTGGCCAGGGCCATAGAGTACTTGAGGGGGGACTGATGAGCCCCTGACTCTGAGTGCAGCCAAGTGGTTCAGAGGCAGCCTTGCAGGTTGAGCAGACTTAGGTTGGGTTTCCCAGCTCTGATGCTGATTGCTGGAGGGCCTCGAACAAGTCACTGCCTCGACGTTCTGTTCTGTTCCCTCAGCTGTAAGAGACACCATCATATCTATTTCTCAGGCTTGTTGTGAGGATTAAAGAGGTACACATGAGAATGGGAGAAGATAATTGCAACACATAAAAAAGTATCCAGAATTAAAAGCTGAAGAAAAAACTACAAATCAATAATAAAAAGCCAACACAATAAAAACAAGCAAAAAAACTTGAATAAGCACTTACCAAAAGAGGATATTAACATGGCCAAACAAATATATGAAAATATGATCAATCTCATTAATGATGAGGGAAATACAGTGAGATTCCACATGCCACAACATGAATGAATCTTAAAAACGCAATGCTGAGCAAAAGTAGCAAGATTGAGATGAATGCATGAAGTATGAGTCAATGCATTAAAACTTAAAAAGTTAACAAAATAGGCATTTGAACTACAATTAAATACTATACACACACATCAGATTGGCAAAACTTGAAAAATCTGTTAATACCAGGTGTTGTTGAGGATGTGAAGCAATAGGAAATCCATGTGCTGATGGGAATGTAGATTAGTATAATTCTTTTAGAAAACACTTTGGCATTACCTAGTAAAACTGAAAACATACACATTGCACAACTCAGTGATTCTGGCCTTGGATACAGAGGTCTGAAATTTAAGTTCCCAAACTTGTTGCAATGATGTTACTAACTTTTTTTGTTATCAGAGAGGATTATTCATTATGAATTTGTACCAACTGGACAAACAGTTAACCAAGTTACTCTTTGGAAGTGCTGAAAATGCTGCATGAAAAAGTTAGACGACCTGAACTTTTCACCAACAATTCATGGCTCTTGCATCACGACAATGCACCAGCTCACACGGCACTGTCTGTGAGGGATTTTTTAGCCGGTAAACAAATAACTGTATTGGAACACCCTCCCTACTCACCTGGCCTCTAATGACTTCTTTCTTTACCTGAAGATAAAGGAAATATTGAAAATAAGACACTTTGATGACATTTAGGACATCAAATATGACAACAGCCCTGATGGCCATTCCAGAAAAAGAGTTCCAAAATTGCTTTGAAGGGTGGACTAGACACTGGCATCAGTGCATAGCTTCCCAGAGGAAGTACTTTGAAGGTGACCGTAGTGATATTCAGCAATGAGGAATGTAGCACTTTTTCTAGGATGAGTTCACAAACTTAATTGTCAGATCTTGTATGTATCTAAGGAATTTCTCACATACTCTGGAATATATAGAGAGGCCTATCCATAACTTTATTATTCATGGCCTCATGCTAGAAACAATGCAAATATACATCAGTTGTAGAATGGGTAGATTGTGATATATTCATGCAGTGGAGTACTCTACAGCACTGAAAAAGAATGAACTGTGATATAGGGAACAACATGAATGAACCTTATAAACACAATATTGAAAAAAAGAATACATAAGAATATGATTTTATTTTAAAATTCAAAAAACAGGCAGAACTAAACTATAAATATATAATGGAGTTTATATTGTATAGCATATATTGTTAAGCAAACTGTAAAGAAAAGTAAGGAAGTAACTATTACAAAAAGAATAGTGGTTGCTTCTGGGGAGCAGGGTTATAGGACCAGAAGCGGATACCAAGGCAAGGGGGATTTGATGATGGTTGGAAGTATTCTATTTCTTGACCAAGGAGGTAGTTATGCAAGTGTTTGCTTTGTGATCGTTCATTATACTGTACATTTGTTTTGAACAGTTTAATCTAAGAGTATTTTATTCCACCATTTAAAAAAGTTAAAAAAAATAGCTAACACGTGTAAAATGCTTGGCATAGTGCCTGGCCCATATTAAGAGCTCAACAGATGGCAATTTTATTTACTGTTACAACCCAGTTGGTAGAGTCACACTGTATCCTAAGCAACCTTCCAGCCTCTGGACTGAGCGGTAGTCTCCATGAGGTCTGGCTTGGAGGTGGAGATTCTGGACTGCTTTGTGTCCCAGGGTGGCCTCCAAATAAACCTCATTATTTAAGACAGTGCTTCTTAATTGATGTGTGGTAGTTTTACTGCATTGCCTCAAACTCTTTTCCAAGCGTGCTGGCAAATTTGGCAATGTGTAATTTTTTTTCTTTTTTCTTTTTTTCAGCATCTCTGTTATACAGTTCCAGAAAGCAAGATTGTGAAACTGAGCTCCATGTGAAGTGGGGCACAGTCAATCCAGCCTGCTGCAGGTTAGAGGTCAGGGGTCAAAGATAGAACCCGATGGCAAGCGGGTGCCAAAGAACTGAGAACATGTGAGAACGTGGCCTTGTGAGGGTCTATTGGGGTGGTAAAGTCACACTCAAACAGTAGTGTGCAGAAGGGGACCAAGTGAATCACAGGATAACTGGAAGCCATTTAAACCCTTCACATGTGTAGCCCCCAAATCTAGCATTCCACAGAACGGTTGACAGTCACTAAGGTAATCTGAGAATGTCTCTGTTCTTTGCAAACCTAACAGTGGAATCAACATTCCAGAGTTATTGGAAGGGTTGGGGTGTGCAATAGCTACTAATTATAATAATAGCTACTGATTATGGGGTGCTAACCATAACCAGGCAGTGTGTTAATATTTTGTCCTGGTTTCCACCCTAGGAAGTAGGTGCTGTTATCTCCATTTCAGCAGATACAGCTGAACACACAGCTGGTAAGAACTGGACCCAGGAAGAGAGATCATTCTTATTCTTGGGTTCTAGAGGGAGGGTGTAACCCAGCGTCCAGGAGTTAGATGGAGTCGGGTTTTGCTAGTGATAAGCAAAACATCCTAAGTGTGCAATGGGGAGTTTTAGAGAATAGCAAATTCTCTCTCTATGCAGAAGCAGCAAGATGCTTTATCAAATACGCTTTAGAAGGGATTCCTGCCTTGGGTGGCAGGTTGGACCAAATGCCTTTCAAGGGCCTTTCAAAGAAACCAAAATTGTAATTTTGCCTCTTAGTAGGATTTCCAATAGGGGAATGGACTATACACTTATTTTCTTTTTAAATATGAACCTCCAAATGTCAGTGTATACCCTGACATGTACTCTATTTGAGTACATTTTCATGTAAATGGTCATGAACTTCCACAGAACTCTTGAGGCACAGTAAACTGATTTTCCCTATGAGGTTGTTTTGTTTTAGTTTTTTAGCTGACATTAGTTGTAAAGAGCCTTTCTGACCAGCAATGAAACACCTTTATAAGCTTCAGAAGAGAAATAGTTTGCATAAAGCATTCCCCCACACTCATTTCTTTAATTTTAGACCAGAGGTTCTGATTGTTTCACATGGACCTTCCTGCCACACCTCCCACAAATAGCGTGTGTAGTGTGAAGACTACGTGTGTGGCATTAACAATGGCGCTGATAGCATTTGGCTGTTTAGAATCTGCCCTTTAGACTAAAATATGTGTGGCTTTGTTTCCAGGGTTACAGAAACTTCTTTGGTCTATTTCCATGACTGTGCCCAGTGGAAATGCACTACTCTGTGCTATTCAGAAAGCAGAGCCTCTGCTACCACCCTGCAGGATAATGGAGGTGATGGGCCCGAGAAGGAATATACCTGTCAAAAAAGACTTCTTATAGTTAACTGGGCCCAAATTCATAATCAGAGTCTAACAGCTGTTGTTTACAGGGGGTCTTCACGTATGCTGCATTCCAGGAAAAAGCCACAGATGTGGCTGCCCAGCCTTCTGCTGTCTGAGCCAAACTTTATAACCGAGTTCCTGGAATTGCATTTCTACCAATGAGTTGAGACCCGCCCTCTCCAATCAAAGCTGTGCAACTATATTCTCATTTGCATCTTTACTGACCAATCACAGTAGCTCCATAATGCAGTCAGAATATGCAGTTCTGACCAATCAGGACAGTGCTATGTGGAATAATCAAACTGTGTAAATTTGGATTCCTTATTGGCATAAAAATGGACCAATCAGGGACCAGGGCAGGCACTTTATAAGTGGAGCCTCCCGTTTGTCTTGGGGGAGAATATTTTCAGTTTCCTTCAGAGGTTGCATTTCTTGGTTTGCAAACTGTTCAACTGAATGGAGTCTCCTTTTTCTGCACCTCAGATTAGGGACTTCTGTTGGCATTGGATTGGTGGCATTGACCTTTTGGTGACAGAGGCATAAGGTGGCATCTCTAGCTGGAGTTGGCTTTGGTTGAGCCTTTGATATGACTTGACAAAACTGACTTGGTTGTGATTGATTTTTTGGCCTGATGGTGTGAAATAGATGTTTTCCATGACCAGGCTATAAGAGCTGAGTTGCATATAGTTGCTTTTCAGGTCTTAGAATAATAATTGGCTTAACCAAATGTATAGAGGCTTAAGGTTGTCATATGTACAACTTAATTTAACGTTGCATCTACTGGTAAGTAGTTAATTAAATTATGTCAATTAAATTGAGTTCATTGAACATATACTGTTTTTTAAATCGACTTTATTTTATTTGAGCAGTTTGGGTCAACAGCAAAATTGAGTAGGAAATACAGAATTCCCATATACCTCTTGCCCCAATATACACACACCCGCCCCCACTATCAGCATGCCTCACCAGAGTGGTATATTTATTATAACCAATGAACCTATATTGGTACACAATTATCACCCAAAGTCCATATTTTACTGTTCACTCTTGTACATTCTATGGGTTTGGATGAATGTATAACAACATGTATCCACCATTATGGTATCATACAGAATAGTTTCACTGCCCTAAAAATACTCTGTGCTCTGACTATTCATCTCTCCCTCCCCTCAGACCCTGGCAACCACTGTTCTTCTCACTCTCTCTGTAGTTTTGTCTTTTCTACAATGCTGGGTAGTTAGAACCCTATAGTAGGTAGTCATTTCCACTTCTCTTCTTTTACTTAATAATCTGCATTTAAGGTTCCTCTGTGTCTTTTCATGGCTTGATAGTTCATTTCTTTTTAGTGCTGAATAACATTCCATTATCTGGATGTGCCGCAGTTTATTTATCCATTCATCTCCTGAAGAACATTTTGGTTGCTTCCAAGTTTTGGCAGTTATGAATAAAGCTGCTATAAACATCTGTGTGCAGGTTTTTGTGTGGACACAAGTTTTCAGCTCTTTGGATAAATCCCAAGGAGCACAATTACTGGGTCATATGATAAAAGTATATTTAGTTTTGTAGGAAACCCCCAAAACTGCCTTCCACAGTGGCTGCACCGTTTTGCACTCCCATCAGCAGCGAGTGCGAGTTCCTGCTCCACATCCTCTCCAGCATGTGGTGCCGTCAGTGCTCTGGATTTGGCCATGCTGATAGGTGTATAGTGGTATCTCAGTGTTTTAATTTGCAATTCCCTAATGACATATAATGCTGAGCACCTTGTCATACACTCATTTGTCATCTGCATATCTTCTTTGGTGAGATATCTGTTAATATATTTTGCCCATTTTTGAAATTGGGTTGTTTGGTTTCTTATTGCCGAGTTTTAAGAGTTGTTTGTATATTTTGGATAACAATCCTTTATCAGATATATCTTTTGGAATTATTTTCTCCCAGTCTGTGGCTCATCTTCTCATTCTCTTGAACATATACTATTTTAACAGTGCTCTGCTAAATGTCGTATGGGCATATAATATTTAAGACAGAATTTCTACCTTTTAAGTGGCTTGTTGGGAAATACCTATTTCCTGGATGCAGAAAGACCTCTATTGTTTCTTCTGTTGGCTACCGGTGAGCTCTTAAGTGGGCTGTGGCAGTGGTAAACACTCCAGAGAATTGGTATATTTGGGAAACTTGCTTTAAAAGTGAGAGTTCCATGATAAATCATACTCTGGTAACTTATGTATAGAAATGCTTGAGACTCTGACTTGTCTGGGAAGACAAAATGTCACTAGTATTCTAAGAAATATTACTGATATTTATATATTTCTTTACAGACCAATGTCACTGATATTACAGCATTTCAAGATTATGAAGTAGCGATGACTTACTTAAATAAGAAATATGGTAATCTGGCTAAGAGAAGTTTTTAGTTTATTTGTCTGTCTTTTCTTTTTACTTTGATATGTTTAAAAATATTTAACAGAAGGAGATCGTTTCTGAGTAGCATGGAGTCCTAGATAGTATACCTCCCCAGAGTCAGCATTAGCTTACAATGAATTACATAATATTAGCAAATGGACATAACGTGCTTAAACTTCAATAAATATTAAACAGAACTCTTCAGCGTATCCATTCACAAGCACAAAACAGGGCCTGAAAACTCAGTGTGAATTGGATGTCAGGTATGGTCAGTTTGGCTGCACCAATCAGCTGGTGCCAATGTCATTTTGGAGCATAATGTCCGACTCTAAATCTTAAATGAAAGTAAAATTCAAACACTGAGCTGAGAAATAGAAGAACAAACACTACTGAGCCGGATCCAATATCTAGGACATGTGCTCTCAACACTCTGTCCAAATCCCAAAGGAGAAGAAATAGTCACTGTGTCCAAATGTATCATTCCTCTGAGGAAGCCAGAGATTGAGAGAGGGCAAGATAGGGCAAGAAAGAGAGGGGACAATCATATCTCCAACCAGGAAGATATACTGGGTCCCTCAACTGCAGCTCCTTCCTGCTGGTGATACTGATACAAATGTACTTCAGAATTGCCCAAGCTGTGAGGTTTCCAAAGGCAAAGATAAGAAACCAGCTGTGGAACATTCAGAAGAAGGAATCTGTGGCTACGGCTCTGTGCAGTGCAAAAATCATGGCTGTGGGACCCCTGCAACTCAAGCTCCAGTCCTTGCTGTGTCTTTAATAGTTATATGACCTTAGGCAATTTATTTAAACCTCTGGGCCTTGGTTTCTTCATTTGTAAAATGGAATAATAATTTCTGCCATTCAGTACTACTGCAGGGATGAATGATAATTGGCCCATAGTAGGGATTCAATAAATGTTAAGTGATTTAAAAGATCATTCAGGCCTTATTCATGTGTTTGATGATTGCACTGGAAGGAAAGCCCAGAAGCACTCCATTTTTTGTAATTGTTAAAACATGTATTTTTTTCAGTTACAGTTGACCAGGTGCACTTTAAATACTCTTCTGCTTGTACTGCTTTCCTTGGAAATGAAATACTAATGTGTTACTTCTTTAACAGGATTGTTAAGCATGTATTTGCTAGGATGCCTTCAATTGCAAGTGGCAAAACCCCCAACTCAAAGTAGCTGGAAAAAAATGAACTGAATTTACTGGTTCATGTAATTAGAAAGTCCCATGATAAAGTTAGTTTGAGTCAGCAGCTCCGAGATGGATTGAAAGATCCAGTTTCTTTTTATTTCTTCTCTGCAACCCTTGTTATCAGCTTTATTCCAAGTCTGCCTTCCTTCGTAGTTGCAAGATGCTTGTCAGCAGAAGTCTGGGTCCATCTGTTAAAACTGAATTTACTCTAGGTGATGGAAAATCTACTATAATAGTAGCTATATTAAGATAGAAGTATATATCTCCCCTAAGGGAAATTCAGAGATAGGCAGTGCAGGGCTGGTATGGTAGCTCCACTATGTCATGGGCTGAGATGTCTAACTTGATGTTCTACATCTTAGGGTACGGCTCCTTTTCTCAAGGTCACGTCAAGGTCCAAAATGACTGCTGGAGCTCTAACTATTATATCTACGTTCTAGGCCAGAGGAAGGAACATAAGAAAGGCTTGCCTCTTCTCTTGTAAAGAGACTCTTTGAAAGTACCACACAAGCCTTTTGCTTTCATCTCCTTGGCTGAAACTTAGTCACATAGGGCAGACTCAAATATGCCCAGCTGGAAATTGAATCATTTTTATTCCCAAGAAAAAAAGGGACAATGAATATTTGAAGGCAACCTTTTGTTGCTACTCAGGGTCACATGCTTCCTTATTCGGGCCCAGTGGACACAGAATGTCTTTTTTTGAGAGCTTCTGTGGAAGAGAATAAATGTTTCTTTCTTGGAAAACCCCAGAAAACACACTTCATGTCTCATTGACTCCAATTGTATCTTGTACCCATCCTTTCATCACTCACTGTGGGGGAGTTTGTGGGAGATGGTCAATGCTGATGGGCTGAAGCACATGAGAGCTCTCCCTTGGATGAAGGGTGGGGCGCTCAAGGACCCTTGGGGAAAGGGAAGGGACGTCAGTACTAAGTTTTCCTCCACTCTACACTTTTCTGCAGCCCCCTGTTCACTATGCTAAACAATTCTAGGACTTTTCACCTCTTGATAAAAGCCTTGAATTTTAGATCCCTTATTTATCTTTACGGATCTTTTCTGAATCTTCTCCAGTCTTTCCTGATTCACACTGGGCACAGCAATAAGCAGGCAAATCTTGAAACCTCTCTAAGCTTCAGTTTTCCTTCCCATCTATTGAGGATCATGGTATCTATCTTTCTCCAAATATCAAATGAGCTGATGCATGTATGCTTGGAGCACAGTGAGCCAAGGTTAAAGGTTAAAGGTTAAATAATAAATATAATCATGCTTCCTGATTCTCGGATCTTATTCTTCTATTTGTGTTTTTCTCTACCATGAATTTTTCTTTACCTGATGCCTTAGAAAGCACTTTTTGCTTTGCTTCATCTTTTGTTTCTGTAGTTTGTTTTTCTCTCCCTAGAAATTCTTCTCAGTAAATACCACTGTGTGTATTTCTGACCTCATCTCTAATTTGCCAAGGTGACTTTCCGTGCCCAGAGGTATGGCAATGAGGGAAAAAGATTCAGGCCTGCAGAGAGGAGAAAAGAAGCTGAGGAGCAGGTGGAGGGAAGGCTCGTGTGGTCCTGCCCCCTCCCCCCACTACAGCTTCGCCCTTGCCTAACCAGATGTTGACTTCTTCCCAGGTGACTGAGTTTCTTAGGAAAGGAAGAAGGATGTACTGTACTTGTTCATGTGAATTTATTAAAAAACATATCCTCAGTCATTAGGTCATGAAGCTAATTGGTCTACGTACTACTAAGAGTTGAGTGTATGAGTTTATTTAATTTAGAAATTCAAAGGATGGGCTCTGTCTCTTGAGGAGCGGAGAAAGCCTCTTCTAGTTGCATCTCATATGATTTGTCCTCCTTCCGGCCTTCCTCCCTTGCTTTTGCAAAGCTAGAGGAGGATTTGCACCCAGTTTCCCATGCAAAGATCTGCTTGTGAATTACTGCCCTTGCATTTGGTGGAAGAGACACCAAATGTTTCCCAGAGTGCTGCTTGCAGTTCAGTCTTAATTATCAGGGAGGGGCTAAGAGCTAACATCAACTGCCAGTCACTTTCAGCACTTTTCAGGTACAGTAATAGTAACAGCTAACAGTTAATAGGGTGCTGACTATGTGTCAAGTGTCGTTTAAATATATATTAATGTATGCTATTCTCCAGTACTCCTCTGCATTAGTAACAACCAGCATCCTCGTATTACAGATAGAGAACTGGGCTCAGAAAGGTTAAACAATTTGCTCAGGATTATTCAGCTAGTGCCAGGGCCTGGATTAAAACTAAGATCGTTTGACTCTGTGTTCTTATCTGGTACACTACTACCTCCCCATGAGGAGATTTTAGATAAGGAAACTGAGGCCCACAGAGAAGAAGTAGTCCTGGATTCAAATGCGGTCAGGAGACTCCAGAGTCTGGGTCTTATGTGCTATGTCATGCTACCTTTTCCAGGGACGTGTAAGAGCATCTCCCGGCCCCACATGTCACACGGGAGAAGCCAAGGACCACATGCGATGAGGAAACCAGTGTGGGTCAACCAGTGGCGTGGCTCAGGACACAAACCTGTGGGTCCTGGTGCTGCTTCTGGGGCCTGCAGGGCAGTGAGGAAGACAGGCCCTGTGGCCAACAACAAATCCTGCCTCTGGCACCAGGAGCCGAATCCACCTGTGCTTTTGTTGCTCCCTGATCTCCTTTTCCTTTTACCGCAGAGCTATTGGTCAGGGTGTCCTGGGACCTGCACGGGGCTTTGAAGCCTGAGACAATTCATAGTCACACCAGTTACACATAAGGGAACTAACAAGAGAAGATGTCGTTTAAAATGTGATGATTTATTCACACCATGCCTCGTTCCCTGAAGGACTTATGACAGTATACAGAAATGCCTCCCTTTCTGGGGGAGAGCTTTGGTTAGGCATGTGCGACAGTGTAACTGGAATACCAGCTCTTCTCCTCCCCTCCCCAGGGACCTAGACAGAGTCCATCATCGTCCTGCACCTGCATTTCTTTGTCTTTAAATTGGAAATGACGTCTTCCTCGTTGAACTGGCCGAACATTAATGACGATTCACGGAAAGTTCCGGCACAAGCCTGGCCCCCAGTAGGTACTCAGTGGATAACGGTGGCTATGGTGGTGTTGATTGTTACAGGCAGAGAACGATGTAACATAAAGGAAACAAGGGGCACGGTCATAAAATGGAGCCAAATTTGAGGCCCGTCCAAAAATACCTGCCACGAAGTCATGCTGGCTCCCCGGGCCACTGTGAGGAGAGAAGCCTGCTGAGTGAACTATTCACGATGCTTCTGGGAGGAATAGTGGGCTCAGGAGAGGCAACCGCCCAGGCTGAGGTGGAAAGGAGGACCTCTCCAGAGTCCTTTTGAGGAGGACACTGCAGTGCTATAAAAGTGTCCTCAACAAGTTCTTTCACATCAACCCAGTGACAGGTGCCACTGGTGTCCCTTCATACAAGCTAATGGCAACCAGCCACAGCATAATCCAATAGAAAGCCTTGCAGTGAGAGGCCGTGTGACTTAACCAAGGGCGTGAGAGCGGCTGCTTCTGAGAATTCTGAGCGGCCAGGGAGACGTTTGGCCCTTTGCATGTATCACCTCATTTAAGTCTCAACACAACCATGTGAGACTAGTAATATGATCACCCCCATTCTGCAGATGAGTCAACCGAGGCCCAGAAATCAGGCCCAGGCCACTGAGCTCCTGATCCCTAGCCAGCTTCCCCCGCAAGCAGGCAGGCTCTGGAGCTGGTGCCACCACCCTCTGGTTCTCTGGAAAACTGGTTGGACTGAACTTCCTGTGGTGGTCCCTGGCAGCTGAGCCTTTGACAAATACTGGGCGGCAGGGAGTTCAAGAAAATGTGTAAATCCCAGTGGGCAGCTATCGTGTGGCCGGTTAGTGTGGAGTGGTATTCATTCCCTGCCAGCCAAGATGGCATAGGACTGACATACTGTTCAGGGGCTTGAACGGAAGGTGCCCATGACCTCAGCTCAGAAAAGGGAAGGTCAAACAGGGGAGCAAGGCCGAGATGAACCTTAGAAAGGAATCTCCAGTCCACTCTAAGGCACAGACAACTGGATGATTGAAGACCCAAAGTTCTCCATGTATCATGGCTATAATCATTTTAGTCTGAAAACGCATCCAAGCAGTTAAATTCCTGTTTTGGCTATTTCAAAAAATGAATATATGGCACCTATAGAATACTCAGTGCACATTCCTTTTACTGTGATTTTTGCCTCATACACTGGACCCCCTAACCTATCTGGCAGGAAACGCTTCCAAAGCCTCCCCATGCTGTAACCACCATCAGAGTGGAATGTTCCAGAAATGCCAAATATACTATTTGTCATGCTGTTTCTGTGTGGTAGGCACTGCACGGTTATAACTGTAGCACAAACAGGACCCTAAGTGGTGCAGCCTTTGAGCTCCTCCTCTTCTGTTTATCCGTATAAATTGGCAGAGTCCCACGTCCCCTTCTGTGAGAGCTGGGCTCTCCTCAGGATTTCCCGACTGTCTCTGAGGGCTTCTGGTCTCCTGCTCAGCCCACCTCCCCATTCCAGTCCTGTCAGGTCCTGGCGGTGACTGCTTTTTCTCTGCCCATGTCACCTCCTGCTGTGCAGGGCTCACTCGTCCTCACAGTTTGGTCTAACGTGGAGGAACTGGAGCGCAGCACAGGCAACAACAGAAAGCCAAATGTCCTGGCCCTTATCAGGATCTTGGGCCGTGTTCCCGTGAAGCCCTGGCTTGCCGTTAGCTTCTTGGGTTTGCTCTTCCCCAGGACCTGCTGTCTGCAGCTAACTGCTTCTTCCAATCCCCAAGTTACGGTTACTTCCTTCCAGAGCACTATTTAGCTCATTCTTTGTTTTCCCCTTTCCTTCCAGGCCATGCCCAGAGCTTGCATATCTTCTGAGCATGAAGTCTCAGCCAGGCTCACAGGGCAGTATGTTTTTTCACTGTAAGATATTTATGCCCTAATATGTGAACGTGGCCGCAGTCATGGTTTTAAGTAGCACTCCCGCCACCCCTCCCCCAGCTACATCATGTGTATCAGAGCTTACAGAACCGTTGGGAATCAAATTTTCAAAAGGAAGGACAAAATAATGGTATAATAAAAATGATCAGAAATGAGCTGTTAAGCCATGAAAAGCCTTGGAGAAGACTTAAATACATATTACTAGGGGAAAGAAGCCAATCTGAGAATGCTACATACTCTGTGTTTCCAGCTATATGACATTCTGGAGAAGAGACAGTTCAAAGATCAGTGGTTGCCAGGGGTTGGGGAGAGAGGCATGACTAGGTGGAAGCCAGAGGATTTTTAAGGCAGTGAAACTATTCTGTATGATCTTGTAATGGTGGCTACATGTCTCTCCATATTTGTCCAAACCCATAGAACGTAGAGCAACAAAAGTTAATGTAATGAATGTAAACTATGGACTTTGAGTGATAACAATGTGTCAGTGTGGGTTCATCTATTGTAACAAATGTGCCACTCTGGTGGTGAATGTTGAGAATGGGAGAGGCTGGGGGCACAGGAAGTGTATGGAAAATCTCTGCACTGTCTGCTCAATTTTGCTATGAACCTAAAACTGCTCTAAAAAATAGTCAATTTTTTAAAAAAATGACTCCATACATGAGATGGCCACACAGTATAATTAAGGATCAGTGGTGCCAAAAATAAGGGAGGAGAAGAAGAGATGGCTGTTGGCTAGGGTGGCCCAAGTAGGCTTTCCAGAGAGCAAGTGGAAGGTGGGCTGAGGTTGAGGGATGGGTGGGATTTGTGAGTGAGTAAGAGGTTGTCACGTGGAGGAGAAACAGCCTGAGCAAAGGCATGGAGGTGGCATAACCTGTGACCCACAGGACGGAAGTCTGAGCAGGAGTCCAGGCTGGTGGGAAGAGGAGAGGTCCCAGGGACAAGGAGAAGCAGGAGCGGTAAGCTGCTCTGGAGCCCCTGCCGGCGGTTTTCTGGTGGCTTTCCTGAAGCGAACGTGTTGATTGTGGTTCCCCTGTAAGAGACACTCAACAATGTAAACTGCTAGGGTACAGCTCTGGAATTAAGTCTATTTTCTTACAACATGTGTTTGTTTGTTACAGAGAGCTGTGATAACTTGAGGGCGTCATGTCAACCTTGTCTCATGCACCAGCTGAACTCAGTGACACTGGCATCTTGGATCCTGCCAGACAGGGTGTTATTACTGAACGGCCCGGGAGGCTGCTCAGGGCTGGGTTGTGCTTCCTGTATGGGGTGAGCCCACTTGACCTGTGAAGGCAACAGAAACACCGTGAGCTGGAACCCCATGCTAGTGTCCGTTACGCCAGGGGGTTGCACACTTCAGCCTGTGTCTGAGTCACCTGGGGGGTTGCCAAAACATAGAGTGCTGTGCCCCACCCCCAGAATTTCTGATTCACTAGGTCTGGGGCACAGACAGAGAATTTGCATTTCTAGCAAGTTCCTAGGTTGTGCTGATGCTGCTGGTTGGGACATCATACTCTGAGAACCACAAGTCTACTCTTAGGGCTCTATTGCTAACTTCTTAAAACTTTCCCTCTCCAGTTCTGCTTCTGAAAAGGTGTGGTCTAAGGAACTTCAGATTTGGAAGAGTGAATGGAAGCCAAAAGATAGAAACAACCCAAAATCCATTAACAGAAGAATGCATTCATAAAACGTGGTGTATATTCATACAATGGAATATCATCTGGCCGTAAAAAGGAATGAAGTACTGAAACCTGCTACAACATGGATGAACCTTGCAAACATGTTAAGAGAACGAAGTCAGTCAAAAAGACCACATGTTGTGCGATTTCATTTATATGAAATGTCTGGAATAGGCCAGTCCCTAGAGACAGAAAGCAGATAGTCAGCTGCCAGAAGCTGGGAGTAGGAGGGAATGGGGAGTGACTGCTTCCTTGGTTTCTATCTGAATGATGAAATAGTTCTGGAACCAGACAGTGGAGATGGTGGCACAACATTGTGCCTGTACTTAGTACCACTGAATTGTACTCTTTGAAATGGTTAAAATGGTCAGTTTTATGTCATGTATATTTTACCACAATAATAAATAAAAAGAGTGAATGGAGTGCTTGTTCTAACTCAAACTGGGGCCAGATGAAAGGCTTACAGGATTAAGGTTGGAAGGCCTTATACTAGTGGTCCTTAGCCCTATTGCTTGAAAAGTAACCTGGGGAGTTTCTGTAGGATACCCTTGTCTTAGGTGTACTAAGACTAATTAAATTGAAATCGCTGGAGATGAGGTCTAGGCATCAAACATTTTAAAATTCAGCCCCAGATGATTCTAATGTACACCCAAGACTGAGAACACCGGACTCAAATCTCAAGGGCTAAATGGGCTGATGAACGATGTGCAAACTGACTGGAACTTCACCACAGACAACAAGCCTTTCATCGTCTGCCAAATTTGCTTGAAAGTGGTGTATAGAGTAGAAAGAGTAGGCTGTGGAATCAGTTTGAAATTGGCTCTATTACAAACTTGCCGTGTGACCTTGAGCAAACTACATAACCTCTCTGAGCATTTGTTTTAGCCGATGAACTGTAGGAACCTGTTTTCTCCTATGGAAAAAACCCCACTACTTCACAGGGTTAGTGTGAGGCTTACACGAAACAAGCCAGGTCCCCACTGATAACAGTGTCAGGCACTGTTTTGTCATCATGCATACCTGCATGTCCTTCTAGACTGGGGAGACACAATGCCTTATTTATGTGAAAACCCTAAGACCCTAGTATCTTGTACCTGAGAGGGAACATGTTTAGATTGGGAGGTAGTGAAAGTGGCCTCTCAAATCTGTATCTGGAAGCAGAGGAGATTGTCGGCCTGGTAGAAATACTTTTTGCACTCATGCGCAGACTTTCTTTTGTGTACCAAGCTTTAGAATGGTATCAATATACTTTAAGATAAAAGCAGATCAAATTCACACACAAATTCCTGACAATAAATAAAAGCATCTGGATGTTTTCATGTTTCTGTTCAGTCTTCATTCGTAGGTAAGATGGGTAATATTTAACTACAATTATGGCATAGATACAATTTTATATTCTGCTTTTTTTCACTCAGTACTTTATCTTCTGCATTTGTCATGTTTCTGTAGTTCTTCATTATTGACATTTTTAATTTTTTTTTTTTTTTAAGATTTCATTGGGGAAGGGGAACAGGACTCCAATGGGGAACAGTGTGTACTTTCAGGACCTTTTTTTTTTTCAAGTCAAGTTGTTGTCCTTTCAATCTTAGTTGTGGAGGGTGGCATTCAGCCTCAAGTTGTTGTCCTTTCAGTCTTAGTTGTGGAGGGTGCAGCCCAGCCCCAGGTCCAGCCGCCATTGCCAGCTGCAGGGGGCACAGCCCACCATCCCCTGTGGGAGTCGAACCGGCAACCTTGTGGTTGAGAGCCCACTGGCCCATGTGGGAATCGAACCAGCAGCCTTCGGAGTTAGGAGCATGGAGCTCCAACCATCTGAGCCACCGGGCCGGCCACGACATTTTTAAATTAAAAAAAAAATTTTATTAAAAATGTAGTTAGCATACAATATTATATTAGTTTCAAGGGTACACTATAGTTATTCAGCATTTATATACCTAAAGGAGTGATCACCATGATGAGTCCAGCAACCGTCTGACACTGTACCACGCTATCACAATATTATTGACTATATTCCCCATGCTGTACATTACATCCCCATGACTTATTTGTTTTATACCTGGAAATTTGAACTTCTTATTGCCCTTCACCTTTTCTCCCCTTTTTAATTTTTCAGTTACAATTGACATTTAATATCATTTTATATTAATTTCAGATGTACAGCATAGTGGTTAGACATTTATATAATTTAAGAAATGATCCCCTGACTAGTCTAGTACCCACTGGCACTATACATAGTTATTACCATATTATTGACTATATTCTCTGTGCTTTACTTTACATCCCCATGATTATTTTGTTAACTCCCGATTTGTACTTCTTAATCCCTTCACCTTTTTCACCCTGCCCACCATTACCCCTCCCATCACCCCAATAAATCTGTACCCATCTGACACCGTATGTAGTTATTACAATATTATTGACTATATTCCTTCTCTTATACCCTACATCCCCATGACTACTTTGTAACAACAACTAATTTGTACTTCTTTTTTATTTGTACACATTTAGTTTTATTGTAACAAAGCAACTTGTACACTTTTAACGTTTAAAACTGAGCATCATCTTTCCTTTCCAGTGAAACAAAAAGGAAATTTAAAAATCAAGAGGAACAAAATTACAATAGAGGATGTCAATTCCGAGTAAGATCCTACAGCTTCTGCTGATTCTCCCACCGAGTGGCAGGGCTCAAGTCACCATTAGGAGAGAATTTTATTTTAAAAGTGTCATCTTAAACTGCGAGGATGTCCGTTAAACATCACAATTAAACATGCCAAAGGAGAAGCCATGTTGTCAAAATGCCCACTTAACCCACCCAAACGTCTCAAACCCACCCTTTGCTGACCTTCTATAACCCCATTTTTTTGTTTTTTTTTCTTTTTTTAAACAAGAGAAAGTAGACAGGTACATGTTGGTAAATGCTAACTGTCCATATTCACATAGAGACACAGTGTAATCTCTGAGCCCAATATACAGGGAAAGGAGGAAAAAAGCTAGAATTCTATGCACTACTACACAGGAGCCTAGCACCCTCCAGCTTCCAGCAGAGCTAAGGGAGCAGAAGGTTTTTCTTTTTTCCCACAGAGCACAGTGGTGTTGATTCCATAAAGTTTTTGTTGCGACAGGAAGGGATAAAAATGAATTTGGAACAGAAAGGGGCAGAGATTCTTTTCCCAATGTATTCTGCTGAAATTATCTCCCCCCATATAAGGTGAGAACCATGTTGTAAAGGAGAGAAAAGAGACCTCAAAAACAGGGCAACTGAGCACAAGAGGAAAAAAAAAAAAAGAGACTGCAACTTGCTCGCAGGGAATGGAGAAAATTAAAAAAAGGTTGGAATCGATCAATGTTCCATTAGCCATCTTCTCCTTCACCTTCCTCTCCTTCCTCCCCCCATCATCATCTACGTCTCCTTCCCCTTCATTCTCATCCCCTTCTTCATCAATATCTTCCAACCCTTCTTCCTCCTCCTCATCATCATCTTCTCCTCCTTCATCATCATCATCATCTTCTCCTCCTTCATTATCATCATCATCTTCTTCTCCTTCCCCTTCTTCATCATCCATGTCAGGAACCCAGTAGTGCTGTGGCAGATTTGGCCAAGTACCATCTGTGATGACTGCTTCTAACTCATCTGAGCCTGCCTCAGAATGGTCGGTAATCCAGGTAAAGAAGCTCTCTGGTTCCTCATGCTGTCGCTTCCTGCCGCTTTATTCTGTGTTTGACCTGAACGTTTCGTCACATCCTTTCCAGATTGCCATTTGGTTTCAGTGGACTTTGAAGATGGATCACCACTCTCACTCAGATGAAATTCTTTGGAGAGAACTTTATTTTCGAAGTAAGGATTTTCATCAAAATAAAACTCTATTCTGTAACCTGATTTTATATCTTCAAATTCTGTCACTTCCACTCTTGTCAAATAATGCAGCGCTTCTTCTTCTTCCCCAAGCAGTGCAGACACTTGTGGGTGGTTGACAAATGTTGTTACCCCAAAACTTGGGATTTTGGCGATCAATTGGACCTCTTCTGAAAAAATGGTTGGCGGAGTTTGTTATATTTCTGTTCTGCTTTCAAAATCTCCTCACTGGTTTGTTCATTAAGTCTGTCTATTTCATTTTGTACTTCATCAATATGTTCAATTGCTTCTTGCTGTTCTTTTTCTCCCTTTGGCAAGTCCAGAGAGGTTGATGTCTTCTCCAGCTTGGGGGCAGGAGGCAGTCTTGGTTTCTTCGTTTTGAGGTGGGAGTGAAGACTGGCGTTTGGGTGCCACACTGTGAGGAAAGTCAGAGAACGAGACCCAAAGGAGGATGAACGTCAGGAAGAAAATGAAAACTCTAATTTGTACTTCTTAATTCTTTCCCCTATGTCACCACCCAAACCCCCTCCCATCTGGCAACCATCAACATGTTCTTTGTATCTCTAAAACTGTTTCTGTTTTGTTTGTTTATTTTGTTCTTTAGATTCCACATATAAGTGAAATCACATTGCATCTGTCTTTCTCTGTCTGACACTCCACTCAGCACAACACCCTCCAGGTCCATCCATGCCGCTGCAGATGGCAAGAACCCATTCCCTTCCCTGGCTGAGCAATATTCCACTGTATATACATATGTACCACTGCCTCCTCATCCATTCATCCATTCAAGGACACCCAGTCTGCCTCCACATCTTGGCCATTGTAAACAATGCTGCAATGAACATATGGAGGTACACATCCCCTCAAAGTAGCGGTTTGGGTTTCTTTGAGTAAATACAAGGAAGTGAGATTACTGGGTCCTTCTTTGTCTCCTCTTATAGCCTTTGTTTTCAAATCTATTTTGTCTGGTGTAAATGTTGCTACTCCAGCTTTTTTGTTTTGTTTCTCATTTTCATGAAATATCTTTTTCCTTCCCTTTACTTTCAGTTTGATATCTTTCAATCTGAAGTGAGTCTCTTGTGGCAGAATATATAATGGTTTTGTTTTCTTATCCATTCAGCCACCATATGTTTTTGATTGGAGCATTTAATCCACTTACACTGAAAGCAATTGTTGATAGATACGTAGTTATTGCCATTTTATTATTCATAATTTTTATTATTTGTTTTTTCCATCTTAAAGAAGTCCCTCTAATATTTCTTGTAATACTGGTTTGGTGGTGATGAACTCCTTTGGCTTTTTCTTGTCTGAGAAGCTCTTTATCTGTCCTTCAAATTTAAATGATAGCTTTGCTGGGTAGAGTGATCTTGGTTGTAGGTCCTTGCTTTTGATAGCTTTGAATATTTTATGCCAATCTCTTCTGGCCTGCCACATTTCTGTTGAAAAATCAGCTGAGAGCCTTATGTGAGCTCCCTTTTAAATACTAGTTGCCTTTCTCTTGCTGCTTTTAGCATTCTCTCTTTGTCTTTAACCTTTGAATTTTAATTATGATGTGTCTTGGTGGGAGTCTGTTTGGGTTCACCTTGCTTGGACTTTCTGTGCACTTCCTGGACTTGTATGTCTATTTCCTTCACCAGGTTAGGAAAGTTTTCAGTCATTATTTCTTCAAATAGGTTTTCAATTCCTTGCTCTCTCTCTTCTCCTTCTGGTACCTCTATGATGCAAATGTTATTACGCTTGATGTTGTCCCAGAAGTTTCTTAACCTATCCTCATTTTTTCGGATTTTTTTTTTCTTTTTGCTGTTATTTCAATTGGGTATTTACTACTACCTTCCAAATCACTGATTCGATCCTCTTCATCTAGTCTGCTGGTGATTACTTCTAGTGCATTCTTCATTTCAGTTATTGTATTCCTCACTTCTGACTGGTTCTTTTTTATGGTTTCTATGTCCTGTCCTATGCTTGCTATCTCTTTGTTGAAGTTCTCACTGAGTTCCCTGAGCATCCCTATAACCATTGTTTTGAACTCGGTAGCTGGTAGATTGATTGCTCCATTTTGTTTAGTTCTTTTTCTGGAGTTTTCTCTTATTCTTTCATTTGGGATGTATTTCTTAGGTTCCTCATTTTCACTGCCTCTCTGTGTTTGTTTCTATGTATTAGACAGGGCTGCTATGTCTCCCAGTCTTGTTGGGTGGCCTTATGTAGCAGGGACCCTGTGGGGCCCCATGGCAGTCTCCCTGGTCACCTGCTCTGGGTGCGCCAGGAGTGTCCCATGTATAGGTTATATGTGTCCTCCTGTTATAGTTGAGCCTTGATTGCTGTTGACATGTCAGTGGGTGCTAATGACTCTCAGACTGACTGGCTGTGGGGTTTGCCATGTCCACAGCCTACAGGCTACTGTGCAGGGGCTTACCCCATGAAGTAAAATTCCCCCCAGCAGACTCTGGTGCCTGTGGAGACCGCCCTTTGTGTGTGCTGCTCGTGGGGCTAAATGGATGGTGCTCTGCTATGATCTGAAGCCAACCTTCAAGTATGTTGACCTCTTGGGAGGGGCTTTGGAGCAGGCCCAGATCACCCACTGGGATTACCCAGTAGGAGCTACAAAGCAATCCAGGGTTGGTCATTGCCCGTGCTATACCTGGAGGTGTGTGGGAGAGGCCACGCTGTGAACCGTGGACAGCAGCCACCAGTACCAGGTCTGGGGTAGCTCCAAAAAGGCCAGGACGCTTTGAGGCCTGCTGCCACCTGCTGGCTTCTGTAAGTTTCAGCCACTGATGAAGCTTCCTGCAGTTTGCACGCTGGGTGAGGCTGGGTCTCAGTGAGTCAGCAGGGTGGAGCAGCAGGGCTCACCAGGCCAATCAGATTCAGATTTGGCCTGTGGGGGCGGGCTCACTACACCAAAGATGGCACCCACCTGCCAGTTGCAGGAAAGGAAGGCTCCACACAAGGAAAATGGGGATTGTCCATCCAGTCTTCGCCCCGTAGTTACACACCTCAGTCTCTCGCCCCCCAGAGTCACTGTCCTTCTGCTGGAGCACAAGGTAAGTGCCTGCAAGGGCCCTTTAAGAGGACGTCTGGGTTTCCCGCAGCCTTCTGTCCCACCTGCATGGTCAGAATCCCCCGTGTTTTCCACAGCTAGAAGTTGTGGGGTTTCTTTTTCCTGTAAGCAGTACTCCAGGAGTGAGGAACCTGATGTGGGGAGCTGGGGTCCCTCACTCCTTCATGGGGAACCTCTGTGGCCAAGATATCTCTCCCAATTTTCAACTGCCACACATAGGTGTGTGACAAGTCTGTTTCACGCCTCTGCCCTTCCTACCAGTCTCAGTGTGGCTTCTTTATATCCTTAGTTATAAAGCTTCTGTTCAGCTAGACTTCAGATGGCTCTCCAGGTTGATTGTTCTATAATTTAGTTGTAATTTTGATGTGTTCATGGGACAAGGCAAGCACAGCGGTCATCTATTCCTCCATCTTGGATGTCAGCTATTCATTATTGACATTTTAATGGTTTCATAGTATTTCATCAAGTCACCTTACTATAATATAATTTGCTTTAATATTCCTCTATTGTTAAGCCTTTTGATTGTTTCCAAGTTTTCAATATTAGAAATTATGCTCAATAAAAAATTTTCTGCATATAACTTTTAACTTCCTTTGGCTTATTTCCTTAAAATAAAATTCTCATAGTTACTGAATCAAGGGGTCTGAACATTTTAAGGCTCTTGAATGCACAAATTGTTTTGAAAAAGAATTATATCAATTTACGTTGCTATCAACAAGGTATGCATATATCATTTTCAATAACTTGCCAGCACTGAATTTCATCATTTGGAAAAGGTTTACGAATTGTACAGCTATAATCTAATTTAATAAAAGCTAATAAGTTATTGTGTCCAACTCTTTTGGCAGCATAACTTTCCCTCTCCAATTCCTTTGCTGGTGGCAACCCATTATTTTGTAAAGTGCTGGGGGGCAGTTTACAAACCCTGCACATTGTAGAAAATCAATGATTACTTTTTGAAGCAATGAATAATTCAGGAAATCCCTCTTCCCAATAATATTTTGGATTTTTAATGGCAGAGGGTCTTTTTATTTTTAATAAATTGAATTACACTTTTTTTCACTTGTGTTGGCAGCCTTACAGCTCTGCTTGTTGGAAAAATGTATGAGATTTTCAATTGGTGGGAAGTAGGTCTCCCCACAACACAAAAGGAAAGCAGCTAACTTATTGCTCTTTCCTCCAGCCTCTCTCTGCACTCCCATCTTGTTTCCTGTCTACTCTGGAAGAGTAGACATGAATAAAGGAAAAGCAATTTATAGAGTGCATATGAGGAAAATGAACCCAGAGAGGACTTTCCTAAACTATGGAGCTTACTTTTCACTCTTTCAAACAGGAGAAAGTTCACATATGCCCAGATGATAGTATTTGTACTTTAGCACCCATGGATTGGGACATTTCAGTTTGTGATGATGAAAAGCTGCTGTGAATTCAGTAATGCTCTTAACTAGCAAGGTAGGCATTTTATTATTTTCAATAGTGTCTATGTAACTTCAAAAATTATAGTAAAGAACATGCAGGAGACCAATTTATCCAGCTACATGCAATAGTCGGTGCACATTTGCGTTCTCGAATTCTTTGTGTCCGCCTCTGCACAAGGTTGGGAAATGTTGCTCTGAGAATAAGCTGCTATCTTAATATTATAACTAAGAGGTGCTTAACTAGTTAAGAGGACTGCGGAAGTGCTTATCGTTGTCACTTGGACTTGACTAGTATTTCATACTGTAACCTGCTTCCCACTAGGCACTCCTAGGCACTCCTCCTTAATTTTTGAAGATGGTTAATTTTAAAAGTTCACTTCCTGCTTGTCCACTTTCTTCTCATCAGTGACAGCAACTAACAATTAATGGCATTTCTTAAATGTCTTGCTGCCTGAAATAACATCTTCTTCCAATTAAAAAGCATAAAAGTCTGCACCTCTTCTCTGTTCCCTTCATTGGCCATAACATCTTGACATCTGCCTCTGTCTCCTGTTTTGTCTAAGCCTTAGTTGACTTCTCAAAACAGTATGTTGTGTGTTTCTGTTGGGGAGGGATTATTTGTGACTATGGATTTCAAAGGAAATTTATGCTGGTGGTTTGCTGAGTGTTGACATATACCTAAGGGTCCCCTTGTCAGAGGGTAACAGGGCAGCCAGGAATCACATCACCTCCTGAATGAGGGGTGCAGGTGTCCTGGCCACGCTGGGTGGTTGCAGGGATGTGTAACCCACTTATTTTCATCCTTTCCCCTTCCCCATTTCCTACAAAGACACAGCTGCACTCTTCAACATTCAACTTAGCACATATCACATCATGGATTCATTTATTTTTTTTTTAATTTTTCAGTTATAGTTGACATATTAGTTATACTAGTTTCAAGTGTACAGGCATAGTGATTCAACATTTATATAATTTATGAAGTGATCACCCTGATAAATCTAGTACCCATCTGACACCATACATAGATATTACAATATTATTGACTAAATTCCTTACGCTGTACCCTACATCCCCATGACTACTTTGTGACACCAAATTTGTACTTCTTTTTCTTTTTTTCTTTTTAAAGATTTTATTGGGGAAGCGGAACAGGACTTTATTGGGGAACAGTGTGTACTTCCAGGGCTTTCTTCCAAGTCAAGTTGTTGTCCTCTCAATATTAGTTGTGGAGGTTGCCGTTCAGCTTCAAGTTGTCCTTTCAGTCTTAGTTGTGGAGGGCGCAGCTCAGCTCCAGGTCCAGTTGCCGTTGTTAGTTGCAGAGAGTGAAGCCCACCGTCCCTTGCAGTAGTCGAACCGGCAACCTTGGGGTTGAGAGCCCACTGGCCCATGTGGGAATCGAACCGGCAGCCTTCGGAGTTAGGAGCATGGAGCTCCTAACCGCCTGAGCCACGGGGCCAGCCCCCAAATTTGTACTGCTTAATCTCTTCTCCTTTTTCACCCATCCCATGCCTTCTCTGCTGGTGACCATCAAAATGGTCTCTGTATATATGAGTCTGTTTTTCTTTTGTTTTTTTGTTTATTTTGTTCTTTAGATTCCACATATAAGTGAAATCATATGGCATCTGCCTTTGTCCGTCTGACTTACTCCACTCAGCACAATACACTGTAGGTCCATCCATGTTATTGCAGATGGCAAGATTTCATTCTTTTTTATGTTTTTATGGCTGAGTAATATTCCTCTGTGTGTGTGTGTGTGTGTGTGTGTGTGTGTGTGTGTGTGTGTGTGTGTGACCCTTTCTTTATCCATTCATCCATTGATGGACACCCAGGCTGCCTCCATATCTTGACTATTGTAAATAATGCTGCAATGACTATACAGATGAACATGTCCTTTCGAAGTAGTGTTTTGGGTTTTTTAGGGAAATATGCAGAAGTGGGATTACTGGGTCCAGATCTCTCATGTCTTTATAGATAAGACTGAACAGTAATACGTTAGGTGTGTTCACATTTGGGTGCGTAACTGTACCCAAGCGCACTCTTGCACCCTAAGGACGCATCAAGGGGCAGGGAAAGATCAAGAATAGAACAAAGGCAGATGTTCTTTCAGGGAGCAACCCAGCTGGGCAGGGAAAGGCTGGAGGCTGATGTTTGACTGAAACGAAGAAAGCCCAAGGGTCAGGGAGGTGAAGGTGATGGAAGAGTGAGGATTCCTTTTGGAGAAGTGAGCTGCCTCATCGGCCTTGTAATTGGACAATTCATTCCCTGTCTCAGTGAACGACATTAACTATCCATTGTCCAAACCAGAAATCTGAGTCTCCTTCTAGAATTCTCCTGCTCCCTCAGCCTCCCCATAGCCAATTTAATTACCAAGTCCTATAATTTCTACCTCTAATGTTTCCTGAAACTGCCTATTTTTCTACATTGCTCTGTCATCCCCCAGCCACTGTCATCTCCCTCTTGAACCACTACACAGCTACCCTACGGGCCCTCTTGCCTTCAGATTTGGCTTCCCATTCAGTCTGTACATCGTAGACTGAGTCCTTATTTTGAAACACAAACTGGATCGTATCTCTCCTCTGCTTAAAAGTCCTTCAGTGGTTTTTCAGTTACCTTCAGAATAAAATCAAGCCCTTCGGCAGGAAATAGCTGCCCTTCCTTGGGGAAGCCTCACTTCCCAATCCCTGTTTACCTCATCTTGCATACCTCAGGCTCTGGTGGTTCAAGTTCCGGGTGAGCATATCGTAGTTGCTTTCTTTTATGCTATTTACTATGTTGCTGCCAGACATACCTGCCCCCCCCATAACCCCCAGCTACCTCACTAATTGCTACTCCACTCAGCATGTGTCCCCTGCCTACCCCCTGCTTCTCCTCTCCATTATGAGGAATATGACCTTCTCTGAGCGCCCTTATTTCTTTCATAGAACATAATTACTTTGTACTGTAAAAGCAGATTCATTTGCTTGTCTCTCGCTTGTGAACTTCTTGAAGGCCAGAAAATATCTTGGGGTCCCTAGTGCTTAGCACTGTGCTTGGCACATAGAGGTGAACAAAAAATGTTTATTGAATCCAGTTGTCCATACATTCATACATTCAGTACGAGTGAGAAAACAGCCCTTTCTGAAGACTAGCCCTTTACAATGTCCTCTATCTTGAGGCATGATTTTCCCCTACCCAAGGCTCAGTCGGCTGATACATACTACTTACTGGTGACAAAAAGACGTCATTATTTAGAGTTCATTAATGTAGGATTTTTCAATACAAGGTCAAATCTTCTAGTTCATAGGGAACTGAAGCCTTTTTGGCTGAAATCCTTTAGTATCTTTGCTGGAATAAGAGGCAGTGTGGTGCAATGGTTGTGACAGGGCATCAAGCTTGGTGGCCAACAGGAGGGGATGAGGAAGAAAGGGGGTGAATTTTGTAGTCTGGAGGAGGACCTATGGCTCAAGTCCATTGGAACGGATGACCCAGGCAATGGGAAATAGGACTAGGAAGCGTTATCCGTCTCCTTAGAGTTTTCAATGTATGGAAGAATTGGGTGAATATCTATACTAGACTCCTGACATGGAGAATTTCTCCAAAGAGACAGTTTGTTCAACTTAATCTTATAGACAGACCTGATCTGGTATAAGATTATGTATAAAATGGCCTGTCAGCAGGACATTTGTACTGGTAGTTATTCCTATCGTGATGGCTTTAAGAGATTTGGGGGCTGGCAGGAACTGGGGTAAATGTAGCAGAACAAATGGGTGTTATAGGGAAAACTTAACTGTAAGAAGCAGTGATCACTTGGTGATGGTGGCAGTAGAGCATAGAGGAAAAGTCATCTTTAAACTTCTGCTTTGCAAAGATTGGGGCATAAACTGAAGCTACAGTATGGAAGCAACCTAGTCGGGAGCATCTGTAAAAACGAAACGCATTTCATATGCACATATGGGCAGCTGGGTTTCTTGTGGGTCTGACACAAACGAGCTGTTAGTGAATGCATTAGTCAATATGATGGATAGTAGTGAAAGGCTCTGCCTTGGGGATCTCAGGATAATACAGGTTACACCCATAACCCAGTTACTATGTTGAATTACTGGGCATGTGGCAGAGACTGAATGAAGAGTTGATGTAGGAACACTCACTGAATATGTCCATTTTTGTTGCATCTCCTAGAACTGCTAGCAGCTCCAACTTACAAAATGTAATGGCAGATGCAAAGTGAGGTGTAAGGCGTGGCTACCATATCTGGGTGTGAAGGGTTAGCTAGAAAGTTTGCCATGCAGTTGGCACAATGGCCATGTGCCTTTTGCTGCTGTTCTCTACTGAGAGATACAAAGACAGCAAGGCTGAGCTGTGGCACATTTCTGGGCATCCTTGCCCATTGAGCCTGCTGCCTTGAATGGGGTCAGGTAGTCCTGCAGGCCAGAACACAAAACCTGTGGTTCTGGATGCTGCAGAGGCTGTGTGCATTGATGTAGAATCAGCAGGTTTGGTGCTTAGCTTCAGCCTCTCAGACTCTGGAAATCCTTGAGCTCGCAGTGACCCATGCACAGTGTAATGGAGTACCTGCTCCTATCCCTCTAGATGGCATCAGCAGGGTCAAACTATGACCTGATGGCTGAGTTCTCCTTTGTCCCAGGTGGTCTATAGGTGACCAAAATGGTAGCCAGTAATTATATGTGGTGTTTATATTAGATTTAAATTGATTAATCAAAATAAGAAATTCAGTTGCTTAGTCACACTAGCTACATTTCAAGTGCTCAGTAACCACAAGGAGCTAGTGGCTACTGTATCGAAAAGTGCTGATTATAGAACGTTTCTATCACTGAAGAAAGTTCTGTTGGATGGTGCTAGGCTAACTCATTGACGGAGACGAATTTGTGAAAAGATGGGCTCCTGTAGGGTCACCATGCTGGTGGTTTTTAGACCAGGTGAGGATGAAAGAGGTTCAGTTGTGATGATGAAGGGGCGCTCCCTGTCCAAGGAAAGGTTGCTGTGAGTCAGAAGAGAGGTAACTCATTTCTTCAGGTCATCAAAGATCCAGTGGGTGACTCCTGAGAGGTATACATTTTTGGGCAGCTGTTTTTTTGTGGGGAGTCCTCAAAATATAAAGACTGATGACCTTGGAGCTGAAAGCGGAAGGTGTGTGAGGATGACGTTGATCCATCTCAATGTCATGCTTTAAAGTTATTATGGCCCAGAAATTTGACGTCTACCAGTTTGAAAACAAAATGTACTTCTAAAATTTTGTATTTAACCTGTAAATCCAGAGGCATGTAAGAGCCTTCTGGATAAGGGGTGAGAAATTAACATATACGTAATACCTTTACCTTAAAAGATCAAGCACTAATTACTATGCCCTAGATGATAGTCCTACCTCAGATTATGGGCTTCAGCAAACACTCTTTGACAAATAATTTGTTCTGTGATGCTACTAAGTTTAACAGATGAAAGATGGTCCTTCCCTTAAAAAATTGAGAGGTACATACCCATCTCATAAACTTTAATTCACAAACCCAGGGATTATGAGAGGCACTTAAAGTGTGTGTGGCATTAAAATTACCCTTTATTTTTGTGGCATGTGGAGTAATGGCCCCCCAAAGATGTCTGTGTCCTAATTCCCAGAATATGTGAATATGTTAGCTTACATGGAAAAGGGGCTTTGCAGATGTGATTATGTTAAGGATCTTGTGATGAGGAGATTGTCCTGGGTTATCTGGCAGGGCCCAATGTAATCACATGAGTCCCTAAAGGTAGAGAACCTTCCCCATTGCTTGGTGAGCATAGGAAGCTCACTTAATGATTAGGCTGAGTATAGAAGGCTGTTATGTCTGTGTCTACCCCTTACTTATCTGGGTAGGTGTAAGACCTCTGAAATTGTAACCCGGTAGAGAACATGTCTACCAAGAGATGGCCTAGTGATTTGGGCAGCAGCCATGCATGACTATGGCATTTGAAAGCATTCTAGCCATTTCATAGCCTTAGCAAACTGGCTTTATTTTTTCATAAAGAGGACCAAAGAAGATGGATGGAAAATAAATAACTTTGTAAACCTTGATCTTGAAGAACTCTTTGTGGGAGCAGCAGGTGGGTACCATGGGATCTGAGCCCCACCGTACACTGGTGTGAGACTGGTGGTCATGCTTGTCATGGGCAAAGAAGTCAAGATCACAGCTTCTGAGGACTGAATGTGTTCTCCGCTCTCAAATATGAAACCATGAATGGCCTTGACATTCAGTGTTAGCCTTGACTCAGAGGAGAATGTCCCTGAGTCTTACCTACCTCTCCAAGCTCCCTCAGTAGCCCATGGCTAGGACTCTGGGAGATGGAGCTCCGTTAGTGATCCCTTGTCTTGCTATGGCACAGCACCTGCTTGACTTCCAGAAAACAGTGCTTTACCTTCATAGAGAAACGATGTAATAGCGGCCATGAGAGACTCTGGAGTTCTGCCCACCAGTTCTAACTCCCACTGGCTGGCTCACCATTCATCCACTTTTTTTTCATATAATAACAGCTTTGTTATGAACTTAACTTTACATGCAAAGTTAGAATGGCAATTACACTTAAAATGAACTCATTAAAAAGTTTAAATATCATACCATAGATATGCATTATCCAAAATTCCAGAAGATATTTAAACAGGTAACAGATATTGCTACCCATTTTTGGACAGAGAGGATAACAGAATTGCTGAAACTGGCGCCCAGACAAGCATGGACCATCTGCTCTCGTGTCTTCGGGAAGAGAGGAAGTCATGATATAGGCATTGCTAATGCAGTAATTCATGGGTAGTTTTCCTTATAACAATGCCAAAATTGGGCTCACGTTTTTACTTTGTGAGTCAACTGATGACTGTTGCCCTTCTTCTGTTCCTTGAAAGGAACCACTCAAGGTATCGACGTTGTACCCATTCATTCCAAAGGCACCAGTGATGGGAATATAAACCTTTTCACAAAGCAAGGCACTTCAAATTCTTAGATGGCATCCAACGTTGGTCTATAATTGATCATAGATAATAGGACAACATCACTTTCTGGAGGTGATGAAGACATGGTCTCCTTAGGGAGCAGAAGAAGGGGCCAAGAGTTCTTCCGTTTCATGGATCAAACTGCTGTGATTGGGCCTTGAGCCAGGATAGGGTACTGATTCCTACTGCTGGGCTTGCCTGGGAAAGGTAGGGCTGGCATACAGGTGAGGCTAAGGGTAGAATCAAAGCTGGAGGTAGGGGCCCGCCCGGCTCAGGCGGTTGGAGTGCAGGCTCTCAACCACAAGTTGCCAGTTCAATTCCTTAAGTCCCGCAAGGGATGGTGGGCTGCACCCCCTGCAACTAACATTGAACAGGCACCTTGAGCTGAGCTGCTGCTGAGCTCCCGGATGGCTCCGTTGGTTGGAGGGCGTCCTCTCAACCACAAGGTTGCCAGTTCGATTCCTCGACTCCCACAAGGGATGGTGGGCTGCGTCCCCTGCAACTAGCAATGGCAACTGGACCTGGAGCTGAGCTGCGCCCTCTACAACTAAGACTGAAAGGACAACAACTTGACTTGGAAAAAAGTCCTGGAAGTACACACTGTTCCCCAATAAAGTCCTGTTCCCCTTCCCCAATAAAATCTAAAAAAAAAAGAAAAGCTGGAGGTAGGACTCGTGCTCATTAAGGGACTGGCTAGCATCCCTTGAATGAGGTTGGCAAGCATTTGGTCAGCAGTGCTGGGAATTAAGACTGAGAAATGGGCTGAGGGTAGCTCAGGAGTCATGGTTGCAGCACAGGTATGATGAAGGAAGATGCATACAAAGAAAGGCAGTCTGAGAAAGGTCTGAGAAAGAGAGCCGGCTGAAGCCAGGTGAAGTACACAACAGGTAAGCAGAGGTCACAGTGGGCGACAGTGGGGTGCCATGGTCAAGACATAGGTTTTTCATTCATGTGGAAGGCTTGAGTTTAATCCTGTCCCGCCAGTTACTATCAATGTGATGTGGGTCAACTTATTTAAGCCTGTCCTCGTTAAATCATCTCTAGAATTAGAATAATAACAGGTATCCTACAGGTGATTTTAAGAATTAGAAATAATGCATATGAAGCACCTCACACACTGTTTCTTCAACTGGGTTCATGGATGTACTTTCAGGGATCTAAATATTCTCTACAAAAATTTATTTTACATTCTTAACTTTCTTTTTTTATTAACACAACTTTACTTTTTTAAGGACAGTTTTAGGTGCATGGCAAAATGGTGAGGAAAGTACAGAGTTCCCGTACTGCATAGCCTGCCCCACTATCACCATCCCCATCAGAGCGGTACATTTGTTAGTCAATGACCCTACCCTGACACACCTTATCATCCAAAGCCCGTAGTTTACATTAGGATTCACTCTTGGTGTGTATTCTGTGGACAAATGTACAGTGACATATATCTGTCATTCTCGTATCATACAGAATAGTTTCACTGCCCTAAAAATCCTCTGTGCTCTGCCTATCCATCCCCCCTTTCCTACCTCTGCACCCTTGCCAACCACTGATCTTCTTACTGTCTCTGTATAGTTTTGTCTTTTCCTGAATGTCATATAGTTGGAATCAGAAATAGCCTTTTCATATTGGTTTCTTTCAGTTAGTAATAGACATCTAAGTTTCCTCCATACTTTCTCTGTGTGTCTTGATAGTTCATTTTCTGAATAAAATTCCATTTCTGGATGTACCACAGTTTATTTTACCCATTTACCAGCTTTCAGTTTTTAATGTGCTTTTCAAACTAGGGGTCTCTGGATCTCTGTGGGGCTGAACACGTAGTCTTCGAGTTTTAGAATTGCTCAATAAATGTAATTAATGACAGGATTATTACTCATATATATAAGAAAAGCTAAAAGTACGTATAGTGAAACAGGGCTGCGCTGAGGCCTGTGTAAGCAGGATTTACCCCAGAGAGGAGAGTCTTGTCACTTGGATTTGCAGTCAGAGCTGCTTTTCTGTGGGTAGGGCAGGTACGAACTTCTTGGACAGCTGCCTGGGGCTGCCCAGCCTTCAAGGGACACAACCTCAGGGCACATGCTGGACACTGTCGTGGCCTGACAGTTTCTGACAGCCCTGTATTTGAAACTTGGAGCGTTTTCTCATCTTGGGTTTTCTGGCACTGTTCCCTTGCTCCGTGGTTTTCAGAAATTACAGCATGATTCCTCAATTACCTCTGCAAGGTCTTCCAGTTCCCAGGCTGTAATTCATGGGCCTGGAGACCTGCAGTCATTTAGAGCTGCTTGGGGGGGTTCCGTCTCTATCTCTCCATCCATCTGCAGCCTCTGTTTCCTCTTAACCATCTGTGTTCTGTTTTACTGGGGTTGGGAATTCTACTTCCAGAATTCCAGAGGGCAAGGACAAAAGTAAAACTGCAGGTGGGCAGTTCCATTCTCAGTTCTCCTGTACATTGTAGGCCATCACCCTTCTCATTCACCTTCTTTCCTCAAACACTTTTGATGAGGTCCATTTTTGCTGAGAGTTTCACAGGCCTGAGGCCGAAGCTGTAACAGCACCAAAGCCTCTCTGTCCTGCCCTGTCCTTCTTACGTGCTCCTTGCTCTGCCTCCTCAGTGAAACGTTCCCTGTACAGTCACAGAGAAGTTGTAGGGACCTCCTCAATGTTCATTGGAGTTACGCCTTATTATATTTTCAGAACTTCATTTTATAGAGCCCTCTATATGTCAAGTCATATTTCCTTTTAGTGCTGGGCTTCTCAACGCTGGCTGCACATTGGAAGAACTAACAACCTTTATAAATCACCAATGCTTGGCCCCACCACAGACCAGTTGAACCAAATCTCTGGGTCAGGGCCCAGACATAAGTTTTTGTTTGTTTGTTTGTTTTTAGTTTCCCCAGATAACCATAAAAGAAAAAGAAGTGTTAAAATGGACTTTATCAAAATTAAAAACTTTTTTTGCTAAGAAAAAGAAGAAACAAGTCACAGACTAGGAGAAAATATTTGACGTACATACTCGTATATCCAACAGAGAACTTATCCAGCATTATCTTAGCAATTCCTGCAACTCAGTAATAAAAAGACAAACAGCCCAGTTGAAGATTGGACCAAAGAGCTTGAATAGGCACTTCACCAAGGAAAATATATAAATGGCCAAGAAGCACATGAATGTGTCCAACGCCAAGTCCTCAGGGAAATGCAAATTAAAACCCAAATGATATACCCACTAGTGGCTAAAGAAAATAAAAACAAAAAGGAAAACAAATAAACAAAATCTCCCTGACCACATGAGGACGCAGCGCAACGAAGAACTCTGATTCCTTTCTGCTGGGAGAACAAAATGGTGTGAGCACTTTGGAAATCAGTCTGGCAGGTTTTCATAAAGTAATCATATACCCACCCCATGACAAAAACACTACTTCCAGGGTTTTATCCAAGAGAAACGAAAACGTGTATACTAAAAGGCTTAGCAGCCTCATTAATAATAGCTCCAAACTGGAAACAATCCAAATGTCTCTCATCTAAGGAATGTATGAACAAACTGTGCCACATCCACACAATAAGAAGCTACTCAGTAAGAGAAAAGGAGACAACTACTGATTCACATGGCAGCATTGCTGGACCTCAAAATCATGATGCTGAGTAAAAGAATCCATGCACAAAAGAGTACCCACTGTGTGATTCATGTCTATGAAGTTCTAGAATAGGCAAAACTAAGACGTGGAGAAAGGAATCAGAACAGAGGCTGCCTCCAGGAAGGGAGTCTCTCTGAGTGTGTGGGAAGTTCATGAGGGATCTTTGTGGGATGACAGATAGGTCCTTTATCTTGATAGCAGTGTGGGTTTATGCATTTGTCCAAACTCATTTTCAAAGCGAGGTCTTTAATGTTGTACATTTATATTGGTACATTCAATTTATGTAAATTATACCTCAACCAGGGAAATTCAATGAACAAAAGTTCCCTAGATGATTTTGCTGTACAGTAAGGGTTCCAAGGCAACGCTATGGGGCCTCAGTTCATAACACACCTTCTATGAAACACCTTCTTTCCTAACACCCAGGCCCCTCGTCTGCCAATCCTCTGCATTCCCTCTCTTGTAATTAGGAACCCCAGAAGACTATGAGCACCTCACCTAAGACGTCTCTCACTTCTAGCACACCAACTACCGCTCCTTGTTGGTCAAAATGAAATCTAAAACACAGGGTCTCCTTGCCTAGCAAGGGAATTGTCAGTAAGATAACTGGAAAGGTTACCTGCTCTTCTGGCAGCACCTGAGACTTGCAGCAGGTGTGTGGGGAGTCGAGGCCCTCTGGCTTTGCTCTCTTATCCATGTGCAAAGGTTCCTACTATGTTTTGGGAAGACACCTTTCATTGACTTCATCAGATGGGCATCTTTTTGCTCCTAGACTTACTGATTTTGATGTAGTTGAATGTGTTCTTATTTAAAGTTCTGTGTCTCTTTTGTTAGGTTACTTCTTTTGAATGAAACATACTTTTAAAAATGACTGTTTCCATTCTAAACTCTCTCCCACCAAGACCCAGGGACTCAGCTTAACTGCCCGGGACTCAGCTAATAATTAAAAAGTGAGTCACAAAGAGACTCTGAAGACAAAAAATAGATGTCACACAATCCATATACTTTACTCAGAGCTGCGCCCCTTGGATTCCCACACGTAGTCAATTTCCTCTTACCTGAGGCACACATGTGTCAATCCCCAGCCTGGTTTGAAGCACCAAGCTAGAAGCAAACCAAGATGGCTCCTATGGTCAGGTACATTGGTCGCTGTGAAAAGGGACAGCCAATGGGAGAGAAGAGACAATCGCTTCCGCCTTCACCTTAACCTATTAAAATAAAAATGATAGAAAAACCCGGTGGCCATTTGGTTTAGGACAACATATGAGAAATAACTCTGTCTCTGGGGGCACAACCCTACTTGAGGTCAACACAAAACTCTCCTTGATGGTAATGCCTTTAAGTCACCAAGAAAAGGCTCAATGTTCCCTGCACTTCTGTTTTTGAGGAGGCAGAGGAGTGTGCAATACAGTTTAGAAAGGTTCCTGCCAAATTGGGTGGAAATAAACGTTTTGAAAGTTCAAGTGAACAAGTTTTAGTCTGCCAGGCTCTCCTGGCTCTGCGCCCTCCCTGGCAGTTCTTGGGTGATGACGTCACACTGCCCAAGTGGCGATCACTTGGCCCTCCCTGTTCTCCTCCATGACAACCTTTGTCCCCTTCTGGACATGAGATAGGGAACTCCCATCCTTGAAAGTGGAGCCCTCATGCGTGGCTTTTGGCCTCTAACCTGCCATTCTCAGTGTTTACTCAGAACTCTCTGCCTTTCTTCCTCTCAGCCGTCCCAAGTCCTAGTTCCTCAAATCCATAAGACTCTGGCTATCTCTGGGTGGACTCTTCACTCTGCAACTCAATTTGAGGCTCATCAAATAAATCTGAAGCTGAAGAGAAAAGAAGCAATGTATACAGAAATTCTACAGATGAAATGAAAATGATGCTTGGAATTTGTTTTTAAATAATTCACCAGGGGTGGGGTAAGGGAAGACACAGAAACAACAAATTGGTTACTGATAACTGCTGGCTTTGGATGTCATGGGAGCGTGTCGTATCATGCATTCTGTTTGTTTGTATTAGAAAGTGTACGTTAAAAAAGTTACAAAAGAAAATATGTGATGTCATACAATCTAATTTAAAGTTCTTAAACTCATTTTCCTGTGATACTAGAGAGGGAGCATGCATTCACTTTATCATCAGCTTAAGATCACTCAAAATTGTTTCCTCAGTAACTTCATCCAAAAAACAAAATACCTGGGAATTATTAAAAATAAAAAGAAACACTCTCACAAGTATGTCTGCCTTTTGCTATCCAATATACTTCATGGTGCAGATTAGTCAGAGCAGCTTTAAAATGTCAACATTAAGGGCAACTCCATGGAGTCAGGGCCAAAAGCCAAGGTGAAGTGCTATTTACCTTTGGAGACTTCTGGCACCGAAGCTCAAACCTACAATTCAGCTCTACAACTGGAAAGTCGAAGAGGCAAAGTTTGAATCCAAGTGAATTCTTTGCATTTGAGAACTTGAGTCTTCAGAAACTTGGCTCTCTTGGTAACTTCCATTCTCCTCCAATGGCTCAGCTTTCCTCCCCTTCCTTTCCTTTCCCTTTGATTCCTCCCTTCCCCCTCCCTCTCTCCTTTCCTTCCTTCCTTCCTTCCTTCCTTCCTTCCTTCCTTCCTTCCTTCCTTCCTTCCTTCCTTCCTTCCTTCCTTCCTTCCTTTCTTCCTTTTTGTTCTTTTAAACCATCACTACCACCACAAAAATCCATAATACGTTCATGTCTGACTGCATAGAGTCATTGTAAAGATTAAGATACAAGTGTGAAATATCAGGGGAAATCTGAATTAAGTAGAATAAAAAAAACTTTGATGATCATAATTTTAGTTTTTATTATGGACACTTTTGAACACATAAATGCCTGTCTGACTGATACAATGAACCCTTTGTACCTGTCTCCCAGCATCAATAGATGTTTACACATGGCCAGTCTCCTTTTATCTGTCCCTCCCACCCCACCTCAGATTATTTATCAACAAGTTCAAGGCCTCATCGTATTATTTCATCTGTAAATACTTCAGTAGTATCTCTAAGAGCTAAGGTGTATCTTTCTCTTTTCAACATAATTACAATACCATCATCACATCTAAGAAATAACAATAATTTAAGACTATAAAGTATTCAAGCAGTGCTCAAATTTCCCTGATTGCCTCATGATTTCTATTTATTCTTGGTTTGCTCAGATCAGGATCCAAATAAGATCTACACACTGCATTCAGTTGAAATGTCTCTTGTCTTTTCTAATCTATAGACCTTCCTGCCCTCTTGTTTAATTCCCCTTGCCATTTATTTATTGAAGAAACTGGGCTCTTTACCTTGTAGAATTTTCACCATTTTTGATTTTACTGATTGTATCGTCCTGGTCCTGTTTAATGTGTTCCTCTATTACGTGTAATTCCTGTCAGCTGATAGTTATACCTGAAGGCTCATCGTTATTAGTAATATCGAAGACATCACTTCCAAGACTGACAATTTCCATGTATGACACCTTGCCATGGTGAGTATGGTGGGTCCCAAACTTTCCTGAGGCAACAAAGAAAGAAGATAACCATTCTGCAGTAATGTCAAGCCCAGTTCCTGTTGACTTTACAACAAACAAATAAACAAAACCCTGACCAGAATCCATCATTAACTCTGTGATGACTATCAGCTAGAACACGTTGGGCCTTCCCTCTGTGCTTGAGAATGAGCATAAACAGGCGGAAAGAATGTGAACTTGGGAGTCATACAGCCCTGGATTTGAATTCTGACTTTGCCCTTTGTTAAGTGCATGCCCTTCCTAGTTACTTAATATTTTTTGGTCTCAGATTCTTTATATATGAGGATAACATTTCTCTCACCAGGCTGCTGAGATGCAGTTGCCAAGTCACATGCATTAAATAACTGTTACTTTTCCAGAGTAAGTTAAAAATGAGAATTTGTGTCTAAAACTACAAACCCATAGAGTTTGTTTGGATCCAAATGCAAATATGGCTTTCAGCAACTTCATAAACAATAGAGAAAGAAGGCCTTAAGAAAGGACATGCAGAAAGGAACGGATAAGAGAAGAGAAAATATTGCTCTCCTTCCATCCTTCATGTACTCAGGAAATTCTTTCCAAAAGAAAGCATGACCTGTTTTCGTCTAAAATTTTGCTCTTCTCTGGTCTGTGCTGGCTTGAGAACATATTTCTTTTTACCAAAAGATGAGTTCACAGTAAATTACTCAGAAACATATGGATGAAATTTCCCTTAAGCCACTCAGGGGATTAGAAATTAAGGGAAAGAGTGCTTGGCGAAATGCATTTGGGGTTTTGCCAAACCTAAACCAACTGAGAAACAGTTAAAACACAAGGCAGATCTCAAATGCTGCCAACTGTACCCATCTTAGCAGGACAAGGATTTATAATTAGGGCTGCTCAGAAAAGCAGTGCCTCACAGGTGGCAAAGGACACAGAAGCCTTTGTCCTTAAGGTCTCAACGGGTGGACCCTTTACAATGTCCACACCCTCTTAATCACCAGTGTCCCAAAGCCACCTCCTAAGCTGCACGGTTGTCTTTCACACCAGGTCTCTGACATTCTCTCCAGGCCTCTTTTGTTTCCAGGCCAGGCTGGATGTTTCTCACAGTGGATTCCTGGATGACAGGGAACAAATCTTGAATTACAGTGAACAGCTGTAATGGGGAAATATGACAAAGCAATTCCCTACTCTGACATACACTTTTTTTGTCTTCTGTCTCTTACCTTTGTCACCTTTCCACATTTTTCTGCTTTGCATGCATTTCTTTTTCTGTAAATGAAGGGACTGGATTGGCTGGGTTTTTTTTCTCATTGGTACATAGTGAGTATTACAATTTTAATACGTTTAAAAAAATTAGTTTCAGGTGTACAAAACAATGTAATAGTTAGACATTTAAATCTCTCACAAAGTGGTGACCCGCATCCCCCAATCTACTACCCCTCTGACATCGTATGTAGCTGTTACAATTCCAGGGACTCTATTCCCTACGCTGTACTCCACATCCTGTGACTATATACATTGCCACGGAGATATGACAGACAGTTTGGGGAATATAATCAATAATGTAAAGATTAGGTAGGGTGTCAGATGGGCACTTGTCTTATTAGGGAGACCACTTCATGGACGGTGTAGACGCCTGATCACTGCACTGTACACCTGAAGCTGAAGCTGAACAATAATGAATGTCAACTACAATTTTATATATTTATATTAAATATATATATTTATATAATAAAAATATATTTATATATATTTATATATAATTAATATAAAAATATATATCTATATAAATATATATTTATATAAATATATTTAATTAATTATATATTTAATTAAATCATACATTTATTTATATATTTAATATTAAATTATATTTAATTAAATATTAAATGTTAAATAATTAATGTTAAATATTAAATATATTAAATTATATATTTAATTAAATATTTAATTATATATTTAATTAAATATATATTTAATTAATATATTTATATTAGATATATATTTAATATTTTATATATTAAAGTTACATATAATTTTATATATGTGTTATATATATGTATTTATATACATATAGTTATGGATTGGCTGTTTTTCAAACTGTGCTGCTGAGAGCCTTTTCAAGGCTTGGCTGGGCCCAGAGGAGATAGTTAAAGGGGCTCTCTTTAGAAAAGAGGAGGGGGTTCTAGCTTAAGATTTCACATGAAGCAAGGGCTCTGGGGTTAAACAATTTGAGAATCATGAGACTAGACAAAGTCTTGGTCTCTTCTGGCGAGACAGTTCTGGTGTCACACGCCACACTTCTCAGTTTCCATTCCTGACACCAAATATTACTAAAGATGTGCAGCAGCTTTTCTCGCCAGCATTTGTCAGGGCGTGCCTGTGTGCCGGGCCTCATGCTGAGCACTAGGAATTTAGCAGTGACCAGAACAGACCTGGTCCCCATCGCATGGAGTTAACAGACTAGTTGGGGATACTGGCATTACACAAGTGGGTACGTAAATCTAAATCAAGATATATGCTCCTTGAAAAAGAAAACCATGGTTGAAGCCTGAGTAGGCCTGGGGTTTGAGAGACACTACAGAATGCTTCCTGTTCAAAGCATCTGCCCTGCCAGCCTGGCTCGCCACTCCATAGACTGGCTGATCACTGTTAAGTCATTGAAAATTTCCATTACAGTACCTCTTCCACTTGACAGGGCAGGGTCAAGAAACACAGAGTACAAAGGAGATGATGGGTTGAGCCAGCAGGTACTTCAGAAAGCAAAGAGGGCAGACTTGGGGGAGCAGACGGGAGGCTTTAGGTGAGTGAGGGAGAAATGGTTTACTGCTTGGTGGGCCTGGTGAGGTGTGAGAGGTTCAGAAAGGAGGTGACCCAAAGTTCAAGTGAAGGCCATGCCAATGTCTCCCTTCATTGATTTCATGGTTGTATCTAGAACTCTTCTTAATTTCTTTTCCCCATTTCTCAGTGAGTTTAATATGCCATACACAGTGTTAATTCATTACTAAATCTTAATCCTATTACTATTCCTTTGCCTCTGTCTAGCTCTTTCCCTTTGTACATTTTATAAAGAGAAAAGGGATTTAAAATAATTTCTGGATACATTTGCATGGTTCTTACTGTAGGTAAAGGGGCATTCTCCACCAATTTTGGTCTGTGGCGTACATGATTGCTTATCTGGGTGGGGAGGGGCTAGGCAGAGGGGACACTGGCTTATTGGCTCAAAGAGTTAAGACTCCTGTGGGGCAGTAGATGGCAACATTTTTCTAAATCTAAACTCAGCAAAGGCGAGGACCTGTTGTTATTGACAGAAAGTCAACCCTGCACAGCTGCCAATCCAACACATGCTATGAAACTTAAACTTATGGAGAGAGAAGACTGAAGCCAGATCTGGTGGAAGGAGAATCCTCAACATTTCATCTCTCAGGACCTGTGATCCATAGGTAGGGTGTAGTGGTGTTAGTTGTTATTACTCTACCACCACCATGACCATCACGACCATCTCTATCGTGACTGTCACCATCACCACCACCACCATCACCACCACCACCATCCCCCATCACCACCATCATCACCATCACCACCATCACCACCAACACCACCACCACCACCATCACCACCATCATCACCATCACCACCATCGTCACCACCAACACCATCACCACCATCATCACCATCACCACCACCACCACCACCATCACCACCACCACCACTATCCTCACCACTACTAATTGAGTCACACATGCTGCTATTGTTTTTGTGGGTGTTGAAAATTAAAACTTTATTCAAACCAATTCTGGGAAGAGATATCTAATTAGAGATACATTTTTTTTTTTTTTTTTTTTTTGCAAATATGTGCTACAACTAGATTAGCAAAATGCTGCCTGGTATAGAAACTTAGCAGAATTGCTTTAATGAAGAATGATTTGTATTTGACTTATCAGTTTTTTGGTAAGGAAGTAGTTGTTTCTAATCTACTTAAGCAATATTTGAAAACAGAGTGTCCTTCTGCGTTGCCTGAAACTATCCTCCAGAGATTTGTTTGTATTACCAGTTTATTTAGCACACTCTTTCTGCTTAGCAGCCACCCCCACTCCCCAGACCCTGTCCTTTTAATTAACAACCTGTCACTGTATTTCAGTGTTTCTGTAGAGGCACACCAACTGAACCACAATGAGTCAAAACATATCACTTGACATAGAAACAATATTTGCTGAATTTCGCATACAGTTGGGCTGGTCAGATGAACTGTTTCTTGAGGACCAGAATTTAAACCTAGGTGAGCTTATGTGAAAGACTGGGAATGACGGTGTACAGGGGGTGAGAATGGCAGGGGATGAGGGTGGCAAAGCAGAGTTACAGGATCAAAAGTCGATGGCTGGCCTCTTATTTTAAACCACCACTTTTGTGCCTCCTAGGTGCCACCTGACAGAGGTAGATTTTTTGCATAGGCCCATTAATGTGTTCAATTAACACCTAATCATTAACTTTTAACATATGCCCCATATGGTTCCATGCTCTAGGGATACAGCAGTGAGCCAGGTATCTGCCCTAATGATGCTTACGGACTGGTAGAGGAGAAAACCAAAAACACATAAACAAAGTGTTAAATGTAATTCAGGTTTGATAAGTGCCAATAAGAAAAATGAAGCAGGATTTGGACAGAGCGATGACAGAGGATGGCGTATATGTGTGTGTCTCCATTGCATAATTTAGTTAGGTTCATCAAGGAAGCCTGCTCAGAAGGGATGACACTTGAACAGAAAGACCTCAATGCAATGAGGGAGGGAGTCATGTGAATGTCCCTGGCCTAAAATGAAACCACGTATCGCCACTATTACGAACTGACCTAAGTCAATTTGCTCTCGATGCACAGCTCATAGGTTCTTGGTAGTTGACGATAAGCTATTGAAAGAAAATTGAGGCAAATAAGGGTGAACTCTTCCCCTACAGCTTTCTTTTCAGCTTGTAAAGAAAGTAAGTCTTCTGCCAAATTTGGTCATTCATACAGAAATTTATTAAGCAGATTTTTAGTATCAGGTACAAACAGTTTATACAAACTGTTTGGTAAGCTCATTGGAGACTCAGCACTCTCCTTAGGAGCCCTTTCTGCTGCCTTGCTTAAGAGGGTCCCTTGAAGTAGAGGCAACGACACACCAAAACTAGGATTCTATTCCACTGACGCTCAGCAACAGGTGCCCAGAATGCCTCCTGACCAATGCACATGCACTGGACTGTACAGGGTCAAGCCTCGGGACCCATCCTTAAGGCTACGCATTTGTGGGGCTTAATTTTATGTTTCAGCTTGGCTAGGCTATGGTGCTCAGAAGCTTGGTCAAACACCAGTGTCGATGCTACTGTGAAGGCATTTTTCAGATGTGATTAACCTTCAGTTAGTAAACTCGGAGTAAAACAGATTTCCTCCATAATGTGAGTGGGCCTCATCTAATCCGTTGAAGGCCTGAATGGAACAAAGACCAAAGGTATCCAGCCTTTGGACTCAGCAGTTGACTCAAGAGTTGCAACAATAACTTACTTGAATTACCAGTCTACCACCGTGCATTTTGGGTTTTGAACTTGCTACCTTCTATAATCACGCGAGACAATTCCTTAAGATAAATCTCTCTCTCTCTCTCTCTCTCTCTCTCTCTTTCTCTCATTAAATAAATAAATATAAATATATATATTTATATATATATATATATATATATATATATATATATATATATATATATATATATATATATATATAATCTTCTTTTGGTTCTATTTCTCCGGAGAACACTGAATCATACAGATTTGGGTACTGGGAAGTGAGATGCAGTTGTAACAAATACCTAAAAATGTGGGAGTAGATTTGGAATTGGGTAAGGGTTGGGGTTGGACAAATTTGAAGCACATGGTAGAAAAAGTCTAGATTGCCTTGAAGAAATTGTTGGTAGAAATATGAATGTTAAAGGAGATTCTGGTAAGAGCTCAGAAAGAAAAGAGCTGTAGAAAAAGTTTCTATTGTCTTAGAGAATACATATATCAACAGGAACAGAATGTTGCTGGAAATAGGAATATTAATGGTGACTCTTGTGAGGTCTCAGCATTTGACACACAGACACAGACAGGCATGGAGGCAAGATGATGTGAAGAGACACAGGGAGAAGAGAGCCACTGACGAGCCAAAGAGAGAGGCCCAGAACAGAACCTTTCCTCAGCCCTCAGAAGGAACCAACTCTGCCAACATCTTGATTTTGGACTTCCAGCCTCCAGAATGGTGTGACAATAAATATCTGTTGCTGAAGCCCCCCAGTCCGTGGTGCTTTGTTACGGCAGCCTCGGCACGCTAATACAGTGCTGTAACCCTCAATGCTTTCCTCCAGCCTATCTGTCACCAGTCAAGTTCTCTGGGAGCAGGTGCTGAGCTAACATATGGAATGTGAAATGTTGACTGGGGATCAAACCCTGTAAAAGGAAGGGAAAGGACCCATCATCAGAACCACATGCAAATGACATGAAACCAGTTAACATATATTGCCAGCTAGTTCTGCTTAAAAAAAAAAAAAATCTCAAAATAATTGAATATCAGAAAAAGTATAAATGATCTTTAAACTTCATTTATCCTTATTGCACTTGTTTCCCCTTATTAGTTTATAAAGAGTGTGGCATAATTAGGGGTTTATCTATTTCCGTATTGATGAAGCTTTATTATGTTATCTAAAACTTGAAGGGAATTTTAATGCTAATTACAATAGATTATGAATGTTAATAAAATAATATTAATAATATTTAGTTAGAAGAATTTAAGTTAAATAAAATTTAAAGTAAATTTTTTTTTTTAATAAAGGAGGAGGTAGGAATCGAGATTGGGCAGAGGGAAAAGTTGAGTGATAATGCACATCTGAGGAGGCCTCCAGACGGAATACTGCCCATCAAGGTTGTCTTGCGTTGGGTCAACATGATTGAGACTTTTTCCCCACGTTGCTCAATCACTGCAAGGGCTGTCCCAGGAAGGGTGGCCTCTGGCAAGGAGGCTCTCTACAATGGAAGCCAACCATGAAGGAGAGGGCAGTGGGATGTGTCTGCCAGTCACACACCCCACAGCCGGGCAGTGAGCCCTTCCTGGAAGGGGGAACCTAGCCACACATCTTGTGTCTTCCATGCTGCTCATGGAACAGTGAAGAATGATACCTGGCTGAAATATTTTAGCTAATCTACATATTTTGAATACCTTTATTTCACCACTGAGAATCCACTTCTAATATTCATCATACTTATTAACAATGAACTAATTTCAACCATAAAAATCCATTTCCGACATTCACAATGCTAATTAATAAAGCTCAGGTATTCAGTGAGACCTCAAGTCACCAAAGCTCTTGAGGTGGCTGCCTCTGGAGTGTGGCTTTTCTATAAAATACTAGCTAACTACCCTGGAGGGGAATGTCCCATTAAAGCAACAGGCAGCCCTTAGAGCAAAAGCTAAAGCTTCAACAAATGAGTACATATGCAATATGACCAACTCTACCTTGCAGAAATATTTTAAAGTAAATCACAGCCCTCCCAACAGACAAGATGGGGTGGCCGCTTAGCTCAGTTGGTTAGAGCACTGTGCTAATAACACCAAGGTTGCCAGCTCAATCCCTGCATAGGCCACAATGAGTTGCACCTTCCTTAAAATAAAATTAAAAATGTCTTCCAATAGACAAGATATGTTTGTCTTTGGGGTCTTTGACACCTACTCTCTCTTCTTATCCAATCAGACTGTCTTAGGGATTATTCGGTTGCAAAGAACAGACACCTACTGGAACTAGTTGGAGTTTAACAGGTTTGCTGTCAGGATACAAGTATTTGACAGGAAACCAGCAGACACTGAGATTAGCAATGAAGCCTCTTTGGACCACTCAGAGTCGAGCTGGGGTGTTGGGATCTCAAATTGTCCCTGTCTCTCATAGGTCTTAGGCTCCTCTTCTCCTCTCTGCTTTTCTCTGTGTGTCTGCTCTTGTCTCTCATTTCTGCCTTTCTACTTACTCACCGGCACACTTCCCCAGTCTTCATTCTACAGAACCACCATCATTTGACCATCTCCATGTCCCTTAGGTCAATGTCTTGAGGGGGGGGGGGCACGAAAGGAGTAAATATAACTGGCACAGCCCTGCATGTGGCCTGCAGTCCCTTGAATTATTTGAGCACTGTGGTTGAGTCATCTGTGGTCAGGGGTATGGTATGCGCAGGGTAAACGAGGCTTCTCCTTCCAGGGGCTGTGGGAGGACAAATTCCCCAAGAAGAGGGTGAAAATGGGGAGGCTCTGTCTGACCAGCTTCTCTGGCATACCCACTCCAATCCTACTTAGTGCAGTATCTTGTCAGAAAATTCCCTCACCTGCACTCTCCTGTGTGTGTGTGTGTGTGTGTGTGTGTGTGTGTGTGTGTGTACACACATACATGCATGCACACCACATGTAGTCAATCAAACCAATCCAAGAGTTACTGCCATGTGTTCCAATTATAATATTCAAATATGCACAGAATGTTTCTTTTTCGCTCTGGTTCATAAAGAAATGTCTTCTCATTATCTTTCTCTGAAACCTCATCTGCTACAGATACCACCTTCTTGGATGCAACCCAAGGAGCTCTGAATTGACTCTTCCTCAGTGTAGGCCACTTCTACCCAATCCGGGTGTCACCAGGGCTAGAATGGTGCCGTCTCTCCCTCCCAGACCACACATTGTCAAAGTCTGTGAGTCAAGTAGTTCACAACCAGCCCTACTCTAGAGTTGACTCTCCAAGGAAACTCTGGCCTCTATCCCAGCTCAACAACTAGACCTCAGCATAAGCTATCAACCTGGGGATGTGATTCATGAAAGCAGAGCTGTTCTGTCGCCTGGATGTAAAGAAACCTCAGATCATTCTCACTGTGTTCTTTCATGCATGTTTGCGTCATTTGCAATTTCCCAGGGACACTGGTGTGCCAACTAATCTTATCAGCCGGGCATTCTTCAGCAGGCACAGCAAGGAGTCGAGGGGTAGCCTGTGTCCAATTGGCTGTAGTCGCTCACTTCTGCCTAGGGCACAGACGGGACAGCCCCTGGCCATGTTCGCAGGCTCTCTCCCTTGCCTCATATCCCTTTAACAGAGGTAGAGAGCCTTTATCCCCACCCAGTCAGAGGAAATACAGAAAAAGGAGACACATCTCAAGTACCCTTTTTGAAACCTCAAGGACCCTTTTTGAAACCTTGAAACTTGAAATTGAAAACTTCAGAATTGAATGTTAAAAACTGAACTTTCAAATTGAAAACTTCAGAAATACTTAAATAGCAAAGGCATACAGTTCCTTCCCAGACCCCGTTTGTTAGAGGGTAGGAATAGGGGAAACCTGAGTAAAAACCTATATTTACCTGTTCTCCTTCCCCTTCCTCGCTCAAGTTCATATGCCCAGAGAACTCCTCAATTTTATGAATAATTAGATAAGTGTTTGCTAGAATATTCTCTCCTGAAAGTCTGTTGGAAAGGTGTCTGAAACTGAGGGTACTGAATAATATCTTTCTTCTTTTCAATTTCACCTCAACCTGTCCACCATAGCAAGTATTCCCAAGGGCCAAGGGGTCTGGACCTGTGTGGCTCGGCCAGTAGTACTGCCCTTTGCGGCCCAGGAGACCTCCACCTGCGATAGGGCAGGACCACAGGGCATTCGGGCTGCTGCCCTTTGCTGTCCCCAGGGCTCTGTGTTTGTGGGCCTTTCCACATGCCAACTTTGCTATAGAGCACCTCACTTAGAAAGAGGACCCATGGCTCTTGGATCAGCCATTGCCCTTAGGAGTTCCCTCGCGGCAGACCCCTAGTCTGGCTGGATCAGTCATCTGCCTTCTCAGCCCCCCTTCCCAGGCCTTTGCCTAGGAATCCACAGGGGTTGGAGCTCTTCTTATCTCCCCAAACAAAGCCCACAAAGCATTCATTCATTCTGTCCCTTTTTCCCACAGTCAAGGTTGATGGTTCATTGGTGAGTGTTGATGGCCCATTAGGGAGATCCCTGAACTTAAAACAGCAACAGCCTGTCCGCTCTCTTTGAGAGCCAGGAGCACCCCTTCCTGAGAAACCAGAAACCCCTTCCTTTCCTTCCTGAGGAACAACTCCTCCCCAACCCATCCGCTTAGTGATTGACAGTGGGTCTTCTTGTTATAGCAGCAAACCACAAACAAAAGAACAAATCCAAACCAAACCAGATTTAATTTTCAGTTCTGTAGGTTCTTTCCCTATACTCCTAAACACAAACACCATTTCCAGTTACTTTTCTTCCCAATGAATCCAGGAGCAGTAACAAGAGAGAAGAAGTGGTAGGAGAAAGGGGCACCATTCTATTAAAAGGACACATGTGATATCTACGTATGTGGGTGTTCTGTACGGTTCAATCATCGGGGTCAGAGGGACTATCAGTGTAGTGACCTGGAACCCAGATTCTGGAGCCCTGGATCCTGGCTCTGTCACTTCCTTAGATGTGTGACCTTGTGTCGCGCAGGGGACCCTGCTCGCTGCGCCATTTGTCGTGCAGGGTCTCAGCTCCCACTCCCCGCCCAAGAACGCAGGACACGGTAAGGCCAAAAAGGAACACCCACGGAGCCATAGATAGGGGAGTCAAACCAATATATTCTCGCTGGCGGCTGGGCTGGAGACACAGGAAGCAGGATCTACATAATCTGCCTAACAGCAGTCCACGCTTGCCAGCCACCATCTTCTTGCTAGCCCCCATTCTCTTCTGCTAGCGTAGCCACAGCCGTTATATTAGTGGCCAATGGCCTACGGGTTACAGCTGACAGCCAACTAGCCACAGCTGCTGGCCATCTGATCACAGTTGATGGCCATTTACTACCCGAGCCAGCACCTTTCTATGTGAGGCCGAGAGCCTGGAAACTGTTTTTTGGGGTTTTGTCCCCACACTCCACCCCTACAGGGTCTCGCCTCACAATCTACGCGACAAGCGTCTTCTGCGAGGGGCCCTGTGCAAGGAGCCTGGAGGTAAATGCACTATCCTGAACACAGCCAGGCTCTCTGGGCACAGCCAGGGTTTCTCAGGGCACCACCAGTACTTCTGGGCACAGCCAGACTTCCTGGGCTTCTTAAGGTACCACCAGTCTCCCCGGGCACAGCCAGGGTTTCTCAGGGCACCACCCCAGTACTTCTGGGCACAGCCAGACTTCCTGGGCTTCTTAGGGTACCACCTGTCTCCCCGGGCACAGCCAGAGTTTCTCAGGGCACTGTCACTCTCTCTGGACACAGCCAGACTTCCTGGACACAGCCAGGGCTCACAGGGCACTGCCACTCTCTCTGGGCACAGCCAGACTTCCTGGACACAGCCAGGGCTCTCAGGGCACTGCCACTCTCTGGACACAGCCAGACTTCCCGGACACAGCCAGGGCCTCAGGGCACTGCCACTCTCTCTGGACAGAGCCAGACTTCCTGGACACAGCCAGGGCTCTCAGGGCACTGCCACTCTCTGGACACAGCCAGACTTCCTGGACACAGCCAGGGCCTCTCAGGGCACTGCCACTCTCTCTCTGGGCCTCTCGGGGTACTGTGCTGGAACAACAGCGGCTCACATCAAGGTGCTTACATATTATCAATGGCGGCCAGTCAAGACACAAAAGCAAACATCAAACCAGTCCCACTAGATGGTGGTATGTTCCCAAACAGTCAAGCGTCCATTAAATTAGGGATGGAAGTCCATAGTTCATAGTCATTAGCCAGGGCTGTCCTGGGGGTGAGGGATGACCTTGACCTCACCCTCATCTCCCACAGAGGACTCAGCAAGCGTTTCCTCCTGGGACTAAAAGTCCTGCATCCGGGCTGCCTCAGCAAGCAGTTCCCAGCCCACAGGGCGGCAACAACCTCCGCTTTCTCCGGCCTCTGCTGGTTGGGGAACCGTCCACGTCTTCCCATCCCTCCACGGGAATCGAGCTCTCCAGCAGCTGCTCCTCCTGGTCTTCCTCAGACTGAGCTTTCATACGCACAAACTGCTCCACTGCCCTTCGGAAAGCTTTGGCCAGCACCGTATCCTGCCGACTACGCCATGTGTCGCGCAGGGGACCCTGCTCGCTGCGCCATTTGTCGTGCAGGGTCTCAGCTCCCACTCCCCGCCCAAGAACGCAGGACACGGTAAGGCCAAAAAGGAACACCCACGGAGCCATAGATAGGGGAGTCAAACCAATATATTCTCGCTGGCGGCTGGGCTGGAGACACAGGAAGCAGGATCTACATAATCTGCCTAACAGCAGTCCACGCTTGCCAGCCACCATCTTCTTGCTAGCCCCCATTCTCTTCTGCTAGCGTAGCCACAGCCGTTATATTAGTGGCCAATGGCCTACGGGTTACAGCTGACAGCCAACTAGCCACAGCTGCTGGCCATCTGATCACAGTTGATGGCCATTTACTACCCGAGCCAGCACCTTTCTATGTGAGGCCGAGAGCCTGGAAACTGTTTTTTGGGGTTTTGTCCCCACACCTTGGGATAGTTACTGAACTTCTCTGTGGCTTGGTTTCCACATCTAGTAAAATGGGGGATAATATCAGTACAACTGTCTTATAGGGTTATGGCGAGGACTAGACAAGTTAACACATATTAAGTGTGTAGCACAGTGTTTGGCATATCGAAGAACTTGGTAAAATGATTGCTCTGTTATTACAGATAGCTATGATACAATATTTCTCTTTCTGTCACTATAAACTTGGTTATCACAGCTTATAAGTGGCAAGTCTAATTTATAATTTACTTATAATGAACAGCTGGCTACTTCCAAAAAAAGATTTAAAGTCTCTGAACAGTGATGTAACTGGACAATTCATCAATGAGGGTCTTTGTCGTGCGGGGTCTCCTGTGGGGTCTCTGCTCCCCACATAAGAACGCAGGACATGGTGAGGGCAAACAGGAACACCCACGGAGCCATAAGTAGGGGAGTCATATCACTATATTCTCGCTGGCGGCATCCGCCTCTCTGCAATCCACTCTTGCTAGCCCCCATTTCTTCTGCTAGCGTAGCCATGGCAGTTATATTAGTGGCCAATGGCTTACAGGTTACAGCTGACGGTCAACTAGCCACAGCTGATGGCCATCTGATCACAGTTGATGGCCATTTACTACCTGAGCCAGCACCTTTCTATGTGAGGCCGAGAGCCTGGAAACTGCTTTCTGGGGCTCTGTCCCCACAGTCTTGTTTGTAGTTCTTTTGTAAAGGATAATAATTTTTGACTGGAGGGGAAAACTGCCTTCTTTTCCATTTGTTTGTTTGTTTGTTTGTTTGTTTGTGATGGTGTATAGTGGAAAGCCCCCTAACCCTTAAACAGGAGACCTTGATAAAATAATGGGAATGATGCAGTGCTCAGTACCTCTTGGTGGAATGCAGGAATACTGTTTTTGAGCAGCTATGGAGTTCCAGGGCTGGACAGTTTACATAGATGGTCCCTTTGAGTTTTGCAATCAGCTCTGCAGTGGAGAAGGCACTGTTATTTCCACTTTGCAGATGAGGAAGCAAAGTCAGGGAGTTTAAGTGACCTGCGCAGTTCATGAAGCAGGTAAGCCGGGGAGCAGGGTTCAAGGCTAAGTCTGAGGCCAAAGGTGCTCTGCCTGCACCCACCTTCTGACTGGGCAAGATGCTTAGCTTCTCCAGATTCTACAGAGGGAAAATGAGGGGAACTAGTACTCCTGGCTCTTCACATCTGGATGAGGAAGGATAGGCCCCTTGCCTGGGTATCTAATAATTTAAGCTTGTGGAATTCATATCAATTTTTGACATGCAAAAGAGGCTGTAAACAATGAGCCTGACCTTAATTCAAACACTAAGTGATTATGTTTCACAAAGAAATGTAAACAGGGCTTTAATTGATTCATGTGCTTGCAATTGGTGGTTCATTTATTACTGTCTTCTCTGTAATAGCCTCCATCTGGGATCTAGGGACTGGGTTGCTCTACAGAACGGTGACACTGGTTTGAGCTCAGGTCCAACATTTCTTCGTTGATTCATTCATTTGTTTAACAAGTTAATGGTGCTGTGACTGGCACTGGGCTACAATCATGAACAAAGCAGCCATGGCCCTGCCTCATGGCGCTCACAGTTCAATAGGCTGTAATATGACCACACAAAGAAATAGACACGGTGAAAATTCTGGTGAGAACCACGATGGAAGGAACGAAGGTGCTTGGAGGGAGACTGATTGGCAGTGGGTGATCAAAGAAGGTGTCTTTGAAGAGGAACTGTCATGTGCTGTGTCATGAGGGGTCTCTGGTCCCGCTCCCCACATAAAAACGCAGGATATGGCTAGGCCAAAAAGGAACACCCACGGAGCCATAGATAGGGGAGTCATACCACTATATTCTCGCTGGCGGTTGGGTTGGAGACACAGGAAGCAGGAGCCACACTGTCCGCAACCCTCACTGCTCCGCTTGCAGGCTCAGCCACCATCTTCTTGCTAGCCCCCATTCTTTTGCTAGCGTAGCCACGGCAGTTATGTTAGTGGCCAATGGCTCACTGGTTACAGCTGACGGCCAACTAGCCACAGCTGATGGCTGTCTGATCACAACTGATGACCATCTACTACCTGAGCCAGCACCTTTCCATGTGAGGCCGAGAGCCTGGAAGCTGCACTCCTGGCTCTGCCCCAACAGGAACATTTAATCGGAAATGTGCAAGTTGAAAAGAAGCCAGTCGTGGGGAAGTGGAGAGTGTTTTCTACAAAGTAACATACATGTATTAGTGATTTACTGCTGCTGCCATTATTAACAACATTTTTAGAGTAGAAGAAAGATAACAGGGCTGAGAATCTAGAGGCCTGCCTCCCTTCCTGGACCTCTACTAACCAGCTTTGTGAGCTAGGCCGTAGTTTAAATTGTTTTCTTATCTAGAAAATAAAATGCTTGCATAACTCAACTAGAACATCTCTGTGGTCATTTCAGCCTCTAAAATTCTATAGTTCTACACAGTTTTTACATTTTCTAGTTGTTTAAGGAAACCCCGTGAGTGTAATTTCCTAGATGTCAAGAAAACTTTTCATGAAAGGCAGATATGTCAGAAGCTCAGCGAACAAAGAGTTTTCGTGTTTTTAATATAGTGCAGGTTTTAAATGCAGATTAGAGTGAGTCCAAAGGAACACAGAGGCTGTTCAAAGCCCAACTGCTTGAATTGGAACTTAGTTTTGATTGTAGGTTTATCCACCTACACACACACACACACACACACATACACACGCACACACACAAATCTTATATCAAAGGATAATGTTTCTGAAAAGATGCATATTAAGTTAAATTTTTGTAAATTGAAATCTTTTGATTGCACAGAGTAATTAAATTTTTTTAAAGGAAGTAATTAAAAGAGTAATTAAAACAGAGTAATTAAAAGTATTTTTTAAAAAGGAAGAAAATCCTTATAAGTCCTCAAAGCCAAGCAAAAACAAATAAATGCAGCTCTAAATTTTTATATTGTAAGAATCCATATTATTCTTTATTTGTTTTGAAAATTAAGATTTTTTTTCTTTTGGAGATCAGTTTTAATGAGATATAGCTAAAAATAATTATGATGAAATAATAAAAATGATTTTCATATGCTATTTGTAAATTTTGTATGTTATTTTAAAGTTATGCTTCATGTACAGTAAGTCTGGTTATCTGACACTATTCAGCAGGAGTCCTGATTTATAGGTTTTTTATCAAATCTATTTATGCCAATGGTTTTGAAAGTACAACATAACAAAACATCTTTGAAAATAATACCATCATCTACTCAGTAAATACGTGTGTCACTTGACAATAGACCATATGAGCTTTACATGGCAGAACTCCCTATAAACAAAATCAAATGGTAAACTGGCAAAATATTTGCAATGCATACTTATTACAGACAAATGCTAATTTCCTTAACATGACAAGACATCCTACAAACCAGTAAGAAATATACCAACAACCCAATAGAAAAATGATAGAACTGAACAGATAATTTACAAAAACTGAAACACTAGCGATTCTTAAAATATTGCGAAAAGATGCTCAACTTCACTCATAAGAAGGGAGATGAAAATTGAAACGAGACACCATTTTTTACCTAAAAGATTGGCAAAAAGAAAAATGTCTGATAACACTACGTTGGAAAAGATTTCAGGGACTCTCCCACACTCTCCCATGTTTTCAGTAGGAGTATAAATTGAAACAACCTCTTTGAAGAATATTTTGGCAACATCTACCAAAAAGTTAAATGTACATTTCCTTCAATTCAGCAATTCCATGTTTAGGAGTTTAATCTACAAATATACTCTCACAGGTGTGATGTTATGTATACTCAAGGATGTTTATTACAGCATTATTTGTAACAGAAATAATTGGAAACATAGCAAACATCCATTAAAAAGGGACTGGATAAATCATATATGGCACACATACCCAAAAGACTACTACTGTGCAGGTTTAAAAAAGAATGAGGCTGCTCTACGTGCAGGAATATGTTAGAATTTCCAAAATATATTAAGACCCCAAAAAAAGAAATACCTAGGTAAAGTACTGAGTATATAACTGGCTTCTACTTGTACTAAAGCAAAGACTACGTAGATGAGTATATGTTTGCATATGCACAGACTATCTCCAGAAGGATCAAAAGACTGACAATAACGATTGCCTCTGAGGAGAGAAAGAGCTTCTGGGATACGGTGGGAGCAGCAATATTTACTTTTCATTGATTATTCTCTTGAATACTTGGAATTTTGTATTGTACGCATGTATTACCTATCCAAAAAACATTCTTTTTAAAAATTGAGCTTCCCCGGGATGTCAGCTGGCAGAATACCACAGGATGAGCCACGCTATTTCATAACTCTGCGCTGTTTATTCCCTTGTGGAATGGCCTTTACCCCTCATTTCTCCAGCTCACTCCTGCCCTTGGAAACCTTCTGGAGCAGCCACACTACCGTCTGAATTTGATGCTCTTCCCCGCACTCTGTCATGCCTCTGCAGCCCGCTGCATGCCTGCAGCATAGCACATGGCCCACCTGATTGTAATGGTGGGTTTTCCATTTTGTCGCCGAATTAGGTTTGAGCTCCTTGGTGGGAGGACATGCCATATTAGACCTTATAGCGCCCAGTGTGTCGCCTGACACGTAGGAGGGTTCTATAGGAGTGATGGCGGACTGGAGGGATGGAGAGAGTGCGGCTGCTAGCGTGCCATTTCCTGTTTTATTCTGTGCTGTAACCTTAACATGCACGACAAGGCGTGGCACACAGTAGGTATTCAATATTTGTTGAATGAATACAAGAATGCCACCTAGACAGAGAAGGGGGAAGAAGTGAGCAACAGAGGCCTACAGCTTGGGGCAGGTCTCTAGCAAGGCCAACAGAGGACACGAGAGGAGCTGGTGTCAAAGCTAAGTTAGATATTTGCCTGCAAGAATGGTCTGGCAGCTGCTGCCTCAGCGACCAAGATGATGGCAAGATTGCTGCCTTCCTCAAGAATGCCTGGGCCAAGGAGCCAGTGCTGGTAGTGTCTTTCATCATTGGGCGCCTAGATATAATTCTGCCCCTACTCAGCCCTTACACCAATGACACCGTCATGATCAATCAGGCCATACTCCAACTCCCAGCACCCTCTGAGACAATGGGAATGGTTGACGTGCCAGCCACCCCAGACTGCCAATGCCCAAGCTTGGAGTGGCTGAAGAAACTGTGAGCATCTCTGTTGACAAGGAGGAGACCCTCCCTTTCGGGGTCCCCAATAAAAGTGTGAAAACCAACCCCAGTAAAAAAATTATCTCAAAGAGTTACCATATAACTCAGCAATTACACTCCTAGGTATTTATCCAAGAGAAATAAAAACACATGTTCGTGCAAAAACTTGTATAGGAATGTTCACAGCAGCACTATTCATAATAGGATAAAGGAGAAAAAACCCCAAATGTCCATTACTGATGAATGGACAAATTAAATGTGGGTTATCCAGACAATGGAATAACACTATTCAGCAACGAAAATAAGTGATGTACTCATCCATGCTACAACATGAATGAGCCATGAAAACATTATGCTGAGTGAAAGAAGTCAGTCAAAAAGACCACAGGTTGTATGATTCCATTTATATGAAACGTCCAATACAGAGAAATCTGTAGAGACAGGAAGTAGATTCGTGGTTGCCAGGTGCTGTGGGAGGGAGTTAGAGGAACATGGGGAGTGACTGGTAAGAGGTGGGGCGTGATGAAAATGTTCTAAAATTGATTATGGTGATGGTTGCTCAACTCTGTGAATATGCTTTAAAAAAAACAACCCACTGAATTGTACACTTTAAGTGGGTGCATTGTATAGTATGTGAATTATACCTCAATACAGCTCTTATTAAACATGAGAATGATCTGGAGTTTCCTGGAGGCGTGAACTGAGCTCAGGCCCATGCTCGCCACCATTTTAGGACTCCAGAGTTCTGTTCCCTGGAGTTAGGTGGGGCTACACTAAGCCCCAGGGAAATCACGCTTATTCACATTTCAAACCCTGAAGCCAGGGGCCCTGCCAGTGGGTCCTGAGAGCTGAAGGGTAGCAGAATGTCACCCCAAAATATGACGGTAGAAGTTCAAGACATGATACTTCAGAATATGCTGCTTTGTATATTGATACTTTTGTGCTGAAGGCAGTGGAAAAACAGCAAACGCAAGGAGAGGCCTTCTCTGAATTCCTCCACTTGCCTAAAGACAGATTCTCCAAAAGAAATTCAATTGTCTTTAATCCCCTGCCTGGGAACTTCATCAACCAGGGAAGATTGGCTGTTAGCACAGGAAAGGAGATTATTAGTGTACACACACAAACTTTGTTACAAGCTGTCACATGTCCCATCTATTCTTTCTTTTAAGGGCTGATTCTTTTTCCTGAAAGTCATTTATTTTCCCCCAAGATTATTTACATCCCTCTCCCCTTTCCCTGTTAAGATGGTGTTTAAGCGTGAATTCTAAGACCAGGAGTTACTCGTTTTTCCCTCAGTCTCTCCCATGTTTACATGAGGTATACATGTTCATAAACTTCTGTTTGTTTTTCTCTTGTTAATCTGTCCTTTATTACAGGGGTCTCAGCTAAGAACTCAGAAGGGCAGAGAGTAGTTACAGGGCTCTGGTTTCAGAGGGCCCCCTTCCTGTGATCCTCAGGGCTAGTGAAAGAGTGACTGCTCCTGGGGTTCCAGAAATGAGAAGGGCTGTAGAACTTCTTTATTTTGTTTCCCACAAAGCTGAGGGGCTCTCATTGGATGGGTGTTTGGGGTAGGAAGAGAATGGCACAGAGCAAAGGCATATAAAGTAAAAGTATTAATTCCACAATTTTTTGAACACTAGCTGTGCACCTGGCACGGTGTTACCTGTGAAGCAATTGGGATACAAAGAAGTATAAGAGCCCCTCTGGCCTGGACGCTTGCTGAGACTGGCTGCAGACATGTGTGAGAGAACGGTGGAAGGGTGGTGCTAAAGCTGTGTGCCGGCTAGTACAGTAGCCCACAAAGAAGACACAGGATAGGACTCATTTCCATTCCTACAAGAAGCTTCGTGACATCAGCATAGCTGCCACTACTGTGATCCTGGGCCTGGCCTGAAGTGCTCTCTTCCTAAGGGGGACCTACAATGTAGGGGTGCTTGAATGGTGGAACCTTGGTACTGTGTCCTAGGGTTTGGGTGCCTGAAGCCCATAGTTCCAGTACTGTGCAAATGGGAACCATGGGCAGAGCTTCCCCACAGATATAAAGGTGACTGGGTTTGCTGGCCAGCCCCCCAATTCCCATGGACCTGCTAAAGGAGCTGAACATAATTGGACACTCACAGCAATGCTTCTTCTTCTCATTTGAAGTCTATAACGTCTCAAGTACATTATAGATTATGTAAGGGTTTGTAAGCTGAGAACATCTATCCATAGGAAAGTGTATTCCAAGTTCTAAGTCAAAAAGTGTTGAGAATACAACTCCTTTGCTAGTAAATTAGACACTTGCAGTGGCTAGATTTCAGGAAAGTCCTTTTAAATACTTTAAGGGTCTGAACTAATGCTGGGCCAGACAAGATGTGGGAGAAGGCTCCTCAGGTCTTTCATGGGAAGCTGGAGGAGTGCCTACCCCACAAGTTCCAGCTCTGCCTTTGAGCCACCCATTCATCTCACCTGGCTAAGACCCCAGTAGCACCAGAATGCCAGAGTCAGGAAAAGAGAGCAGCTTCTGTGGTTCTGGCCTAGCTGCGTCCTGGGTGCCGGGACCACATGCTTTCAGAAGGAGATGGGAGCTGACAAATGGAAAACAGAACATCATAATGGCAGAAACAACCTCTGAGCTGGAAACAGAAGCTATAACAACAGGAGAAAAAAAACCACAACAAATTCCAGACTATTACCCTTATGATTCCTGGACCAGGGAGGGGAAGGATGGGGAGACTCACCCTGTTCTGCTGAAAACAGGGCAACATAAAGAACACTATGCAGTCAGGCTGAAAATTAAACAGATGTGAATTTCTTTAATTCAAAGGCTTAATTATTCTGACGTTTGCCATAACTTAATCTGAGACATCACTTCAGCTTTAATTATGCATAATGAAATGGACTATTTACAGTAACTAGTATGACAGGAAAAACTAGAGGTGAGAATTGGTAACTTAGCAACTGTTTATTCATCTTTTTTTTATCCAGTGTTTATTGAGTATCTACTATGTTTCAGCCTTTGCCATGGTCCTGCAGATGTCGTATTAGGAAAAAATGGTATCACTAGAGCCCATACTATCGGCTTCTTTCACTTCATTATCTCATGTACTGCTTGCAATAATGCTCCATGGCAGGTATTATTGTCCTTGATTTATAGGAGCAAACCTGAGATTCTGAAAGGCTAGGTAATTTGCCTAAGGTTACACAGCAAAACCTATGCTTTCTGCAATCTAACATACCTCACACAGAAACCTACAGACTGACATTGTGAATCTTACTTCCTACTTCATGCAGGAAAAGTCACCTTTTCCTAAGAGAAATGTTGCTTGTTAGTTTAAGCAGGCAAGAGAGTGATCAAAATTGTCCTTTGGGAAGTTAACCTGACAGTTTCCTGTAGGATACCTCGGATGCTACTGAGACAGTCCAGGCCAGAGGCCAGGACCTTAGCCAGAGTGGTGGCAGCAAGACTGGAGAAGGGCTGCAGGTGGCACTGTGGAGGCAAGAAGGGCTCTGCTGAGGATTTGAATGTGGTGAGACCGGGAGGAAGACAGCTTTGCTGCCCTGGGTTTGGGCACGAGTCCCAACGTGGCCACTCACTAGCAGCTTCACCTAGGGCAAGTCACTCAAGCTCTCTGAGCCTTACTTTTTGTGCCCAGCAGGGGCTATAACCAGCTTATTTAGCAGTCTCAATTCAGAAGCATATAAACTGAACTGGCTTTGTTTTTCCTCCAGTCATTGTTTGTAATGGCTTCTGTTAAATCTCCCTCCATATCTTGTTTCCTGGTCACTTTCAGTTATTCATGGTCCACCATCGTTTTTATGGCTCCCATCTCAAAGTTGACTTCAATCTTATTTCCTGGCCCTCATTGCTGTATCTCTCTATTGGCTTTGGCAGCTCCCCTGGCTCATACTGACTAACTGGCCAGTGGTGACCAAAAGCTGGTTCGCCTGTGGGACACACATGGTCTTCAGAGCTTCTGTGGGGACTCCCGCTGCTCATGTCCTTGATGGGGAGGATCTGGCTCAGTGCTCCCTACCCACCTCCTGCCACTAACCTTGAGCTGCTGGGTTTTCCTTCCCCAGCGATCAGTTCTTGAGCAAAAGAAGCGGGAGAGAGGGTCCAAATCCAGCTTCCTTCCACACTGTATCCAAGATTATTCTTACTGCGCCACCACCATCCTCCCTCTGCGCTGCCATTGCTCCTGCTCTGAGTGGAGGCTGGACCCCAGCCTTGCCGTGTTTCACTCACCAGGCCGTGTCGCCTGGCATGGAGCTGCCTGGGACATGAAAGCGCCATAGAGGGCAGCGGCTGCCTCTGAGGAATAGGCAGAGACCTTCCTCCTGCAATACTCTTCCTCCACAGACTTCTCTGAGGGCTAGGGCGGCAGTGGTGATGGATCAAATCAAAAGGCAGTGTCTATAGCCAACTGAGGAGGGGTCTGGTCCCAATTGGGAATCTGACTCATCAATTCAGTGGTCAGAAAAATTCCCATTTCCCTACCCCTGCTTCTGAGAAAGACAAAATGCCCGGTTACGGGGTTACTGAGACCATCACGGATGACTATGCTTATGTCCAGCTTTTACTATCATCCCAGTCTCTCTGGTCTTTCTTTGCTCTTTGACTTCTCTTTTGGGGCTCTCTGTCCATACAGCAGCTGTGGAATTCTAAGATGGACTCTGAGCTGACCAGGGCGTGTTGGTTGTTGGCCTCAAGAGTATCCTGCAGTCACAGAAACAGGTAATCAAAGAGCAAACAGTCCTGTGGTGTTTAGAGTCTCCCTTAGTTACCACCAAGCCTCTGTTTGATTTCTCTCGTGGCAACAAAACCAGGAGGGGAAGATGAGTGGCATCTGGAATACACTTTAGGTAAAAGGTAGGATTCTGCTCCTGGATGATTTGCTGGAAGTGTGCAGAGCGGTCAACTATCAAATATGCAGGAAGCAGTCCTTCTCCTGGTTCTCCTGGGCACCATGTCAGGTAGGAACTTCATTTGTCACCTTGCTTGCCTGACTCAGTTTCCATGATATCATTGTTTGATAAAATCCCCAAAGAGGAAATTGTCTCTGGGAGACCTTGATCAACTGTGGGTTTATCTGCACTGATGAAGCAGTAGCAACAGGGGCTCTGGGAGGTTCCGGTAGGGGTAACCTGGGGAACAAGGTGGCTAGAGAAGCCACAATCTAGTCTGTGTTTGTATGGACTTCACTTTCCTTCTTGTGTTAAATGGCCTGAGCTAGAAGTCCTTCTAAGATCCAAAGTTGTGAACATAATTTTCAGAGCTTTGTTCCATTCGGGGAGGAAAATATTTTCTCTACCCTTCTAGGTCCTTTTGACTGGCCTATTAATTAAATTGACAGAAGACAGATTAACAGTAGAAAAGCAAATTTAATTATGTACATGGGGGCCCCATCAGAATATGAGACCTACAGGTAGTCAGGCAATTGAGCCTCATAATTAAGGGGACACAGAGAGGACTCTGAGCTCCAGGCCCTTCTGAGCTCCCCCAAGCCCACCATTCCTCACTCATATTCTTTGTATTTATCTTTGCTGATAGCTTTCTTCCCAAACCAGGCCCTCTATCTAAACTCTTAGGCAGTTAAGGGGGAGGTAAGAAACAAAAACAAACAAACAAAAGAAACTATTCCTGAATCTTTTGGACCTTGATTGTCTTCAGCTCAAAAAAATCTGCATATCAAATTGGCACATTCTGAGGAGAGTTATATTAAACCCCTTCTGTGTGCATCTCAAGTCAGTTTGTGGAGCTTCTGGCCTTTCTCTGAAGGCAACTTGAGGTTGGCAAATCATCCTGTGGAAAACTTGAGATATTGAGGGTGTATTATCTTAATCTTGAGCGGAGAAAATGCTCAAGATTCTGGTGGAAGAGCCAAAGATTCAAACTAGTGCTTCTTGCATTCTCTCTTCCTTATTCAAGAACTTCAAGAATCTGGGATGATCTTTTTTAATGTTGTCAGGTTGGATTATTGAAATTGAGATTTTTAAATTAAATTTTATTTTTAAATAGGTATATGAATAATATATGGAATTCAATCATACTAAATTTGAAGATTAATTTAGAGATAATTCACATTTTTGATGAGTTATACTTTAGTAAAACACTTAGAGGATTGTCTGGTACATAGTAAATGTTAGTTATTATTATGTATGGCATTGAGTCTTTCTATCCAAGAACAGGATTCTAGATATTTGTGCAAGTCTTTATTTGTTTTCCTCAGGAGTATTTTAAGATTTCCTTCATATAGATCTTGCACATTCTGATTATATTTATTTCTAATTCTTTCTTTTACTTTTTTTTGGCATTTGTAGATGGACTATTTCCTTCTCTTGTATATTTTAATTGATATTACAATGTATGGAAGTGTATTAATGAATTATTTTATTCAAGGCCTAGCTCAATGGTTTTTCAGTTGACTCTGATGCATTTTCCAGGTTTGAAAATAAACATTTGTGCTTTTCCTCACCTATTTTTCTATCTCCTATTTCTTTCTCTTATCTAATTACTGGGACTGTACCTTCAGGCTTTTGTTAAACAATGATAAGAGTGTACATTCTTGTCTTGTTCCCCATTAAGCATGATGCTAGCTTTTGGTGTGAAGTGTTTTATATGCTCTAAATAAAAATAGCTCTTATTTTTATTTAGGATACTTATTTCTAAATCAAAATAGATTTTTAAATCTTTTCAAAATCTATGGATATAACCATTTCATTTCCCCCTTGATCTGCTAATGTGATAAATAAATAACTGGGTTTCTTAATACTGAACACTCTTTAATCTTAAGTTTTTAAACTCAGCAGAGGGAAGGAGGAAGCTGGGCCTTGAGCAGCTCAGACTCTCAAATGAAGTAAACATTTGAGGTTTTCCCAGAAACATAGGCTTTTAGGACCATAATCACTTAAGAGGTGACATTGATTGTTATTGGGGGAAGTGTGAGGTTAGAAAGAACCTAATATCTCATACTGAACACTACTACCATTTAGAACTTTATCATCAGATGTATGAAAGGAACTGATCGCAAAGGTTTGCAAGAAATACTTGAGATTTCTTATAAAAACCACATTCAAATCTCTTCCTCTCCAAGGACCGTGCACTGTACCAGGCTTTTGCTCCTAGTCAAATCCTATTTTGTGGGGGAAGGTCTGCTGTGATGCAAACTGTTTCTCTCTCACTTTTTTGTGAGTCCAAGGACCTGACCCTCACCATCACTCTGAAACATCAGGGTCACAGAGGATTGGGCGAGGGGAACAGTCTCAGCAGTACTTGCCTTCAGAGTGAGGCTTGGAAACAGGCATCACCATAGTCAATGGCAGACAAAGTAACCAGCTCCGGTCTCCTCTTTCTTCTCATTTGATCTAACTCCTGCGCGTCTTCTAAGGCCCAGCTCAAGTCCTTCCTTCCCCACGGAGTCTTCCCAGATTGCCCTCGCTCTTGGTAGGTGCTCTTGCTGCTGCAGCCTGGAGCAGCCTTGCCTGCTCATGGAATGCCTGCCAAGGGTTTAGTACAGTGCCTAACCGAATAAGAGCTCAGTGAAAGCTACAGTATGAGTTATCATACTATAATTCATCTGGTATGTTTCTGTCCCTGTCTCCTCGACTGAAATGTCAGTCCTGAAATAATAGGTTTCACATCTCTTATTGTTCTGTGGTCCCCGAATGCCACATTCATATGAGGTATCCAGTAAATGTTTTAGTTGATCGTCATCCCTTTTTGGGTCCATTTCCCCCCCCACATTTACTAATACCCCTAAATGCAGAAATTTGGATCTTCTGCCTGCTTAATATTGTCTTGTAAATTAGCATCTGTCCTTTCCACCTCCTATTAAGATGAGGGAAATGAAAGTTTCCCTGTGAGATGTTAATGTCCCATTCTAACAGTGGCTTACAAAGGAAGGCCCCATAGGAACATAAACTAGACAAAACTTCCCATTGAACCTGTGGAAAAGAGTTAAGACAAAACAATCTTCTGGCTCCACAGGGCCATGTGCCATTCCTGGAAGGAATGGACTTAGCAAAGGTCCCTTGGTATGTTGAAATCCACTATACACTGAAGTTGTCTATGTTTTGAGAACTCCTCCAGGGATCTAGCTTTTGTATTACTCTCATGGAAATGAAAAATGCCAGTGTTTAATGAAAGAAGGGGTCCATGGTAGCTGGAAGCTTTGTATGAATATGAAAAAGTTACCAGGCCCATTGCCCCGAGTTTTGTCCCCCCAACCACCAGGCATGAGGCTATCACAGGTCCCTTTAGGACAGGGGTGTCAAAACTGCGGCCCGTAATCCATTGTCAATTAGCCCGCAGCAAATTCCAAAAATATATTTAGTTTACTTAAATAAACCAGGTGAGACAATATGTACTTCACCTCAAGTGAGTGGCCCGGCTGTTTGTGTATTTTACCGCATATGGCCCTTGGTAAAAAAACGTTGAAAAAAGTTTTGACACCCCTGCTCTAGGAAGACACCACCCACCCAGCCTGCCTTCTGGGTCTGGCCCTCTGCTGAGCAGTGTCAGGCAATTAGAAAGAGGCCCGAGACTCAGTGTCTTGTGCTCCTTGAGGACTAGCTGCAACCCCTTCTTAATTCTGTCATCCTTTGAAAAGGCAGGAAAATGCAGTCCATTTCCAGAAAGTCTTTCTGTCACTGGTTAATCCTATATAATAGGTCCAAAGAACATTGCAAAAGGTCTCTACCTCTTCCATCACGTCCCTTTCCTGTTCAGAGCTGACTCAGAAGAGCAGAAGGCCATCCTCCTCTCGCTCTCCCTCCTCCCTCCCTCTGGTTGGCCCCCTGTCACCTCCAGTTCAAGCACTCGGTCAGTGGAATCCACCTGTTTTTCCACCTCGTGGAGTCGGAAGAGATTTAACTCTTGCCAATTATGACCTACGGTAATTTACGGTGTCGTGCAGGGTGTCAGGCAGGGTCTCTTCTCCCGCTCCCCACATAAGAACGCAGGACACAGTGAGGCCAAATAGGAACACCCGCGGAGCCATAGGTGGGGAAGTCATATCACTATATTCTCACCGGCGGCATCCGCCTCTCTGCAATCCGCTCTTGCTAACCCGAGCCAGCACCTTTCTATGTGAGGCCGAGAGCCTGGAAACTGCTTTTTGGGGCTTTGTCCCCACATACGGCGTCACTAGTAGAGTCGCCATCCTTTGTTCTGTGTTCCTCGAAGGGCTCCCTTCTATTAGCCTTGCCTGGAATGGACCAGGCCCCCCAAAGGGGGTGGGTGAACACCCCCTCAAGGAAGGTATCCACTGTAGAAATTAAAGGCATAGGAAGACGTTGCATATACTGAAACAACAACATGCTATAATATTTTAGAATTTATCGAGCGTATGCATTTTCTTACATGGTACTAGTGCTGTGAGAGTGAATTCCAGTAGGCCTGGAATTAGCCTGAGTTGCTTTGCTAATATTTCTGCACAGGACTGACCCTTGGTCAAGGCACGAAGCATGCTGATTAACAGCGCTGCTTGGTAACCATGGGTCCTGGGATTTCGAGGATGGTTTGCACAGGCTTTTAAGTGTCGTTGGTGGATAACAGTGAGATTAATGATTTGCACCTGATCTGGGCGAGACCCTTTGAGGGTTCTGCTGTGGAGGTTGGTTACCTAGCAAGATGCAGCTACATGACCAACAAAATAGAAAACCATCCAGCAGAGATTCTATTTGGGGCTCCCTGGTTCCAAGGTATTGGTAGATAATGTTAGTGGCTCCTGATCTGAGCAAGTGCATCTTGTCATGGCTCTTAGAGAAAAGAGGACAACGGGAGTAGCAGCTGGCCTCCCAGGCCCTCATCTGTGAGGCGCCTTCAGCTGTGATGCAGATCCTCACTTTAATGTTGTTGTTATACTGCCTTCTTCTTCTGTAATAAACTATAGATTTGGAAACATTCTCATTTGGGTCCTGTGAGTCTTCTTTGGCAATTGAACCCTGTTTAATGGTCATTGTTAGTGTGGCATCACAGTCCTGAGAGACAGAGTTGACAAAGGGCCCCAGAGAAGTTAAGGACAAGCCCAACGTCCCACAGTCAAGTAGATGCAAATTGCTCTTGTCACACTCCCCTCTGATTTCTCTCACTACCTCTAGAGAGAATAAAGAGGCATTTATTGAGAGTCAGTCTCAGATGAGTACTGCCCTGTGTATTGAAAACAGCTGTAAATGAGAGCAGCAGCATGTCGGAGAAAGAGATGGCATCAACCCACATCCCTGAACCACATCATTACCTTCAGTGTCTGAAGTCCCGGGTGGGCAGCTTCCCCAAAAAAACTGAGGCTTCGGAGGCCTTAATTACTCTAACACACGCCCCAGAAGGAGGCCTCATTGGTCCATTTCTGGCAAGGCAGTGATTTTGCTCGTTTTGAAACAAGTGACAGCATCAATCCAGATCTCAGCCACAAGCAGGACATTGCAGTGGGCTCAGTGGTTGATAATAAATCTCTGGCAGGCTTTTTCTTTTTCAAAGCTTCAGGCAACTTTGATTCTTAATTAAAATATATGTGTAAGTCAGATTCCATTAAAGCCTCTTTCTTGTTCTCCAGCATTCAGACCAGCAAAGAAAGTTTGGGTGACCAGCCTTGGAAGGCATGTGTGTAGTGTCTTGGGGAGAGCCACCAGTCCCTGGCTCCTACCGTTTCCTCTGCCCCTGATTAGCTGGATGCCTTTGGGCACGTCCTTTAAAGTTTTTTTGCATAATGAATGGGTTAAACATGTTGTAAATTTTTATCTTATTAATGCTCTATTTTTAAGATGTGGACCCTAGCCACTAATTATTATTACTATTGCTGTTACTGCTGCTGCTACTACTTGTTTTAAATAGTAAGGAAGCTCGAGGAACTGGGTCCTGAACTAAGAGTTGAGCAATCCCAGCTTAGCTCCTTTTTTTATCAATTTCCCCAGAGTGTCTACTGCAAAGGCTTCAGAATTCAGTTCCATGGTCCCGGCACATGTGACCTTGCCCTGGGAAGGGAAGCCACCAGATGAAGAGCAGAACATCTCCAACAGGAATGCCAGCAGAAAGGGCATGTCCAAGGACACAATCTGGCTTTATCCATCCATGGAACAGGCAGTTCCCAACACAAATTGCCTGAGGGGCACTGGATAGATCCACTTCTCCTTCCAAAATACCTCCTTCACTGCCATGAGAAATATGACCATTCAAGGAGGACTACAAAAAGCTATGCTAACATAAGGAGAAAGCATGGAGCCATACAGAGTCCAGTCCTTGCAGTCAGAGGCCTTGGATTGGAAGGCTGGTTCTTCATGGAATTAGTCTCTCAAACGCAGGGCATATCAAAGTTATAATTAATGCAACTCCCAGCAAAGCAAACTGTCAGCTGGAGATATGTTCATCTGACCTGGGTGAGACCCTTTGAGGGTTCTGCTGTGGAGGCTGGTTACCTGACAAGATGCACCTACATCTTAACCAACCAAATAGAAAAATTCCCAGCAGAGACTCTATTTCGGGTTCCCTGGTTCCAAGATATTTGTAGATAACGTTGGTGACTCTGATCTGAGAAGCATCTCTTCTCCAGCTTCCCCAGTTCTCTAAAGGAGGCACACCAAGGTTGGTGGCTACAGTAATCTGCCTGTTCAGAGGGAGGCTGGGGAAAGTCCTGAGTGGGGCTTCGCAAGCCTCTCCTACCCGTGCCCACATCAAGCTAATATTCCAGCACAATTCCTTATGTTTTTCCCCAAATAGCCTCTTACAGATCACATCACCCAAATCTAACATCTGTGTTGAGGAGCCAAATTCTTATCAGCCCCCGGCGCCATCTTGGTCCAGTTTATGAGTGCGTAATCTCAGGTGTGTGAAATGGCTACAGCAATACCTACAATGTGTTTAGAGTGGATGAAATCAGGCAGTAAAATAGCTACCGTAGCACAACGCCTGATGAGTAGGATCTTAGTATAGACAAGTGGTTACTTGTTTTGGTCTATTCATTTGGGCTGGGCACTACCTTACCCCAGCCTATTCTTGAGAAAAACCTAATGAGTTATATCTTTGCTTAAATATTTATAGAGGCTTCCCTCCTCCTTGGCGGGAGGGGCACAAGACCCTGGGGTGGGTGGGAGGAGGCAACAGAAGGTGGGGGGGATCCTTCAAGATAAATTGCTAATGTTTCATTTTGCTTATGACTGTCCTTGTCCTATTGACCAGTGAGGAAACACACTCATGAACAGTGAGGAAACGCACTCATGAACAGTGAGGAAACACCCTTGCGAACAACAGTTCAGAGGGCCCTGGGGACTTTTGTGGGAAAAGAGGGCATGAGGGAATTATGCCTAAAAAAATCCAACCTACCAAAGCAACTGATAATTTTGCTCATTTTGAAAAACCATTTTTGGGAACTTTTTGCCTCTAAATACTCCAAGTGTACTATTTTGCTCTTGGTTTTTATCACAAAAATGCGATAATACTAAAGTCAATTTTAATAGATTAAAAAAATCTATTCATAGAGTCAGGGGAACTGTAACAGCTATGTATGATGTCAGAGGGGTAGGAGATTGGTGGTGGGGGGTTATCACTTTGTCAGGGGTGTAAATGTCTATTACATTGTTTCGTACACCTGAAACTAATAAAAAAAAGTTAAAATTAAAACAAAAAATCTGTTCATATTCACATCACCCTGAACTGCAGCTGTTTTGGTATTTCTTTTTTTTTTTTTTTTTAGATTTTATTGGGGAAGGAGAACAGGACTTTATTGGGGAACAGTGTGTACTTCCAGGATTTTTTCCAAGTCATGTTGTTGTCCTTTCAATCGTAGCTGTGGAGGGCGCAGCTCAGGTCTAGTCGCCGTTGTTAGTTGCAGCGGGCACAGCCCACCATCCCCTGCAGGAGTCGAATCGGCAGCCTTCAGCGTTAGGAGCACGGAGCTCCAACCACCTGAGCCACCGAGCCCATGTTTTGGTATTTCTGAGTCCTTGCACAGTCCTTGTCCATAAAACCAGATAATTCTGTGAGCAAAAATAACTTAGGTATAATGAATTTTAGTCTCTAATCTAAATAAGATGATTTTAGATTTATGAAAGCTCGTATCAATGAATTTGTTTGTATTTTGATTTTTCCTACATTTCAATTATTCCTCTGGATCCCCTCCCCCAAATTTGAACCCAAAACACTCTCTTACGAAAGCCAACATTTTTCCATGGTTTGTGTCTAGAAATTTTACACCTTTCAGTAGGACAGATCCTTCTACTGTCACCCTGTACTTCCTCCCACTACAGGTGGTTTGTCTCTAGTGTCTAATAATGGTGGCCAAGATCTGGAACCTGACTGAGATGTAGCATCTTGGTGTAAACTGTGGCTTTGTTACCTACTATAGCAGTCTCCCTTTCTCCGTGGTTTTGCTTTCTACAGTTTCCATTACCTGTAGTTGACTGTGGCCTGAAAATATTAAATGGAAAATTCCAGAAATCAACAATTCATACGTTTTCAATTGTGCACCGTTTTGAATAATGTGATGAAATTCCATGTGGTCTGTCCTCATCGTACTCTGTCCTGCCAGGACGTGAATCATCCCTTTGTCCAGCATCTTCATCGGTAGCTGCTCCCCCACCTGTTAGTCACTTAGGAGCCGTCTCTTGAGGTATCACGGGGCTTGTGTTCACGGAACCCTTGTTTTACTTAATAGTGGCCCCAACGCACAAGAGTAGTAATGCCAGCAATTCAGATATGCCAAAGAGAAGCCATAAAGTGCTTCCTTGAAGTGAAAAGGTTAACTACAGTACAATAAGATATTTTGAAGGAGAAACCACATTCACATAATTTCTATTACAGTATATTGTTATAATTGTTCTAGTCTATTATTGTTGTCGGTAATCTGTTACTTGCCTAATTTATAAATTAAACTTTGTCATAGGTATGTGTGTATAGGAAAAAATATAATACATGAGGTGAGACAATTAAGTTTGTGAACTAATCCTAGAAAAAGTGCTACATACCTCATTGCTGAATATCTCTACGGTCACTCAAAGGACTCCCCTTGGGAAGCTGTGCACTGACGCCAGCGCCTAGTCCACCCTTCGAAGCAATTTTGGAACTCTTTTTCTGGACTGGCCATCAAAGCTGTCGTCATATTACCCTTGATATCCCGAATGTCATCAAAATGTCTTCCTTTCAATATTTCATTTATCTTTGGGTAAAGAAAGAAGTCATTGGGGGTCGGATCATGTGAGTAGGGAGGGTGTTCCCATACAGTTATTTGTTTACCGGCTAAAAACTCCCTCACAGACAGTGCCGTGTGAGCTGGTGCATTGTGGTGATGCAAGAGCCATGAATTGTCGCCGAAAAGTTCAGGTCGTCTAATTTTTTCACGCAGCCTTTTCAGCACTTCCAAATAGTAAGTCTGGTTAACTGTTTGTCCAGTTGGTACAAATTCATAATGAATAATCCCTCTGATGTCAAGAAAGGTTAGCAACATCGTTGCAACAAGTTTGCGAACTTAATTGTCAGCCATGTGTAGGGTTCAGTACTATCCGCAGTTTCAGGCATCCACCGGGGGTCTTGGAACGTATCCCTGAGGTGGTGGGGAATGCCTGTATTTACTGTGTGTCCATTAACTCAGTTCTTCGTCTGTAAAATGATGACATTAATACTTATCTAAGAGGACTATTTTGAGGAGTACATGAGAGAAAGAATTTTACATGATGACCTTATTTAGAACATTGGGTAAAATGGTCATTGTATTAGTTTCCTAGCGTTGTCATAACAATTAGCACAAACTGGAGGGCCCAAAACAACAGAAATACATTCTCTCACAGTTTAGGAGGTTAGAAGCCTGAAATTAAGGTTTTGGCAGGGTTGGTTCCTTCTAGAAGTTTTGAGGGAGAATGTGCTCCATACCTACCTCCCAGCTTTTGGTGGTTGCTTGCCATTCCTGGTCTTCAATTTCTGCCTCTATCATAACATGGACTTCTTCCTTGTGTGTGTGTCCTCGTGTGGACAATCGTCATTGGATTTAGTGTCCACCCTGATCCAGGATGACCTCCTCTTAACTAATTACATCTGCAAAGACTCTATTTCCAAGTAAGGGACATCCTGAGGTTCTGAGAGGAATGGATTTGGGGTTACTCCTTACAGTAACCATCATTATGGAAACAATACAGAACAACCTGTTGCTGTCTTGCAGAGTGTCACGGAGACCTCAGAATGTCCCAAGGCTTTCCTGGAAGAAACACACTTTCTCTTAAATTGTAAAATCCCTGTCTGTAATGCAGTCTAAGACAGTTCACTTCCCTGAATGTCTCATTTCCTTCTCTGTGAAACAGGAGTTACTCTATCAACCAAGAAGTACTAATTGACTCTCTATATGACACTTATGGCGCCCAGTAATAACAAATAATTGTCCTTGAGATTTCTTATGGACGTGGGAAGATCCACCATGACTTTGGAACGTTCCAGTCACGCACACTCAATTCTCAGATGACCTCATGAATCAAATACTGACACAGAGAAGGAAAATAAACTCTTATAAACTACCTTGTAAGAGAGAGAATGTCATGGCTAGACGAGGTCCTTCAAGTGGGTGTCTATCTGCTAAAGTGTCATGTTTCCCTTTCCCTGGCTCTTCACAATGACTGGGAGAAAAGAGAAGGGAAGCAGGGAGACAAGAGGAGCACAGTCTCTTTATTTATGGAATGACAGAAGCAGATTTCATGGCTGTCGGTGGTGGTTGTTTTCTTGGCTCCGAGAAGATCTCTCATTCCCATTTCCAGCTCTTGGCAAGAGTATTGGTTCTTGGGGAGTGACCAGGTTCCATCGTTGCTCTGAGCTACAAGTTGAAGCCACAGAACAAGCTGTTAAGTTCCTGTTCCCAGCACAAGGCTTTGTGTTCTTGTCATTTTGTATCCTTTTTAAATCCACAGAAGCAGAGGCGCTACACCTAATCCATTTACCTGCTACAAGCAACGTGGCAGAGAATTCTCCACCTGAGACTTCAGTGCACGAGTTTTCTGTGAACTTATCAGCATCACTGTCACCTGTGATCCCAGGGTTTCCCCTGATAATCAACTCGAGTCCCCTCACCAAAGCCTTCAGGGTGAACTGGCTGTCAGGCACCGACTTTGAGGTAAGTACCATCTTGCTCCCAATGGGAGCTGTCTGCAAAGAGGGTCCTGAAGATGAGGGGCAGATGGGATTCTAGATCAGTGGTCATTTCCTTCTCTTTCCCTGCTTTAATCTCCCTTCTTGTAAGATCCAGAAGTCCTGTGTGGGGCATCTTAGAGCCTTCTGTGCTAGCTTTTGAACATTTGTGCTCCACTTAATCCAGTCCAACTGAACATTAGGCTCAATTTGTTACATATACAAGGCTTGTTTCTTATGCCAACCACCCTCACATGACATCAGGTATTAGGTGTGCTGGCAGCTACTACATTCTTCAGGTGGGATAGTATGAGTATTGAGCTCCTTACAATCCAGGCCCTGATGAACTTGTGTCTGATGATTGTGCTTTTCTAGGATTCTGTGATTTTTCTCAGAAGGAAATCTACAAGGAGACTTGTTTAATATGCAAGAACATAGTAAAAATATAAGTCTAAATGTCCAGCCCTACTGTGTGAATATTTCCTCTTGGGTAATTCAGACCCAATCATTGACATTCGAGAACCATGGCACCACTGCTGTCTTCCAGTTTGTCATTTGAGACTTTCCAAAGTTGTCACTCCTTCTTGTAGGACAAATCTCCTCACTGCAGATTTTCCACTGCTAACTTCAGAAGCCTTCTAAGGATGTCTTAGGGTCCTGGTGTCTGGACCTGCTTATACTTCAGCGTCACCCACCCCCTTTCCCTCGGCTGGCTGGGGTAGGAACCGCCTATTGTTATCGTCAGCCCTGCCGCTGGCCCTGCCTGCCATTGCTGTGGGGTTCTGGTGGGACCCAGTGGGCCCAGCTCGCTTGGTCTCGGCACAGTCACCTCCCTGAGGGACACACTACATGTGCTTGAACCCAGCTGATCATTAGCGTCACTGTGGAGCCCACGAATTGAGGGCCAGAGCCCGGGCATCTGATGTTTCACCCCCGTGGTAGGCCCTCAGGTACATAAGGAGCGCACAGTCTGGCAGTCTTCACCTCAGCACCCAGCACACATTCCCAGGCCCCAGACGCTGGTTCTGTGACTTACCTGCCTGTCTAGCTGCTCCCTTGACAGCTGGCTCTTCTTTAACAGCTGTTGTTCGTCTATTCCTAAAAGCCTTGCCAATTGCTTGCAGTTAGAGAACACCTAATATATGGCAGACACTGTTGAACGTGCTTTACACGTGTTTATTCTTGATTTTTACTTGCATTATTTTATTTGTATTATTCTATTATTTTATTTGTATTATTACTTCTTTTTACAGATGGGGAAAATGAGCAAAACTTAACAGACAGGTTAAATGACTTGTTCTGGGTTGCACAAGCTATTAGGTAGCTGAGCTGAAACTGGAATCCAGGCAGTATGACTTCCAAGCTCTCATCATGTTTTTAAAATGACTTGATTGAGATATAAATTCACACAGCATACAATTCACCCATGTAAAGTGTACAGTTCAGTGGTTTTTACTATATTCAGAGACCATCACCACAATCTAACTTTAGAACATTTTCATCACACCAAACGAAACTCCAAATCCATTGGCAGTCACTGCCCTGCCCCTGTCTATCCCCGAGTCCCTGACAACCACTAATCTACTTTCTGTCTTAATGGATTTGCCTATTCTGGACACTTCATATGAAGGGAATCATATTGTATGTGGTCGTTGACAACTGGCTTCTTTCTTGTAAGCATAAAATTACCCACTTTGTAGCATGGATCAGTACATCATTCCTTTTTATGGCTGAATATTATTCCAGTGTATGGATATACCACATTTTGTCTGTCTAGCCATCCGTTGACAGGTATTTGTTTGTTTCCACTTGAGAACTTTTACTCTCAGCCTCTACAGTCTACTGCCTTTAATGCCGTTTCAGATCTGCAAAGGTTCCAAAGCACATTCACAGCCTGATCTTTCAACGCTTCCTACTCACACTGGTATTATCACTATTTAAATTTTTTTATTTCTATTTTAGAAAGAAGATAACAAAAAGGTAGCAAGGTTAATTGATTTGCCCAAGATCACATAACCATGAAGGTTGAAATAAGAACTCAGGTCTTCTGACTCCCAGTCTCAGGCTCTTTCTCCTGCACTGATCTGCACATCTGTTGCTCTTTCGATGAGACCCTAAGTCCTCTATGGACATGGTCTTCCCACACGCCATGTGATTCAAGCAGAGCTGTCAGTCAAGGAAGAATCCCAGCCTGTTCTTGAGAAATGGCGTGTTTCTTAGGCTGATGGAGGCTCGAATGTTCACCCTATTGCCCCAGTCCTGGTGCCCTCCTGGCACCGCAGCCTGCAGCTGCCCAGCTGTACCCTGTGTGGGACCTTGGCTGGGTCACAAGTTCACAAGTAGCTCTTCTTAAGAATTGGTTGCTTTCTCCAGAAACTACCCAATATCATCAAACATCTCCCTTGAGGAAGATCCTAGTATCCAACCCAAACTGCTCACACGAGCCACTCCTGCTGCCCAAAGCACATGTCAGGGCCCTCTCTGTGGAAGAACCTGGCTCCTCCTTGGGCAGGCTTGATACTCTGCAGGATGACAAGTCTAGTGATGAGGTGTTGAGTCTCTGGTCCAGAGGTCTGCTCAGTGCTGGCCTTGGCACTCAGTCGTGCAGGGCTTTCTGAGGGTGACCTCCAAACCATGCCAAAGGCCTGGCCTCTCAGCTTTCAAACACAGCTGCTGAGACTTCTGGTGGGGTTGGGGTAGAAGGGGAAGAGGATGAATGATGATGATGATGATGGTAAGCATTTAGGAATGCTTCCTCACACTTAGGAAGCATTTACCATATACTAGGAATTCCCCTGAACATTTTGTAAATTCATTTATTTAATCCTCATAACAACACTTTGACGTGGTGTACTATTACTATTTGCATGTTAAAGATGGGGGAACTGAGGCATAGAGAAGTCAAGAAACTTGTCCAAGGTTCACATAGCTAATGGTAGCAGACTTGAGATTTGAGATCGGGCAGGCTGGCCCCAAGAACTTGCTCAGCCCCCACACTGCGCTGGCTCACTATTGCCCAGCAAGGGAGACGCTGGGGCCGCACTGGCCCATGTGGGTAATCACTGGTCAAGGGATTTTCTCCTGGAGCAGCACCAGGAAAGATAGCTCTGAAAAGCTCGGGAGGTGTGATGGCAGGCTCGGCCGCTCCAAAGACTGCAGCCCTCTGAGGTCACATGGAGGCCGCACCTGTCCTCTTCCCTTTGCGCCTCTCTGTGCTTGACTCCTCTGTCCCATCTGCTGTCACGAGCACTGTGGTTTTGTAAATGCACTCAGCCCTGTCCAGAAAGGCCTCCAACTTGACATGCCTTAAACCAAACTTACTGCCTTTCACCACAACTGCAGGCAGATGGCCTGCAACCAAACTGCGGACCACCCCCTAGCCCCCAGCGCCCCAGCTGGGGCCTTTGGAATCCCTCCCTTCCTTGTTCCAGTCTCCATGTGTGTGAAATTAGGAGACGTTCTACCAACCTACGGTTGTTGTGATGATTAAGTAAAATACTCCACAAAATGGCTTGGCAAGAGCCAGGCACACAAACATTGAGTAAATGCTGGTAACAACAACAAAAACAACTTTTCCCTTTGTGTTGACAGCAACCCAATTCCTTTGGTTCCAAGATATAATATGGTTGGAACTTTTCTGACTGTTCTGTTTCCTCCCTCTGGGGTGTTTAGGGCTAGTTCTCGGGGTGGTGGAGCTGTCAGTAGACAACACTGTGGCAAAGGACTGTCTCGGCTTGGGGCTCAGAAGAGGGCTCCAGGCTCAGCAGGAAGCTAGAGTATAAATCAGGACACAGAGTGGACTGTCTGGACAGAGGGGGCTGCTCTGGGAGACGTACCTTCCCTAGACAGTTTTGACTATCTAATAATAATAATAAAAGCCAACATTTGCTGAGGGTTTGCCCACTGCCAGTGATCTCTAAGTATTCCATGGATTAGCTCAGTTAACCCTCACAACAACCCTACAAAGTAGATGCTCTTATTATCTTCATTTTACAGATGGGGAAACTGAGGCACAGAAAGGTTTAAGTAATGGGAAGGCTGGGCCTTGAATCCACTCAGTCTTGCTCCAAAGTCTATGCTCTTGAGCCCTGTGTTAGGCTGTCTCTTACCTACCATGTGCCAAGTATACATACAAGGTCCTCCTCATTTGTGTGGATATCAGCTCAGCCTGCTTGTGGATAGAGACAAGACTACCTCGTTTTCCTCTCAGCCCTCCTCCATACGTTCTCCCCCCACTGTACACACTCATTCATATCTGTGGCTGTCTTCTGTTCTTTACCCAATCCAGATCTCACAAAGGTAAACAGGATACCCACCACCTCCTCCATGAAGCCCTCCCTGACTAAACACAGCTCACAATGAACTTTCTTCCCTCTGATTTTCCATAGTCCCCTAATCGAGCTCTTCCTTATAATACTTTATGTTATAACATAGCCATTTAACATGGCAACAATTATTTACCTAATTCTAATGAGGGAAAAACAAAACCAGGAAATGGTGACGTGACTTTCCCAAGGGCGCATAGCAGTTCAGTGATGGAAATGGGATTGGAGTTAAGTGATCTCCTCACTACAGGATACTGAATGCCTCATTGTCTGGCCCAAGTTGTATTAATAACCGAAAGATTCTCTTAGCATAATTAAGATATTTATGAAATTTCGTCCTTGATGTCTCAAAGGACTCTGTGCCTTCTCAGAGCTCAGATGTCACAGGTTACAAACTGGCTTCCAGGTAGCCTCAGCAGCACACTCCCACCACAGACCCTGGGCTCCTGCTGGCAATGGGCTACATGCTGGGGAAATCTCTCTGGCCCTGCTTCTAGGTAACCCTCCTACATCTCCAAAACACTTGTGGTACAGAGGACAAGTTTCCAACAGTGGAAGAATGTGTGGGAAGGCACACACACACACACACACGCACACACACACACACTGAACAGGCTGTTGATGTTAGTAAATATCATTTCCTATTTCTGCAGATGTATCCTTCTTCTCTTCTTGGAAGGGGCCTTGGGAAAATTAGAATGGAGTGATGAGTCAAGATGTAATTTAACAACAGTCCCAGGAAAGTGTGGTATCTCATTCTTAAAGAGGAGAAAATCTAACTATATTTAGGGTTGCTAAAGGGACTTGTGTGGGAGCCTACCCCAAGTAATCATAGGTTTTTTTTAAATTATGGGGCTTTCCATCTCCACTCATTGAAACCAGAATGTCTCCTAAATATTTTTCTTTCCCATGAAAAGCATCATCACACACAGCAGTCTCTTTAGTGAAGTATTGTGGGGCTTATGTTGGAAGGACTAAGGCAAACAACCAGTTTCTGTGACAGCGAGTGAAAAATGGTTTCCAGGACGCTTCCTTCATAGTAATACCTCTTCGCAAAATGCATGCATACAAAGCAGACTTTCTTTCACATGATTACTAAGAATTCTGCACTTACTTTTTAGGTTGTCACCACTGGGAAGGAACAACTAGATTTTGAAACAGGACCAAAGATATTTGATTTGCAAATTTATGTTCAGGACGATGTTGGTGTCACTGACCTGCAGGTCCTAACTGTCCAGGTAACAGATGTGAATGAGCCGCCTCAATTTCTAGGCAACTTGGCAAAAGGTAAGATACACCTAGGTGTGCAATGCAGCCCAGACGGTGCCTCAGGGGGGACCCTGGGGAAAAGAGAAAAACAGCAAAGTTAATACACAAGCAGCTGTTCCCTGCAAAAGGCAGCTGCTTAATGAGCAGGGAACAAATGAAATGTCCTCCAGCCTAGGAGTCCCATGATAATGCCCAGCAATGTACAAAGTCCTTCACAGCCATGGTTTCTCTTGGGTGTCTCCCAGTCCCGGGGAAGAAACTGAAGCTTGGCAACTGAAGCTTGGATCATTCTGGAAAAAGCTGGGCTAAGCTCGTCAGGCTCATCACTGTGTACTGGTCATTGACTGACCTGTTCATTCTCCCCGTGGACGCTGACCCCTGGTGTGTCTGGGATCCTGTAGAGCAGGGACCAAACGTGTAAGAGCATAGGGTAATTTCCCTGAGTGATCTCCCCCAGCCTCATGGCTTTGAACGATATTCATACCGACAAGCTCCAAGTCTATGGGGTTAGCCCAGGTCTTCCCCTGAACTTCTGACTCAAATATCCAAGTATCTTACCTAACATCTCCTCTTGGATATCTAATAGACAGCTGTGATATTGTGATTTATAATAAGAAATGTATAGTTGGTCTTCCTTTTGTTCCTGACACAAAGCTCCTAAAACCCTTGGATTTCCTGTGATGAGAGTCATAAAGTTATCTTTTGTTATGTTAATGACATGACATTTGAAATGCCCCTAGGTCACCTAAGTATGGCAGTTGTGACCAGTGGAACCAAGCATGTGTTTAGAGGGTTGGAACTTTCAGTCCCCCAACACACACACACTCCCACCCACCCCCACCACCACAGGAGGGGAGAAGGGGTAGAGATTGAGTTCAATTACCAACGGGCAGTGATTTAATCAATTACACCCCTGTATTGAAGCCTGCATAAAAACCGAAAAGGGCGGGTTTGGTGGAGATTCAGGGAGAGTGGTGTGCCCAGAGAGCGTGGAAGCTCGCCGCTCTCTCCCTGTGTTGTGCCCTGTGTATCTCCTCCCTCTGGTTATATCCTTTTATAAGAAACCAGTGACCTAGTAAGTAAAAGATTTCGCTGAGGTTGGGAATTCCCTCTAGCAAAGTAATTGAACCCAAAGAGGGGGTTGTGGGAAACTCAGATCCGTAGCTGGTAGGTCAAAAGCACAGGTGACAACCCGGACTTGAACTGAGTTGAATGGTAGAACACCCAGCCGGTGTCAGAGAATTGCTTGGTGGTGTAAGGAAAACGTCCACACGTTGGAGTTGGTGTCAGAATATGACATCTCATACTTAATGTTCCTCAACCAAACCCTTGACTCCCACTCAACCCCCCTGATGCCCACCATCCCCACCCAAAGCTGCTTCTCCTGTCTTTCCCATTTTAATTAATGGTTATTCCATCCGTCCAGTTGCTGGGATCCAAACTTTGAAGTCAGCCTTGACTTCTCGCTGTCTTTCACACCCAACTTCAAATCCTTTAGTAAATCTTGCCAACTTCTAAATCTACGCAGAGTCCGACTGGTCCCCGGCTTTTCCACCACTACCTCCGTGGTGCAAGCCACTCGTCCTGTCTCGCCCGGATTACTGCCACGGCCCACTCATTGGGCTCTCTGCTCTGCCCTGACCTCTGCTACTGATTCTCCATACAGCAGCCAGAGGGGTCCTGTTCACTATCAGTTAAATTGAGAAATTCCTCTGCTTGAAACCCTACAAGAAACTTCCCATCTCACTCAGAAGGAGAGCCCGAGTCTCCTTAAAGCCCCACCAGGTCTGGCAAGCCCACAGGACTCTCAGCCCCCGCATACCCCATGCCCCAGCCCCGCTCCCGCCAGGGCGTTTCCCACACATCTCCCCACCACCACTTCTGCTCTAGCGGTCCTGGCCTGCTCACCGATCTGTGAGTGCTCCAGGCACAGCCCTAGCTCAGATGTAAGACGCCTGGGTTCGAATTTTGATTCTGTTACTTACCAGCTGAGACAACCTCATAACGCCTCCTTATTGATAAAAGTGGAGAAAATGACAATACATTCTTTCTAGGGCCACTGTGAAGATTAAAGCAGAAAACATACGCTCAGTCCTCGGCACAATGCCTCAAAGAAGAGTGAGTTAATGTTAACCTTGTCAGTCATGTGTCAGGCACAGATTCTCAGAAGGAAAGATGCCAGAGCAGAGAGAGAGCATGGCGGCCCCTCAGGCAGGGCGGGTGGTGCCAAGCGGGGCTGCCTGCTCCTCCCTCCCCTGACAGCCAAGAACCCTGAGGTAGATGAAATCAATATTTGGTCCCTTCTTGGAGCCTTTGTAGCCCTCTCTCCCCGATTATTCCATCTCTCTCTATTTCACTGTCAGGCCTCATTTTAGGGACTCATTTCTGCTGAGATGCTAAATGCACTTCAAGGGATGACCTCAGCTCAGCTTAGGAGCAATTTACACTGAAGAGGATCTGGGGCATGGAGCAGCCTCCCCCTGGCGGTTCCTACCTGTGGTTATGTTCCAACTCTGCTCTTATCACTTCCCTCTCTCCCGCTAAACAACAGCACCCTGGGTCACTTCTCATTGGAGGAAACATGGGAAGACTTGGTACCAGCTTGGCCCACCTAGAATTTTATTAATTCCCGTAAACGGACCCACTCCTGCAAGTCGGCCCTTATTATTGCTGCCCCCTCTTTCCCACGATGCTTGATTTCCTTGGCCATGTTTGGTTTCCTTTGGCTGCCCTGGTTTTGGAAATCTTGTTTGCTTCATTTAACAAAATGTTTCTTATTCCACTATGGTTGTGGCTGTAGGTCTAAGCCTCTACATCGTGGAAGGAGCAAACCCTGGATTCATTTACCAGGTTGAGGCCTTCGATCCAGAAGACACAAGTCGAAACACACCCCTCAGTGTAAGTTTCCGTGTTAAACTAGAGAAGGGCTTCTCCACATTGCCTTCGACTCAGGAGCCTAGTGTCCTGGCAGGGAGAGCTTGGGCACTGGCAATGGGAGGGATATGCTGCCCACTGCCAAAGCGTAGAGGGCAGGGGAGGCTGGGATGGACACGAGGGCTCTGGAGAAAGACACCCCAGACTGGACTCTTGGCTCTGTGTGATCTTGGACAAGGTCTTAACCTCTCTGAGCTTCAATTTTTTTCATCTGAAAAAATGGAAGAATAACAGCACCTGACAGAGTAGGGGGGATTGTAAGTATTAGAGAAGGAATGTAAAGCCACTTAGCACAATCTCTGGTGTATTGAAATTGCTCAATATTTCTTAATTCTAAGATGATAAAAATCCAGCTATATTATTTTTAAAATAAGCATAAAATGCATACTCCAGAGACAGGCATTTACAATTCCTTTTCAGAGATAAAGCCAAGCTGCTTAGAGCCAACAAGAGAGAGAGAGAGAGAGAGAGAGAGAGAGAGAGAGAGAGAGAGAGAGAGAGAGATTGAGACCCAGGAATTCCAAAGACAAAGAGGAATTCCATAGAGAAAGCATGAGATTGGGTCCTGGAAAGTTTCCTCATGGTTTAGTCTGAGACAGCTGATCTCTCTTCTCTCCCTTTCTAATTGGTTCCCTTGATGGAGCTGCCCGCTGAGCTCTTGTAACCACCAAACCTCAGGCAAAAAAGCCTCTTGGCCTTCCTGGGCAAAGCTGCTCCAGCGCCTCCTCTGCCCACTGACGTGGCCTTGTGCACCCACCTTGTGCAGCTGAGCAGCCCAGGGAGGAGAGAATAATGCCACTGGATTAACCTTGGAGCAGGCAATGTTCCTACAAACGCCACCTTCTAGAGAAGAGAAGACTTGAAATGTAACACTCAGGGGATTGGCAACACCAGGCGGCTGTTTCTGCTGTTTGCTGCGTGATTTGCTGCTTCAATGGGATTACTTATTCTAACGAAGGAAGTAAGCCTCGGGAATAAACTCCAGGACCAATATAATATGGTCTACAGGGTTTGAATAAAAGCTGTTTAAGATTATTGGACACATCTTAAATTAGGGAATAGTCTGTTATTATTAGAAGATAATCCTTCTGTCAAAAAACAAAAACAACTGTTGACAAATCCAAAGGCACTGGAGAGAAAAGGGGGAGACTTTATTCAGGTAACAGTTTGCAGACTGTGGAGTCAGCCTCTGGCCAACCTTGAAAGCATGCTTTTTAAAGACAAATGGAAGGCTGCATTTTATAGAGAAAATTTCCACCCTGGTTCCCAATTGGTCCAATTTTATGCAAATGAGGAATCCAAATTGCCCACTTCTGTTAGTCCAAATCACACAGTCCTGATTTGTTGTCATTATGAGCTCTGATTGGTCGTCAGGGAGCTGCTGTGATTGGTCAGTAAAGATGCAAATGAAGAGATAGCTGCATGGTTCTGATTGGATGGGGCAGGTCTCAGTCCATTAATTAAAAGATGAAACTGGGAACTCTCTTATAAGGGTCAACATAGGAGCACAGTGCGGGAGGTTGAAAGCTCAGTCTGAGATTCTTCCCGGTATACAAAGTATGTGTGCAGATGGACACTAGATTCTTATTATTTATAAACTATGGGCCCTCAGTTGGCTGTGGGGTGTCTAACTCAGCAGAGAAATTCCTTCTTGGCGTTCACATCAAATCAATCTTTCTTCTTGGGATACACAACCCCTTTATTCATTGAAGATTCAATTTGCATGAATAAGTAAATGAATATGCAAACAAAGGATCCCTGCTATGTGCTAAGAGCGATAATAGGTGCTTTAAATTCATACTTATTAATAACATACTTGTTATATCAGTTACTAATGTGTTTGTCTGAAAATAATAGAAAACTTAACCACAGTGGTAGATATGAGGTTGAGGTTTTGGTTTTGTTGTTTTCAAGAAGTCCAGAGGCAGACAGGCAGGCAATCCGGAGCTGGCACAGCCGCTGCCCTCAGAAACCTGGGCTCTTTCTATCTTTCTGCTTTTCCATCCAGAGCAGTTTGGATTTATCCTCTTTGTCTTCACCTCAGGATTACAAGATGGCTGCTACGCCTCCAGCCTTTACCTCTAAGTTCCAGGCAGGAAGGACAAGAAGAAAACGAAAACAGGAAGGGGTACAGGGTGAAGGGGGCAGACCAACTCAGATTGTCCCTTTTTTGGTAGGAAAACAAAGACCCTCCTGGAAGCCCTACTCAAAGGACTTCTTACTTCTCACTGTCCAGAACTGTTTCCTATGGCCACTGTTGCTTGATAGTGACCAGGGGAAAAGAGATTTTGGATGGAGATTAGGACAGCAACTCAAAGTATGAAACCTCACATGTACATTTAGTTCATTTCAACATTCACCAAGAATCCACTATGTGTCAGGTTCTCTATTAGATATTTTGGATACAATGATGAATAAGACACATCTTTGTACCTCAAAAAGTTTAGTCTGGGTGGGAGACAGTCATGCATACACCAAATAATTATAATTTAATAAGATCATTACTGTAAAGTTTGTACGAGACTCAATGGGGGCAAAGTGGAAGGAATCTCAGGTGTGAAGAAAAATATTTTTAAATCTTCATTTTTAATATATTTCCAAATTATGCAGAAGGAATAAGGTCATGGACCCTTTATAAACACCTCCTAGATCAGGTTGTTCCTGTCAGATGAAGGGAAGCTATCCAGGTAGGGAACCAATGCAGCAGGTGTTGCTCCCTTAAAAAACAATGTGCCATGGAAAGAGGGCTGACAGCAGCTAAAAGGGTGTGGGACCTGTGGAACCTGCAACGGGTGGCTGCCACTGTGGCTTCTGCAGTGCCTTTAGGAGGTGTTTGGGAAGGGCACACTTCCAGTTGCAGCAGAAAGTATTAATGAAGTATTTAACATGTGGGGGTGGCCGGTTAGCTCAGTTGGTTAGAGCTCGGTGCTCTTAACAACAAGGTTGCCAGTTCGAACGCGGAATGGGCCACTGTGAACTGCGCCCTCCACAACTAGATTGAAACAACTACTTGACTTGGAGCTCATGGGTCCTGGAAAAACACACTTAAAAAAAAGTATTTAACATGTGTGCTAGAAGTAACAGCTGCAGAGAAAGTCAACAGCCAGCCTGCAGGAGCAGGGAACATAATCTAGAATGAACCTATCTCAGACTGGAAAAAGGTAATAAGTTTAGGAAGTAACATATGATGGCCTTTGTACTTCCACGTTTTATCCTGGGCCCTTTGGGGTATTAAATGACATGTTTTGCCCTGTACAAGGAGAAAGGAGATGGGTTAATTTGCTATTGACCAAACCTGTTCTTCTCAACCTTGGTTGTAAACTGAAAGCACCAGAGGACCTTAAAAAAGAAGCACAGATGTCTGGGTCCCACCCCCTAAAAGTCTGAAGTGGTCATCTTACCTGGTGGGTTCCAGGAGTCACCTTGCTGGTGGCAGCCACTAGAGGAGGAAGTATGAATGAAAACTAGTTCTAGGACACTGCCAGAAATCCCAATTCCTTTAACATGACAAATCCTACAACCATTATCCGGCTTAATGGAGTGAAATTGTGTCACAGATAATGTAAAATTGGGGCTAATGCAGAAACCACTGGTATTTGCTTCCTTCTTTTTAGAGAAAGTTAAAGAGCATGTGGTACATAGTTGGGACCAGAACTTCTCAATAGACCTGGAGTGCGAGCCAAAAAGCAGTGCTATGTATGAACTTTAAATGTTCCAGTAGCCACATTAAAAAAGTAAAATGAAACAGGTGAAATTAATTTTAATAGTTTATTTAACCCAATATATCCAAACTATTATCATTTCAACATCTATAATCAACATAAAAACGATCCATGCAATATTTTAGATCCTTTTTTTCATAGTAAGTCTCTGACTCATTGTGTATTTCACACATGCAGCTCGTCTCATCTTCCAGACTAGCCACACTGCGAATGCTCAGTAGTCACAGGAGCTCATGGCTAGTGGCTTCTGTTTTGGCTGTCCCAGGTTTAGACCAGCTTCAGCTCCCCCTCCCTGTACACCCTCTGTACTGTGATGGGGCGAAGGTGGGGCTCAGGATATAAATACGTGCAGGAGGGTCTGTATGTGACCAATTATAGTTACCGCCATTTCTTCCCTGGGCCCTCTTTCCTTGCCCTTTCTCCATTTCCTGAAGGAGGCTCCATGAGCCCCACTCCCGTCCCACCCACTCCCACTCTCCCTCCTCCCCCTCTGCTTGCCAATGGCCACCAGGACTGCCACACAGCCTTCTCCTCAGAGACTCTACACGTTAATCAGTTTTGCAGCTGGAGGCAAAGTGATTTAGTGCAGCCCTTCCTCCATTAAGGGGCTTTCTCTTGGCCTTTCCATTAGGGAAGGACTTTTGCATAAAGCGAAATGTGCTTTGTCTTCACCAGGGCAGACAAAGGATTAAATTAAAAGAGCCATGACCTTGCTAGTAGCTGGGCTATCGGGAGGTCAACAGGGAAAGTAATTTTCTCTCTGCCTCCATCTTGGTCATGGTTCTGAGAAATGGCAGCAAGTTGTGACTTTTAATCTTCCTGGGACTAAAGTAATTGCCATGGGATGGGGTTTTTTAGTCCTTTGAGCACCCCATATTTCTGGGCCTTGCCTGGGCCACGTAACTCTAGTGAGGATCGAGGTCTCTGACCCAATTCCTGCTCATCCCCTTCTACTGTGCTCTGGAAAATTCTGTCGTTGGTGTCCCATCCCTTTTCTTTCCTGAGTGACAGTGCCCTTTCTCCTCCCCAGGCACCTCCACCCCCCCCACACACACACAGATGTACACCCATTCAGGGCCCCCCCATCCCACCCCACCCCACCCCATCTGCCTGCTAACTCAGGAACTACCACTGGGAGCCTTTGCAAAGTGCATTCTGCTCTAGGTTCTTGTTAAAATGCTCAAGAAATGAGAAAGCAGTGGTATTGGACAACTCCCATTCCAAATACATCACCACTGACCGTTCATTGGGAGAGACACTTTCTCAAATAGACGGGGATCATTGTCCTTAAGTGAAGGCTGAATTAAAGAACGGGACCCAGACTGGTTATAAAGAAAGAATGACGGAATAGAAGAGGACAGGATCTGCAGCTTTATCAGTAAAGGATGACATATCTACAGCGTTTTGCATTTATAAATGTGGCTCTTTTAAAAACATCAAATATTTACCTACAACCCACTTAGCTCACCCTGATAACAATACAATACAAGCCTGAGCCAAGTTAAGGGCTTGCAGTAGGTTTTCTTGTTTTTGTTTCTCCCCCTAGGCAGCCTTCCTTCTCAGTCCCGTCTCCCATCTCCCATCTCTGAAGTGGGATTGGGGTGGGATGGAGGGAAAGAGAGGAATGGAGGCTTTTATCAAATACTCAGGTTACACTGACAAATATAATGGGAATGTGGCATCACATTTATAACTTATGACTGCCGGGTTGGAAGATGGCTCCTGTGCTGTTGGCCCTCTGGTGGGTCTGGGGCACGTTCTCAGTGGCTCTTAGTAATAGGCACTCCCTGGACCTGGGAGGAAAATAAGGGTCCTTTCTTCACTCTGGAAACTTGGCTGCTCTGTTCTTAGGAGAGAGGAGGCTGAATTCCTGTCGCTCAATTCCACTGCAGGCCTGAAAGCAACTGATGGCTGCAAACCGGCACAGGTGGAATCATTGTGTGCCTGTGACTCCAACTGCAGTGGGGGAGCTGGCCCGGAGGTGGCGCCCTCCCCAGGGAGCCTGACATTTCAGGAAATTGGGCCAGCTCCCTCTCACCCTCCTTCCTCCCTACACCAATGGCACCGTAAAGAGTGAATGGGGCAGGAAGCATGGCTCACCGTCTTCCACACTGAGGCTTTTGTGTCTGTGAGCAAACCGCAGCTGCCAAGGGGCTGCAAGCAGAGAAAGCTGGGGTGGTGGTAAAGGAATATTCCCAGCAGGGAAACTGGAGAGCTTGTCTGACAAGCATTTGTTAACGGAATTGATCTGATTACTCAGGACTTTTCTTAGCCAGTGCTGGAGTAGAGAGGGGCTGCAGTCGCTTTTCATTCTATTTAATTTCTGTTTTCCAAGAGTGAATATCAAGGGAGCAGCTTTGATTAAACAAGCCTTTAAAAAGGGGGAGAGAATGCCAGGTTTTACAGAAAGCTTTCTGAGTTGCTGGCAAATGGCCACATGACACAATATTTTTAGTCTATGGATATTATCTCCTTTCTAAGTACAAAACTGCTTTTCCCATTAACACAAGCTCGCAGATTCAGGGATAAAGGAAATTAGCCTGGCTCTAAAAGAAAAACAATCAGGATTCCAGGAAATCAGCCTCTTAACAAAAGCTAAGAAGAAATTCCCCATGTTCCTAGTTCTGCAGTTTTACCCTTTCTATCTGGTGCTGTTTCTTTTTTCTTTCTTGTAGGCAAATTGGAGGTTTCAAGACTAACATTACCAAATTCAAACAGATTTTTTTTCGAAGTTTGGCAAGACTTTGTTGTTGCCTTTTTAAAGATTTTAAAGATTCTTTAAGGTGGGAATGCTGATCTCAAATGGGAAATAGGCAAGAGGGAAACCCCACCATTTAACATTTAACAACTATTTATTGAGCATCTATTATGTGTTAGGCAGCAGGGATATAGCAGTGAATAAAATGAAGCCCTTTCCCTCTTGGATTTACATTCTAACTGGACAATAGTAGCTAACATACATTGAGGGCTTAACTGTACCAGGTATTCTTCTAGAACTTTACATGATCACCCATGGGACGTGCCCTATTATTATGACTCTTTGTTGCACAAGCTCTCACATCTGGAAAGTGGTAGAATCAGGATTCAGACTCCGCAGTCTGGTTCCAGAGCCACTGCACTGAACTCGCCTGTCCCAGGTGATGACTCTTACGTTCCAGCTGGGCCGTATAGTCCTCCTGCTCCCATCACAACCTATGTTTATGCCTCTCAGAGCTCTTCTACCACATCTTCTTTGTATGTTCCCTAAGTTGACCATAAGCGTTTGGAGAGGGAGGCATGTCTGTCATCTCTGCATTTCAAGACCTTGCAATGTTGCGGACCACCCAGAACAGGGGAATTATTTTAGAGAGCATTTCAAAACACACATGGAAGGATATCCCCACTCAGGAGCATGTGGTAAATGCCCCCTGGCGTCTATAAATTCTGCCATTCCATTGCATCCAACTTGAGCCTCTGATCTACGGCTACGTGGGGATTCGCTACAGGGAAAGCTCTGCTCAACGACATGGGCTGCTCTGTGTGAAGTTCCCACAGGAGCTGCTCCTCTTGGCCCTCTGGGTGGATCTGGGGGGACGTTCTGATTGGTCTTTAGAGTCATTGGCACTCCCCGGACTTGGAAGGAAAACAAGGGTCCTTTTTTTTTTTTTCAAAGATTTTATTGGGGAAGGGGAACAGGACTTTATTGGGGAACAGTGTGTGCTTCCAGGACTTTTCCAAGTCAAGTTGTTGTCCTTTCAATCTTAGTTGTGGAGGGCGCAGCTCAGCTCCAGTCGCCGTTGTTAGTTGCAGGGGGCGCTGCCCACCATCCCTTGTAGGAGTTGAACTGACAACCTTGTGGTTGAGAGCCCGCACTCTGTCTGAACCACCCTGGAGCCCAGCGGCAGCTCATTGACTTCATTCTAGTTGCGGAGGGTGCAGCTCGCTGGCCCATGTGGGAATTGAACGGACAGCCCCGTTACCCAGAGCTCGTGCTCTAACCAACTGAGCCACTCATCTGCCCCCAACAAAGGTCCTTTTTTCCCTAGTCCACTGCTGCCCAGGCAGTGAGCTCGAGTTGATGAAGGCGTGGGATTTAAACATTGCACTCTGAGTGCTGTCAAGGTGCTTATACAATTTGGGGGTGCTGGGAGAAAGGTGCTCTTTGGCATTGCCCAAATATTTCCTCCCAAAAAAGGGTAGGAACTGCCAAAATGACCAGCAAGAAAGACTTAGTAAAATAACCGCCTACAGTAGAGTGCTGTGCCATCATTAACCAACCGGCCTGTAAAACAAGATTTAAGAATATGGGGAAATGCTCAAGCTATAAAGGAAAAGAAAAAGATATTATAATTTTGATTAGAAAATCATCCCAATTTTTTGGAGGGTGTATGTTTGCCTAGAAAAGAACAGGTTCTCCCCCAAAATGATGAGATTTTATAGGTGACTAACTATTGAGTTTCTTTTTTATACTTTTCTGTCTTTCCCATATTTTTTGTAATACGTATGTTCATTACAACTAGGAAAATGTTATAATAAACAGAAGGTAAACACTTTTAAAAATGGTTTAAAGACCTTACCTTGGCCCCAGCGGAGACCTTTCGTCTATTTTCTGTGCACCCTCTCCTCTCCGATGCGGAGCTCAGCTGCGATCACAACATAGCAAATCACTGGGTTGGAAGCATTGGCTGGTGTTTCCTCTGATTCTAGACTTGAGGGGCTGTGGCTCTGGTTGCAAAACCTCCATTGATAATCTGATCCAGAGATCTAAGGCCTTGAGGAGAGATTGTCCCTCAGCCTCGTAGGACATAATGAAACCTTCTAACCTGAGAGTCCTTAGGAACAAATGTATATACACATGTAAGCCTCGAGTGTACACTCATTTCACAATGTGCATTTGGATCTAATCCTCACAATAATATGGATGAGCAGTTGGTGATATCATCCCCAACAGGGGAAGAGACTTGTCCCAGATCCTGTGGTGAGAACCAGAACTTGAACTTAGCTCTTCTGATCCAGGCCCTTCCCCTGCATTGTTGACTCCAACATGGGAGCAAGGACGCGGTCATGATGAGTACAGGGTGGTCCTCCTCTGGGCTGGCCCTTCCTGGGCCGGGCCAATGAGCCTGTGTTCCTGTCACAGCAAATGGTGCTGGACAGGGACCCGTCAAGAGAGCTGGGCTGGGCACTACAAGCCAAGGAGGATGAGGACTTTCAAGTCCCCAAGATGTAAAAAGACTGACTAGTGGGCGCAAGGTCGAGCTCAGATTTCAAAACAGCCCTCTATGTCTCTAAACCAGATGCCTACTCGGACTCTGCTAAGTCTCATTCTCTCTCACTCTTGTCCCTCCCTTTGCCCTTCCATCATTTCAATGAATGATGCTTGTGCCCCCCTACATCCTCAGTTTTGTTAAGGGGAGGGACCAGGTCTCATTTCCTTTGGTATCACCCTATCACCTAATGCAGGGTAGCTGTGTTTAAACAGTGTTAGTTGAAGCCAAGACAGAATCAAAGCCAGACATCGTCCTGGGAAACAGAGTGAGAATGCGGTGACTGAGATATGGCGATGAGAGAGCGTCAGCAGCAGAATGCCTCGGTAGGGACCCTGTAATTGGTGCAGCTTCTCAGGGTGTGGCTGATCAGGGTCAGAGGCTCACCAACAGATCCGGAGGTTTCTTGGCTTAAGAACCAGTAAGTCTGAGAACTGCCCATGTGGGCCTCATCCTAAAGCATCAAGAATGTTCCATGGGCTAAGAATATAAAATGGGAAATGAACAAACTTGTCTCCTGGGGAAAGATGCTTAGTTATGTTCTTTTTTTCCTTGTTTCTTAGTACTTCCTGATTTCTCCCACAAAGAGCTTCATAATGTCTGCTAATGGGACCCTCTCCTCCACAACAGAATTTGACTTTGAAGCGGGAAACAACAGGTAGCCTTTGTCAATGACCTTGCTTGAAGTTCCATTTATCTGAGGTTCGAGGAATAGACAGTGCAGCCTGAGGGCAACTAGGGAGGACCCGAGCAGTTTGCTGCCTTCCTGCCAAGTGCAGGGGGCAGTGAACCCCAAAGGGGAAGAGGGCATAAGGCAGTTATCTGGAAGGCCTCTGTCCCCATCCAAAATCTATCCTTAGATAAGAAGAGTGAACATGTAGGAGAGGGCCCCCAAAGCACCTGGAGGCCTGCCTCAGATGCCCTGCTAGCCCAGTAGAGGCAGCTGTCGGAGCTGTTTGCTAACATGAAAGCAGCAGGGTAGAGGGGAGCAGGCCTCTGAGAAAAGACGTGGGCAGAGTCCTTGATTTGAGGATGAAAACACACAGATCTTGGGGTCAACCCAGGTTTGGCTCTGGGCTCTGCACCAGGTGTGAGAACCTGGGCGAGTTACTTAATCCATGGCAGTCTCGGTTTCCTCACATGGGCGCAATAGACACTTCGGCAGGATGTTGCGAGGAGGATGGCGATAAAGAGTGTGCAACAGGGAGGGCACGAGCAGTGAATGAGAACTACAGGGTGAGAAATGTGAGAGTGGGTTTCTAGAGACGGGGAAAGAAGCTTCGACATAGCAGTTCTGACCCTGCAGGAGCATCTGGAGGGGGTGACAGAAAGCGACAGACTTCTCCCTCCCCCCACCTCGCTTTTCCCCACCCCATTTTGAGGTTAGTGTCAGCAAAGCTTAATTCCCTCACTTGGGATGTTTCCTGACAGTTACCATCTCACCGTGGAAGTGACAGACAGCCAAGGGCTCAGAGCTTCCACATACCTGGAGGTGAACATTGTGAACATCAACGACGAAGCCCCGCGCTTTACCAGGTAGGCTTGGCGGGGGTCCGGGCTCCGTGGGCTGCAGGCACGTCTCTCCCCGGTGGCCGAGCCTCCTCGGACACATTTAATACAAGACAGAGGGGTGCCCTGCGCTGGCCTGGAGGAGAGGTAAGAGGTAAGGGATGTTCAGCGTCCTTTACCTGAGGAAACCTCTGGACTTCCATCTTCTCTCTCTGCCCCCCCTGCCTCTGCACCCCCACATTCACACGCACCACAGGATTGTGGGGACAGTGGGCAGGGGGAGGGCCAGACGTGATGCCCCTGGAGGGAGGCTTGCCAATGGGCTTATGGAGAAGGTAAATACAGTAGTCTTCCCTTAACCACAGTTTTGCTTTCCGTGGTTTCTGTTACTTGGGTCAACTGCTGTCCAAAAATATTAAATGGAAGATTCCAGAAATAAACAATTCATAAGTTTTTGATTGCACATGATTCTGAGTAGCGTGATGAAATTTCACAACGTCTGCTCCATCCCAGCTGGGTGTGAAGCACCCCTGTGTCCAGCGTCTCCACGCTGTGTGTGATCCCCTCCCCGTTAGTCACTGAGTAGTCGCCTGAGTTATCAGATCAAGTGTCATGGTAGCTCAGTGCTTGTGTTCATATAACCCTTATTTTACTTAATAATGGCCCCAAAGCACAAGAATAGTGATGATGGCAGCTTGGATATGCCAAAGAGAAGCCGTAAAGTGCTTTCTCTAAGAGAAAAGGTGAAAGTTCTTGACTTAATAGGAAAGAAAAAATGGTGTGCTAAGGTTGCTAAGATCTATGGTATGAACAAACCTTCCATCCATGAAATTGCCTAATTTATAATTACACTTTATCACAGCTATTTATGTATAGGAAAAACATAGTGTATGTAGGGTTGATACTATTTCTGGGGTTCTTGGAATGTATTCCCCATGGATGAGGGGGGACGACTGTGTAAGGCAGGTACCTTTATAATAGAGCGCTCCACACTAGTAATGGCAGAATCCTGGAGCCACATCATCAGCCAAGACTCCGTATAGCGCACTCTTAGAGCGTCACCCTCTCTGAGTGAGGGCAGGGCTCTCAGTGGAGCCTCAGGGGCCTGCCCTGCTGGGTGCTCTAAGTTCCTTCCTGCCATGGTGCACCCAGTAGAGGTCTAGCTGTGTCTGGCAGCTCCTGCGTCCAGCAGAGGTGAGGAAGGTAAATGAATGTGGTGGAGGCAGCCTGTGGAAATGTGCCTGGGACCGGGCCAGGCACAACAGGGAGAGCCACGCCTGTCAGAGATAGGGATTCAGGGGGGAAGATGGGATTCTGAGCTGGCTAGCATATGACCCTGCAAATAGCCTGGCTCACAAGGCTCTGCCTGCCTCAGTGGCTGAGGTGGAAGGAGTCAACCACAAGGAAACTGGCACAGTTACTTGCCTGGGGTCTTATCTGCATTAATGGCTCTGAATAAATTCAGCCTAGGAAACTCCACAACAAAAAGCCACCAGGACCCAGAACCAGGCAGAATGCTTGCAAAAGTATCCTGAGGTTGGGAGGCATGAAGGCCCCCCATTCCCAGGCTAACCTGTGCCATTTGGCGAAACACACCACAGTTGTGAAGCTCCTGTGTTTCACCGTGGTCTGCAGGGTGTTGACATAGAGCAAACAGCAGCAGAGCCACCCCGTGTAATATTTCCCACCAGTGCCTGTAACACTGATTAAGTTCAGAAGGATGATGCAGTACGTTGCTGCTGACAATTTCCTCCAGGAGCACAGGCCAGGCCATTCATAAAGCGTTGTGACATCTCAGCCTGGATTCAAACAGAAGCCTTGGCGCACTCAGCACTGTGGCTTCATCAGCGGCCCCCAGAGGAAGGTGATGCCTGTGGGGCTGGACTGACGTGCTCCGCAGTGCCCTCCCCCACCCCCAGTCTGTGAGGAGGGAAAGCAGGCTAGTGGGGTTGCAAAGGGGAAGATGACTTCTCCCACGGGGCAGAACTTGTAGACCATCTGGTTTGGACTATATCTTCCAAAATAAAGCAATTGATCTCAGCAGAAAGAGAACGTGGCCTTAGCTGGTTGTTGGGGCCTCAGAGATCAGTCTGGAACTCTGGTTCTCATTTGTGGTTTGAGAGATGAAACGGTTAGGCTCCATTCTAGAAAGAGAGCGTGACCTATGTGACCGTCCAACCATTTTTTAAAAATAACAGTGTGTTCCAAACAGTGTTGTGTGGATGTTGGCAGGGATGGGTCTGAGGGAGCCTGTGTTCTAGAAGGAGGATTGGGGGCAGCGGGGTTGCCCTGACATTGCACAGGCTGCTCAGTCAGAGTCAGCCCAGAGCCTCAGCCATCCACGATGATTCCAAAGAGTTTGCTCAGTCTCTAACTGGGTGTTGACATTGGGGGCTTTCATGGTTCCCTTGAACCATGATACTTCTTTTTTCCAAAATCAGTGCTAGGACTAACCATCAATTGTTTAATTTGGGATTAACAAAATTAAATCCTCCAACTGATCCAAGTACAGTGGTACCCCAGATTTCGAACGTCTCTGTTGACGAAAATTTCGGTTTACGAACACCATAAACCCGGAAGTCAATGCTTCGGTTTTCGAACACGCTTCTGCTGAGTGCAAAATCCTGAGGCCTAGCTGTCGGCTGTTTTCAAACGTTTCAGAACTCGAACGGTCTTCCAGAATGGATTACGTTTGAAAACCGAGGTACCACTGTGTACTGAGTTAGAATATAAAGGAGAAATGTAAAAGCTGGAAGCAACTCTTCTATCTTTACTATTCGTTAAGGTCCCACAATTACTACAACCAAAGCAAGTACTGTTAATATTTTGGTTGTTGAAAATGCCTCACCATTTTATCCCTGGGTGGTGACAAACATCTGAATGCTTTATAGTCTCATGATGTGCACTGTAGGATTCTGCTATTATTCAAGTTGAGTGCTTGATGATAAAAGTACCGAACTTATATGTAGTATCTGGACGGCAAACACAAGGCTTGCTGTTTTTTGCAGAGCACATTTTTCAGAATTGAGGAGGTAGTTCTTTCTCTCCTTCTGCCCATTTCTTTTGTATTTACTCATAGCCCCTTTCAACCTGGTGCCTGGCAGTGTATACACACCTTATGCACTTATTGAATACTCATTCATAGTGACAAAGTCACCGAGGTCCCCCAGGTTTCACCTCCTTTCCCATGAAAATGGCCACTGGTCCTTGTCTACCCATCTCCCAAGCTCTGGAGATGCCGTGTTACGGGGGAGAAGGTGCAGGAATGTACCTGGTATGACAGCATTACCCTGTCGGGTGGTTGCAGGCCCCGTGGCTTCACTGTGCTTTGAATAGATCTTAACTGTGGTCTGAGGGTAACGCCTTTACGTTAAATGATATTTTATTCATACTTGGGCTTTGGAACCCCAAAACAAAGATTTTTATCTTCTGCCGGGCTCAATGTCAGGTCAGCCAAGGGGAGAATGTTTTACCTGAGGAGCTGTGCCTTCATCGATAGCCTGTCCCGTCCCTGTTACAGGAACCTGATTTCCTGGACCTTCCAGCACGGACTAGATGAGCTAGCGGAACAAGACGTCTTAAACAGCGGCACTACTGACATTTTGAGTTGGATGCTTCCTTGAGATTGGAGGGCTATGCTGTGCATTGCAGGATGTTTAGCAGCATTCCTGGCCTCTGCCCCCTGGATGCCAATAGAAGCCCCCTTCCCTATTTGTAACAACCAACATAATCTCCTCCAGCTGAGAACCACTGCCTTGGGGAATGGTGGGAGGGAGGGGATTCTCCTCCCAAGGTGTCCTGGGTCTGTCCTGTGAGAGGTTAGGAGCCTGTGGTTGTCACTCTGGTGATTCCTTCTAATCATCCTGCTCAAACTTTAACGTGCGTGTGTATCAGTCCCCCAGGCCTCTTGTGAAAATGCAAATCCTGATTCCTTTGGCTAGAGTGGGCCTGAGGTCTGTACCCCAGGGAGCCTATTATAAATGCAGGGACCAGGGCCGGCCTGGTGGCTCAGGCGGTTAGAGCTCCATGTTCCTAATGCTGAAGGCTGCCAGTTCGATTCCCACATGCGCCAATGGGCTCTCAACCACAAGGTTGCTGGTTCAATTCCTCGACTCCCGCAAGGGATGGTGGGCTGCGTCCCTTGTAACTAACAATGGCAACTGGACCTGGAGCTGAGTTGCGCCCTCCACAACTAAGATTGAAAGGACAACAACTTGACTTGGAAAAAAGTCCTTGAAGTACACACTGTTCCCCAATAAAGTCCTGTTCCCCTTCCCCAATAAAATCTTTAAAAAGAAAGAAAGAAAGAAAGACAGACAGACAGACAGACAGAAAGAAAGAAAAGATAGAAAAGAAAAGAAAAGATAAAAAAGAAAAGAAAAGAACAGAAAAGAAATGCAGGGACCAAACTTGGAGTAGCAGGGGCAAGGCTGTGACAGTGGCACAAGTGTCTTAGAGATTCCCCTTGTTGGAGATTAACACAGCCCACTCCAAGTAACCAAATAAAAAATATAACGAGTTAGAAACACGTTCTCTCAGACCACGGATATAAGGGCTTTGTCCAGCCTTAGGAGTTGGGGCACCCCCTCTGTCCTCTGGTTCCAGTTTCAATTCCTGCCACCCCTGCCTCCTTGGCCCCACCCACTTGTCAATTCCTGGACCCATCATCAGTGGGCACAGCACGATTCCCTGAGAAGGGTGTGTGTGAAGTCAGTAAATGGATTAATAGGCTGCTTCAGTGGGATACTGGGTGGGGAGAGGCCCAGAACACCCAAGTGGCCTCCAGAAATGGAATGGACCTATAGCAGGTCACTTCACAGGTAGGCGGTAGGCCCAGGGTCCAGGCAGGAGCCCTCGCTGGGGAGGGTCTGGGTCCAGCCTTTCTCTGCCTGCTTCTGATGCTAGCTACAGGTTCCCTCTCCTTTCTCCTACCTCTGGCCCCACCTACCCTACAGGGATGATGAAAAGGAACTGCAGAAAGGTTCTGAGCTCAGGAATGAATGCCATCACTAGGATCTGAGGTGTAGTCTTCCTTCTTGAAGATCCCACATGGGAAAATCCACACTTAGGAAACTGGAGAATTAGAGGTGACTATTTCCCCCACTAAAATGATTTTCCCTCAGCAACAGGGCTTCCTGTGGAGTTATTTTAAAACAATAAGCCTCCTTTAATGCATTCAAAATTACTCAATTTACCCAAGTTGTGTAGTTAAAACTTCAAACCTATCTGTCTTATTACTGGAATTTTCCAAATAATAATTTTCCAAATAATAATAAAAACTTCAAACCTATTTGTCTTATTACTGGAATTTTCCAAATTCCAGGAGGTCTGAGAAGGATGGTAAATTGGTGATTTGGTGTTTGGCGTTATCTTGTAGAAGCCATCCTTGGAGGGCAGTGCGCTGACCTTGGCTTCTGCATGGTGGTGGGGGTGGGGGTGGGGTGGCTGACCTCATGATTAATGTTACTTGGGAAACTGCACAAGTTCTGTGCATAAATTCTGCCTCCTCAGGCAAAAAATTAAAAAAAGACAAGAAGAAATAAAAACTGAGCAGAGGCTCTAGCATAGAGAAGGTTTACAATCTATTTGGCTTTTGGTGGTTGCCGTGGGATGGGAGTAAGGAACCTATAGTTCTGGACATTACGTCAAATGGATTTAAAAAACAATTCAGGGAACTTTTGTAAAAGAAATGGGAGAAAGAGAGAAGGTGACTGGATAGACCAACTCTCCTTATTTTAAAAGATGTCACTGCTGATCTGCAAAGGCCTTGGGCGGGGAGGAGTCTGGCACTATGGCTGATGGAAATCATTGCAGTGAGTGTGGCACTTTCTTTGCACCCCCAGGAATATGATCTTTGGAAATACAAAAGCCAGTGTCCCCTCCTTTCTGCTGCTAAGTTCTCCCGCTGAGCATGCTGATGCAACTTCAACAGCTCAGAGCTAAATTTAGCATTAACCAAAATACCCATCTTACAGACTCCACCCTCCCATGCCCCTGAAAACCAGCTGTGCCTGCTGTATTTCTGTTCCAGCTCAACGCGAGTGTATGTGATTCCGGAGGAGCTGGGTCTGGGAACCATCGTGGCCAATATCACAGCCGAGGACCCCGACGATAGAGGTTCTACCAGCTTCCTCCTCTACAGCATTACTGCTGGTAACAGCTATTTCAGGATAAATGAGTGTAAGTCTCTCTCAATCTCTCTCTTTCTCTTTCTCTTTCTCTCTGTCTCTGTCTCTGTCTCTCTCTCTCTCTCTCTCTCTCTCTCTCTCTCTCTCACACACACATCATTTATGTGCATCTTTTATTTCAGCCAAATGGATCATTTTTCAAATATTTTATGTGTCTTCTGATATGGGCATGCCTTTCTGTCTAGAATACTGTAAGTTACCAAGGTAATAGACATAGTAAAAGCAGCTGGCATAGGGTTTGGGGAAACTAAACAGGGACCCATGTCGACAGATGGATCACTGCTCCATCGCCGAGGCAGCTTCTTGTGTAAGGATGGCTGAGTTCCCCACTGGGAGGGTACCTCGAAGTCCTCTGAAGAGAGGGTCTAGACCAGTGCTGTCCAATAGAAATAGAATGGAAGCCACAGAAGTCATTTAAAAGTCTCTAGTAGCCACATTTTTAAAAAGTAAAACTAAACAAGTGAAATTAATTTTAATAAGGCATTTTATTTAAACCAACAGATCCAAAATACCATTTTAACAAGTAGTCAATATTTAAAGGTTATTAATGAGATATTTTACATTATTATTTTTTGTAGCAAGTCTTTGAAGTTTGTTATGTATTTTCTATTTACTGTGAATATCAATTTGGACTAGCCACATTGCAAGTGCTAACGAGCCACATGTGGCTTGTGGTTACCAGGCTGGACCCCATCAGCTTAGATCAATCTGCTGGAGCACTGGGAGTTATTTTCCCATTTAAGTGTCTCAGAGCAGAGAAAGTGCAATAGCCATCTCTTTTAGGATTTTGGTACATAGCAGGCTCTAATGCTGAGTGATTCACGGGCGTTCCATCTTACATTTTCAGCACAGCAACCCAATGAACTACCATAATCCGCATTTGGCATCTGAGGAAACCGAGGCTTAGAGAGAGACTCAGCCAGGTTAAGTGACTTGTCCAAGGTCTCACAGCTTGTAGGTTGTAAGGCAGAGATGCAAACTGAAGCTGCCCGACTCCCGAGCCGGCCCTCTTCACCACTCCTAGATGGTACCACCTCCTAAATTCCTGTCACATCACCAAAAAGGACTGCACTTTACATAATGCATTTGCAGAGGCCAGCATTGGACAATCCCAGAACGACAGTGTGGTATTTGCCCCATAGACTGTAGGGCAAAGGGTACCTGCTCCCAGGAGAGGCAGGCAAAGGCCATAATCACACTTTACCTCGGAAATGTCCCAGTGCGCTGCAATCGAGGGCCTTACTCGACGGACAGTGTAGCGATGGACAAGCACGGTTTAGAATTCTGTCCACTCTACTATTGAAAAATGGAACTTTCAACAAATACAGTGTTTTGGCAGAAGCATATTTAAGAATCTTTTGTTGCAAGTAACAGAAACTGAGGGAGTCAAACCAAGCAAGAGAGAGGTAAATGGTAGGGTCACATAGCAACAGGACACTGGTTATGTCATGGGAACGAGTGTGGAGTCCGGGCCTAGGCAGGGTAGGAACAGCGCTGCTCCAGCGACCTCGGCGGTTGGTGCTCTGGCCTCTTACCTGTAGCTCCAGTGTTAACCTGACTGGTTACCCAACGGGGGCCTCTCAGTTACAAATTCTCCAGGAAGGAAACCCAGTGGGTCAGGCTGGAGTCAGCTGCCTACCAGTCCAGTCAACTAGGCTGCTGCCAGGGGCCCGACCCTGAAGTTTGGGGTGAAAAGTTCTGTTAGGTTGGTGCAAAAATAGTTGTGGTTTTTGCAATTATTTTTAACCTTTCAAACCTTAATTACTTTTGCACCAACCTTATAGAAGAGTCAGGCCAGACACCCCAATCAATATCTAATATAGAAACTTACAGGAATTTTTAAAAATGTGTTTGTATGAGGATATTCTTTGTGTAAGCCAGTCTTTATGTCAGAATTTTCTTTTCAACTTACTACAAGTCTCCATCTGCCTTTACTCTTTATTTCTCTCCAAAGAGTCATGTTCTAATCTTTGCTTCGTAGTGACTGGTACCATCCACGTGGCCCACAGGCTAGACCGAGAAGCAGGTGAATTAAGACACAATCCCACCATTTCTCTGGAAGTTCTGGTGAAGGATAGACCCTTCGGGGGTCAGGAGAATCGCATGCAGATAACCTTCAGGGTGGAAGACATTAATGACAACTCTGCTACTTGTATCAAGTTCACCTTCAGGTATCCGCATCCTGAGACATGTGCTGGGCATTTCTCCTCCTCCATGGTCTGTGGCCCTTTGGCCTCTCTGGTTCTTCTCTGGTGAAACTGGAGAATTATGGGCATTGGGACATGGCTCACGAAAATAAGTAGATTTGAACTGTCCATTTTCACTGATAAGTTTTTTCTTACATCATCCTTTTTTTCCTTCTCTTTCATTTTCTTTCCTCTTTGTTGCCTCCCTTCTCCACTTTCTTACTCCGTTAAGAATATTTTTATTTTACTCTTTTCTATATCTTATTCATCTCCATTAGTGTGAAGTACCACAGGGACTTGTCAGATCCTCTCTGGGCTGTGCCCTCCTTTGTTTGTTGCCGATGGTGGCAAGATGGTACTGTTAGTTAGCAGTTATAATAGGTACCTGAGATTTAGGATTACTCACTGGAGATCCCAGAGAAACGTGCCACCAGTAATATGAATAAATCAAACCAAATATTTATTTAAAACAAAGCAAAGCATCTAATTTACCTTACACAACTTAATTGCATGTAAACAAAAGGAAACGGAAAGTAGGGGGGAATGCAAATCCAAGGGGGATATAAGTTACTTTATGTGTTTTGACCTGTTCTTTGTTTCACAGTCTGTTCACCATTATTTTAAAATAAAGTCCCCTGTGATTCTGGGTTAATATGCTTTTTTGAAAATAGTACTTGTCTTTCTAGCAACTATTTTGTCTAAATGCCACAACTTTAGCAATTCTCTGTGTTAGCTTCATCTCTGTGGTGGCTTCAGATCAGCTAGTCTCCAGTTTCTCAGGAGTCTGAAGGTGGCTTCTCTTGGGCATGGGAAGGCCACCTCTGCAGTGACCTTTGCTGAGAGAGTGCCCTGCGTCTGGAACCAGGCTGAAGACAAGAGCAGGTCTCACTTGTAGATGTCCCCAAGGAGAAAGACTCCTGAGTTTATCTTTGAGTGGTTTTGCAAGTTGACTGTTTAAACTTCAGGTGACTTTGGACAGACCCAATGCATAGTGTGGCTATGCAAAGGACCCTAGACAAAGATGGTCCGAGGCAAGCAATATAAAGTTAATTTAGAAATATAAATTCCTTTATTATGCTGATGCATATCTCCCTGTTCTCCTAATTGGCATGCCCTGCACAATGCCAAGATTCAGGCCTTGAATCTGATATCAAAACCCGTAAACCCTGTTCTGGACACATCTTACTGCCCCCTCAGATCCAGCCTCCTTACCCTGCTCTGTGCCCCAGGATGCTGACCTGTGTGGATCTCAACTGACTCCTTTGCCTGCAGCTTCTGGTTGGCCAGTGGGGAGCCTGGAAGCAGGGGGAGAGTGAAGTCGAGGTACTTATCCTCCTGGCTCCTTCCCTGTCAGCTGGATGAGTCCCTCCACTTCCTGAAGGTCTCAGTTTCTATGAGGCAGCCCTCTGCACACAGTACTTTCTGTCCCTGGCTTCCGGTTTTAGGAACTACTATCTCCGCTGGCTCCTCCTGGCCTAGAGATGGAAGGAAGCTCCACTCTTACCAGCCCTGGTAAGAGCCCATATGGCACCATCCCTTGAGATGTCCATGTACTCTGTGTGTACATTTGTAATAATCCCTTTACTAAACCTCCCCTAAAATTATCCTAATTTGCCACCTGCTTTCTGCTGAAGCCCCATCAAGTCAGTAGTAGCCTTGACCATGTGATAGGTTCCTATCCCAACTCTAACCTCAGAGTCCATTTGATGGGCGGAGATTGTTGCCATGGGTAGTTCGCATTGTAACTTCCACCCAATTACATGCACAAATTGAACCCACCTCTGTTAAGACCAGTCTGGGCCCTGGGGATAGAGTAGAGATGATATGCAGAGTCATACTTCTACTTTCTTTGGAAATCTAAATCTATGCTAGCATTTTTGGGTAGCTCCAGGGTACCCTAAGGAATTCCTCTCCTAATATCCCCCCCTCCTTGGCCCTCCTGCTCTTCTTCTGTTTTCCTCCCCTGACAGGTGGGGGATAGGGATTGAGCAGTAAGAACTCTGGCTATCAGTAACTGAAGAGGATTGTGCTGTCTCCAACCTTCCTTGTCCGCTTTCTCCCTCTGGTGCAGTTCTGTTAAGCACATACTGTGGCTTCCTGCAGTCCAGAGTCCCCTGATGTGTGGAATGACAGTTTGCAGACTGCATTCCAGATTAGCAGATAAAATCACATTTTGAATATTATAGACTGTCCAGGCAAGCCCATGTGGAATCCTGCTCTTGATAATCTTCTCTCCAAATTAGCCCTGAAGGTCAGTATGCCAGCCAGTAACTGGGCTAATTGTATTTATTACTGAAGGTAGTAAAAATCATTCAGGTCCCTCCCTCCTCTCGGCTTTTCCAGTGAGAGAAACTTGCTGCCATCTTGTGAAAGCCAAGATGGGAGAAGAGACAAAAAAAGGGCTCTTTCCCTTGCAGTCCTAGAAGTCCCAGACTCATTTGCATAGTTCAGGGGCTGGAAAACCCTCACCCTGCATCACCCACCATCCTCCCATCCATACCACCTTCTCCATTCCCGCAATGCCAGAGTGGAGGCACATAGGCAGGTCAAAACCACACCAAACAGTACCGGTGCTACCACCATCTCTAATAACACTGTCCCTGAATATTTTACTCCTTCTTCAGTGCTCTTGGCGCTGTCCCTGTAAGGGAGTTTGGGAGAGCATATAGAAGAGGGTGGGAGAGAGCCAGCATCACTGGGTGGGAGAGGCAGAGCCCTGTGTGCCTGGCCCCCTGCTGCCCCGTGGCGTGGTGCTCTCAGGCTGGACAGGGATGGAAACAAGCCTTAGCCTGAGGCCCCTGGGTTTTCCCAGGCTAGTAATGAATGAGCCCCTGGCCCTGATGGAGGCAGCAAAGACTTGTGACAGCCCCTGCAATGGTTGTAAATTGTCAGGTGCTTGGCTGAAAGCGCTTTGCAAGCTGTGAGCCAGAGGCGGAGAAGGTCAGCTGATTCAGAATGGGGGAGTGGGGGGCAGTCACCTTCGCCTGGGGAGGGCCCTGTGGTCAGAAGGCTGAAAGCAGGGCAGCCGCCTTTGAGACAGGGATTGATGAATGAGGGGGAGTGGTTTTCCAAGTCAGGGATTTGGAGGAAGAATACCAAGTGTCAGGGAAGAATGAAAAGAACAGGCCAGAGAGCCCTGAGGGGCCGAGTATGGAGGCCTCTTCTGGGGTGCATGAAATGTCTGGATTCAGGACCCTGGATTCTTTGGATGATGCAACCTTCGGGCCTCTGCAGAGTTGGAATCAAGGCTCAGGTTCCCAAACTATCTGTGAGCCTTGAGCTTCATTGATTCTTGGAACTTTAAGCGGAATTTATGGTGACTAACACTGACAGACAATAGGGAATTGTGCCTGGATGTATCCACTTTCTTGGACGGGTCTTGAAACCACTCTGAACCACTCTTTCTTCACCTATAAAGTGAAGACAAGAATACAAATCTCCTGGAGATGAGGGAATTAGAGATACTGTTTTCAAAGTACTTAGAATGAACAGCATATTGTTGGTGTTTAATAAAAGATATATATTCTAAGTACTTATGAATAAAACCGTGACATTGCACATGCAAGGCAGGAATGGAAATGTTTGGACTCCAGTCTTGTTGAAACCTTTGCCAATGAGGCATCATGAAGATTTAGTTACACCTGTCAGAAAAACTGCTTTCCAAGACGCAGACCCAGCCATCCTCAGCAGCCCAAGACCATTCTTGCTGCCAGACTTTGCTCCATGTTTGCTGAGCCCAGAGCTCATTTTAGCTGCCTTTAAGGGATGACATGGAATGTCGAAGGGAACATAATTTGGTTGCAGAGAGAGGTGATAGTACAAAGGATTAAAGAATTTAATACATGTTAGTCTGGGTGCTATGAGAACAAGATGCCAAGACAGGATTAAATGTGCAAGGTTTTTGTTAAGAAAAATGCCTGCGGGAGACAATGAAGAGAGAACTAAACATGGCTGGGAGAGTCCTCAGACCACAATGCAAGTCTGACCTGAGTGAAGGAAAGGGGGAGCGAGGGTGGGCAGAAATGTTCTCGCCTGCCATGCAATCTACGGAAGGTTTGGCTAGGGCACTGGGGAGTCCTGGAGCCAAAGTCAGCTGTAATAGAACAAGAATAAGCCTGCCTTAGTACCTCTGCCACGCCCAGTCGTCGGCACATAGCCTCACTGCAAACACAGCAATGGATTTCAGAGTATAGCAGCTGGGTCTGTGGTCAGTTATATTCCTGTGGTGGCAGGTCTTCCAGGCACGTTCTCATGGCAACCACAATATATTTTTTGTAAGAAATTCTGCCCACGACAAAAAGTGATTGAGGTAGGTGGTAGGAAAAAAAGAAGAAAAGAAAAACCCAAAAGAAACAAGCAAACAAACAAACAAAATAAACCCAAAACACCACCCACAAATTCCTCCCTGCCTGTATAGATGCCCCTGTGAAATGTGATTTTGCCATTTTTCCCATCAAGAGATGGGTTTTTCTTTCTACTTTCTGAATCTGGACTTGACCACATCAATTGCTTTGGCTATTGGAACATTCGTAAATGTGGCACAGCAGAGGCCTAAAGGACATGTGTACACTGAGGCTGGCCCTCTTTTGCTACTTTTGGAGACCTGAGATTTCCATGTAAAGAGCCTGGACTAGTTTCCTGAAGGATGAGAGACAACATGAAGGAGAGACAAACCACCTTCCCACCACCAGACATGTGAATGAGTCCGTCCTAGACCATCCAGACCCAGCCAAGCTGCCAGTGACAACAGTGTCCAGCCAAGCTGGACTAGACCTCAAAGAACTAATGGCTAACCCTTAGTATTACAAGAAATAATAAATGCCTGTAGTTTTAAGCCATTCAATTTAGGGCTGGTTTGTTAGGTAGCAAAAACTAACTGATATCATTTATACCCATTTTATAGATGGAAAAACTGAAACCTAAGGGTATGATAAAGTCCCTCAATGAAGCGAAGTCTTGAGGTGTTAATCACTCTTTCTCAGTCTCCCATACCAGGCTGGGCTTGACCAGATGGCTCTAGTGTGGGGTCAGCGTTACTCATCTGTGCTATTGGCCTATACCCTGGAATCAGTGGAGATTTGGACCTCCGATTTTGACTCTTTTTTAAAAAAATTTTATTGGGGAGCAGTGTGTTCTTCCAGGACCCATCAGCTCCAAGTTGAGCTGTTGTTTTCAATCTAGTTGTGGAGGGCTCAGCCCACCGACCCATGTGGGAACCGGCGACCTTGGCGTTATGAGCACCGTGCTCCAACCAAATGAGCCAACGGGCCGCCCCCCGATTTTGACTCTTAATAAACCTCTATTGAATGAATGATGCTAAAGTGTTAGGAGGCCCTTCTATGACATCGAAGCCATTATAACACATGTGGAGGAATTCCCACTCTTCAAAGCATAGGAGGTGAGGGGTGTAGGGGTACAGATTATAACCTCCTGCAGGCAGGGGCGGAATTTATATTTTTCTTATATTCTTTTTTATGTTCTTCTTCACTACTATGCTGGTCTCATAAACTGCCAGAGTGTCATTTGACAAATATTTATTGAGCATGCCCAGAACAAAGCAGACAAAGACCCCTGTCCTTGTGGAGCTTACAATCTAGTGGGGAAAAGGTAATACGCGGAATAAATAAGTGAGCTATAGTATATTGGAAAATGATAAGTGCCAAGAATGAAAACTAAAGGGGGGAATGAGAGAGAGAGAGCAGTGGGCAGGGGTTGTTGACATTTTAGATAGGGTTGCCAGGATATTCTCCTTAGAGACTAAAGAAGGTGCAAGAGCAAGCCATATGGGCATTGGTGGGAAGCGTGTCCCACAGGAAATGGAATTGCCCTGAGCAGAGCCTGGGGAATGTTTAAGGAGCAGCAAGGGGCCAGAGTATCTGGAGTAGAGTAAACAAGAAGTGTTAGTAGGTGAGAAGCTCAGACCGGTAAGGGTGAAGGGAGTTGCTGCTCATCATAAAAGGTCCTGTAGATCAAAGTGAGGACTTTGAGTAAAATGAGGAGCCATTGGGGATTTAGGAGCCGGGGAGTGACATGACCTGACAACATTTTAAAGGGATGTCTCTGGCAGCTGTGTTAGGAACAGTCTGAAATGAGGCCAGGGCAGAGCAGAGTCCAGTTAGGTGGTTACTGCAATAACCATGGACTTGCTTTAAATAGAAATTGAAGTAGAGATGCCTAACCTAGGGCTTATGTCAGAAGGAACACTCAATCACCATTTATTGGGGAAAATGTTGAATCTTGTCTCTTTGCCAGCATTAAGGTGCCTGAAAGAGCAGCCAAAGGGACTTTGCTTCTGGACCTGGACATGGTCTGCTTTGATAATGACAGCGAAGCACCAAACAGCCAATTCAACTTCACCGCACCATCTGGAATGGGGAGCAGCGGCAGATTTTCACAGGATCCAGCTGGCTCTGGGAAAATTGTGGTCAGTTACTGGTCATTGCATCGTTGAATGGTCATGGGGGAAGCTGGTCTAACATGCATAGGGCTTTCGCTGCCCCAGAGAGAGAAATTTCCAAGGTAGCTCCCTCTCTAAGCGGCTGTAACTGACAAACTTAGTAATGACTCTGTTTTCCCCATTTGCTCTTAATTTTACCCAACTTCCAGGAATCACCTGGTATGCATACTTGTACCTGGGGTGCTAAGTACTGGACTCCTGCATAGCTGCCCTTCGCATGTCTGCTTAGCTGCCTGACAGTGACATTAGCGCCTCTGGGCTCAAGCACGCGTGTGCACTTGAGTGCTCCTACCCGGCCCACAGAGGAGTGAGGGGAGAGAAAGCAGGCCCAGAGCCATGTGTGTGTCCTATTAAATTCAGCGGAGTAGAACCACTGTAGACCCAAAGGGGAATTAGAAAGTCGGCTGTGTCGGTAGCCCCACTCCACAGCACCTCAGGGGGGCAAAAGCAGAGCTGGAAGCAGGATGGGCATAAAAGTCCGGTCTCAATGAGCTGTGTGAGACCTTTACCTACAGTTCCTGCTGGAGGGTGTTGGGAAGGAGGAGTGAAAAATGGAAGGTCAGGGGAAGGTGGGGGGAGGATCTTGGAAGGGAGTGGTCCTGGTTAGAGACTTTGCATCAGAGAGAAAGCCTCAGGGAGGAGAGCCAGCAGCCCACAGGAATCCTCTCACGCACCTCCTTCTCCACCTTCCATCCTAAGCCCTTGTTCTATCCCCAAGAAAGTCTTACCAATTTTACTCAGAGTGTCAGCTAAAATCTAGTTTCTATTTTTTTCTGTTTAGGAAATGAATACATGCTCACTGTAGAAAATATAGAAAAACAGGAAAGCATTACCATTCAGTGATAACCACTGTTAACATTTTGATATATTTTCTTCTTTTCTTCTTCCATGTACACAAATTTTGTGTATTCTATACATATACGCATAAGTATTTTGAATAATGGAAATGTCCCTGCCTATAGAAATCTATATCATGTTTCTTTTCAAGTCACCTGAAGTCTTGAGCTTATGCTGTTGGACAAGAGTGTTCGATGACCATCTTTAAACATAGATTCTCTTTCCTTGTAAATTCTTTCAGATAAGTTGTCTAGCAGTGAGTAAAGGTATGCATGTAACTTTTTAAAGTACTTCATGTGGGCAAAATGCTTTCCAGAAAGGATTTCCAATTTACATTTTCACTAACAGATAGGACAATATCATCAGTTCAATGAAAAGGATTGATTGATATCTCTGTTTTAATCTAGTTGATTGGTGATCTAGATTATGAAAATTCAAGTAATCTAGCAGCCGGCAATAAATACGCTGTGACAATCCAGGTGCAGGATGTTGCCCCTCCTTACTATAAAAGCAAGTATCATTTTGATTTATTTCATGGAGCATCTTCCTTGAGTAGCAATGACTAGTCTTGGCAATATTCAGTATTGGGCTAGGTATTTGTGTTCAAAAGGAGACTTCAAAAAACCCAAACACTTGGGAATCAGCCCAGCCTCCTCCTGTCTTTCATCAGCCGCATGTAATTGGTCCCCAAGTCCTTTCCTCTGTCATCTCCGAAAATCTCAAGGATTTGCTGCCTTCTCCCCGCCCTACCCCCATCCCACTAGAACTGCTCTAATGCAGACCCTCCTCTTTTTTGGCTGAATCACAACACTGAGAATCTTTAAGAATCAGTCTGCCTGCCTTTCGTCTTGCCCCTTTCCAAGGCATTCTCCACATTGCTGACAGTGATTTTTCAGGAAATGCAAATGCCATCATATTACTTCTTGGCTTAAAGCCCTTGAGTGTCTCCGCATAACTGTCAAGTTCAAGTTCAAACTCTTTGGCTCAGCAAACAAGTGCTCTCATCGTTTGGCCCCTGCCTAACTTTCTAGCTTCAGCTCCAGTTGCTTGCCCCTAACACCTTTTTGTTTCTAACTAGGCCAACAGCTTGCAGTTTCTCTGAGTGAATCATGCTTTTATTCCTTGCTATCCTTGCATATGCCTAGAATCACCCCCATTCCCCACCCCAGCTCTGGTTACCCTTGTAAGGTTCAGCTTGCATTTCCTCCAATGTCCTAGCGTTTGTATGTTTATCAAAAGGCAGCTACCCTAAGCATCTCGAAGGCAGAAACTGCCAGGTCTTATTCACCTTGTATCTCCAATATTTTGCACAGAATGTGTTTGTCATGCAGGGTGTCAGGTGGGGTCTCTGCTCCCGCTCCCCACATAAGAACGCAGGATGTGGTGAGGCCAAAAAGGAACACCCACGGAGCCATAGGTAGGGGAGTCATACTACTATATTCTCGCTGGTGGCTGGGTTGGAGACACAGGAAGCAGGATCTACATAATCTGCAACCCGCTGTCCTAATAGCAGTCCGCGCTTGCCAGCCACCATCTTCTTGCTAGCCCCCATTTTCTGCTAGTGTAGCCACAGCAGTTACATTAGTGGCCAATGGCTCACTGGTTACATCTGATGGCCAACTAGCCACAGCTGATGGCCATCCAATCACAGTTGATGGCCATTTACTACCTGAGCCAGCATCTTTCCACTTGAGGCCGAGAGCCTGGAAACTGCTCTCTGGGGCTCTGTCCCCACAGTGTTACACAAAAGATGCTTTTAAAATATTGAATAAACAAGTCAATGAGAATAGAATATTGTGATTTAAATTTTTTTCTATTTCTGTCTCCAGATAACATCTACATTTATGTCCTAACAAGCCCGGAAAACGAATTTCCTCTTGTTTTTGATCAGCCATTCTACGTATTTGACTTGTCAGAATTAAGCCCAGGTAAGTAACAGATGAGAAAGAGGCCACAGGGCCCTTAGCAGACTCCATTCATTAGGCAGAGAGGAAGCTTCCTTCCAGAGGGCCTGAGTGGTGGTGTGCACAGCGGCTCACAGGCTGAATTGTGTTTATTGCATCTCTTATTTCTCTTTAAATTGTCCTCACTGCTGAGGAGTCCTTCAGGTGAAATCTAGATTTTGAAAACTGTTGATTAAACTACATTTCTCTGAACCCCTGATTGTTTCCTTGTCTGTGTCTGATTCCCCTAATCCTTCTTTTTTGTAGCCAAAGTCGTCCCTTGGTCTCCACTGTGATTTTTATCCATCTCATTCAGAGAATTAAAATTTAAAAACAGAGAAAAGATTTTCCATTTCTAGAGTTCCTTCATTTAAAAACAAAATAAAGACATTTCCTCTCTCCCTTAATAGGATTCACTGGAAGCCTCTTGTTTGCCCTTTACAGACAACTTGGATTTCTGCAGGCTCTTCCCACCTTAAAGAAAGGACTCCCCATTTCCAGCTTCAGTTTCTCCCCATCTCTTCCAGTTTGGAGGTGGTCTTGTTAGCTCTAGTATAATCAGACTTCGCCACAGTGTTTGATCCTTTTATCATGGATACTTCTATACTTGAAACAAACAAACAAAAAGCCAAAACACTCCCCCTAAGATTACGTCGTCTCCATTTTATTCTTTCATTATGATGGTTTCCATTTCCTCACATTACAGTTTTGTTTTGTTTTTCCCCTCCCCCCACCCCCAACTCCAATGCCTTACATTACGTTTTAAACAAAACACAAAAAGTGGATTTGAAGGAAAGGCTTTTAATTCTTTACCAGTGAATAACAAGTGGAATAGGAAGGGGCTTTTTATGAATTCACAGATCTCCCTATGGTCATTGATCACCTACTTTGGGTCAAGCTCTTCCTTCCAGGGCTATGTAGTTGAATAAGAGAAGGTTTCTACCCTTGAGGAGTCTAATTTATGAAAAAGGGCTTCTACAAAACAAATAAGCCAGAATTCCAGCGGCTCCACCAACAAGATTTGTAAAATAAACAAAATGGAACAGTATTTAAAAATCTATATTCTGTCATCCTGTTACAAAACTCTTAAAATTGTTTTTTATCTTGTGTATAAGAATGATTCATGAGTTTTGTTTCTTCATTTGTTTTTCTTGTTCGTTTGTTGTTTTCAGTTTTATATACCACATATCAGTGAAATCATATGGTTCTCGACTTTTTCTGTCTGACTTATTTTGCTTAGCATTATAATCTCAAGATCCACCCATGTTGTAACTTTGCTAACAATTGTCTCCCCAATGAACTTTAATTTAATTTAAGTTAATTGTCTCCCCAACACACACAAAAGAACGATGTATACTCATCATAGAAAATGTGAAAAATACAAAAGACTTTAAGACAACACTGTTGCAAAAAGATGTGTATGTGAGGAAGTTCTTTGCAGGGTTGTTTATGACAGCATAATGATTAGCGTGCTACGATTCTGTATAAAGGTATGACCTGTGTTTAGCACCTCACAGTATGCTTGGGTCATAGGGCCAGTGACCTAGTGGGTGTTCATTCGTATAATTTGAGTTTAATAGAATTGAAAATATAAGACACACAGAGTTTGAACAGCACTGGGGCCTCTGAAAACCTTTCTGCCCGTGGCAATAAGAATGTCTGCTCCTAGATCCTCCCTTTACCCCGTAAAGCAGGACTAATCTCAGGTGCTTTATTCTTCCAGCTAGAACCCGGGTGGGACAGGTGCGCGCCACTGATAACGACTTTCCCCAGAGCAACGTCGTGTACTCCATCTCCTCCGGTGGGGCCAGCCTCCAGCGCCCAAACATATTTTGGATTAATCCCCAAACCGGAGAACTCCAGCTGGTGACTAAAGTGGACTACGAAACAACCCCCATCTATATTCTCAGAATCCAGGCCACCAACATTGAGAATACAAGCTCAGTCACTGTGAGTGGGGCTATTTGGTGTGTTCACATCAGCCCAGATGGTTGATTTAAGGTCTCTCTGGAACCCTCCAGGGGTGGCTATAGCAGCAAGGAATCTCATTAGGGCACATCCTGCAGATGTGACGGGAAATGACTAGTTGAGTTCAGGACAGCACATTGGACACACAGAGCAGTGCCCAGGAAATAAAGATTGACATTCAAGCGTGGGTGGGTGGGCGGAGTGCTGAGATGGGTGGCCACTCTGTGGGATAAGTATCCTCCTCTTGCCCTTTAAATCTCCCTTCGCTCTGGAGCTGGGCTGGTGGTGAGATACACGCTGCCAGAAGTGGGGCGTGGTTTTATAGCTATGCATGTCCTACCCCCCTCCCAGTAGTTTTGACATCTTCCTACCCCACCCCCATCACACCAGATAGGGTAGATCCTACAAAGATGTGGCTTGACACGGGGCTATACGGCTTCTCAACCTTTGATGTTGAGAATCTGATTAAATACAGATTCTGAGTCTGCAGCTCTGAGCGGGGCCTGAGAATCTGCATTCTTAACATGCTTCCAAGTGCTGCTGATGCAGCTGGTCCAGGGCCCCACTCTGAATAAAAAGATTCTTCAGGGCTGTGCTGTCCGTGGTTAGAATTATCTGAGGGTAATATGATAGCCACAAAGATGGAACTATTTCTTGCTCTTTCCCACTAGTAAAGTGACAAAGCATAAGGTAAAATGAACTCTGAGCTAGCGGCAGGCAGGCCTGCGTGATACTGCGGATGACTGGTTCGGAGTCAGGAGACGGGGTTCATGTCTCAGCTTTGATCCCAGTTTTTCAAGGGGGTCTGAGCCATGCTTATCATCTTTGTATCCCAATTTCTTAATCTCAAATGGAGAGTCGCGCGGTCACCCAATGCCTGACTAGTTCTGTTCCTCTCATGACTTGCTTTGAATTAACGGGACGTTGGTTTTAATGATGCGTGAGGCTCAGCATTGCATGCTGAGGAAGAGATGGGCTAAACTGGAGATAATTGTAGTGTTTGTTAGGCTGGCTTTTTGAGAAAAATGAATGGATTCCACTTTGGGAGCTAACTAGAGTGAACGTTTCAATTTATTTCTGGACTCAGAAATAGCTGAAATCCCCAAATTTCAAAGGTAGAATAAATACAACTCAAAATGTATAAGCTTTTTAAAAGGGTGCTGATCACATAAGTCCCTTTAAAGCCTGACAGTCTATGATTCTGTGCTGGCAGGCATCCCAGTCCATATTCCAATTCACTGGGCATCAAAGACAGCGTGAAAGAGAATAGGATGACCCTGCTTGTGGCAGGTGAGTGCCCCCAGCTTAGTGCAGTGCCACTAGCCCAGGTCACAGAGGAGGGCCCGCTTAGCCAGGTGCACTCGTTCCATCCCAGCAGTTCTTGACCCTGGCTGCCTATTAGATTCAGCTGGGGGACATAAAAAAAGTGCCTGGGCCCACCCTGCAGAGTCCAATACTAAGAAAGTAGAGCCAGGGTTGAGAACCATCACTCTATATCCCAGAGTTAAAGATGCAACTTCCGATTCACAAGAACAGTGAGCAAGGAAGTACAGGGGGTCACCATAAATCCATAACCATTACTGGAAAAACAATTCAGCCATTATCTGGGGATGGGCCCCGTGTGTCTTGATGCATGTGTGTGGGGGTATGTGAATGTATACATATAATATGTATTTGTGCATACACACACACACACACACACACACACAGACACACACACACACTATAGTAGTTAACAGTACCATATAGGACTTGGAGTACGACAGACCTACATTCAAACCCTAGCTCTGGCCCTCACCAGCTGAATGGCCCTAAGTCAATTTTCTAATTTCTCTAAGTCTCAGTTTCCTCATGTGTAAAATGGGAATGATCATATTATCAATCTCAGGAAAGGTCCACAAAAGTGCAGAGCCCAGGGCCTGGCTCCCAGCAGGCACTCAGTAAGTTTCAGCTACTGATGATGGCCATGTGTTTGCTCTTCTAGGTTACTGTGAACATCCTGGAAGAAAATGATGAAAAGCCAGTTTGTATCCCAAACTCTTATTTCCTGGCCATACCAGTGGATTTGAAAGTTGGCACAAATATTCAAAATTTCAAGCTGCAGTGTACTGATCGTGATTCCAGCCCCAGGTCTTTTCGTTATTCTATTGGCCCAGGTACAGTAGCGGACATTGACAGTCCTGGCCTGGTTTCTGGGGTCAGAGGCCTTAGCTGCTTTTCAGGGAGAATGCAGTGGGGGTGGGGGTCTGTGCTCACATGCTGATCTGGGCACAGTGTGTGTGAGTAGGAGACTGTGAAGGCGGAAAGTAAAACAAGGATGAGGGGTGCAATGGCCCCCTTGCCTCCGGGTCCTCCTCTTGGCTTCCCCTTCTCACCTGGGTCTTCCCAACTCCCACACAAGGCTGCCCAAAGGACCAAGGGAGGGTGAATCCCATTGATGATGACCCATCCTCCCAAGTTCCCAGACTATCGTAAGATTCATGAATCTTATGATTGTAGTTAACAAAATTTTTTTAGTCCAGCTGCTCAACCACCTCTTTTCCTGCAAGCTGCAGTGGGGGCAGGGAATCCAGTCCTCTCTCTGGATAATAATAGATTAAATAGATTAATGCATTTTGAAATGTGTCCTCAGGAATTCTCTTCTGCTTCATTCATTTTCTCTTTAAAAATATACCACTGGGGGGAGGGGGTGGGAAAGAGCACCCCTCAGTGGAAATGAGACCAAAATAGCTCATCTAATGAAGTGCTGGGGCCAGAGATTTAAACCCAAACACGCAGAGCAATTCCATGGGAAAGACTGAAAACCCATCTCAGCCACCTGCTGAGCGCTGGCAGAGTGTGAACTCTGAACAGTAGGAAGCCTCTCGAGCAGGCAGTGTCACAAAACCCAGGGGCAGAGACTGCAGTTGCAGAAGATGGAAATAATCTATACTGAGAACCCTCAGGCCTTTATGGAGCACTTTGCTGCTAAGGGAGTAAAAATTGCATCATCTCCTGCTCCATTTACTGGTTTTCAATCGGTAATGAGTCTAGAGCCACCGGAGGAATGAACAGCCCCCTTTTGGGTGGGAAGCCTCCCTGCCCAGCTTCCTGAGCTGTGAGCCCTGAGCCCTGACAGACTGCTGGGGAGGCGAGAATGGGGCAGATTCAGGAGGACCTGGGACTGGAACCCCTGCAAAGCTGGGAGGCACCTTCCTTTAGGGGAACTCCACGGACATCTGTCACCAGTTTGTGTGACCAACCAGGCATGGAGTGAGCTTGACCTATGGCTGGGAATCTGGCCCCCTCGACCCTCTTGCTGCCCACTCGTTGACCTGAGTGTGAGTTACACATTGTTATCAAATAAATGCTGGATGATAGGACTGGCTAGAGAGGCCAGGATTGTGAAATCTGCCTGATGCTGTAAGATGGCGGCCATCTCCTGGGACAGGTGTGTTGTTGTCCTTTTCTGCTCTTGTTCTTGTTGTAGCCACACTGGTGGTGAACAAGAGTGACTTTTGTACACTCTTGTGCAGTTAATGAAATCTCTGGTGCAACTAAGGCCAATATCATAACCCGGGTGTATCAGAAGCTCAGTCTACACATGAGATCTGGACATGTAGGGAAATGTTGGCTGCAGTTTTCCTCTAAACCTTCATTTCTTGCTCTCTTTTCTTCCTTTCCCCTAAATCCTTGTCTTAAATCTCATTTAGGCAACATCAACAGCCACTTCACCTTCTCTCCCAATGCTGGGTCCAACGTTACACGCCTGCTCCTTGCAACACCCTTTGACTATACTGGTGGGCTTGATAAGATCCGGAACTACAAACTACTCGTCTACATAACTGATGACAACTTGCTGTCCAGCAGGAAGAAAGCTGAGGCCCTTGTTGAAACAGGGACAGTGACATTGATTATTAGTGTCATTCCTTACCCAACCACGATTGTCACCACGACCACGAGGGTAAGGGCTTTGGGACGGGGACACCCCAGTTACATCCTTTGTGATTTAACATTAATGGAGCCCTTTGGCCCAGGAGAAATGTGGGATGGATTGAAAAGAGCTGACATATTAGGATGTTGTGAGGAATGGCAATCATGGCTGCTGGACTGAAGTCGGCACTGGGTGGTAAAGACCTGGGTGAAACCTGGGACTTACAGAGTCATTAACTTCTTCTCTTCTGGTAAACAGGGGTGTGCTTTGGTGCAGGGACTTGTGATAGATCAGGTACTGACAACCTACAGTGCTTGTGGCACAGGAGACAATTTTCATGGGCATGTGGCCAGTGGCTACCTTCACAACCTGTTCTCCACTTGCTCTTAAGAGCCATGACAAGCCCATGTCTATGAAAGCAGGTAGCCACCAGGTGCTTTCCTCCACTTCTTTCAAAGACTTACCATGCAGCAGTCTGTATCCTACTGCCCACTTCCAATCCATTAAAATTGATTCATTCAATCTACAGATATTGACTTAAGACCTATAGTACTCCGATCACTTTGGTGAACACGCCCCAAATGATCTCTGCTCTCATGGAACTTAGAGTAGAGCAGCAGCAGCAGCACCACCTGGAAATCTGTTAGAAATGCACATTCTGGGTCCACCAGAATAGTAGAGTTACACCTTACCCAACCTTGATCATTACTGCAACCTCCCGGAAAGGATGTTGGAACCTGGAATCCCCAACTACATCCCCAGACCTAACCCCAGATCAGAAACTCTGGGGGGTGGGGTCCAGCAAACTGTTTTTAATAAGCCTTCCATAGGATTCTGATGTGTATTAAATTTGAGAGCCACTGATCTAGAGGGGGTGATAAGTTACAAATAGGTATGCAATTTAATAAAATAACTACAGATGGTGATAAATGGTAGGAAGAAAAATAAGCAGGTGCCATAATAGAACCAGTGTGACAAAGGAAGGGAGAGTCTTGGAATCTGACAACAGGATTATCTCCCTCTGCACCCTGGAGGAACTGGCTTATATTTGTGCTGACTATTTTGTCCCCTTTCCTCCTGTTCCTAGTAAAAGTTACGCCCTTGGTTGGCCGCCCCCTACTTGTAGTATGCTGGAGGAAAAGTCATCTGCACCTTAGATTACTTAGAAAACCACCTATGACAGTGGGCCACTTCTGTTTCTCAGAGTCTTACCAAGAGCGGGTTCATCTCCATGGGCTTGAGTCAATATTACCACAGGGAATGGAGGCATAAGGTAACCTTAAGGACTTTCAGTTGCCTTAGGAGCCAGTAAGCAACTCTGAGTAAGGAATTGCCCCCTTTCTGGGGCTTACAACATGTCCCATTTGTGGCATCTCTATTCCTGAAAACTCTATAACTTGTTTGTTATCTGTCTCCCACTCTAAGAAGTAAATGCTGAACTTGAGGTTTCACTGTGATATCAGCCCACTCATCTGGCAGTGCAGCTTGTAGAGAGTGAACACTGACAAACCTACAAAGTGTTACAGAAACAACGTTCATGGCTCATGCCTTCCCAGTGAGAGACAACGGCTATATAAATCCCTGGATTATGCCCTGATTTGGCAGGGGAAAAAGCCAATGGAATTTTTAGCTTTTGGGAACGGGAAGAAAGACAGAGAATAAAATTAGGCCTAGAATTGCTTTTCAGTTCCCTAAATTTTTGGGGTTTTGATCTAATGGATGTCTGGAAAGACTATAAATAAGGTGATGGGTTGAAGCAGCAGAACTATGAGGACATAGATGTCAATTTATAGAACAAGAACAAAGAACGAAATAAACACTCAGCCTGTGGGAGTGCTGATGTCAGAAGCGCTACCACCCTCCACTCACACTCCCGCCTCTGTGTCATTCAAGCCCAAGATCATCTACCAGACCCTGAGGAAAAATGTTTATTCTCCATCGGCATGGTACGTGCCGTTTGTCATCACTTTGGGCTCCATATTGCTTCTGGGCCTCCTGGTGTCTCTGGTCATCTTGCTGGCCAAAGCCGTCCACAGACACTGTCCCTGCAAGACTGCGAAGCACAAGAAGCCTCTGTAAGTTGCCAGTGGGCTGGGCCCTACCACCGCTTCCCTTAGGGCACTGTTTCCAGTGACTTCAGAAGGAAAGCTAGAGAATTAGAATTTCTTTACAAGGTACAACGGGGGGACGGAGTGAAGGAAGGAAAAGGACCTATGGCCTAGAAATGCTAGCTCCCCTTGGTCCTGGCGTAACCTCCTCATCACCTGCTGGACCAGGAAACTCTTCCTTTGGTTTTCATGGCACCTGCCCTGTCCTTGATGTGTTCTCAGTGAAATTGGGGCTACCTCTTGGTGACCTCTCCTGCATAAATGCTTCAGAAAAAGCCCAATTGTGGGTAGGTTAGAACATGCTGTTCTCTTATTTGTGGAATATTTAAAGGATGAGATGGAATTAGAGGAAGCACAAAAAAACTGATAAGGAAATTAAGCTTTTGGCTCCAGTGATTCAATTGGGCTTTTGTGTGACTAAATAGTCATTGTTCTTTCTCACGTGGCCTTGATCTCTCACTCTAAAAGGCTGTAAACACAGGCCTGTGTTTCCTCTCTGGTGACACCCTGCGGAGTCTCTTTTACTGGCTGAAGTGAAGTACTAGAGTGAAGTAATCACTGAATTGTTACAAACTTCCCTAGAGCCAGTTTCTTGAGTCCCAGTAGCTCTTACAATGACAGCATGATGGTTCTGAGCCTGGGCTTTGGACTTAGACAAGTCCTGGGTTCAGATCTTAGCTCTACCATTTGGCTTTGGGCAAGTGACAACTTTGTGAATCTCAGTGTCCTTATTTAAAAAACAAACAATTAAATGAGCAAATGCAAATAAAGCACTGAGCACTGTTACTGATATAGAGTAAATGCTTAATACAATATTTAAAAATATACATTGTTGCATTATTTTTCATGGTTGATTGAGTGCAGGATTCTAGATTCCAAGTTTAGGAAAAAGCCAAAGAATCTTGTGGCATTGGAACTTGAGTTTTGGAATTTCTCATTGGCAAAAAGTAGGGGTGATAAGACTCGTGCGCCTTTTAAAGGTATTTTGAAGATTACCTAGTACTGTCTGATAATTTAAAATCTATGGATGAAAGACTATAAAACTACAAGGCATTAGCATAAAGATGTGCTTTGTATTTTGTCATATTTATTGGGGAAGTTTGTTGCTATTGGCAACCTTGACTTCAAGGTAAGAAATCTTTGAGCACCTGCTAAAATTTAAAAAGGCATTTTTGTTTGGACTCTACTCACAAATTGATTTGGGGGGAAAAAAATTGGCTCCAAAAGAGTGATGCTTAAGCTTATAAGGATTGTGGTGTTCTGAAATGGGATTTGGGCAGAAGTTCTTAAAGAAAGTCATCTAATAGATGCCACAAGTCACATGCAATTTATGGTTAAATGTTAAATATGCACCTTGCACTTGGTTGTTTTAACTTACATTCTAAATATTAATCATTTTCAACATGGTTGACTTAAAAAAGAAAAACTAGCTAGTAATTCAGACTCAGATCTGGCCTCTCTGAAAATTAGTTGTATCACGTGGCCCCCAACGTTATCCAATAGCAAAATAGAATAAAATTAGAGTCATAGAATTACAGAATCCAAGGTCATCATGGGAAAGGTCTTAGAGTCTAATTCCAGCTCTTCATGTTAAGGAAATCAGGCTTCAACTGCTAGCCCTCCAACCTTCCCGCTGTGAGCTAAGCTTTCTGCTCCCTAGCTACAGGGGAGAAAAACGGGGCGGGAAGAATTGCCAAGCAGTCCAATTGGGGTTGTCACGCCCAGTGTTGTCAGAGAAGAGATGTTCCCTGAAGTTCTACAAAGCAAGAGTTTTCAAACTTATCCAACTCTCAGAACCTCCTTTGTCCCAAACCAATAGTGATGGAGCTGCTCTACCTGGAGCAGTGGTGGGAGCCCCGCCTTCCATTTAGTCCTCATCCCTGGCCCCTTTCAATCAACTCCAAAGGCCTGTTAGTTGTGGCATGTGTACCAGCATAGAATGCACTCAGGTTAATTCTTGTCCATCATTTCCCCCCGCACAGGGTGAAGAAAGGAGGTATGTATGGTGCCTATTGCTTTTGTTTGTTGCTGTGTTATTTATTTATTTATATCATTTATTTATGTATGTATGTATGTATGTATGTATGTATGTATTGCTTATTCTGTTGTACATGAAAAGGCTTCAACTTGGCAGAGAATCAGGATGCAATCCTGTTTCGATAGGTTTTCAGCCACATCATCCATGGGTGGACTGAAACAGAGATCAAGCATAGCTGGAGAAAGGGAAGGGCAGCGTACAGGGTGCCGCGGCCCATTGGATCTCTCATTTTGGTCCTGTCTGTTCCCTACCCAGAGTCACCTCCAATCAACTCACCTTAAGCACCTAGAGGTCTGTTTCCCACCCAGTGGGACAGGAAGGAGAAATTCTCTGTGGGTTAAACACGGACAGTATCTACTTGCTGCTGCTCACAGAAGGGCGTGACCCCTTCTGAGGACAGCTAATGCTCTGTTTGGACAGATGCCTCTTTTTAAAACAAATGATACTTTATTCTCAGATTGTAAAGGATTTGATCATTTTCACAAGTTACTTAGGTCAGGCTAGTTAGAAAGGGGGGGCTGGATGCAGTCCAATGGGTTAAGAGAACTGAATGCTTTCAGGGAGGTTGGTGAATTGAGTAAGGTCCATCTGACCAACTCTGAGTTTGAGGAGATGTCACCACCTGACCCCAAAAGTTGTTGCCTCAAGGAGAATCCAGGCTATGGGGAGAGATGGGACAAAGAATTGCAAAGTGTGTTTTTAAAGAATGATTGCTTTAATTACTCCATCCATAGGCATGTGTCTGACATGCACAAAGCACAAAACAGGGTTAAAAATTTGATTATAATGGTTATTAATTATATCAAGTGAGATGATTTTAATAAATGAGATTTTTCACAAACTGTCTCCCACCCTAGCTACTTTATTTTAAAAAGCATAGGGAATGGATGCAAAAAATCTCCACATTATGAATAAACATATCAATCCAGTCTTTCCTTTTTACCCATAAAACTATTTTACAATGAATTTCCTAGGTCCAATAATAACAATAAGCTGGAAAAAGAGTAGAAAAGACTGTTTTTAGTTCTGTGTATTGTGTGTGTGTGTATGTGTGTAGCGTGTGTGTTTCTGAGTAGATGGAAAGCCATCAACAAACATGTCTACAGACAGAAAATGTTTTGCCATGTCTGCAATACTGATTTCAAAGCCTGTTTAAGAGATATTCCATTGTAGGGGTAGAATTTTAAGGTCAATTTACTGTTCAAGAAGCTTAACTTCTGCCTATTTCATTCCCTGCAGAAATGAAAAATACAAAGAGAGAAGTTGTGGTGGTAAGTATGGTTGGCTATGCAGTACCTGGCTTAGTGAAGGGTGGGCTCTGGTCCAGCCCTCGCCCAGGCGGGCCCTGCCAGAGCCTCCTGGGCATGTTTATCATTCAGGGAGATGCTTGTATTTGGCCACTGGAACAGATTGCCGTGTGACGAGCTCCTGATAGAATTTGTTCCCTCCACTGAACATGTCTACTGATATATTTGCAAAAGAACTGGATTTCATAAATATTGAATAGTGGTGTTTATTATCTACACCAGCTCTCTAGGAGAGTGGACTGGGGGAGAGCTTAAAGATCAGAATTGAGACTATAACCTTCAGTGGGATTTATATTTCTTTTGCCCTTCCATAACCTTTCAGAAAAAGTGATAAAGAGCAGTGCTTGGGTCTGGGATTGGCTCTGCCCACTTGTCCATATGACCTTGTGGACTCTCTCAACCTCCTTAAGCTTTGGATGCCTCATCTGTGAAATGGGAGTGAGAACACCTGCCCTGAGATAATAGGTGGGGAAATATTTTGAAAAATGTTAAGACTCACACAAATTCAGTGTTATCGGAGAGCTGGAAGTTACCTTCCACCTTACCTTTTTATTTTTTTTTATTTATTTATTTTTTTTACTGAATGTGATCCACCCCCTGGAAAGTGATGGAACCCAGCTCTTCCCTACCCGCTGCTAATAAGACTTTTGTATGATCCAAGACCCATAACTTTGGGGAATGGTACGTGCAATGAGGAGGACAATCCAGTGTGCTGGAATTTTTGTTCCGTGCACATCAACTAAGTGCTTATATGTATTAATTGATCTATAAGTGGGAGGAAGAGGTGATCTCTTGTCTCCAGGTCTTATTGTCTAAGGCAAGTACCCTTGGTGATGCCAGTCAGAGACTGACTTAGAAATACATGATATTAAATTAATCGACTAAGTAAAGAAATCCCCATGACCGTAAAAAGCGGGGCTACTAAGCTGATCAAATAGATGAAACCCATACAGCCACCATTTCCTCTCTCTTCCGTGTTGTGCAAGTGAGTAGTGATGGCTTCTGTGATAAAAACTGGGGGTTGAAGGGCCCACTAAACGCCCAACACTGTCCTCATTAGCATACTAAAGAATGGCCCCATTGGAGGGCCCTATGTGAGGGAAGGGAGTGTTTCTCTGGGCACAGATGTCAGGTCCTGGAAGGTGGCACAGAGTACGGATCAAGGGAAGAAAAAGATATGGAGCACAGGGCTTAGGTAAGGCAGACCAGGCCCTGCTGCAGCACTGCCCTGGCCTAGGCAAGGGTCCACAGCCAGAACCCGGGGTGGAGCACATGCGTGTTCATCTGTGCCTGCCTTGCACATCTGCCGGACAGCTCCCACGCAGGCAATCCGGATCTCAGCCGGTGTTGCGTGGCGTTTCTGCTCGTCCTTCTATGCAGCTTGGATATCATTTACTCAGCCTGCTTTCCTACCCCCCGTGTCTGGAATGAGTGTCCTCCTCCCACTCCCACCTGTGCTCCCAAAGCATCCCATATGCCCCCTCATAGACTTTATCACTCTATTGAAGAACCCGTTTGTCAGCGGCTCCCACTTGACCGCAAGCTTTGTGCGGGCAGTAACCACGCCTGCCTTGTTCAGCGCTCTGTCCGCGGCACCTAGCACAGGGCCTAGTGAATAAATAAATGTCAAGAAGACCCTGGGTAAGGAACTCGGGCTGTGAGGATGAGCGGCCTTGCCTGGGGGATGGCATGAAGGGCTGTGCTTAAAGATGTCTTTCTTCTCCTCAGGAAACAATCCAGATGAGCGTGAGCACTGCTTTTGATGGAGAAGCCATAGACCCAGGTAGTTAAGTGGCAATGCCACCTATAAGAGTGTTTGTATACGCTAGGCCGGTAGAGTCATGGAGGACATTATCCAATTTCCTCTCTTAATTCAGTCTGTTGATCCATTCAGCTATATTGCCTATACATTGCTGACCCTTCTGGGCTGCCATACAACATGAGATCAGCTCGGAAGAGCTGACCTGCGGATACAGCATATGGTTAGAGTGTCCACCTCCAGGCTGCACTCAAAGACCACACCTCTGTCTAGCCTCCCTCCCCAAATCACGAACCAATTCAGGGACTGGTGAATTCAAGAATCCACATTTTTTTTCCTGCTCATTGGGATTCAACCCACACGCCCCCATCCTTTCTGAATGCTTCCAACACCGTCCTATTGGTAGTGAGAGATATGAAGAAATGGCAAGCTTGGCTTCTTTTTGCCGAGATGAGGGCCAAGAATTTCTTCTTGGTTGGCAAGATGAACATAAGGTAAAGCTGGCCTCCAGAGCTCTCATCACCCCCCTGAAATCAGCTCCAAATTTAGCTCCTTTACACACATCCCTCCACTTACAAAGGCTCAATTATAGACGTGAATAAAGGGAAGGAAAGCAAATTCCGGAGGCAAGTGTGCTGGCTCCCTGCCACACTCACACGCAAACGGCTGGGTCCTCCTCAGAAGGAGGATGGCTCCTCTCCAGGAGAGGCTGCTGCTGCTGCTGCTGCTGGAATTAAATTTCCCTCTATTATTAGGTACTTGTTACCATAATGTGCCCATATTAGCATAAGTGCTGGTGGGACCCTCCCCGGAGAGGCCCCTCATGCTGCATGGAAATGGCAAGAGAAGGGCCTCGCCTGAAACTCCAAACTAAAAGCTGGACAGGACCAAGGTTGTTACCTTGCATTTGTACGTTTGAAAGAAGAAAAAGGGAAGAAGAAAGCCCACCAGATGAATGGCCCAGACACAACCAAAATGGCTCCCTTGCATCATCTCAGCGGGAACCAGATTTGCGTGTCTGTGTCCTCAAATCTCTGCTGACCTACCATAAATAAAAATCAGCCTTTTCCTCCTTACTTGGTGAATTCCTTTTAATAGCAAGGATTCAGGGGACTGCTAAAACAAATCAGACGAACTGGGTAGCCCTGTTAGAAATTGAACCTAATTTATCCGAAGTTCCCATGGAGTTCCAGGTTTATGTGGTTTTCTAATCTTGAAATGAAGATGGCCTTGAGCCTCTCCTACACCTTTCTAACCATGGAGCCGTGGTATTTGCTGCCTGTGTGGTTGGAGCTTTACAGCTCGTGGAGAAGGCAGTGACGATTGCACTGTTCACAAGACTGCTTCCTATCTCAGTAATCCACACCTTTTAGCATGCTTCATCTTTTCCCTGAGGGTGAGAATAGAGCAGGGTGGAGATGGGGGAGGAGAGAATCATTTGAACTCCTTCGTTTACATGATCATATTTTTTTCCCCTAGTTACTGGAGCAAAATATGAATTCAACTCGAAAACTGGAGCTAGAAAGTGGAAAGATCCCTTAACACAAATACCAAAGTGGAAAGCGTCCGGAGCCCAGGATGCTGCTCAGAGCAGAGCTGTCTCTGCAGAAGGCACTGGGCCACCGAGGAGCACCACCAAGGAAGGAGATGGGCTGAGTGGCAAAGGACAAGCTGAGGATGCAGGGCCCGCTGCCAGAAACCAGCATGGCAAGCCGGGCACTCCAAAGGACAGAAACCCAGCCCTCACAAGCAGGTCTTCCCCAAAACCTCACCCAGGAAACTAAGCCATCTGGGTGCAGGTCTCACAGCAGAGCACAGGGGAGGGACATTGACTGTCTGAGGGTCGCTGCCTCACCCTAAATTCTGTGAGGGCATATGAGGTGCCATAGGAGTGAAAATGTGGCCTGAAGGGAGTCAGAGATCCAGAGTCCCAAATGGGACGTTTAAAACCACAGAAAGGAGATTGATTGCGTAGTTACCTTTTTCTGACATGGCACAGGTGAAATTTTTCTCAGGTCTCTGTGCTTCTGATCAGTTGGACTATTAAGTTTTGGATGAGGAATCGTTGTGTTTCTTTTTCTGTTGACTGCTAGGACGCGCCATTCAGTTCACCCCCAGGAAGTGCACAGGACTTCCTGACATAAATGCTGAGGGTCACCTTCATGTCTGATTTCATCTTATTTTGCTGCCCTCATTTCAGTATCACCCAGATTTCTTCACTTATGCAGTTCAACACCATAAACCTTTGCAAGTCACCTCAAATCTTTTTCAAAAGAAGCAGAGCAGTGAAAACCATGGGTATATAAATAATGAGTTATTCATCTCAGGAGAGGAAAACAATACACACCTTCTTTTATTCTTTGTTTATTGAGGTATAACTTATATTCAATAAAGTACACGGGTCTAGGGTATTCAGCTCAGTAATAGACTCCTCCCAGAGGCAACCGCTCTTCTGATCTTTATCATCATAGATTAGTTTTGCTTTTTTGAGTTTTATATAAACAGAATTACACAGAATGTGCTCTTTTGTGTCTGGTTTTTGTGCTCAGCTCATGTCTGTGAGACTCACCCACGTTGTACTGTAGATCAGCAGTCCAGCACAATTTAGTTTTCTGTTCTATACTTGGCTGACTGCTTCAGGTTCTTCACTATTATATAGTCTGCACTCTGCACTTTCTTGTGCATGTCTTCTGGTGAGCACAAACACGTGTTTCTTCAGAGCATATTCCTAGGACTGGAATTGCTAGAACCATTGCTGGAATTTGCTGAGAATTCCAGAGTTGGTGGCTGCAACCTACACTTGAACAGGAAATACTTAAGAGTTCTCATTGCTTTACTTCCTTGCCAACACTTGTCAGTCCTTTGAATTTTTGCCATCCAGATTAAAGTTTTTCTTGAAATGAAGAAATGCACTTTTTGGTGCATTTTAAAAAGATTTTTATTAAAAATATAGTTAGCATACAATATTATATTAGTTTCAGATGTACACAATAGTTGTTCAACATTTACGTACCTAAAGAAGTGGTCACCTGGCCGGCCCAGTGGCTCAGGCGGTTAGAACTCCATGCTCCTAACTCCGAAGGCTGCCCGTTCGATTCCCACATGGGCCAGTGGGCTCTCAACCACAAGGTTGCCAGTTCAATTCCTCGAGTCCCGCAAGGGATGGTGGGCAGCGCCCCCTTCAACTAAGATTGAACATGGCACCTTGAGCTGAGCTGCCGCTGAGCTCCCAGATGGCTCAGTTGGTTGGAGGGCGTCCTCTCAACCACAAGGTTGCCGGTTCGACTCCTGCAAGGGATGGTGGGCTGCGCCCCCTGCAACTAACAACTGCAACTGGACCTGGAGCTGAGCTGCGCCCTCCACAACTAAGACTGAAAGGACAACAACTTGAAGCTGAACCCTCCACAAGTAAGATTGAGAGGACAACAACTTGACTTGGAAAAAAGTCCTGGAAGTACACTGTTCCCCAATAAAGTCCTGTTCCCCTTCCCCAATAAAATCTTTTAAAAACAAAGAAAGAAGTGGTCACCATTATAAGTCCAGCAACCATCTGACACTGTACCACGCTATCACAATATTATTGACTATATTCCCTACGCTGTACATTACATCCCCATGACTTATTTGTTTTATACCTAGAAATATTTTAGATTCTTTTTAATTTTTCAGTTACAGTTGACATTCAGTATTATTTTATATTAATTTCAGGTGTACAGCATATGGTTAGACGTTGATATAATTTAAGAAGTGATCCCCCTGACTAGCCTAGTACACAGCTGGCACTATACATAGTTATTACCATATCATTGACTATATTCCCTGTGCTTTGCTTTATTTACATCTCCATGATTATTTTGTAACTACCAATCTGTACTTCTTAATCCCTTCACCTTTTTTCACCCTGCCTCCTACCCCCTCCTATCTATCACCCCAATAGATCTACTTGACACCATACATAGTTATGACAATATTATTGACTATATTCCTTATACTATATCCTACATCCCCATGACTACTGTGTAACAACCAATTGTACTTCTGAATCCCTTCCCCTTTTTCGTCCACACCCTCAACCCCCTCCCATCTGGCAACCATCAAAATGTTCTCTGTATCTATGAGTCTGTTTCTATTTTGTTTTATTTTGTTCTTTAGATTCCACATATAAGCGAAATCACATTGCATCTGTCTTTCTCTGTCTGACATACTCCACTCAGCACAATTCCCTCCTGGTCCATCCATGCCGCCACTGGTGGCAAGATCCCATTCCCTTCCACAGTTGAGCAATATTCCATTGTATACATGTACCACCTCCTCTTTATCCATTTTTCCATTGACAGATACCCAGGCCGCCTCCACATCTTGGCCATTGTAAACAATGCTGCGATGAACATATGGGTGCACAAGTGACCTTGAAGTAGCATTTTGGGATTCTTTGGATAAATACCAGAAAGTGGAATTATTGGATACTTCTCTGTCTCTTGTTATAGCCCTTGCTTTAAAGCCATTTTGTCTGGTATAAGTATTGCTACACCAGATTTTTGTTTGTTTGTTTCAATTTTCATAAAATAACTTTTTCTATCCCTTTACTTTCAGTCTGTGTGTCTTTCAATCTGAAGTGAGTCTCTTGTAGCAGCATATGTAAGGGTTTTGTTTTCTTATCCATTCAGCCACCCTATCTTTTGATTGGAGCATTTAATCCATTTACATTGAAAGTAATTGTTGATAGATATGTAGTTATTACCATTTTATTATTCACATTTTTAACCCTTTTTTTTCAAACATAAAGAAACCCCTCTAACATTCCTTGTAATACTGACTTGGTGGTGAGGAACTCCTTTAGCTTTTTCTTGTCTGGGAAGCTCTTTATCTGTCCTTTGATTTTAATGGATAGCCTTGCTGGGTAGAGTAATCTTGGTTGTAGGTCCTTGTTTTTCATCACTTTGAATATTTCATGCCAATCCCTTCTGTCCTGTTTTTCTCTTGCTGCTTTTAGGATTCTCTGTTTGTCTATAAACTTTGGCATTTTAATTATGATCTGTCTTGGTGTGGGCCTGTTTGGGTCCATCATTTTTGGGATACTCTGCATTTCCTGGGCTTGTATGTCTATTTCCTTTGCCAGGTTAGGAAAGTTTTCAGTCATTATTTTTTCAAATAGAGACTCAATCCCTTGCTTTCTCTCTTCTTCTGGTACCCCTATGATGTGAATGTTCTTAATCTTGATGTTGTCCCACAGTTCCCTTAAACTATCTTCATTTTTTTTGGATTCTTTTTTCTTTTGCTGTTGTGATTGGGTGTTTCCTGCTACCTTGTCCTCCAAATTGTTGATTCAATCCTCTGCTTCATGTAGTCTGCTAGTGTTTCCTTCTAGTGCATTCTTTATTTCAGTTATTGTATTCTTCACCTTTGACTGGTTCTTTTTTATGGTTCCTATGTCCTTTTATATGCTTGCTATCTCTTTGTTGAAGTTCTCACTAAGTTCCTTGAGCATCTTTATAACCATTGTTTTGAACCCTGTCACTGGTAGGTTGCTTGTCTCCATTTTGTTTAGTTCTTTTTCTGGAGTTTTCTCGTGTTCTTTCATTTGGGACACATTTCTTTGTTTCCTCATTTTGGCTGCCTCTCTGTGTTTGTTTCTATGTGTTAGGTAGAGCTGCTATTGGGTTGGTGCAAAAGTAATTGCAGTCTTTACAATTATTTTTAACCTTTTAAACTGCAATTACTTTTGCACCAACCTAATGTATCTCCTGTTCTTAGCAAAGTGGCCTTATGTAGTAGGTGTGCCATGGGTCCCAGTGGCACAGTCTTTCTGGTTACCTAAGCCAGATGCTCCAGGAGTACCCTTTGTGTGGGTTGTGTGTGCCCCCTGTTATAGTTGAGCCTTGATTGCTGTTAGCATGTCAGTGGGTTGTAAACCCCTCAGGGTGACTGGCTGTGAGGTGTGGCCATGTCCACAGTTTATGGGATGCTGTGTGGGGGCTTACCCCATGGAGCAGGATTCCCCCCAGTGGGCTCTAGTGCCTGTAGAGACAGCCCTTTGTGTGTTCCGCTTGTGGGGTTAATTGGGTGGTGCTCTGCTGTGCTCTGATGGCAACCTCCAAGTATGTTGATTCTGGGGTCTCTTGGGAGGGACTCTGGTACAGGATCAGGTCAGCCACTGCCTGTGACTGGCCAGGGAATACCTGGTAGGAGATACAAGCAGTCCATGGTTGGTCACTGCCTGTTCTGTGCCTGAAGGCATATGGGAGAGGCTGCCACCAGTACCAGGTCTAGGGTAGCTTCACAAAATGTCAGGACACTCCAAGGCTAGCTGCCAGCTTCTGTAAGGTTCAGCCACTGATAAAACCTCCTCCAGTAAGCATGTTGGGTGAGGCAAGTTCTCAGTGAGTCAGCAGGGTGAAGCAGCAGAGCTTACCAAGCCAATTGGCCTGTGGGGGTGGGCTCAACACAGGAAAAATGGTGCCTGCCTGCCAGCTGCATAGGAGAAGGGCTCCACACAGGGAAAATGGGGACTGTCCCTCAAGTCCTCACCATATGTCTCCAATGCCCCCAGAATCACCAACCCTCCACCAGAGCCCAGGGTGAGTACCTGTGTGGGCCCTTTAAGAGGATGTGTGGTTTTCCCAAAGCCTTCTGTCCCACACAGATGGTCAGAATCCCCAGTGCTTTTCTCAGCTAGAAGTTGGGTAGGGGCTCCTATTCCCAGCAGCAGTACTCCGGGTTGAGGATCTTGGAGTGGGGGGCTGGGGTCCCTCACTCCTTCATGGGGAACCTCTGTGGCCAAGATATCTCTCCCAATTTTCAACAGCCACACACGGGTATGAGACCAGCCCATTTCACATCTTGGTACCCTCCTACCAGTCTCGATGTGGCTTCTTCTTTATATCCTTAATTATAGGACTTCTGTTCAGCTAGGCTTCAGATGGTTCTCCAGGTTAATTGTTCTATAATTCTATAATTAGTTGTAATTTTGATGTGTTCATGGGATGGGGCAGGCACAGCATTTATCTACTCCACCATCTTGGATCTCCACTTAGTCACTCCTTTTCTGAAAGCTGAAAAACAGCAACCTTACAATCTCCCTGCCATGCTCATCCTGTGATTGGAGGGAACCACTAGACTCAGAGTGAGGACACATGGGAAGCTCTAATTAACCCTACAAGTGGGACTTTCACCTGTGGGTGTGAGCAATGAACTGAAAATGGTATAGGAAACAGAAGTTTTCAGCGTGTGTCTAGTGAAGGTTGAGCAATCCTCATTTTACCTTCATGTCCTACTCCTTAACTGCTGAGGCACTCATTCAAACCTACCAGATAGGACCAGATGAGAGTCTATTAGGACAGTACCCCCTCTCAGTTGGGGAGTGAGGTAAGAACTCCCCACAATGGCCTGTGGGGGGCAGGCAGGATCCATCCTGCAAATGCAGAATTTCAGAGGGAACAGCTGCTAGTTTATAGTGTGTCTGTTCACCAGTGTGACTTCCCAAGAAAAGAAACACTTAAAAAATGCCCTGTCCTGGCCTAGAGCAGGCATGATTTATTAATAAGGGTTGGTTGCCAGGGAACTCCCTTGAATAGGTTTAAATTTTGCAAAAGAAGGCAGAGCTGTTTATTTGTGGAGGTTAAAGTGGGTGAAGTGGCTGATTACCCATTTAAGACTCTGAAAATCTGTGGAGATCCGAGTAAAACGCCTTCTTCAGGAGCTCTCAGCCTCAATGCAAGTAAAATGAGGCTCAAAGAAGGCTGAAGGGAGACCTAATAACTGTTTATGAGCCCATTAAGGATGATTAAGAGGAGAGCAGTGAGTAGCTGTTCTCCCTTCTCTAGTGATGACAGGATGAGAGGGGATTATGCTTCTCAGCCAAGAAGAGATTTAAGTTAGAAATAGGAGGGACTTCCTGAAGGCTGAGGTCAGCTTGAAGAGCTCACTTTCTTCCCTGGTAATGGGCAGGAGAACCGCTTGTCTTCCCAGCCCCAAGATGTGAACCCTGAGGAACCCCAGACATGGGTTCAGGAGTGGCACCAGGAGGCTTTGGCCAAGAGAAACTGTCTTTTCTTTTGCACACTTGGCTATTTTATTAGAATTCGGAAGTCTGAGGTCCAGGGCTGAGGCCATTTGTTTCGCACATTTACCAGGTTTGAAAAAAAACAAAAACAGTTATCTGAATGAAACAGTTATCAGATAACATTGTGGAGCTTGTGAAAGTTTTCTCTCATTTCTCTCCCAAGGCCTTAAACACATATGAATTTATTGTAGCTAATGTTGACCTGTCTGATTCTGAGTTATTACAAAATTGGGGCAAAGATATTCAGGGATTAGACCACGGAGGGATCCATAGTTGTTGAGGGATTTGAAACCGTATGGTGAGTTCTCAAGCTCAGGCTTTCCCTTGTGCTCAGTAGGAGGCAAGCACTGCACATCCATCTGCCTGTGTTAAAAGCATGTGTGGCTCAGTGACAGAAACGGGGCAATGACTCTTCTGCTCCTCAGCGCCCTCTTTCTCATCTCCAAATCTATCATTTGCCTTTTTATATAATGTGTTTTGTGACGGCTGAGAAAATTAAAGCAAAAAAATGAGTGAATATAGAAAATGATCACTATTTAAACTTGGCATTTCTCAATTCAAACTTAATGTGTGTGTTTCTACCGCCCATTCATTCAACAAATATTTATGGAGCATCTACTGTGTGCCAGGTGTTGACTCATTAGTAAACACAGCAGCCCCAAGCCCCTGCCCTTGAGGAGCTTACATTCTGTCTACCACATCTGGATGCAGCCTGCCCAGAAGCCATCTCCAGAGGTTCTATTTCCACTTCCATCCTGACCTATTTATTTCTTGGTTCCTTGAGTGTTCTATTCGAAAGGTAAATTAACCCAAATCTGGAATCTCCTTCCTAGAAGAACAGATAATTCAGAACCATTTAAATATTTTTTTAAAAAAACTTAATTGGGAACCCTTGTGAGAAAATGGTTGAGATGCCCAAGGGGGGGCCCCAACTTTGGGTTATCAGCTTTGGGTTATCCTGTTTATGCACCACCCCATTCCCCTCCGGGTGGCAGCTCTAAAGCTCTAAAGCAGGTGTGACTTCTGTGTGAGGAAGATGGAGGTATCCTGAGGTCAGTGAGACATTTGATTTTGGGTTCAGGGAAAAGGTCAAACATCGGATGGGGGTGGGTTGGGGGAACACTCAGATCACTGAGACCCTCCTATGTGTCACTCACCTGTATTGGGGGCAAGATGTGGTTCCTGTTTTAAGGAAATAATCCATCTGAGAAAACAACCAGCTCATTGAAAAGACACCATACAGGCACTTTATGAGAACTGAATGAGTTTCATAGGTAGTGAGTGCTAGAGAAAGTAGATGTGGGCCAGAGCAGTCGCTGAAAGTATAATGGGAGCCTGGGACCTGAAGGGGTCTTCAAGGTAGAAATAAATTCAAAGAAGGAGAGAAGAGAAATTTTGAACAAAGTCTAAAGCATTCAAAATTCGGGTCTTTCAAGTAATAACAAGTGTTTGAGAGGCTGTGGAGAAAAGGAACCCTCATACACTGTTGGTGGGAATGCAGACTGGTGCAGCCGCTATGGAAGGCAGTGTGGAGGTTCCTCAAAAAATTACAAATAGAATTACCATATGACCCAGCAATCCCTCTCCTGGGTATCTACCCAAAAATTCTGAAAACATATATCCATAAAGATATATGTGCTCCAATGTTCATTGCAGCTTTATTTACAGTGGCCAAGACATGGAAACAACCAACGCATCTTTCAATAGATGAATGGATAAAGAGTTGTGGTATATGCACTGACCCGGTGGCTCAGGTGGTTGGAGCTCTGTGCTCCTAACGCCAAAGACTGCCGGTTCAATTCCCACATGGCCCAGTGAGATCTCAACCACAAGGTTGCTGGTTTGATTCCTCGATTATCCCAAGGGATTGTGGGCTGTGTCCTCTGTAACTAACATTGGCAACTGGACCTGGAGCTGAGCTGTGCCCTCCACAACCAAGATTTCAAGGACAACAACTTGACTTGGAAAAAATCCTGGAAGTACACACTGTTCCCCAATAAAGTCCTGTTCCCCTTCCCCAATAAAATCTTAAAAAAAGAAGTTGTATATATACACAATGGAATACTATTCCTCCATAAGAAAAGATGAAATAGTACCATTTGGGACAACATGGATGGATCTTGAGATTATTATACTGAGAGAAGTAAGGCAGACAGAAAAAGTAGAGAACCGCATGATTTCACTGATATGTGGTATATAAAACTGAAAACAACAAAAGAACAAGACAAATGAAGAAATGAAACTCATAGACACAGACAATAGTTTAGTGGTTACCAGAGAGTAAATGGGGAGGGTGTTGGTAGGTGAGGGTAAAAGGATCAAATATATGGTGATGGAAAGAGAACTGACTCTCGGTGGTGAACACACAATGTGATATATATATAGATGATGTATTACAGAATGTATTACACCTGAAATCTATGTAACTTTAATAACAATTGTCACCCCAATAAACTTAAAAAAAAAAATCTGGTCTTTAATCCATTTTCCGCCAATACTTGTCCTGTGTAACCTGGAGTGAATAACCACAACCTAATACAGAGTCTCCTGGGTATGTAACAAGCATTCAACAGACATTTGTAGAATTGGATTGGATTAAGCAGCTTGTAGTTGGTTTTCTACTCAGGTCATATAGCCAAGTCACAACTTTTCTAACAGATCTAGGCAAACATTACAATCAACAGCAATATGTGCTGAGTGCTTGCTGGGTACCAGGCATTGTTCTAGGCTCTGGGGATCCAGCAGTAAGTAAAGCAATGTTCTTAGTGTTTATGTCGTAGCGAGGGATGAGACTAAATAAATAACTGGATGATGGCCAGACTGTATATAAAAACAATTCTGACCTACAACCTACAGCAACCTGCCCAGGAAACCAATCTCCTTTCCAGGAAGCTGAGCAATCACTTCTGTAACAAACAGCCCTGAGTGGGCAGGATTTTATTAATATAACAAAGAGCTTCCCTAATTTTTGTCCCCACTTCCATCTTAGGCCCGACCAGAGAGAGCTAAATATACACTCCTAACCAATCACACGGGGTCTCCCCCTCCTAATTAGCATGCCTACACCTTCCCTGTGCCAACAGCCTCCAATCCAGGCACACCTGAAGTCTTCCCTTTTTCCGTTATAAAGATTTCCCACTCCTCTGTCCGCCTTTGAGTCTCCGAAATGCAAGGGACGGTGGCTGACTCCCTTGCTATAGTAAGCTATGAATACATAGTCTTTGCTTTTCTCCTATGATTGGTCCTTGTTTATTTTCACAGGGATGATATATACAAATATGTATTATTTTGTGTTAATGGTGTGTTAATGGTGATAAATGCTACTGAGAAAACTCAGCAGGGTCAGGGTTACGGAAGGTAGGGATGCCCATGTTAAATAGGGGAGTCAGAGAAGGAAGGCATGTAATGTGAGAGTGGTAATGTGAGAGTGAAGCAGTGGAAGTGGGGAAAGAGCCATGCAAGTAACTGGAAAGAACCTTCCAGCAGAGAGCGTGAAAGCAAAGGCGAGTTGAGAATCAGCAGGAGCAACAAAGTGATGAGCCTGTGGACCAGAGGAGACACTCCAGACAGGTGAGTGGAGAAGGGGCCGTGTACCTGGCGGCATGGGGCAGGGATGTGTGGTCCGTGGGGCATGTATGGTCAGGGGTTAGGAGATGGTATGCTCATCACGTAGGGCCTTGTGGGCTGTCGTAAGGACTGGCTTTTACTGAGTGTGATAGGGAGTCACTGCAGGGTTTTGAGAAGAGGAGTGACATACATAATTTGATTTATGTTTTAAAAGCATCTCTCTGATTGCTGACTTGAGAATAAACTTCAGGGAGGCAGAGAACAGGGGTAGAAGGAGAGAGACCAATTAGGCGGCTATTGGATGAATCCAGATATGACATGGCAGGGGGTTGGTCCAGGGAGGCAGAGGTGGAGGATGGTGGAAGGGGGTGCATGAAAACCTTGCACCGTTTCTGAAGGAGTGTCCCAGCTATGAAAGGAGTCCCGAGTTTTCCTGGGCCCTACGCCCATATAAAATCAAGCGGCCCCAGCATGTTTGGCCCCTCCTTCAGTAGAAGCTACCAGATCCAGCTATTTCTGATCACACTGAGCAGTTCTTCCTGAATGCGACCGCTCCATGCCTTGTCTGTGAAATCCACTGCTATTGGGGGATGGTGGTCGCGTGTGTTGGGGGAGTAAAGAGTCAAGTTTTTGCCACACTGAACTTCCTGTCAAGATTCCAAATCAGCTTCAGGGAAACAGGCCTGGACAGTGTTTTCTAGGTTTGGATTCTATAACTTGCTGTGGAAAAGGTGGCAGGCACCTCATTCAACCTGAATGGTGCAGTAGATAAGCTCTCAGGCTGAAAAAGTACAGTTCTGATTAAATGCCTTTCACCAGGAGACCTGGGTTATATGAAAAAAATTATTGCCTGTGACTTCCAAGAAAGTCCATGTTCTTAGGCAACTCGGTTAGAGGGGAAAAGAAGGAGATGAGTATGTCCTGGAAAATTGGAGCATTATGATCAGACTTTTGGAGATCGTCCCTACTTAAAATGGTGCATCCTACCATTCCCATGAGTACAAACCGTAATTATCAGTCCTGATTTTTGGTTTGAAAAACGTGATCCTTGTAAGTGTTCAGACCAAGGTAAAGCATGCTTATGAGCTTTGTCTTCTTCCTGCGTGGTGCCTGCTTGGAGGTGAGCACCCTACTGCCCTCGACTGGGCCGCAGTATACTCAGAAGCCCTTTAATTTCTGGGTATTCAGAACCAGTCTGTGGCTGCTGCAGCCCCTCAGAACTAGGCGGGGCTGGGGAGGGACGCGAGGTACTCTGATTCATACGCAGAGTACTCTGATTTATATGCGAGGCTTGCCAGAGCTCCAGTCCCCGCTCTGCCCATTGCACTTTTTCATCCACAGTCAGAGCACACGCCAACTGGCATGCTAAGTGGTCTTTTTCTTTCTTTCCTTTTTTTTTTTGTAACAATTTTATTATTTGTGTTGTGATTTAATTCACATACCATAAAACTCAGTGGTCTTTAGTGTGTTCACAGAGTTGGGCAACCATCATCACTGTCTAATTCTGAAATATTGTATCAACCCCCAAAATAAACTCTGTACCCAGTAATAGTCATTCTCCATCCCTAAGCCCTGGCTCCCAGTAATCTACTGTCTGTCTCTATGGATTTGCCTATTCTGGACATTTCATATAAATAGAACCATACATTATTTGTCCTTTTGCATGTGGCTTATTTCACATAGCATAACGTTTCAAGGATTCATCTGTGTGATAGCAGGTGTCAGTACTTCATTCCTTTCATGGCTAAATAATGTTCTATTGCATGGATACACTCATTTTATTTATCTGTTCATCAGATGATAGATATTTGGGTTGTTTCTACCTTTTGGCTATTATGAATAATGCTGCAATGAATGTTCATATACAAGTTCTTACACAAACACATGTTCTGATTCTTCTTGGATCCTCTCTAGGAGTAGAATTGTTGGGTTATATGATAATTCTGTGCCTATCTTTTTGAGAAACCGCCCGACTGCTTTCCAAAGTGGCTGCACCATTTTACATTCTCAGCAATGCATGAGGGTTTGGGAAACATTTAAAACAGGCAAGTGAGGTTCCCTCAGCCCAGGCTGCAGTGTGGAACATTCAGAGCTGTCAGCTCTGGCATGGCAGTCTGGGTGTGGTCTGGATGCTGGGCCACCCACCTCCCTGAGCTTCACAGTAGCAGCTTCCTCTGTACCTGAGTCCTTGCAGGTAGGTCTCTACAAACCTCAGGGTTGCAATTGTGTATCTAACCTGTGCTGGGCATGTTACCTACATGATCTCTAATCCTCACAATACTCTCTTGAAGATGGTCTGGTTACCTGCATTTTACAAATGAGAAAGCTGAGGTGTGGAGAGATAAGAGAATCTACCAGAGGTCACAGAGCCAGGACACCAGTGTGGGTGTGTCATCTCCAGCCTATGTGGGAAGGGCTCAGCTATGGCCTTTGATTGTGTTCTGGTATGGAAAGATATCGGACAACTGAACCCTCCGAATGGATCTTCTTCGAATAACTCTCTTCCCTGAAAGTCCGAGGCTTCTCATGGCTACAGAAATCAAACCTTCACACATGCAGCATCAATAGTAGCTTCTGGACGAGCAGATTTGCTCTGAGAGTGTCCTCTTCCACTTGGGTTGGGATCTGAAATAGCTACTGTCCTCCCACATCCCTGCCAAGCCAAGCTCTGGGCTTTGTAAAGGCAACGTATATTCTTCTTTCTGTTCTATACACGTTCCTCACCTGTCTGTTTCTCAATAAAAGCAGGCTTTTCTCAGCTATGAGTATTCATGTGCCTTCCAGAGATGTTAAATCAAGATCTGGATCACTCAGAAGCAGCCTCCTCTTCCCAAAAGGGGAAGGGGCTGCGGTTACTAATGTTGGCCAGCAGGGGCTCCTTTGCCATTTAGCTTCCACCAGGTGGTCGAGAAAGTCCTCTGGTAAAAGACCAGCTCCTTCTTCCCACCTTTCCCGGAGCTTTCCAGGGCCTGTGGTCTCAGGACCTGCAGAGAGCAGCTGCAGGGCACCCCCGCGTAGGATTCTGCTTTGTGGGCACCCACAACAACTCACCACAGCCATCCCAAACCTGGGGAAGAAAATGAGCACCGGCACCACCCACAAGTGGCCTTTTCCCCCTCCCCCCCAAAGGCCCAAAGACAGCTATCGGCATTTTGCCAAGCAAGCTATGGCTATTGACCAAGACACCTCCCAGCTGGGCTCAGAACAACTTTATCGCTGTTAACATAAGTAGAGAGGGTTAGACTCTGCTGTGGTGCTTGGCATCTCTGAAGACATACTCGTAGCTTTTGTTTTCTTAACACACCATCTTGCCACAGATTCAGGAGAATGAGACTCCCTAAAGCTAAGCCTTTGTTTGGTTGAGTGTGGCTGATGTGTCTGTAATAATAATTAAAATCATTTTACATTTATAGAATGCTTGCAGAGTGCAAGATCCTTTGTATTTATAATTTTATTTAATATAAGCATCTGGAGGTACTACCTAATTTACTCATGAAGAATTGAGGCTCAGAAAGGGTGAGTGACCTGCCAAAGCTCTCACAGCTAGTAAGTGGCAGGGGGAGGTGGGGTTTGAAAGCAGGTGTGGCTTCTAGGCCCCTTTACGCCAGGACTAAGGTCTGGGATTCCTGCTAGGAGGCTTAGCCTCTTGTTGCTCCACCTGAACACTAACTTAACCTTGCCCAGCTGCTTTGGGAAGAAAGAGGAAGCAAGGCTGGTGGTAGAACCAGAAGGAGAAGGTGAGGATGGAATTTGCTACATGCGAAAGCAGATTTGGGCGCCTTGAAATTGACCAGGGCTTGGACAAGCCTTCTGGGACGAGGCCCTTGACGCCGAGCAGCTGGGAGCTGATTAGTGTCACTGGGCACCGGGAGAGAAAGACAGACAAAAAGGGGACTGAAGAGGCAAAAAGAGAGGGGGCGGGGAAGGTAGAGGCAAGGGATGTTCCTAGGAGGAGAAGAGCGTGGCTGTGGCCTGAAGAGCCTTGCGGGGGAGCCCGCTGCCTGGGGGGCTGGTAGAGCAAGCACAGGCTTCATTCTCTGAGCAGGGCCAACAAAGGGCAGCTGAATCACAGGATTTCTCAAGAAATAAAAATTCCCAGTACATCCCTAGGGCCTCGGGGGGAAAAAAACTGACAACGTGTTGATTGAAAACAGACCACGCTGGTGTTTGTGCCCGAAGCGTAGCCTGGCTCTCGCAGATTCACAGCGACATCTAGTGGTCTCCGCGGGCACTTGCCACCTCCGTGGAAATGATCAGGCCTGGGATCTGTTGAGGGGAGTATTTGGGTCTAGAGCAGACATTTCCTCTTTTCCCTTGCTGTCAGAGCCCATATTTTGCTTTGCGGAACATGTCAGTATTCTGAGGGGAGTTCCTCACATCCCCGGGGGTGGGAATGGGAGGCCACTGGTCAAAGACTGGACTTCCTAGTGTAACCATTTGTGTATATCCAACGAACTGCACTGGTTAGATTTTCTGAAGTGGTCATTATTTCCTCTGATTTTATTCTTTTCATTTATTAAGTATAACTAAATGTATTTAATGATGATTCCTTTAGAAGAGTTTTACGCAAATGAATTCTCCCATCCAAGACATTTCTTTGTTGGACTACGTGTTTGGAAAATATAATGACTATACTTTTATATTAGGTCCAAAACCTTGGCTTCAATAGAGCAGTGACCCTGATCAATAAATCTGCTTAAAAATGCAAACTAGGCATCTCTTTATGAATAAGGACGCTTGAACATTTTTCTTCCCGTCCTTGCCTCCCTTTGTTCCATTTAAACTTGGCTAATTTACTTGCCTGAAGGCTCCCTAGGGGCAGAGTATATTCTGTGTTAGTACAATACCTGGGATATGGATGATACTCAAAAACTCTTTCTTAATTGAATGACTTCAGCTCCTGAAAGAGCAGTAGGGAGCAACGGGAGGGAGGTCAGATAATCCAAGCTCTCGCGCATGCTGCTGTAGGATTCTAGACTCTGAAGAAAACTTATCAGACTTGCAAGACACTTGCCATGCAACCCCATCTAGCAACTGAGCCTCTTGTCAATGGCTAAGGATAATCTGTGGTTAAATAGTAGTGCAGTGTGGCATTTGGAGAGCTGTGTGAAAAGGCCTCTTAAATGTCTGTGGGTTGGCACTCCTGGGAGGGCTCCATGCGGCCAAGCTTTATAGGCCCCCCTCAAAAGATGCATTGAAAGTTTTCCTTTTGAAGAAGAAACCACGAACTTCAATATGGAAGAAAGAAAAGCAAGGAAGCAAACTTACTGGGAAGGAAACTACCTCCAAGCTCAATTTTATCCAAATTACATTGGCCAAATTACTTGTATTAACTGGGTTCTATTGATTGCAAAAGTCAGACTCATAGGTCTATCGGGAAGCCACATGTGGAAACGAAGAGACTTGGCCTGATTACTTGATCTCTCCAGAATCCAAAAGATGCAGACGACTCGACTAATATTGGATGTGGGTCATATTGGTGCCAGCCCAGCATCATTTGAATAGCCTTCCTAAATTAGGAAAATAGGCCATGTTAGGGGCATTACCTCACCAGAGTAGAGATCAGAACTCAGTGTCCCTGACAAACTCTGCAGTGAGGACACAGGCAGGAGGACTGGGCTCTGCTGATTGGATGCAGCAACATAAAACTTCAATACGAAGGAATGAAAAGCAAGGAAGTAACTGCTGTGTAGGGCTGCATCTTGGTGATGGGGGCAGAGCACGGCAGGGGACATGGAGTCCCTGGAGGCAGCAGGGACCGAGATGCGCCCATTAGTATGCTCCAAAGGTGGTGGGATCAAGCCTGTGAACAGACCAGTGTGGATTGGGGTATGTTCATGGCTGCAGAGCCTCTCGCCCCATTCTTAAACTCTGCCAGGCATTCTGTGAGCCATGAATAGCTTTTAATACATTCTGTTTCTGTTTAAACAAACTAGAGTGGGTTTCGTTGTTTGTGAATAAGAATGCTGATTAATAAACCCATCATAAAAGTATAGTTAGACTTCATGGAGATTGGGATCAGAAAGCCATTTGGTGGGCTGGCCTGGTGGCTCAGGCGGTTGGAGCTCCGTGCTCCTAACGCTGAAGGCTGCTGGTTAGATTCCCACATAGGCCAGAGCCAGATGGCTCAGTTGGTTGGAGAGCAGGCTCTCAACCACAAGGTTGCCGGTTCAACTCCTCGAATCCCTCAAGGAATGATGGGCTGCGCCCCCTGCAACTAATAAGGGCAACTGGACCTGGAGCTGAGCTGCGCCCTCTACAACTAAGACTGAAAGGACAACAACATGACTTGGAAAAAGTCTTGGAAGTACACACTGTTCCCCTGTACCCCAATAAAGTCCTGTTCCCTTCCTCCCCCCAAAAAAAGAATCCATGATCTTAGTTAAAAAAAAAAAAAAAAGAAAAGAAAAGAAAGTCATTTGGCATTCAAGACAGCTATCGGACATTAATGTCAGGAATTCAAGGATCATCACTCCAGAGAGGTTGTACTCAACTATTTTCTTTGGGACCGAGGTGGCTCAACTATTTTCTTTTGGGACCGAGAGATGTTGTGTTCAACATCTCTCCGGTAACGACCATTTCCTACTGTTAAGCCCTGTGTTCTGGTGCTTGACATCATTCCCTAGATCCAGAGCTGAGCATACAACCCAGGCCAGACCAATCAGATTGCTGCTTCTCCCTGGTCCCAGTGATTGGTTCAGGGACTGATACATGTCCCAAGGGGACCGATGAGAGCTGTCTGTGGGACTTGTGCTGTATGCCTAAGGAACTTCTTTTGTGATTTTTCCTGAAGCTGCTAAGGAGGTAAGCATGAAACATGAAGCCCATGTCAGCCAGCATGTCAAGTGTGGGAACAGCCTGCCAATGAAAAATAAAGCCAGGGGGAGGAAAGAAGAATAAGAGATAGAGAAGTACTAATTCCTGATGATATTGCACATTTGGATCCAGCCATGACTGAATTTATCCTTAGATTTTTCAATTATGTGAGTCATCAGATTCCTTCGTAAATTAATTTGAGTTGAGTTTCCGTCACTTGAAACCAAAAAGGTCCTAACTGATACAATGGTGCATATTCAAATGCTAGAATTATTAGTACACATTAAAGGGATTAAATTACATCCCTACTTATCATACCATTCACTTGGTTACTCTTGAAGCCCATGTCTTCATTGTGGATAGCTATTATGGCTCCAACTGTGCTCTCTGCTATTTCACAAGCCCAAGTGTTCACACATCCTGGGAAACCTGTTCTATCGCACATGCTTGCCATTATACTCTACGTCTCCCCTCAAGTGTGCCAGTTTGGGATTCTCCCATTCTATGTGAAGCATTCCTCTCAACATTCTGTTTGAGGAACACTGTTGTAACAATACATATCTGCAGTTGAAACAAAAGTGCATCTTTCACCATGAACACAAGGTGATACCATCTGTGAGGGTACGCTGCCAGCCCATGTATAGAGACACTTGGGTACAGAACCCCTGGTCAGTGTGACTCAGTGACTACATTCTTCACTCACCTCATCTAAGTATATCTTCATGGCTTGGTTTCTCTTTATTTCCAGAATCAATTCCCTGAGAGAGAAAGAAATAATTTGATTGATCTAATTGCTAATTCTCATTTGGACAGAGTTGACTGAGCTGGCCCACATCAGACAATACCAGCCAGTCTGTGGGTAGGAAGCCCTGGGCAGAGAAGCCACCCCGTCCAATCACATGTGTCTAAGACAGAGTGTGGGTCACGTGGTGTAAACAGCAAAGTCAGGACTAGGAACAGCTTGGGGACACTTCTCTCTTTGGGAGTTTGACTGGGGCCGTTTTTCTTAGCCAGGAATGGTGGGTATAATGGTTTCCATGATTGATGTGTCTATTATTTTCTCCTGTCCTATAAATAACAGGAGAAAATCATGATGATGATGATAGGGATGGGGCTGTTAACATTAGCTTGGTGCAAAAGTAATTGTGGTTTAAAAGGTTAAAGAGAATTGCAAAAAACGCAGTTGCTTTTGCACCAAGCTAATAATAATTGTGAAAGGCTGGCTTCACCTCCAACACCGCTATTCTTCCTGTATCAAACTTACCGGCTGTGTCTGTGAAAGTTGTCAACTTTTATTTTTCTGTAAGCCAAAGGGCTGACTGTGTTCACGCTCTCTGAGGGACTGTAAGGAGAAAGGAACTGCTGAGCATCGATGTGGGGACAAAACCCCAAAAAACAGTTTCCAGGCTCTCGGCCTCACATAGAAAGGTGCTGGCTCGGGTAGTAAATGGCCATCAACTGTGATCAGATGCCAGCAGCTGTGGCTAGTTGGCCGTCAGCTGTAACCCGTAAGCCATTGGCCACTAATATAATGGCTGTGGCTACGCTAGCAGAGGAGGAATGGGGGCTAGCAAGAAGATGGTGGCTGGCAAGCGCGGACTGCTGTTAGGCAGATTATGTAGATCCTGCTTCCTGTGTCTCCAGCCCAGCCGCCAGCGAGAATATATTGGTTTGACTCCCCTATTTATGTCTCCATGGGTGTTCCTTTTTGGCCTTACCGTGTCCTGCGTTCTTGGGCGGGGAGTGGGAGCTGAGACCCTGCACGACAAATGGCGCAGCGAGCAGGGTTCCCCGCGTGACACATGGCGTAGTCGGCAGGATACGGTGCCAGCCAAAGCTTTCCGAAGGGCAGTGGAGCAGTTTGTGCGTATGAAAGCTGAGTCTGAGGAAGACCAGGAGGAGCAGCTGCCGGAGAGCTCGATTCCCGTGGAGGGGTGGAAAGACGTGGATGGTTCCCCAACCAGCAGAGGCCGGAGAAAGCGGAGAAAGCGAAGGTTGTTGCCGCCCTGTGGGCTGGGAAGTGCTTGCTGAGGCAGCCTGGATGTGGGACTTGTCCCAGGAGGAAATGCTTGCTGAGTCCTCCTTGGGAGATGAGGGTGAGGTCAAGGTCATCCCTTACCCCCAGGACAGCCCTGGCGAATGACTATGGACTATGGGGAATTGCCTTCCATCCCTAATTTATTGGACGCTTGACTGTTTGGGAACATACCACCATGTAGTGGGACTGGTTTGATGTTTGCTTTTGTGTCTTGACTGGCCGCCATTGATAATATGTAAGCACCTTGATGTGAGCCGCTGTTGTTCCAGCACAGTACCCCGAGAGGCCCAGAGAGAGAGTGGCAGTGCCCTGAGAGCCCTGGCTGTGTCCAGGCAGTCTGGCTGTGCCCAGAGAGAGAGTGGCAGTGCCCTGAGAGCCCTGGCTGTGTCCAGGAAGTCTGGCTGTGCCCGGAGAGAGTGGCAGTGCCCTGAGAGGCCCTGGCTGTGTCCAGGAAGTCTGGCTGTGCCCAGAAGTACTGTGGTGGTGCCCTGAGAAAACCTGGCTGTGCCCGGGGAAACAGGTGGTACCCTAAGAAGCCCAGGATGTCTGGCTGTGCCCAGAAGTACTGGGGTGGTGCCCTGAGAAACCCTGGCTGTGCCCGGGGAGACTGGTGGTACCTTAAGAAGCCCAGGAAGTCTGGCTGTGCCCAGAAGTACTGGTGGTGCCCTGAGAAACCCTGGCTGTGCCCAGAGAGCCTGGCTGTGTTCAGGATAGTGCATTCACCTCCAGGCTCCTTGCACAGGGCCCCTCGCAGAAGACGCTTGTCGCGTAGATTGTGAGGCGAGACCCTGTAGGGGTGGAGTGTGGGGACAAAACCCCAAAAAACAGTTTCCAGGCTCTCGGCCTCACATAGAAAGGTGCTGGCTCGGGTAGTAAATGGCCATCAACTGTGATCAATGCCAGCAGCTGTGGCTAGTTGGCCGTCAGCTGTAACCCGTAAGCCATTGGCCACTAATATAACTGCTGTGGCTACGCTAGCAGAGGAGGAATGGGGGCTAGCAAGAAGACGGTGGCTGGCAAGCGCGGACTGCTGTTAGGCAGATTATGTAGATCCTGCTTCCTGTGTCTCCAGCCCAGCCGCCAGCGAGAATATATTGGTTTGACTCCCCTATTTATGTCTCCATGGGTGTTCCTTTTTGGCCTTACCGTGTCCTGCGTTCTTGGGCGGGGAGTGGGGGCTGAGACCCTGCATGACAAATGGCGCAGCGAGCAGGGTCCCCTGCGTGACAATCGATTTAAATATTCCTTTTCCCTGACACAGAGCAAACACCCAGCTGCAACGCTCACTGAGGGTTGAGTGGCCTCAGAGACCTGAACTTCTCAACTTCTTTCCCAATCGCAACTTCTTTCCCTAAGCTGGACCAGGGCACATTTCCCTTACAACATTCCCCTGTAACTGGGAGAGGGCTATGAATATTGATGTACTGACATCTGGCTTGTTCCTAGTTTGTTCTGCAGTGTTGCCTCAACCCCTGAAGGCCAACTCCAGAAGCTCCAGCTTCAAGCCAAAGTGCTTTCCCAATAACTAGGAGGTTCATACCTAGGAGGCCTGTCTCAGACCAGTCACACACGTGCCGTGTTAGAAGCTGCGCCACTAATTCACTGTGTGATTTTTTTTTTAGTGAATTGAAAGACACCAGATGCCTCCTTTCTTAATAAAATAACTATAACCACCAGAGCTGGCAGCGGGAGGGAATCTGGTGAGGAGGGCGAGCTGGCCCAGAAGTCCCCATTTCACCTTGGAGTTTCCCTTGGCCTGGCATTGTCCCTGGCTGGGCCAGCTTATTCAACTGTGGAAGCAACCTCTCAGCTTGGGCCAACTTCTGCAGGGGCCTGGGGCATCTTCCCTCAAATCTAATCCCTTTTGTATTTGATGACTCCTAGAATGCTAGAAATATAACTTCTCAAACTAAAAAGCAACGTTGTAGGGTCTTTGTTTGAGGTTTTTTTTATTTAATCCACCAAATTCTGGTGACTCTTTTGACTTTTGCTGTGATCATAGTGTCTCAAGACAAAAGATGGTCTCTAGTTCACATGAACACCAAGGTGGTCTGTTCCCACTTTGGAGAAGAGGTGGCTTAATGGTTAAGGGTGTGGATTCTGCTATTAGGTACACTTGGGGTCAAATATTGGCTCGTGGTGACCTTGAGTAAGTTTCTAACATCTTTGTGCTTCTGTTTCCTACTGTGTAAAATGCTGGTGATGACAAACTGCCTGCCCCGAAGCAGAGTGTGTGTATTAAATGAGGTCATGTACACAGTAAGCAGTAAACATTCACTGTTTCTTTCTAGCTAGGTAAGATTTCCCTGGGGAGCCACTAGACCTTTTCCCTAGAGACCTGCACGGGCTGCCTACACTTTGGAACCAGTCCAGGCGAGGGGGACAGAAATATAGCCAGGCACCATGGGGTCCTTCTCTCAGCTCTGTTCCTCCTGCCTCTCCAGGGGTCTCGGGCCAAATATCGCTGGTCCCAGAGGAGACAGTCAAGGCAACAGCTGACGAGTAATGTGCGAGTCTAGACTTGGACCATTCACCCGGTGGAAAGTGTGTTGAGCACTGGTGGACGTGAGTGACCCACCACTCTCAGTTTAGGGGGTTCTTTTAGGGCCTATTGCTGCCTGATTACTGAGCACAGGACTTTCATTGCAGAGGAGGGACATGGGGAGGAGCCCCCAAGTCTGCCACCTCCCTGATCTGTGACTGTCCCTGCCTCTGATAAAGTGGCTCGCCAAGACAGGCCCCTTGAGTCCAGGCTCTGAGAAACCTAATCCGGGCTCAGCAGGCTTTTATTAAAATTGCTGATCTAAGGAAGTGGCAGATCCAGTCAGAGCAGTATCTGGGAGGGGAGGGCCCAGGCTGGTCCAGGACTCACAGACTCAGCGTCATTAGAAGGGCTGATGTGCAGAGTGATTTTCAGTTTGCGGGGGCGGGGGGGGGGCGGTTCACACACCTCCTACCAATCTTGGAACAATCTTGTGGGTTGGGCAGAGTTTAGAGAAAACTCCCCATGGAGTTTTAAATCTGTAAACTTTTGAGGTCATCTACCTCAATCCTTTTGTTATATAGATAAGAAGAGGAAAGCCCAGAGAGGGCAAGGTGACAGAGCTAATTAGGAGCAGTGCTAGAGCCAGCATGGGAGCGCCTTCCTTTTACCACACCACGCTGTACCTGAGGCGGGGGAGCCGCATGCTTGGTTGGGAAAACAGCCACCCTGAAAGCCCAGACAGAGAGCAGTTCTTGGCGGCCGAAAGGGGATAAGGGCCCCTGGGTCACTGCTTCAGCCTTCAGCTGCCCTAGGGAGCCTGTCTGAGTCTTTGCAAATCCAAAACTGGGAATATCAGACCTCATCCAAGAATTCTGCAACCCTGAAGATGAGTCAGCCAGGCTCAGTGAGCATTCTTTGGCCTGTACTGATTTTCCCAGAATCCCCTAAAGTATTGGAATTTAGTTAGTATGCAACTTGAACGATTTATTCCTGGTTTTAATCCATCAAAACTGTTGAGCACAGACTATTTTCCCAGCACTGGACTGGTCTGTGCCCCTTGAGATCATGGGCATGGGCTGTCCCTTCCTCGTTGAAAGATCCCAGAGTCCTTAGCGCAGTGAGGAAGGGAGGGGAGGGGAGGAAGAAAAAAACTTTGTGGGGAGAGATGGGGTGGCTTTTACATTTTCACTTCCCCCAGACAGGCGGCACCACGGGAGGCTGGCCGTGCCTGTGGTTTGTCTGGGTAGCAGGGCATTGACTAGAGGTGCCTTTCAGGTGACGTTGCCTACACAAGCACATTTCCTCAGAAACACATCTGCTCAATCGTACTAAAAACAGCATCTTTGCTGACAAATTTAGCATCCATTAAGTTCATATTCAAATAATCATGTAGGAGGCAACTGGATGGCTCAGTTGGTTAGAGCACAGAGCTCTGAACAACAGGGTTGCCGGTTCGATTCCCACATGGGCCAATGAGCTGCGCCCTCCACAACTGGATTGAAGACAATGAGCTATGGCTGAGCTTCTGGTGGGGTGGCCAGATGGCTCAGTTTGTTAAAGCGCGAGTTCTCAATAATAAGTTCTCAACAATAAGGTTGCCGGTTCAATTCTCACTTGGGATGGTGGGCTGCACCCCCTGCAACTAAGATTGAAAACAATGACTGGACTTGGAGCTGAGCTGCGCCCTCCACAACTAGATTGAAGGACAATGACTTGGAGCTGATGGGCCCTTGAGAAACACACTGTTCCTCAATATTCCCCAATAAAAAAAAATCATGCAGGTAGGAGAGAGGAGGGGTTACAGCACCCACATAGGGTGGGAGAGGCATTTAAAAGTATGAAGATCTGTATACCAGGTGTTTGTTTCACCTAAAGAAAATAAGAAAATAAAATAATAAAACAATAAAACAACACAGTGACTTAAGAGTAGGAAGGGAAAGTTTGGTGTGTTAAAAAACAAAATTCAACCAAGTAAATTCAAAGATCTAATTGGCTTTATTAAATGATTCATGAATCAGGGAGCATTTCGTCTAGCAAGTAGGAAGGTGTTCCAAGGGGTTGTACAAAATGGAAGATTTTTCTTAGAAAGAAGGGTGGAACAAGGGAGCTATTAACAAAAGAAAAGAAAGGATTATTTGGGGCCGATCTCTTCTTTTGGGGTAGGGAGAGGAGAAAGCAGGAAGGGCTTTTATCATGCAGATTTCCTCTTCTTTCTGTGAGGGGTGGAGTGGGGCCCTGTGACAGAACACCTCTTTGGGGTTAATGAGAAAATTCCAGGCTGGTTTATTAAGATTACGATTCTGGGAGAGGTTGAAACTGCAATTTGATCAGTTATTAAACCTAGGTTTGTATTATGGGCTTTTAGCATGAATGATGCCATTTTGGGCCCGTGGTTTTCTCTTCAACAGGTTCACAGTGGGAGGCCACCTCAGGTCTGTCCGGTGGGGGACTCTAGTCAGTCCTGGGGTCCCAGCGATTTGTGTGATTTACACAGTTATGGCTGAGGCAACCAGGGCACATGCAACAGCCCCTCCAGAATCTCAATGACTCAGGGGCCTTGCACAGGGTTGTTCAGAGGGCTGTGCCAGAGGCAGACCTGAATTCTGAGGAATGCACAACTTCCCCTGGGTCAACGGGGCAAAGGGAAGGGGCATGGGAATGAGGCTGGGGAGCTCTCTCTGCACTAGCTGGGCCCAGGCCCCCTCTCCCAGTGGCAGGGGCAGCACACAAGCTCAGTTCCTGCAGACCAGAGGTTTCCTCTTTACCCCCACCAGTGCCTAGGGAGCACTGTGACACTATAAAATGCCTGTCTATATTCTGTGTCAAGTAGCCATGATCCCCCACGATCATGGTAAAAGGAAGGCGCTCCCATGCTGACTTGGGGGAAGGGTCCAGCTCTGCACCTCTCCTGGAGGCCCAGCTCTGCAACTCAGACCTCTCCTGGAGGCCCAGCTCACTCCGCCCCCAAGAAGGATGACAGGATCGGGGGCACTTGCTTGCTTGTTCCTTCGTGCTCTCCTTTGGCCTTGTGAGTCCCCCAACCCCTCTCCAGCCTATTTCTTAACCCATGCTGTGTGATATTATGGAATTGTCTCAAACCTGTTTCAGCAGGGGAGGAACCCAGGTAGAACACCCGGGGCAGAACATCTGGACATGGTTATCTAGCCACTCACCAGTGATGTCTCCGGCCATTGCACTTAGAAGCCAGAGACCCAGTGACCATGAGCCTCTAATGCCACCTCTAAAACCGGGCCTTTAATGCCACCGCCAATCCTGGAGGCCCAAAGCCAAGGGAATAGCAGGGCTCTCTAATGAGCTCCAGAGGAGGACTGTAAGTGGTGGCTACACAAGGAAGAGAACGGGCTGCTTCTCTCAGTGCTCCTGGGACAGTGCTCCTCATCTCTCCCTAAGATGAGAGCCCCTCCCCACCCCAGCCCACCCTGCCCATGGCCTCAGCACTCAGCTGTCACTGCCTGCTTGACCACTCTCAGAGTTTCCCGGAAATGGACAATTCTGCTGGTTTACCCAGACACAGTTCTGTATCTTCCTGAAGCCTTTGCGATAACTAGTATTTCTCACTGAGAAATGTAGATGGCCTTCCCTTCCCGCCAAGGTGGGCTCTTCCAAACATTTGCCTGTAGCTTGTGTCCCTGGGAAAATCAGCCCCTTTGCTCTCTGACAAAGCAAAGGAGGAGAGTTGTCTGCCTGAGAACATACCAGGCAGTGAGGTGTGGCCTGTGCCTTGTTCAGCTCTGATATTCATAAGCCAGAGCATCACAGAGAGGATATCTGACCAGTGGGTCTTAGGGTTGATCAGCAAAGAAACTCACAGGGGTGGAGAGAGAAATATCCAACTTAGAGGGCAATCCACGAGGACTGGAAATTCACTCCCGCGCTTTCCCAGTGTTCATCAGTGCAGTGGCTCTCCAACTTTTTAACCATGGTTTACTGAAAGACATAGGTCTGACATTACAATCCAGTACACACAGGCATGTAAGCATACACATATGAATATAGAAACAGCTGGCAAAATTTTATAAGATATTACCAACCTTTACTATAGGTGATGAACTCGGATATATTTTTTATCCTATCCTATCCTATCCTATCCTATCCTATCCTATCCTATCCTATCCTATCCTATCCTATCCCTATCCTATCCAAAATGCTGTTCATGAATTTTGCAGTCCACTAATGGAAAGCAAATGTCAGTTTGAAAAACACCTAAGCAAGGAAAGGAAGAAAGGTGACACTGTGTGTGGCAGAAAGAAGTTACAATCAAATCTTATTTAAAATGCATTCAATGAACCCTATACTTAGATTCTTCGATAAATCGAATCAGTCTACTCTTAATTTGCATTTATGAAGATCCAACCGTCTGCTTTTGCGTTTGCTTGAAGCCAACTATGGCCTACAGGTCAACCCAGCCCTCTGCCTATTTGTGTGGGCCTGTGAGCTAAGCATGATTTTAAACGGAAAAAAATAGAAAGAAGAATAATTCCACAACACATGAAAATTATATGAAATTCAGTTTTTGGTGTCTCTGTATTGAAATGAATACACTCATTCATTTGCATATCATCTGTGGCTGCTTTTGCTCTATAATGGCAGACTTGAGCATGACCCAAAAAGCCTAAATATTTACCGTGTGACCCTTTACAGAAAGACTTTGTCATCCTCTGGCTTAATGCGTGGTATTTCTTATGCAAGGGATGGGGAGACATTCCCCCCTGCCCAAAAACAGTGTTTCTGCCGGTGTGGTGCCTTTGAAGGACTAGCTGAATGAGAACGTCTGGCTTTGCCAAGGCTTCCTTCTCAGAGCCTTTGCCTTGGCCAGCAGCAGCGTCCCACCGGTGTGGTGACTCATCTTAATCACCTGACTGGTGGGGCGAGCAGCCAACCAGCAGCTGCCAGAGACCCCTGGCAGCTCTGAGGCACGGGGTGGGCTGGCCCAGGGGGCTGGGTTGGGGGTGGGGCTCAGCGCGTGCAGCCTTTGAAAAATTAGCCAGCACTACACTCTGACCTCTCCACTTGACCTTTCTCTCCTTCCTATCTTGCCAGCAACACTTTTCTGTGGTCTTTTTCTATTTTTTCCTTGGGCTTATATGGTCTTCAGGTGACAATTTCCCCACAAAGTTGTAGCAAAGTCAGTTTTTTTGAAATATCAATAAACATCTTTTCCCCGGTCTTTTTTTTTTTTTTAACCCCTCCTCTCCTCAAACTCCCCTCCATCCCCACCAGCCAGGCTGTTCTGTGCCTTTGTCTCAGGGGAGGTGGGATGTGGGGACAGGAAACCTCTTGACTTTAACTTGAAGGACAGGGAGGTCCTGAGAACGCTCAGCAAACCCTGGTTCAGGGGGCTGTTAGGGTAGACAGCAAGGCCCCCGCCTCTGTTCTCTGGGCTGACACGAGGGGGGCCGGGGGAGGGGGTGCGGGGAAGGGGGGGAGAGTAGAGGCGAATGCTATGTGCAGAGAAATCAGTGAGGTGAGGGAGGGAAAAACACCCTGGAAGACACAGACTCTAGCACGCAGAACTCGGTCAGCAGGCCACCCTGATGGTCAGCTTTCACTGAAACAGTGCCACTTAAGGCCACTTGCTGGCCTCCTTCATCTTGGTGGGAATTTTCTTCTCTAGCAGCCAGCATATCCCTACAGGGCATGACCCCTCCTAGCCTCTGGCTGTGGCCCTATCCCCATCTGAGCTGCCCGAAGAATTCACTAGCCGTCTTGCAATTTCCCTAGATCTGATTTAGTCCCAAATAGAGAGAGAGGGGCCTAGACATTTAGCTGACAATTGCCAACCTGAGATTCCTCTCCAACCTGGGACAATCTTGGTGACTGACATAGCCTAGGTTCTGTGACTAGAGTTGGGACTGGACAAACCAGGCTGGTGGTATCCCCACCAGGGTGTGTGTATGTCTGTTCCTGTGCACGCACATACATCTGTGTCTCTGTGAGAGTGTGTGATGATGGATTGGGATTTGGTAGAGGATGAGAACGAATAAATGGAGAGCTAAGGAGCCAGACAAATGTAGGGGTGTGACAGAAACAATACCAGCTCCCCACATGTGTCCAGTCTGCGGGGCCTGGAGGGAGCTGGGCTGGATGCTAGCCACCCTGACTTTGGGATAGAATCCTGCTTTTTCTGCACCATTCCTAATTTTGGTTCTTCCCATGAAGGCACCACGGTAGAAGAACAGCAGAGGAGAGATTAAATTTCCTCATCGCCCCACACCTTTGGACTGGACCCATAGTAACTTTTTCTAATTGTTACTATGGTGGAGAGAGGCGTTCTCCAGCTCCCGCACCCCCACCAATGGACAATGGCCAAACTTCTTTCTTCTCATCTGCCAGGTTTAAAAGCTTGACCTACATTTCACAGAAGTCAGCTTCAGTTCAATTACAGTAAATTGCCTGATCTCATTTATTTTCTCCTGTATACTTGAAGTTAGGACAGCTATAATTTGAAATTGAAATTTATGCAAATACTATGTAAATCAGGTCATTCCCAGATTAACAGGGGGAAAAAATCTGGTCGCCTTAACAGGCACCATCTGTTCCCTCCTCATTCTTTCCATATCTGAACCCCAGCCCCCTTTCCCCAGTCCACTTCCAAACTTGTTTTCCTGTGGCTGTGAAAAGAGATCTTTCAAGGGAAACAAATCATCCATCAGTTTTCCAGGTGGGCCATTCTAATGTCCATTCTGCTGTGCGAAGAGGCTCAGCTGAGGAGTTGGGAAGAGGTTCAGGGGTCACTACAGGCTAGTGGCACTTTCAGAGAGCCACTGGGGCTGGCTGTGCTCGCCTGACTTGTTCTGAGCTGAAGAATCTTGGAGTGATAGTCTTGCCAAAGACTGACCCTAAAGCTAATCAAGCCTCTCCCTCTAAGCTAGCATTTAGAGGAAATGCGGGGGGAAAGAGAGACAGTTTAATGACACCACAGAAGAAGCAATCAGTCAAATTTAAAATGCGATAAATCTTAAGGAAAATCGACCTGGTTCCTCCAACAAATTAATGGTGTTTTTTAAAAAAAGAGGGGGGCTATTTTTAACACTTAGGCTTACTACCTACATACAATGTATGGATTTATCTATATCTTAATTTGAATAACTTAAAAGAAATATTTTTGAGACAATCAGGAAAATTTGAATATAGACTGGGTATTAGAGGATATTGGGAAATTGTTGCTAATGTTTTAGGTGTGAAAAATTGTATTGTGGTAATGTTTTAAAAAAAGAAAAATGTACATTATAGTATTTACCAGGAAAATGATATGATATGTAGGGATTCTTTAAAATAGTTCAGCTTATTTAAAAAGTGGAAGAGGCAAATAAAACAAGATTGGCAAAATATCACTGATTGCTGAAGGAAGTTGTACATTAGTTTTCATTACTATTCTATGTATACTTGAAATTGTCTATAAATATCATTTTAATTTTTAAAAAAATAAGGTTTCCCAAGTGACATAAGATAAAATTTGTGCTTCACTGGAAAACTATGCATTGAGTAAACTCTAGATGACACGCTCTGGAATATCTAACTCTGATTCTATCTGGGCTATTTCATAATGGAAATTTTAGATAACTGAGAGCAATGTCAAACAAGTCTTGTCTAAGAGCGTGCAAATTCTGTCTTACCTGGTAGAGTTTCAAATGACCTTGGTCTCTCCTTACAGAAGTTACTTTTGCCTGCATTTGCACATTCATTTCAACATCCCTTGCTCCATATAAATATGTGTTGTTTTGATTTCCTCTTTGATCCTCTATGACATCTGCCTGGTTCCTTGCTTACAAGTTAAATAAAATCTTTAACATGTTCAAAAAAAAAAAAAAAGAATCTTGGAGTGAGCTGCCACACCCACACATCTACCATGCACCCTCTCTCTCCTCTTGGCCCCTATTTCCCTTATAATTCTTCCTTTCCTCCTTCTCTTTGCCTTTTCCTGAAGCCCTCTCATGGCATCCAGAAGTTCTCTAACCCCCTATTGTGGTAGTTAGAGAAGAAAGGTTAGGGGGTTGTGCCATCTTGGGAACTCTTGGGTGCACGTGTATGTTGGTTGAGGGGCTCCAGTGTCCAGACCCCCAGCTCTCCCCCACGGCTGTAGCCCTTTCCTGCTTTGGGGGCAGTGACAGCTTCAGTCCTGCTCTGCGTCGGCAGAGCCTAGTATCCCTATTGCTGGAGGAAGTTTCAAATCCATAACACTTTAGTCTTCCTTTCCTCATAAAGGCTGTTAATGTGAGGGAAGAAGGGTGCTCCTGGCTCCTTCATTCAGTGTCACATTCTCCTTGAAGCGGGTGAAAATAAGGAGATTACCCAGCAGTTCATTAGCTCCTCCATCCTACAATGCAGAGGCCTCATGGAACAGAGCCACAGCTCATTCACAGCAAGCCACTGAGATTTTGAAGTTGTTTGTAATAGCAGCACAACTTAATGAGAGCTAACTAATATACTTTCTACAATCGTCATTAACCTTTCCCCAAAGCCACCTCAAATTTCAAAAAAATTCTTCAGTGTACTCGTGTGATATTTTCTCCGTCTGAGGCCAAATGAGAATAAAATCATCATTTTGAAAATTTTCTTTTTTTCTTGATTCATACATGACAGTACAAACTGTACTTGCGTAAATGGCTTCAAAAGCAGACTTCCAGGCAGTGGGAATACTCCATGCAAAGGCCCTGAGGCAGCATGTAAGGGGTCTAGTGTGGCTGGATCAGAGTAAGCAAGTGGTAATGAGGTCAGAGAGACGGCGGGTGGAGAGTGGTGGGCTTGCACTTGGCCCCAGAGAAGGTGCAATTTCAGATCAAAAGCACAAGGTGGCACCATGACACTCTTCACCGTCACCCTTGACCACACACACTGGTGGTAGAGGAGAAGGTACAGACATATTTCCAAGAGGGTTCTGCCAGGAATTGAAGTCCAGCAGGCTCTAAGCAAATCATTAGCCATAGGCTCTGAACTCGGAGAAGTTCTAAGATCTCCCAATCCAGTCGGTTGCCATGTGGGGTCTGTGAAGTGTATGCAGGGATCCCAGAATTCTGGGAATCCTCTGAATTGCAAAATGCATTTTTCAGGGGAAACCTCCAAAGCTTTCACTCCAAGAGGTTTATGACCCAAAAAGGGTAATGAACTTCTGACTCCAACCAGTCCTCCACACAAGGCCAGACTTGATGAGAATTGCTCAGCAGTAGGCAGCCTGGGCCAAATCCATCATACAGGTGCCCTGGAGACCTGGGTTTGTAAGACCTGTCTTCTCCCAGTGGAGGAACCCAGAGAATGTTCCGAACCTTCCGACTGAGGACCCTGGGGCAACCTTCAAAAACTGGAGCTTTTGTGATGGTCCTGCAAGTTCCCAGGCATACTCTCTACTGTCTTTAGACTGAACAGACAACCTTGCCCAACAATACACTGCTGGTTTTCAAAGATGTTTAGATGCTCCTGTGATAAATAAAATATCATTGCACTTAATGCAGTTACTGAATTCACAGTCACTTTGATTACTATATAGTTTCTCACCTACTGGATGCTCTATGTAAGCCTAATATATAATTAGTTTCATATAAGTCTAATATATATTGGACTCCACTTATGTTTATTATAATGGGGGGTGTCTGCCAAATATTTTTAGCTAAATGGGAACATTTATACTCAAAATGGTTGGAACCATGGTCTGTTGCGAGAGAGGGGGGAGACCGTGGTGTGAAGTCTGATAACCAAGAGGTGGACAGGGATGGGCGTATAGGTGGGAAGTGAGACTCAAGCCTAGCGGACTGCTCAAGTGGAACCAGAGACGGAAACCAAGGCTCACTCCTCTGACAGGAAAGATGCAAATTTTTAATTCAATATCTTGTTAAAAAAAAAAAAAAAAAAGCCCATGATAGTACTCTACTTATTACTGGTGTTTTAAATATCAATTAAATACCACATTTATCAGTGTCACTTCTAGAAGCCCAAATGCCCCCTCCTTGTTCCCTGAGGGCAGGCTCAGAGAACCCAAACATCGACCTCAGGTGGTTCAACCTGCAGGTGGGTGGTTCCCCGGGGACTCTTTCAAGCCGAACCTTGAGCAGAAAGCAGAGGCTCAGGATTGGGGTACCTCTCAGCTTTTCCTCACTTCATTGCCTAAGCATGTCCTCCAGACCTGGGCTCAGGGGCCAGAGCTACTGCCCCTGAGATCAGGCACCTCCTGGGAGACTGAGATCAGGAAAATCAGGCCCAGGTGGGTGTCTGTGGAGCCTGCCTTGCTGTTATCCAGATTATGCAAGATTCAAGTCGCCCGACGTGCTGGCTGAAACACGCCCGCCCCGCCCGGCCCCGCCCCGCCCCGCTCCCCTCCTCAGGAGGCAGGTGTGGATCTGGCCACTGCCCAGAGTTGCCTCCTTCTTGCCATTCGCGGCACCGACTTCCACTGCCCACTCAAACCCAACTGTGGCTCCATTGTCCACAGTGGCCTGGGCTGACCAGCTCGGCCTGGAGCCCTGCCCTGAGAGGACGCAGGCTACCACAGCATCACAAAGCGCTACTTTGTGGCCCTGACAGGAGGGTTTGTCATTAGCTGAGATGGCCCCTGGCAGATCCTGACATGTGGGGAGCAGACAGCTCTGTGCTGGTGGCAGGATTTCGAGTCCCCAGCTGGATGCAGCAGCCAGTCTGTCTGGGATGTGTTGCCTCCACCTCCACGTGGATCCCTAAGGCCCCAGGTTCACTGGCAGCGTGTGCTGGCCCGGAGCAGGGGTAGAGGTGGCCCAGGAGCCGTAGTTGGAGCCTGGAGCCCAACTGTGCAGGGAGACAGCGATAGCGGCATGATGGCTGTGCAGGGCCCTGACGTGCTCGTCAAGATGGGCTCGGGGCTCGGGCATCCCCGCCGTGGGCGAGGGTCCCTGCACAGCAGCAGCCCCCTGTGGGCGTGATAGGCTGCCAGGAGGAAACGGGAGTGGATACCGTGGGACAGGGAAGGATTTCCTAAACAGCACACACACACACACACACACTCACACACACACTCACAAACCATCAAATAAAAGATCAATAATTTCAACTACATTAAATTTGAGCACCTCGGTTCAGCATAGGTACTTTAAAGAAACTCAAGAAATAAGCTACAAACTGGGAAGAGATATTTGTCACACATAAGTGACAAAGAATTAGAATCAAGAATACATCAAGAGTTCCTGGGGTGTGGAGGGAGTGGGATAGAAGATAAATGGTTCAGTAGAAAAATGGGCAAAAACTGCGAACAGACATTTTACAGAAGAGGAAACGCACAGGGCCAGGTGAACCCGTGGAGATGCCAAGTTGTCAGCATCCACGACAGCGCAAACCAAGCTACAATGGGAAGTGACTCCTATAGTGCAGGCATCCTGGACCCTACTCAGATGGTTCTCAGTCACCTGGGAGGCCTGGCCCACTGGACTCTGTGGGCCTCTGGTTTGTCTTTCCCCAGCTACCTTCCCACCTAAAGCCTGAGTGGTACTCCTGTTCTCTCCCTTCCTGTCTCCACTATGGGGGCGGCCAGGGGGTAGACAGCAGATCACCCTGTCTCAGGCAGATCCCCCCATCTGCTCCCATTCTCAGCATCTTCCCTCAGCTCTTCTCCCAGGTCTCAGCCTAGCCAATGGGGCTATGAGGACATCTTCAAACAGAAAATCAGGCCACTTCATCTTATAAGCCCACAGGGATCTCAAAGGAAGCTATTTATGACAAGGGAAATATGCTGACAGTTAGCACCTTCTAGGCCAAATCCAGGTAATAAGAGAGAATCCCTCAGCTGACTCTAAAGTCCCTCTCCACCCAGCAGCAGTGTTGCCACGTGTGACAAGGAGGCCCCACTCCTGACAGCTGCTCCCTTGGGCTGCTCACTCCAGAATCTTGCTTGCACTTTTCCTTTGGAGACCTTTTCTGATCAGCCTTGAAGAACCAAAACAGGCAACTAAAAGAATTTCCTGAAATGGCTGAACATATGCTTGGAATGACAACCAATACAGCTTAGCTTATGGAGAACTTTTGCATAATTATGTGTCCAACAAATAGCAAAATACTGAGCAGTGGGGTCTGGTGCTCTTAGGAGTGGGTGAGACCCTTGGTCAGCTGGGGTCCACTTCCCTTGCTGCTCTGCTCCCAGAAATCTGGATCACAGCTCCTCTGTCTCCCTCAGGGCCCACCTGCGTGTGTGCCAAGCCAGCCCAGGCACCGTGGTTGCCATCCTTTATCATGGCCTTTAGAAAAACAGCAGGCAGGGTAGGTTTTTGCTCTGCAGTGGCTCCCTCTGGACAGTCCCCAAGGAGATTTACTTCTTTCTTTCTTTCTCAGTCCCTTTCTCTTTTTTTCGGTCTTTCTTTCACTCAACAAGCCAAGCTTTCAGTTATGCACCAGATAGTTTTCTAGGCACTAATGATACAAGAGTAAAACCAAAATAGTCACAAATCCCTGCCTTCACGGAAATGACATTCTGATGGGGGAGGTGGGACATCAAATAACAAGTGAGATCTATGCGAGTGAAGAGTGATGGGCAGTTGTCCTGGGAACCACTTCTATTTGCACGGCACTGCCCACTGAGTGGTGATGAGCATGGATTGAGCAGTCACTGTAAGCAGGCGCTGCATTCAGTGATTAGGGCCATTGTCTCATTTAAATCATGTGGTAGGGCCTATTGTTATCCTCAGTTTCCAGATGAGGAAACTGGCACATAGGGACTTCCTAAGATCACGCAGGTGCTAAGAAAGGGACTAGGATTTGAATCTAAACCATGGGACTCTGATGTCTTTGTTCTTATGCATCCCAGCTCTGCCCTGACTCCTCAACACTCACTCAGCAGCCTTCAGGTTGCACCCCAGTGAGCAGGTCGCCTCTCGGCCACATCGCGATGAGGAGGTCAGCTCAGGGCCACACTGAGGTGAGGAGGTCACCTCTAGATCTCACGACACTAAGGAGGGGAGTGTAGCCTCTGAATATTTGGGTGCTGAAAGGAGTTTTCAGGTGGGTCTAAAATGACCAGTGTTCTCTGGTGCAGAAGGCCTCACCTGTCCTGCATACCACACTCTAACCTGGCCCTGGCAACAGCTGCCTGGTAGTGCCTTTTAGTCCCTGCCAGGTGCACAGCTCAGATCCCAACACGCAGCAGCCTGAAACAGAGCACAGATCAGAGGGGCCTCCATGGCTTCGCTGCCTAGGAGCTCAACAAAGCGGGGACTAAGCGGGAGCCTGGCTATGGGGACAGCCCGAATGTGCCCGGGGTAAGACTAACGGTGATCTCAGGCTCCAGAGAGGCCCCACCGTGCAGCCCTTCATATTGTTTTCCCAGAGTGGGGTCTGTAGTGTGGGGAAGAATCTCCACGTCACATCCCTGACCATAGTGACAGGGAGCTGAACCCTGAACCCAGGAAAGTAATACAGCGCGCGCGCGCGCGTGTGTGTGTACATGTCTGCGTGTATGCAAAATGTCTTATCAAAGCTCAATCCATGAAGCTGAACAATGACACTCCCTCTTTTCTATAGTGAAGACAGCACCAAGTCTACGCTAAGGGAATGAATTCCAGTCCTTCCAGTGATAAGCTGTGTGACCTTGGGCAAGTTGCTCAACCTCTCTGGGATTCCGTGCATTTTGTCTATAAAATGGGGCTACAAACTCCTTTCCTGCCAGCCTCCCAGATTTGTGGTGAGGATCACAGGAAATGACTTACCCAGTGTGCTGGTAGACTGTAAAGTGATATGCATATCCATCATTTTCACAGCAATTCAAATGCAGGAATCCCACCAGAAGGAATCACCATGAGGCTTGTTTAGATTTAGGGCAATCAGGGGTTAAAATTCCCGCTCATCCTGCACAGTAACACAGGCCACAAGTATTGAAAACCTTCCACACTGTTCCAGAAACATTACTCTAAGACCTGTCCCTCCTCTTCCTTCACTGCTGCCAACAGGTAAGAAGCCAGTTGGCAGGAAAAGGTGTGGGCTGCGTAGGGCAGATGCCTTAAGGATTGGGTTGTGGGGAGGTCCTTCCACAGGGTGGGGCTCATCCACATTGCACTTCAAAAGGGCCATGCTGCACATGGCACCCCTATCCGAGCAACAGCCACAGCATAAGGCCTCTCCCCAAGCTAAGTATGAGTACAGCAGATGTGCCATCTGCTCTCCATAGTGACAGATGTGACCCTAAAACCAATAAGTTTTTGCCCCAGCAGGTTCAACCGGCTTGGCTTCTCATTCTCTCTAGAGGGAAGTTGGTTGGAAAAAGAGAACTCTCATGTACTGGGCCCCCTCCTGCTTGCCATATGTTACTTGGTTTAACCCACCCATCAACCCTGCAAGTATTAGCCACATTTTATATCCGAGAAAGCTGAGCTTAGACAGGCGGAGGCATTGATCTCCGCTCTGCAGCACCAGTGGGAACTTGAATTTGTTGGACCCCAAATCATGGGCTCTGACGGGGCTCATTATTACCCAGGTAATACATCCTTCCTCAGTACCTATGGGTGCGGGGCTGCTGGGTATTCGAACCTCTCAGGAGGCAAGGTCTGTCTCAAGGTGTTGGGACAAACCTACAGTGCTGCAAGGCAGGGATTCCAGGGGCATTCTCTCTGCACTCACACTCTGGGCACGAAGAGGGTCGAATGGGACAGCCGAAAAACCTCTGTGACCTGCTGTCACTCAGGCTGGGGAGACAGCTATCAGCGTGAGAAGGACTGGTGAGTCCTCCCAACCAAACCCTCAGTGGGTTAGAGGCTCCTCCTGGGTCCTGGGGACCACGGTCAATGGCTCATGGTGACACTAGTTAGGAGTTCAGCCAGGACTTAGACTGCCAGCCCAGTGCTCCTTCTCGGCCCACCCTGTGCAAGCTGAGGCTTGAAGGGGTGAGGTGGGCGTGGCTGTGGCAGCTAAGGGCCAGGCCTGAGGGACCAGAGCCAGGAGTCAGCACTGATCTGAGCTTCTGAGCCCACGGGGCAGGGTGAGCAGCTGTTTCCACTTTCTCAGCAGCCTGGGTTCTGGGAGCCAGGCCAGCATTCATAGCCTTTCCTCCCCTTTTCCTTTCTGTGAGAGGGAAACTGCTCAGGGCTGCCAGGGCAGCAGCTTGCTCTTGGGTGCACTACCTACCCTTTGGCCGGCAAGCCCTCTTGGGAGCCCGTTCTCTCTGGGCCAGGCCATTTGGGGCCTTCCCCTCCTACAGCAGCTGGAATCCACTCTCCTGTAGCCCCCTCTCCTCATGGGGCTCCCTCTTCCCAGTCTCAGCCGCCATGCCCTTTGTCCCTTAAAGCAAGCAGCTTGTTTTCAGTGCAATGTTTTCAGGGAATGGGCTTCCTCCTGGTGAAATGTTCCCAGAGAAGGTCCGCTGTCCATGGTGACATGGGTCACTGAAGACAACTTTACCTGAGACCCTCTGAGATGTGTCTCAGAGAAAGAAAGCCACCTTCACCCTGTCCCCAGGCTCAGCCTCCAGAGCTCGCTGTTCCTGTTTGAAATCCAGTGTCCTGGGATGAGTGGGTTATCTTCCCAGTATGCTCTGTGGCCTGTTTGCTCATGACTCTGGAAGGCTTCTCCCAACCTCAGAGCGCCCCATGCCAACTGCAAATTGTTCCACACAACATGCATAGGACATTCGTTTACAAGCCTCTTGTTTTGTAAAGTGATTTTCTATGACTTTCCCTGGAGGCTTTTATCTAAATAAGCTCTTCTTCTAGGCAAACAGGAGGGGAGATTGATTCACTCTCCTCAGAAATTAGGAAGCATGAAATTATGCAGGCTGTGCTGCTGGAGGACAATGAGCAGGGGCTCCTGGGAGCAGGGCTGGCTCCAATCACAGCCCTCGAGGCTAGCAGTCTCAGCAGAGTCAGCGGGTGCCCTGGCTTTGAGCTGGGCTGTGCCCCTCAGCTCTCTCCTGGAGGATGGGGGGGGGGCTCCCTTGACGCTCCTCCAGGCCCCGAGGACCCGGGCCCCCGCATCTGTGAACAGGGCACCACTCCATGTCCCCAGACCCTTTTGAGAGTTTAGTGTGCAAAAAATGCCAGGGCAGCCAGTTCTGGGCATTTCCACACATTTGGTAGTTACTCTTGGGTCTGCAGAATTTTGGAAGTGCCCCCCCGCCCACCGCCCCCAGACACTGGTGTCACCTTAAGCTTTTTAACATTGGGCCATAGGTGATTCTGAGTTCATGTTAATTTAGCCTCAAGACCTGTGATTACTTTCCATACAATAAAGTTATAAAACAACAGTGAATTCCACAGTCAGTTGAACACATTTTTTAGACCCTAGAAAGAGTAAGCCAGGCTAGGAGGTCAGGTCCTACTTACTTTGTCTCTGAAGGGCAGTGTGCAGGAGTGAAAGAGTCAAACATATCTGAGATCAAATCTTGTCTCTGCTATGTGACTTTGGGCATATTAATTAACCTCTCTGAACTTCTGTTTCCTCATCTGTCAAAGGGGAATGATAATACCTGTCTCACTGTGTTGCTATGAAGATTAAAAAAGGAAATGGATGTTAACTTCCTCATATAACAGCTGACACATAGCAAGCGCTTAATAATGAGAATTCCCTTTCTCTTCTATAATCTGGAATGCCTGAGGAGTCTACTAGGAATCTCTCAACATTTACTGGTGGAGCTGCCTGAGAGATCAGAAATGTTTGGAAAGGAAATGGGGGTCTATCATAATGTCTTGTGGTCACCAGGAAACAAGGATATGAGAAGTTCTTTAGCAAAACTCAGGAGCTTGCCTCTTTCCTTTGAATCCTAGTGATGGATGCTTTACAGTACGAGTATGAATACACAGAAATGAAAACATTTCCATTTGTGATATAGGAAAACCATCCCTTTCACCTAGGGCTACAAGCTGTAGTTAGCTCAGTGCCACTCTCCAAATCCATGGATTCCATCTCCTTCCCCAGACTTGGGCCTTGGGAAGTGTATAAAATTCTTCGTAAGTGCATGAGAATAATTGCTCAAGGCCACTGGTGTGCTCCCCCCACCCCAATCCTTCTGCTCTTTAACAAAACAGAAACAATCGAGGTAAAGTGACATTACCCTGGGTCACTGCGACTTGAGTTCGTGTCCAGGGCTCCTTGCATCTGCCAGTCCCCAAGGCTGCCTTGGGCAGAGACCAGCAGCAAATTCCAGGCCTTGTCAGTATGGTTTTCCTTTAATAACACCCAACCACACCCACAAAACATGGGCTTCCTAGAATTATCAAAAGAGACTAGAGACAAAAAAAAACTTCAACAAAAAAGAACCTTGCAGTTATATTCCAAACAACCCAAATGCCCATCAACAGGGGAATGGAAAACAAATTGTGGTACTTTTATACAACGGAATATTACATGGCTATAAAAAAGAGCAAATGTTTGAAACACGCAAGAGTGTGAAACTCAGTCATTATGCTGAGAGAAAGAAGTTACACACTAAAAAGTACATACACGTATAACTCTATTTACATGAAGTTCAAGAATTGGCAAAACTAATCTAAGATGATAGAAGTGAGAACAATGATTACCTTGGTGTGGGGATGGTTCCCTTGGACTTGGAAGGGGCACAGGGAACTTTCTGGAGAGATGGGGATGTTCTGTGTCTTGGTTTTAGTGGTGGGTATATGTGTATGCACAGATAAAAATTCATAGAGATGTGTACTCAAAAACTGCATTTTACTGCATGTAAATATAAAAAATTAAAAATTTTGTGTCAATAAAAATACTGAGGAAAAAAAATTGGAGAAGTATGAAAAAGTCAAGTTAAATGGGGGCTGTCCATCTCAGAGCTGGCCTCAGTCATCAGAAATCCCTGTAACCTGCTTCTCCGTCGGTCTGTGAGCCATAGGACTGAGTCACACCCCTGCTACATTCTCCAACAACAGACCACTTGCCATTGGATTTATGTCAAACAATGCCTCCAGGCTTTTCCCACAGTTTTGCAGATAATATTAAGCCAAAATTTTGCCCCTTTTGAGTCCCCTCCTATGTATTCCCCCATTTCGCCTGGACTTCCTGAAGCATTCACCTAGCCACCTCAATAGCTATCTGTGACTCACTTGTACCCACATTCAGTTACCAAGTCCTATCGGTTCTACATCCTTAATAGCTCTAACACTCCTCCATTTCTCTCTACCCCTAATGTCCTAAATCAGAAAAGCGTCCTCCTCCTAGATTACGCAATAACCTTCTACCTGGCCGTCCAGCCTCCCGTGGTCTTGCTGTCCTTCAATGAACTCCCCACACTGCTAAAGGGATCATTGCCCTAAACTGCAAATCACAAAATGCTTTAAGCGATTTCCATACTTCCCAGACAGATAGAGTGGTCATAGATAGGATGGTCAGGGAAGGCCATTGTTATGAGGTAATATTTGAGCAGAAGCCTGAGGATGAGATGGCCTGCTACCTCACGCCCAAATGTGTGCCATAGTCATTCTGATCTTCTAGTAATTCTTAGAATAGGCTGTGCTTGTTGGGCCCCAGGACCTTTGCACACACTTCTTCCTGTACCTGCAATTTTCCATGCTGTCAAGAACTGTGCATGAGATTTTACCCTACTTGTAGGCTAATACATTAACCTATCACAATTTTATGGATGTTGGTAGGAGACATGAGTCTTTTGGGTCAGAGAAGGATGATTTTATTGCTCCTAGAAATAGTAGTAGCCAGAGTAAGTAATTTTACCATTGTTTTCTGACCCCAGACGACCCAACACCACAATTCAGTAAGATAGGTGAGGTCTAAATAAGTTAGTAAACTGTTGTGGAAGAAAATGGAACCATAAAAAGTAAGATGAGAATAGTTGAGAAAAAAGTATGTGGAACTGAATGTAACATTCACAGAACTAGGGGATTGGTAGAGGCCTTGGTATTAGACCACGGAAGCCCCACAGCGAACCCATCCTGCCCTTGGGAATCTGCTCAGGGCCTGCTGGGGAGATGGATACACCCACAGATAGGTGCAGGCTGTGGTCTTAAGCTCTGGTCGAGAAGGAGTGTGGACGCCCAGAGGACCTACAAGAGGACCTACCAGAGGAGGCCACTGGGACTAAATTCCGACAGCTGGGCAGGATTCCTCAGAAGGACTTAAATATGGGCCTTGAAAACAGCCCGGCGTACAGAAAGAGAAGTGCATTTCTGAGGCAGGAGTTCCTTAAGTTTCACATTTACACGAAATAACACGTTTTTTGGGGGAGGGGAACAGAGGAGTATGTGAAATTGCTCAGGGCCCAGATGAGGTGAAATTCCTTTCAAGTATTGCAACACAAAGAATGGAAAGAGAGGGCTGCCGGGCTGGGGGCATGCTCTCTAGGGTGGGTTGGCTGAGGTACTCACCATTCCAGAACACATGGTCAGGACCTTTGCCACAGCCAGAATTGACTCTGGTTCCTCTGGTGAGAACATGCCCTGGATTCCACCAGGCCTGCTCATCATGCCCAGTTGGCAGGATTTCAGAACCAAGGCTGCCAACAGACTACTCCCCACACACAAGGCAATTTAGGACACCCTGGGCCAGCAGTGGCTATCTTTGGTTCCTGGAGTCAGGATGAGCCTGGCACATGCCAATTCCACCATCCCCTACCAGCACTGCTGTCAGGCGGGGCTGTCTTTTGAGAACAAAAAGTTCTGCAGAGGTGTGTGTGCGGGGAGCCACACACATACCAAGCCAGCAAGGGTTTAGAGTTGATCCCCAGGCTCCTCTAACTACTTTGTCTGGCAGGGAAAGAAATGAAGGCCCTGGAAAGGGCAGAGGACCTGGCCAGAACAATGTAACAGCTTAGGAGAGAGCTCTCTCCTCACCCAAGGCAGGGATCTACTACGTCTTTCTGGCTTTTTCTGAGGTTCCCTGATACTCCCTGAGGCCCAGGTCAGAGCACCAGCCTTTCATTTCATATTGAAGACATCCATGAACTTGTCTTCCTCTGTCCAGACTGCAAACCCCCCTGAGAGAAGAACTGCCCCTTTTTCATCTGGCACATAGTAGGAGCTCAGGGAGTGCTTCATGAATGGTGACTAAATGGATGGGTGCCATAAGGCTGGGTAGGAAAGGCTTGCACTATTTGGGGTTGTTGCTTCTTAAACACAAGCGATGGGGCTTTGCTTGACCAAAGTGTAGAAAAAAAATGTCTGTCTTTATTCAAAAAGTAATGTTACAAGTTAAAACAAAACAAAAAACTTAACATTTTCTTTCCAAATCTTTGAGGAGAATTGAAGCGATTACGCCCTTTGATTCTGTGGCTCCTTTTATCCTTTCCACAGCACCTCAGCCCCAGTGCCACAGCCGTGTCCTCTTAGATACCCATCCCTTCATCTGAGCAGTAGTGCTGGGAGAGCTGGGCTGAGCCAGTGATTTAATTCCTGGCTGTCCCTCTCTGCTTCTCTTTCACTGCCTCGACTCAGCCTGTCCACTTGGCCTCGAACAGGAAGGAGGAAGTAAGAAGCTTGGAGGCAGGGTGGGGAACAGGAAGGAAATCTCCACATGTGCCCAGTCTCCCATGAAGCATTGTCTTTTAAGGTTCCCAAAGGAGCTAGGACCTCCTGCTTACCAACACTGAGAACACAGCTTTCCCAGGGTGAGAGAGAAGTGAGGACAAAAAAGGGGCCACAGACTAAACCTGACAAGCTCAGGGAGGCCCACATGGCGGTCTTACAAACCCAGAGACCAAAGTAAGCACAAGCGGGGTGTGAATGGAAAAATTCCTAACTAAAAGAAGGTCATGGCGGGTAGTCCCATCCTAGGCCTGCCTGTAGCTTCCTTGGTAAAGGTCAGTCTTTACCTTTGATATTGTCCATTGTCTTTGTGCATCTGAGATAACATACCTTTGAAATGTCAGAGTATGTTTTTTGGGGACCCCTAAATGCACAACCACTGGCACCAGAAACCGAGACCACATTGTTGTCTTGTTGTAAATGTTAACTATCCTGTACCCACCAAAGGAAAAGAAGTATGTGTCTCTCTGTTGTACTTTTTATCCAATCCCAGAGATTTCCTCGCTTTGCTTTCTCCCACCCCTTTTATCTACCACCAATGGATTTCATGTAACCCTCCTTATATCTCCTCCTTTGATTCTAGTGTGTAAAATAAGCTGCAAAACTGCCATTCTCCGGGGCATTTTCTCAATCCTTTGAGATTTTGCTTCCCTGAAATTGTCATCAGTTTGGCTCAGATAAACTCTTGTAAGATTTTTCTTAGGCTGGATGTTCTTTCGCGGACAGAAGGGAGACAAGGGCAAGAAGAAGGGTCAACTCCCTGTCGTGTTGCCAGTACTCTCCCTTTTCAGACCTTAACCCTCTGCTCTGAGTTCTGATCTTCAGCACTGCTCTGGTAGATTCTACAGGAAATAGGAAACATGGTTTAGCAGACATCCCCGTGAGACTCAGTGGAGTAGCCTGGCTGTACTGCTGCAGCTACACGCTTGAACAAAGCTTTGCATAATGGGTGAACACCAGATTCCACCATGGTTCTTACCCGAGAGACTCTCGGTGATTGGCTGCCATTCGTACCTTGTGGGCATGTATGCATTCTTCCGACCTGTTAGGAAATGATCTTTGCAGGGATTAAAAAGCAAGAGTACTTCAAGTTCCCTTCCTGAGCCTCTTGGGTGGCACGAAAAGCAGAAAATCAATTCTAGGCACAGATGCTGGTTTAGAGTTTCACCCCACAAACTGAGGACCCTGAATTGTTTACCCAATGGAAGACACGAAGGTTTGGAAAGAGGAAAAGGGTCATCTCTGAGCAGCTCTGGGTTTGTGGCAAGCAGAGTGCTCATGTTAGATACAGAGCTCAGAGGTAAACAGCAGAATGGTGGGGGAAAGGACAGTATTAGCTTCCTGTTGATGACAGACTCCAGCTTTGGCCTAGGGCCCAAAGTTCTTATCCCTGAAAAACACATTTTGCAGATTGCTGGCAATAACAACCAATCCATATTAAGCTACCAGACCTAACTATTTTTGATTTCCTCCTACACCTCTTGAAAAAATATGAGATAAAGATTTCCTAGGATGCTTATTCTCTTGTCTTCCCTGAAAGAGATAAGAACAACTACAGGAAAGGGTGTGGCTGGCTCCTTTACTCTGCAGCCTCCAGAAAGCCCAGTGTCAAACTTCAGGCCAGTTTAATAACCAGGAAAGTATTTGCATTTCAGAAGGATTCTTCAGTTTCTAATAGGGTTCCTTCAAATGGCAGATTCCTGAGGACATTTCAGGATTTGTTTACAGATCCTTAACATTCCTCAGAGAAGCTAAAGGGCAGAGAAATTCTGAGTTTTGGGAGTGCCACCCTCAAAGGGTGATCAAGCAGAAAGAAAGATAAAATGCTTTTGAAATGATAATGTGAAGTCATGGGGACAAGTATTTGTTTCATAAGCACCATTTTATCGTCTCCAGTGTAAAATGAAGCCCAGATGTGTCACTCTGCACTGATTATATGATTAATATTTCAATGACTGGTGATCCTCAGTTCTCCTTATGCAATTTTTTTCTAGAAACCACCACGTGAATCAGATCATCACAGGTTTCTGCAAAGTGGATTATATTCGTTATCATCAGAACAAGGTTATAAACTTCGAGCTACATTCCTGATTAGGGACTTGACATCAAGCACACCAGATATAATTGGCTGATTTTGTCAGAAATGCAAAAATGAAATAACTCTAAAATTCGTGGTCATCATAACAGTAAAATCATGCTCCAGGACTACCAGGTGGGTGTAAAGGCACACGTCCCGGTGGTCTCCTGTCACCACCCCCTGATCTGCTGGCTCTTGCTCGACTGTTGACTCTTGACATAAATTATGTCATCACACTAACTGTGAGGTGTGAAAAGCAGGCACGGGTCCCCGAGTTCTGCAGATGAGGAAACAGGTTTATAAGAGCACAGCTAGCTGGAACCACAGCAGGGACCTCTGGTATGGATTTCCTTTTTTCTTTCTACTCCTAAGTCCAGTCACTTCTACCATACCATCGTATCCCCTTTGAAGCTCGGCTCACGAGATGGTGGACATTGTGTATTTGCTTGTCAGGCTTCTGGAGGAATGCTGCTTTAAATGCACCTACATTCTGAATTAGGATCCTGTGGTATTTTCCCGGGAACGTGAATGTAAACGCGGATCAGAGAGGCCAGGTTTAAACAGAAGCAATTTTATTGCAAAAGCGTAAGACAAAAAGCGCAAGAGGACAACTATCCGCGGAGAGGGGGAAATCGAACTAAATGTCCCGTGGGCTGGGCTGAGCTGGGCAGTGCTGGGCACTATAAGAGTTCTGAGTCATAGCTGATCGGTCTTCTATACTTGCGGGCTGATAATTTTAGCAGGCTTTTCATCTTGAATGGCTTTGTTACAAGCTGAATGGCCCTCCTCTCCCTACACCTGAGTTTTGGCGGGCTGGTCCTGCAGCTTGAATCTATTAGCTAGCTATTAAAGTTATTTCCTCTGGCTTTCTTATGGTCTCGGCCTTAATCCCCTCTACCATGACCATTTTCCTGACGGCCTATAATTTTTCTATCTCAATTCTAGTCTTCCCAAGTCCCTCCACCTTTCTACGTTTTTATGTGGAAACTCAGGGTTATATAAAGTTATAAAGAAAATTTTAATAATGAATCACGCAGAAGGAAAGTGTTAAGGGTGTTACAATATAAATGTGACCTAAAATGCTGACACTTACAATAAATATTTACTTAATCTTATTTGTTTTTTCTAGAATTTAAATGAGTCTTTTGGAATCAGATTTTTAAAACAAACTAAAAACTGTCCCTAAGGAGCCTTCGCCGACACCTTTTTTGTTTCTTTCCTAAAGTTCCCAGCTAAAGTTTTCAAAATCATCCCCCTGACCTTAGAGCTGCTGGAAGTGGCAAAGTCTGGCCCCACAGTTTGTTCACAAGAACAGCGACACTTCACACTCTATTGGAAAGCCACAGAAACATGTTCCAGGTCATTAACTGAGACTTTAAAAAAAACTTTTATTTTATTTAAGTGTGTTTTTCCAGGACCCATCAGCTCCAAGTCAAGTAGTCATCTCAATCGAGTTGTGGAGGGCGCAGCTCCCAGTGGCTCATGTGGGGATTGAACCGGCAATCTTGTTAAGAGAAATACGCTCTAACTAACTGAGCTAACCGACCGTGCATTAATTGAGACTTTTAAAAGGAGTTGCTTGCAGCATTGGGCTTGTGGAATTAAGAAAATTTTCTTTTACAGTTTTCACAGACCTTTAAAAAATTGTGGGGGAGGAAGAAATTTTTATCTTCTCTTCCAGGTTCTTCTGACTGTTCTAATAATCAAATTGACATGAGACAGATTAACAAGAGAAAACAATTGAATTTAATTACATACATATGTATGGGAACCCCACATACACAAGCGTCAGAGACCACACATATATGAGAAGTTTGGAAACAGAAAGGTAAAATAAGGTACATATGACATGGGGCTTCAGAGGGGTGAAAGATCATTGCAGGTCAATAAGAGCAGATGTTCAGTAACTAGATGTTTGTCCTGCTATATAGATAAGTCATAAAGAGTTATCTCTGGTAATATCTCTTATTATAGGCAAGGCCCCTAATTTGGATTCTTTAAGGAAGAGGCAGAAGTTTTTCTTAGGGCTGCAGGGTCTCAATTGCCTTCAGCTCAAAATAATCCAAATGCCAAAATAATCCACACGCCCAAATAGCACATCTTAGGGAGGCCTGTTCTGAACCCCTTCAATATTAAAAATGGATTTCAAATGCACAGAAAGCAGTTAATTAAAATTCTCGATTCATGACACGCTCTCATCATTCGTCCATGCATGCTCTTATTTTACTTTATGTTATTTTTTTTGCTAATGAACATTCACTGAAACCAATGTCCAACCAAAAACTAGGTCAAGTGAAAACGGTAGTGCTATCATCCCAGCTCTCTGCCTTTCACATAAGTTACTCCTCTCCTAAACTTGGTGTTTAACATTCCTTTGCTTTTTAAAAATTAATTTTACCAAATATGCTTGTACACCTAAATAATATATAATTACTTACGGTTTGCTAGGTTAATAGCATTAGTGTCAAACTATGTTTAGTCTTCTGTAGTCTGTTCTTCTTACTCAACATTGTTTCTGAGACACCAATGTGGTTAGTAAAACAGTAGCTCATGAATTTTTACCTCTGCATTATAATCCATTGTGCGACGCTACCAAATTTTATTTATATTTTCTCCTGCCATTACATATTTGGGTTGTTTCTATTTCTTTTTCTAATACTAACTCTCCTGCTATGCATACTCTCATACGTATTTCATGTTACAGAGGTGCCAATGTTTTGTGGGGATCTACACGTGGAATTAGTGCGTCTTAAAGCATGAACAATTTTACAATATAATGACAAATTATTTTCCAAAACACTTCTATTAATTTACACTCCTACCAGTAATGTGATCACATTAACTCACATTCCCTTCAAACTTAATGTTGTCAGGCTGCTTAATTTTTATCAATAGTTGTAAAATGGTATGTCTGGCTTTAATTTACATTTCCCCAATCATGAGGTTGAACAGTATTTCAATTAGCAATAATCCTGCCTTGGATAAACCTCATTGGCTACTAGTATTTCATATTTACTAGTTGTATCTATTTCCTCTTCTGTGAAATGCCTGTTTGAATCTTTTGCATAATTTTCTATTAGGGTATTTTTCCTTTTTCTTATGTTTGTAGGAATCTTTCTATATTCCTCATGCTAATTCTTTGTGTTGTAATAACTTCTCCCAGTTGCAACTTTTATTTTCTTTAAAGTATCTTTTTTTTTTCTTTTCTCCCCCTTCTTCCGTCTCCCCCCCCCCCCCCGCCCCCCACACTCTGGTTCAAGCCTTTGTTTCTCAGTCTAATTGTGTAGGACACAGCTCCCTGGCCCATGCTGGTATTATGAGCCTTGCGCTCCCCCCCGCTCCCCCAGGCAGTCGGTTGCCAATCGTTGGTCAGCCGCTCACAGCAGCTCATGGCAGCTCTTGCTGGCTGCTGGCCGCTCATGCTGGCTGCTGGCCACTTCATGGCAGCACACGGTAGCCCACGGCATCACTCAACAGCCGGCGGAGGACTCGGCAGCTCACAGCAGCCCAGCTCCAGGGAGAGCTGTTGTTCACAATCTTTGCTGTAGAGGGTGCAGCTCACTGGCCCATGTGCGAATCGAACTCGACATTAGGAGCATGGCGCGCCAACCACCTGAGCCACCAGGCTGGTCCTAAAGTATCTTTTGATGACTCATTTCAATGTATCTGAATTGTTAATAGCACCTTTTTTTTTTTTGTAAGATTTTTACTGGGGAAGGAAACAGGACTTTATCGGGGAACAGTGTGTACTTCCAGGACTTTTTTCCAAGTCAAGTTGTTGTCCTTTCAGTCTTAGTTGTGGAGGGCGCAGCTCAGCTCCAGGTCCAGTTGCCTTGCTAGTTTCAGGGGGCACCACCCACCATCCCTTGTGGGAGTCGAACCCGCAACCTTGTGGTTGACAGGACGCGCTCCAACCAACTGAGCCATCGGGAGGCAGCTCAGCTCAAGGTGCCGTGTTCAATCTTAGTTGCAGGCGGCGGAGCCCACCATCCCTTGCGGGACTCAAGGAGTTAACTGGCAACCTTGTGGTTGAGAGCCCACTGGCCCATGTGGGAATTGAACCGGCAGCCTTCGGAGTTAGGAGCAAGGAGCTCCAACCACCTGAGCCACTGGGCCAGCCCAAATAGCACCTTTTATGATTAGCATATTTTTGTGTCCTGTTTAGAAAATTATTCCTTACCTTAAGATCAGAAATATATTCACTTATATTTCCTTCTGAAAGTTAAAGTTTGCTTTTGACATTTAAGCTCTTTAATGCCTCTAGGTTTGATTTTTGTATACAGTGTGAAATAAAATCTTATTTCATTTTCCCAGCTTTATTTGTTATTTATGGTTTCCTTGTCCCACTTCTCTACTTTCAGTATGTCTTAAAATTTCAAATGTACATGGGTCTGATTCTGGGCTCTCTATTCTTTCCATTGGTTGGTTCATTTATTCCTGCATATATGTTACAGAGGTGCATATATGAGAGGTGTTAGAGTCACTGCCACACTATCTTAATTACTGTAACTTTATAATAAATTATTACATCTGCCAAGATAATTCCCTCTCGTTATTTTTTTCTTCAGAAATATCTTGGCTATCCTTGGCCTTTTGCTCCTGCATATATACTAGAATCAACTTTCTCATGTTTTATGAAAAACCTTGTTGAGATTTTGTCTGTTGATTCACAATTGATTGCAATACATCTTTAGATCAATTTGGAGAGAATCGACATGTTTATAATAAAGTCTTCCTAGCCGTAAAGATGGTTATTTCTCCATAGATGCTCTTAATGTTTGTTTTTTGCTAAAATTTTATAATTTTCTATGTATAGATTTTGCACATCTTTTGTTAGATTTTGTTCCCATAGAATTTTTATAGTTTTATGTATTGTAAGTCAATAATATTGACATTTAAAAATAAATTGTTTTTAAATTGCTTGTGTCTGAAATATGGAAGTAAAATTGAATTTTTTATATTGACTGAATCAAAATTTTCTGTTATGTCTAATAATTTATTTTTAGATTCTTTGGGAGATTTCTATGTAGACCATATCATTTCCAAATAATGACAGTTTTATTTCCTCCTTTTCAATCCTTATGTGGTTAATTCCCATGGATGGGAATTGAACCGGCAACCTTGTTGAGAGCTCATGCTCTAACCAACTGAGCCATTCAGCTGCCTCTCCAGGGGCTCAGCGACAGCTCATTGTCTTCAGTCTAGTTGTGGGGGGGTGCAGCTCACTGGCCCATGTGGGAATCGAACCGGCAACCCTGTTGTTCAGAGCTCGCGCTCTAACCGACTGAGCCATTCGACTGCCCTTAACCAGTTTTAATTACCAGTACCATTTGCTGCCCTACCACCGTTGCTTCCTCGTACTTTGAAGGCATCCCATCAGCCCAAGAAGCTAAGACACTACACTTGGTAGGTTGTTTCCAGAGAAATGTAGAGGGAATCAAACGAGTTAATGCTCAGGTCCCATATATTCAAAATATAATTTTTGCAGTTTCTGGTAGAGAAAAGGCTTAAAGAGCTTGTTTTTTTCTTAGCATACTGGGTCTAGATCCTGGCATTAAAAAAAAAAAAATAGCCATAGGAAAATAAACCAGAATAAGATTTCCAGGGCTGGGGCAGGGAGAAGAGAAAGTCAGATGCTCCTGGGAGTCTCCAGGAAACAGTGGGAGCCTTGGTTGACGCCTCTGGTGAGGACACGTAGGTGAGAAACGATAGAGCGCCAGACAATTTTGAGGATCTGAAGGCGGAGAACACTTGTGTCTGCTCCTTGGGTGGGGCAGTGGGTTGGAAATGCTGGTAAGACAGTTTTGTCTCTCATGCCTCCGAGCAGTGCAGAAACATCCAGAAGAAAGTGGGAAAATGACTGAGAGTGGGCGGGCAGACCTGAAGGGGCTTTGGGAGTTGAGGAAGACTCAGTTCACAGGACCATTTGCTGGCCCCAGGAACATGTCAGTGTATTGGGTACGAGGGTGAGTGTGGCCTCATCTGAGACCACATGGGGGACGAGGCCATCAAGGGCAGATGGCATCTTTCAGAGCTATGATGAATGTAAGCTCCCCAGAAGCTAAATGCCACTTTGCAGAGGAAGAGGGGGAAATTTAAAAATTGAATTAACTGAGTTTAATCGAAAACAATTAAATTTACCAGAAATTTTTCTAAGATTATATTAATAAAGCTTCAAAATGAATATGTCATAGAAAATAAATAGGAAGTTACATTTTTATATATACCTGACTATATAGTAAGAAAATATTTTACCTTTTGCAATTTTAAGATTCTAGGTATATATTGCAAAACAACCCAGCAGAATATGGGCTTCTGAATTGCAGGAATAGTACACGCATCATATCTCTCTGTCCTGCATCTAACAGAGTGCATAGCACTTAGCAGATATTTAATCAATGTTTATTGGATGAAATTGTTTTCCAGAAAGGTTATTAGCCATTTGTGTTTCTACTTTAAATGTTATGCATTTACTTATTTAATAAATCTGAAATTTCTTTTGAGAAATTGTATGAGTCTCACATATTTTTCCCCTAAATGTCTAGTTTTCTCAATACCAGTTATAGAATGATGCTTCCATTATCCATTGACTTCTGACATTTCCTTTTATTCTAAGTCATTATTTTTAAATGGTATATTTCAGGGCTAGCTATTGTACAATATGTCATAAACTGCTTAGTTATTTATTTTATTATTTTTTATTTTTTTAAAGATTTTTTTGTTGGGGGAAGGGAAACAGGACTTTATTGGGGAACAGTGTGTACTGTGTACTTCCAGGACTTTTTTTTTTCCCCAAGTCAAGTTGTTGTCCTTTCAATCTTTAGTTGTGTCCTTTCAATCTTTAGGAGGGTGACATTTAGCTTCAAGATGTTGTCCTTTCAGTCTTAGTTGTGGAGGGCACAGCTCAGCTCCAGGTCCAGTTGCTGTTTCTAGTTGCAGGGGGCGCAGCCCACCATCCCTTGTGGGAGTCAAGGAATTGAACTGGCAACCTTGTGGTTGAGAGGACGCGCTCCAACCAACTGAGCCATCCAGGAGCTCAGCGGCAGTTCAGCTCAAGGTGCTGTGTTCAATCTTAGTTGCAGGGGGCACTGCCCACTATTACTTGCGGGAGTCGAGGAATTGAACTGGCAACCTTGTCGTTGAGAGCCCACTGGCTTATGTGGGAATCGAACCGGCAGCCTTCGGAGTTAAGGAGCACAGAGCTCTAACCACCTGAGCCACTGGGCTGGCCCTAATTATTTCTTTTTAAAATAACAATTACTCCTCAGCTCAAAACTCTGCAAAGGGTCCTCATTTCACTAAGAATAAAAGCACAGTCCTGACAATGTCCTATAAGACTCCTTATGACCTGGACCCCAACATATATCTCTGACCTCATCTCTCACTACTTTCCCCCATGCTCACCCAGCCTGGCCACATTGGCTTTCTTGCTCTTCCTTGTGATTTTTAAAGTGTCAACTTAGAAAAGTTTGAACTACGTGTCCCAGAATTCCCTTCTCTTCCCCTTGGCAATGGCCTCAAGGGAACTTAGTATGATGTCTGCAAGGAAGCAGTGAAACAGCCACCAGGATGCTGTGAAGGTAGGTGTGGGGTGCCAAGCCTTGCTGCAGGTCATGCGTGTTGTTGCTGACCAGCTGGCTCACTTTGTTGATGTGGGCCAGCTCCTCCATCTGCTGCCAGATTTCCTTCTCTGAGTCCTCAGTCAGGTGTGTGCAGCTCTGCAGTGAAGGCGAAGGCTACCTCTGTAGCTCACCTGTGCAGCTGAGGTGGGAAGAGAAAGATGGGGTTCTGGTTTGGCTTTAGATTCCAGTTGTTCTACTGTTTCCTATTTCTTCTGTTTCGTTTCTTCAGCTTTCCTTCCCGACTATTGGTCCTGCTGTTCTACCATGACTTCATATCTACCACCAGATGCAGAGGCAAACTTGTTCCACACGTTTTCATCAGCTCTCAAGATTGCAAGAGGCCCAATTCTTTTAATAAATCCCATATTCCATATCACTTATAGTGGTTCTGCGTTTCTGACTGAACTCTGATACTTATACACGTGAGACATGTTCCCACCTCAGCATCTTTTTCCTGGCTCTTCCCTCTGCTTGGACGCCTTTCTCTAAGACAACATGGTCACCAACAGCGTCACTTCCTTCAAGTATTCATTCTCCCTTTCCAAAGATGCCTGTCTTAACCAAATACTCAAAATTTCAGTCTCTCTTCTCCAAACCTTCCTCAAACTCTTGAACCTCCTTTTTTTCTCCTCTTTTGTTCCTGTCCCAAAATATTACACTTTTTTTAACTTATTAAGATTATGTGTGTTCTTTGTTGTTTCTTTCCCTCTAGAATGTAAGCACCATGAGGCACTTTATCTGTTTTGCTTATGGATGTATCCCTGGCACAAAGCAAATATTTAATCAATATTTGAATTATTATATTTGAATATATTATAGTATATTTACATTTTAAATAATTATGGGGGGCATAAAAAACATGTCCTTTACTTAAAAAACAAAAAGCCACAACATTTTAAAGAAGACAATGATTGGTTGAACAAATCAGTACAGGACTTTTTCCGTATTTGTTCTGGTAAATCATCTAATCACCACAGCCAGGTAGCATAATTAACTACAACCAAAACCTCACCCATATGTATAAGTAATTTGTCTTTCTTTCTCCTAAGTAAATTACAATGTATATGAGTATCTTTTGTAGAGGGGAAGGGTGGGAAAGGAGTGATTGTGATCCTTTGCTCCTGAAGGCAGAATTTGACCCATAGAGAACGGAATAATATGTGTATATGTGACGGAGGAGAAGGCAGAACTAAGTTCCTGCTGTCTCTAGGCAGTCGGAGAAAACAGTGTAACTCAATCCAAATGGTAGGGACAAGAGTGGTTTGGGTAGTAACAGGGAGGGAGACAGAGTAGAGGCAGGAAGGCTGTTGGAGGACGGCCAGTACCTTGTCTTGAACAAGGCGATGGACATAGAAAGGAAGCAGAATGGTCTGCATGATGAGCAGGACAATGTTAAGTAGACAGTAAACAATGAGGTAAGATTTGTGATTACTGTAAACAATGAGTTAAGCTGAGAAAAGCCATAGGTGGGCCTTGCCTCCATTCATAGCGGTTGTCTACAAGTCTCATTGGGCATATGTTAACCACGTATTTTAATTGTTTTTCTCCCCTTAAATGTTTTTATTATGTAATATCTGATACATTCCAAAGGGTTTATTTAACATCTTTCATTATGAAGTATAACAATAAATCAAACTCACACGAACCCACCCCCCAATTTATGAACGAGAGCAGTACCAGAGCTTTTAAAACCCCTGTGCTGCTCCTAGGTCCCAATCCTTTTCTCCCTCCAAGGTGAGCATGTTTTCAATTTTATGTTTATCATTCCCTTGCTTTTTTAGAAAAAAAGTTTTTAACCAAATATCAATGTGTATCTACACAATAGTTTGCTTTGCTTCTTCTTGAGCTTAATAAAAACAGAATTATATTGTATTTAGTTTTTTTGTACTTTGCTCTTTTCACTTAGCATTTTTTATGATATATGTGTTGTTGCATGTAGATGTAACTTCATTTTCATTGCAGTGAAGTCCTTACCTTTCATATAGTTGATATAGTTGAATTTGTCAATTATCTCATTTGTCCCAAACAAGGTGAACTCAAAAAGGCCCACACCAAGACACATCATAATTAAAATGGAAAAGGTTAAAGACAAAGAGGATCTTAAAAGCAGCACGAGAAAAGCATTTAGTTACCCTCAAGGGAGTTGTCCGATGATTTCTCAACAAAAACAGAAATCCTTCCTTACCCTAAAGTCTGAAAGATACTGTTACATAGTCTGTTTTAAAATTTTTTAAGTTTTATCTTTCACATTTAGGTTTCTAATTTATCCGAAACTGATTTTAATTATGGTCTGAAGGAGGAATCTAATTTTTTTAATATGCATAACCAATTGTCCAAGCATCAAGTATTAAAGAGCTTATTCTTTTACTACTCATTCATTTATCCCAACATTAACTCAAAAAATGTATGCCGAACACCTGGTGTATGCTAGGCACATTTTAGGCACTGCAACTGCAATATCACCTGTGTCATGTATCAAATGTACATGTTCACATAGGCTTCTTTCTTAGATATTTCTTTTATTTCACTGGTCAGTTTGTCTCTCCTTCACATTATACCATATTAATTGTATTATAGTTTTAGTGTTGCCATTTATTAGGGCAAATCCCTCTACGACCTTCTTCTCTAGGGTTGTCTTGGGGTTTTTTACTATTCCATAACGTAAGAATCCATCACATAAGAATCCATAACATAAGAATTAGCTTGTCAAGGTTTTCCCAAAACTTTGGAATTTTGATTGTAATTCAGTTAAACCTGTAAACCAGACAGAGGAATTTTATAGTATTTTTAGTAACAAACTTGTGAATTTTATTAGCTTTATTTCTTGCTTCTTAATCATTTTTGTTGCTTTAGATGATATATTTTCTTAAATTGCGCTTTATAACTGTTTTTATATAGTATATTGATCTTATTATATTCAGCTATCTTTCTAAATCATTAATTTTAGTACTTGGTATATCATTTTCGATTGTCTATGTGAACACATACTATGTATTAATAACATTTAGGTTCTTGCTTTCTATTATTTATGACATTTTTTGGTCTTACTGTGTTGGTTAAGATCCCCAGTACAATCTTACCAATTTTCATGAGGTCTGACAAGTTAGCAAACTTGTTGCAATGATACCAGAGGGATTATTCATTATGAATTTGTATCAACTGGACAGTTAACCAAGTTTACTATTTGGAAGTGCTGAAAAGGCTGCGTGAAAAAGTTAGACGACCTGAACTTTTTGCCAACAATTTATGGCTCTTGCATCACGACAATGCACCAGTTCACATGAGAGTTTTTAGCCAGTAAACAAATAACTGTATGGGAACACCCTCCCTACTCACCTGATCTGCCCCTCAATGACTTCTTTACCCAAAGATAAAGGAAATATTGAAAGGAAAACATTTTGATGACATTCAGGACATCAAGGGTAATATGATGATAGCTCTGATGGCCATTCCAGAAAGAGTCCCAAAATTGCTTTGAAGGGTGGACAAGGTGGTGGCATCGGTGCATAGCTTCCCAAGGGGAGTGCTTCAGAGGTGACCTTAGTGATATTCAGCAATGAGGTATGCAGCACTTTTTCTAGGATGAGTTCGTGAACTTAATTGTCAGACCAAATGGAAATGCATTCCATTTCATTTGTTCTCCTCTATTCAAAAATCTACACTTCCTCTTTACTCATCCTCAGTTGATGACCTTGCTTACTTTGCCAAGAAAACAGATGCAGCGAACTTTCTTAGTCTGATTACCACCACATCTACAAACCTTTAAAAGTTCTGCTTTTCTCTCCATAAAAACATGCTATAGCAGTAGCTTAAATCTTAAGCACATAGAAAATGCCTCCCTTGACCCCAACCCACATCCTCCTTCAACCCTTCAATTCTCTGCTTCACTTTACAGCAAAATACCTCAAAAGTCATCCATACGTGTTTTTTCAATTTCTCACCTCAAATAATTTTGTTGGACTACTTTAATTAGGTTGTTGTTCCCAGAATTCCACTGAAATAGCCCTTGTCAAAGACAATACATTCCACATTATCAAATGCAATGGTTGATTCTCAGTACTTAATCTCTCAGCAGCATTTGACAGAGTTGATCGCGCACGCATGTAGGAGAGGTAAATACATGGGGTTTGTACATTAATTCATAATACATTTTTTCAGAGGTACAGGTAAAGCATTTCGTTGCATAATACAGATAAACCTCTGTAAACTACTACAGTATTTTTTTCTGTTATTTGCAACATAACACATTCCCTACTGATTTACCATTTCCCTGAAAATAAGACCTAGCCAAACAATCAGCTCTAATGTGTCTTTTGGAGCAAAAATTAACATAAGACCCGGTATTATATTATACTATATTATATTATATTAAGGTCCGATCTTATAGTAAGATAAGACCAGGTCTTATATTAATTTTTGCTCCAAAAGATGCATTAGTCCTGATTGTCCGGCTAGGTCTTACTTTGAGGGAAACACAGTGTAAGTTTATATTATCTTCCTAGAAGTTCCAACAAAAGAAACCCTGTTATTAGAAGCATCATGGTACACCAGGGGAAAAACTGAATTGGAAGTCCAGGTTTACTTCCCATTTGGGACTAGCCTGAGTGTTATTTCCATTCAAGCTTGCTGCACTTCAGATCCCATTTGTAAACTGAGAAAGTTGTAGCTCTAATAAAATAATTTTTTAATTTTTCAATTACCATTGACATACAATATTAGTTTCAGGTGTACAACATAGTGATTATATTTTGTATAACTTCCGAAGTGATCACCCTGATAAATCTAGCACACATCTGACACCATAGTTATTACAATATTAATGACTATATTCCCTATGCTATACTCTACATCCCATGTCTATTTTGTAACTACTAATTTGTTCTTCTTAATTCCTTTCCCTTTTACACTCATCCCCCCAACCCTCCTCCCATTTGGCAACTCTCAAAATGTTCTCTGTATCTATGAGTTTGTTTCTGTTTTGTTAATTTTGTTCTTTAGATTCCACATGCAAGTGAAATCATATGGCATCTGTCTTTCTCTGTCAGACTTACTCCACTCAGCACAGTATTTTCTAGGTTCATCCATGTGGTTGCAGACGGCAAGATTTCATTCTTTTGTATAGCTGAGTAATATTCTATTGTATACATGCACCACCTCTTCTTTATCCATTCATCCATTGATGGCCACCCAGGTTGCCTCTATATATTGGCTATTGTAAATAATGCTGAGGACATATACCGAGAAGTGGGATTACTGGGTCCTTCTTTGTCTCGTTATAGCCTTTCTTTGGTAGAAGTACTGCTACGTCAACATTTTGCTTATTTTCATTTTCATGAAATATCTTTTCACCCCTTTACTTTCAGTCTGTGCATGTCCTTCGATCTCAAGTGAGTCTCTTATAGGCAGCATATGTAAGGGTCTTGTTTTCCTATCCATTGAGTCACCCTATCTTTTGATTGGCGAATTTAATGCATTTACATTGAAAGTAATTATTGATAGACATGTAGTTATTGCCACTTCATTAATATTTTGTTTTTTCTTCTTAAAGAAGTCCCTTTTGGGCAGCTGGTTGGCTCAGTTGTTGGAGAGCAGTGCTCATAACTCCAGGGTCACTGGTTTGATTCTATGGCCAACTCACATGGGCCAGTGAGAAACAATGGCTTGAGCTTGGAGCTGAGCCCCTGGTGGGCCGCCAGTTGGCTCAGCGGTTAGAGTGCAGTGCTCATAACACCAAGGTCACCAGTTCAATTCCCACACGGGCCAGTGAGCTGCACCCTCCACAACTAGATTGAAAATGACTTGACATGGAGCTGATGGGTCCTGGAAAGACACACTGTTCCCCAATATTCCCCCCTCCCCCCAGCAAAAAAAATTAAAAGAAAAAAAGTCCCTTTAACATTTTTTGTAATACTGGTTTGATGGTGATGAACTCCTTTAGCTTTTTCTTGTCTGGGAAGCTCACCACCTGTCCTTCAATTCTAAATGACACCTTTGTTGGGTAATTTTGTTTGTAGGTCCTTGTTTTTCAGCACTGTGAATATTTCGTGCCAATCCCTTCCGGCCTGCAGTTTCTGTTGAGAAATCAGCTGACATACAGCTCCCTTGTAGGCAACTGCATTTCTTTTGCTGCTTTTAAGATTGTCTTTAACATTTGGAATTTTATTTTATTTTATTCTTTATTTTTTTTAAATTTCTTTTCTTTTTTCTTTTTTTTTTATATTTTATTTTTATTTTTTTTAAAGATTTTATTGGGGAAGGGGAACAGGATTTTATTGGGGAACAGTGTTCACTTCCAGGATTTTTTTCCAGGTCAAGTTGTTGTCCTTTCAGTCTTAGTTGTGGCGGGCGCAGCCCACCATCCCTTGCAGGAGTCAAACCGGCAACCTTGTGGTTGAGAGGACCGCACTCCAGCCAACTGAGCGCAGTGTCAGCTCAAGGTGCTGTGTTCAATCTTAGTTGCAGGGGGCGCTGCCCACCATCCCTTTCGGGACTCGAGGAGTTGAACTGGCAACCTTGTGGTTGAGAGCCCACTGGCCCATGTGGGAATCGAACCGGCAGCCTTCGGAGTTAGGAGCACGGAGCTCCAACCGCCTGAGCCACCGGGCCGGCCCCAACATTTGGAATTTTAATTATGACGTGTCTCGGTATTGGCCTCTTTGGGTTCATCTTGTTTGGGACTCTGCACTTCCTGGGCGTGTGTCTATTTCCTTCACCAGGTTAGGGAGTTTTCAGTCATTATGTCTTCAAACAGGTTTTCAATTTATTGCTCTTTTTTCTCCTTTCCCTGTGATGCAAATGTTGGTATGCTTGATGTTGTTCCAGAGGCCCCTTAAACTATCCTAATTTTATTCCATTTTTTTGGTTTTCATTCAGTGTTTTCTGGTACCTTATCTTCTAAATCACTGATTCGATCCTCTGCTTCATCTAATCTCCTGTTGAAATCCTTTAATGTATTCTTCATTTCTGACTGGTTCTTTTTTTTTGGTTTTCTATCTCCATTTTTGTTTCCTATTTCTTTGGTGAAGTTCTTACTGAGGTCATTGAGTAGCCTTATAACCAGTGTTTTCAACTCTGTATCTGGTAGATTGCTTGTCTCCATTTTGTTTAGATCTTTTCTCTGGAGCTTTGTTCTATTCTTTCATTTGGGATATGTTTGTCTATTTTAGCTGCCTCCCTGTGTTTGTTTCTATGTATTAGGTAGAGCTGCTGTATCTCCTGTTCTTAGTCGAGTGGCCTTATATAGGAGGTGTTTTGTGGGGCCCAGAGGCACAGTCTCCCTGGTCACCTGAGCCAGGTGTTCCATGTGTGTCCCTTGCGTGGGTTGTGCGCGCCCTCCTGCTGTAGGTGAACCTTGGTTGCTGTTTTCATGTCAACAAGAGGGACTGACCCTCAGGCTGATTGGTTGTGAGGAGTGGCTGTGATTGGTGAAGGATCTGACCACACAGAATATTTGCTTTATCAGGTCTCTGGTGCCTGGCCAGTCTGCCCTTGGGGTTTTTTCTGTGGAGGCTGCCGAATGGGGCCAACTTTAGCTGCATCCAGTGCCCTGACTTGGGACACCTACTGTATTTTGCCATGTTGTGCTCCCACGTATAATGCGCATCAAACCATGTTTTTGGCCCAAACTTTCAGGGGAAAAAATCTTTCGTTTTAAGTTTTTAATTTAAATTTTTGTTTATATGTAGGTACTTGTTTTTTGTATTATACAGGAATTTTAGCATTATTTTACTTTTAACTCATAAGCATATATAAAATAATTTAAAAAATCTATATAGATATGGAATTAGTACTACCCATGTATAATGCGTATCCTTATTTTCCCTGACGCACAAATTTGGGCAAAAAAATGTGCATTATACACGGCAAAATATGGTAGCATGAACCACAAAGCAATCCGCAGATGGCTGCTACCTGCGTTGGGCTTGGAGGTCAAGACTCAAATTGGAGGCTCACCAAGAGATATGGGGCAAACTGAGGCCAGATGCTGCTTGTTTGGGGTTTGTGAGCCTCTGAGTTTAGTAACATTTGCAGCATAAGCCAAAACAGGCAGTTTGTATGTAAAAGCTACTGGAAGCAACTTGTGTGGGATACCAGTTGGGTTGGTGCGGTCTCAGGAAACCACCAGGGCAGGCCAACACGTGTGAGCCACATTGATGATATGGTGGCCACCTGTGTTTGCACACTGCGTGGGGGAGGGCTCAACAAAGAAACAACAGCTTCTGCCAGCACTTCTGTCTGGGAGAAGGGATCTCATGCAGGAACTGAACCGGCAACCTTGTTGTTGAGAGCTCATGCTCTAACCATCTGAGCCACCTGGCCGCCCCTCCGGAAGCTCAGTGGCAACTCATTGTCCACAATCTAGTTGTGGAGGGTGCAGCTCAGTGACCCATGTGGGAATCGAACTGGCAACGCTGTTGTTCAGAGTGCGCTCTACCCAACTGTTTGTGAAAGAAGGAAAGCACATTTACCTATTCCACAATCTTGACTGGAAATGTAATGAAATGATTTAGATCTCCAATTATCTCCTTTCAGATAATGGCTAACATCAGGAGCATGGACACAACCTCTAATATAAAATGAAATTATAAATGATTATTTTGGTTTGAGCTCCTGGAAAAGGAAAAATTTGTGTTAAAACAATTTCCACACTTTAATTACTATTCTAGCACTTCTGACCATTGTACTAAGCAGGAGGAGAAATGACTGAGAGAACAGTACATTTTCTCTACTAAGCCTTCCCTTTCCTCACTGACTAAAAATGTAGTTGGGCCAATAACAAAATGCTGAATTCTGCTTCCTAACATGTGGAATAGATGTACTTTTCCTTATTTCTCTCTTTACAAGAAAACCCCGAGCATTATTTATAAAACAAACATAAGGTGTTTCTGAAAGGTGGAAAGATGAAGCAAGACTGGTTAGGGAACTTAAGACCCAAGGGATACACAGCATGGTGGTGAGTTCTCTGGATTAATTTTTTACCTCATAAATCTCAGAGTTGGAGCTGAAGAAGTTGGAATCTGGAAACACCAATTGGTGTGGGGGAAAAAACAACAAAAAACAGAAGGGTTAAGTCCCAGAGTCTCATTAATACTCCAAATTTGCAGTTTTCAAGTAAATAATCACTCATCATATCAACAGCTAGTTGTATTACTGTGTCTTTCTCCCTTTGTATACTCAGGTGCTCCTATGTTGGATGTGTAGTAGATACAGATGTTATCCTTTTGTGGAGATCTCTTTATAATTATGTAATGTCCTTTTTAATTTAGTTTGTTGTTTTAGTCTATTTTGTCTGATATGTTTTTAGGTAATTTTCATAGTTGTCTTTTCTTCTTTTCTTGATCTCTTCCCTTGCTATTCTGACCATTGCCAGATTTTTTTCCAGAAACAGAAACTGATTTACACGTCCGTCTTTTGACAGCATGTACTGATCTTTATCATCAGAACTGAGGCGGAGGCTATCTGACCCTAGCAGAGATCTGATAAATGAGTAGCACCTTAATCACAGTATCATCCTGAAGAACCTGGGGAGTACTCTGCTTTTCCTTATCTCTATTACATGTCATTCACTTCCTGCGTAACGCCTTCTTACCCTAATTGTCCCTCTGAATTCTTTCTGACCACAACCAGTCATTCTGGTAGTTCCCATGTATCTGTTCTTTGAATTTACCAGCATTGCTGGTCGGTCTCCTTCGTTTCTCCCCATCTCTTCTGGTTTCACTTTCGTCCCTACCTAGCTACTCTACTTCCATGTCAATATTCTCTACTTCCTTCCTTGCCTAGCAGAAACCAAACTAGATCGTGGTTTTCTCAGTTCCTACATTTATTGGTTTAAAGACCTAAAAGTGAAAAACAAAACTAACATATTCAGAAGAAAACAGAGATGCATATCTTTATGACACTGAGAAGGACTTCTGAAGACACAGAAAGCACAAACCATGAAGGAAGATGAATGGGCAATACAGAGTATGGGAAACCTATGTGGCCAATAAATACAGAAAAAGATCACTAACCTCAGTAGCCATCAGAAGAATACAAATTAAAAAACATCAAAACACGATTTCAAACTCATCAGATTGGCAATAGTCCAATAACATCAAGTATTGGCAAGGATATGGGACCAAAGAGACCTTTACATGTTGGTGGAAGACTAAATTGGTAAAACTTTATTGAAGAATTTTCTAAAACCTACATTACAACCGAAATGTGAATATCTCACATTCCAACAGTTCCACTTCTAGTGATAGTCCTAGAGAAGCCTTCACATAGTTCACCACAATATTTCAGTGCTATTTGCAATAGTGAAAAGTGAGAAAAATCTAGCTGTACTTCAGTAAGGAAAAGGCTGGATCTATGTTTTATTTTCTTAAAAAGACAAAAGCAAAGCAAATATGACACAGAACAAAATGTTAGCATCTGTTCAACTCAGTGGTGAGAACTTGGTTATGTATTATTGTTTATACTTATCTCTCTGAAATACCACGTAATTAAAAATTTAGAAATTAGGTGTGAAACAAAGCACATAACAAGCAATACTGTCCTTAACATTTACAGCAGGTTAATAATTACTTTAAGTATCTTTATCCAAGTGACTTCAATTCACAAAAATATTAATGATGCTGTTTAAAAATAACCTGTCACCTAGTAAGTTCAAAGCTTCTATTGCCCCTGTGCTGCAAACTAGTCTATAAATTGCTTAACCCTGTAATGTTGACTCAAAATCAGGGAGTGAAAAGGCAACAAAATAAACTCTTTTCTAGATTTACTGTATTCTCATTAGTATTAACTTAATGTCATTAACTTTATGTACATTTACCACCAACAGAAAAATACCAGAAACATCCCGGACTCTCTGAGGAATGAATATAAAGGGAGACCCATGTAATCGTGCAGCTTACCCTGCCTCTCTGCCCAAGACCCTTCCCCTTTCCAGCCCATGGACTCCAGGTTAAGTCTCTGTATTACGTGCTATCAAAAGTTAGTATTCACAGTCAACATTTATAAAGTGCCTACTATATTCTGAACACAGTTTCTGAGGACTTTATGTTAACTCACTTCAGCCTCATAAATACTGAGGTCAGTAGTATTCTTATTCAGATTTTTCAGATAAGCAAATTGAGGCATACAGAGGGTAATTTGCCTAAAGTTAATTAGCTAGTTAAGTGGTGAAGCCAAGATTCAAATTCAGACAGTCTGGCTCCAGAGCACACACCCTTAATCAAGAATCTTTGTGCCCAATTGAATGGACAGTCAATTAGAAAAGGTTTACAGGAAAACCACCTGAAAGTTACAAACAAGAATTAAAATGAGATTGAAAGAAAAAAAGGATAGAAACACAATCTCCAAAGCATTTTCTGTCTCTTTTATTCCTTGCCAAACACTTAAAACAACTATTGTGATATTCTATTTCTTGCTTTGGATATTAATTCCATTTTGCATTGCTCCTGACTTTAAGATGAAGATTTCTTTGTAATATATCAATCAATGCACTCTTTCTTTTAACTTCTTTATTAAGTTGGTTGCATAAAAGATATACATTCTTATACTGACAATTCTTGTCATAAACAAAATCAACAAAAATAAGGCACTAGCAAGATGTGCTTCACATATGAACAATCATGTGGTTAAGAGTAGGATATCTGGCTCTGTACAACAAAAACATTAGAAAGCAAAATGTGAATAAGCCCTGTATTCAGAACATACCTAATGTGTATGCAAAAAGACAGTACACCCATAATAAAGCTACTTACGCTCCTTGTTTATGATGCATAATTCCTTAATCCATTTGTGAAATAAGAATGAACATTAAGAAACATGAAATCCGAATCTCATTTATTTTCACACTATCAATGCTCAACTCAAAATAGCAACTTCATTGAATCTAAGTCTTAAATGTTTCAAAAGTAAAACGCAATCTTAATTTTTTTAACTCTCTGAATACGGTCTGCAAAAAAAAAGGTGGGTTATATTTTACTCTACTTGCAAGGACACTAGGTCTCAGCTGGCACTTAAGTGGTAAGACCAACAGAAGACAGCAAACAACTATTACTAAGAATAATGCCCATACATATCAAAAATCTAGTTGAACCATGTTCTTCCTACTTATATAGCAAGTCTATTAAACAACCAGCATAATGGAAGCTTACATCTCATGAGACAGAATTACTAAATTACCCATACATCTATCAGAAATTTTTAACCCCACTCCCCAAAACAACTTTAGCACACCTATTAAGTACTGTAGGTCATTTAGAAAAACAGAAATAAAACATACACCCAGTCTTTGCCATTAAAAATTTTTCATAACATATAAACAATGTTCAGATATAAATTCTGAACTAAATGTTTCTTCTAAATATGACTTAGTAATCAAGGCTTTCTTTAAGACAGGTCTTAGGTATATGATCTGTACAAACTTACAGAAGTGTATATATTCCAAATACAGATTTTCTTCCTATTATATGACAATATAACTCTTTTCTGAGTGAAGATATATGTTAAGGCTTAAGGTGTAAACACTTTGGAAGGCAAACAACTTAGTGAAGAAATTATCATTCATTTAAAAATGTGCATCATCTCATAATAGGCCCCTGAATTTTTAAACTTACATGTGAGAATACATTTACATCTTCAATTTCCAGGAGAGGCACAGGCTTTATGTAAAAAAGCAGCAAAATTTTAAACCCACCAATTTACTGAAACTGCCATTACTTTTATTAGAAACAAATAATGCTTCTCAAGATGTTGGCAAAGTATAAACATATTTCATAGTGTACTTTCTCCCTTCAGTTACATTCCGGTAGGAGGTGAAATACCTCCTTGGGTATGGGAAGCAGAAGTATTTGATGGACTGTGTAAGCTGGTCTCCTTGTACACAAACCATGCATTTCCTCCCCAAAGTATCATATTCAGAAAGCCAAAGATCTAAGAAAGAGAAAAATAAACATGACAATCTAATATTTACTTAAAAATTCTGGCGCATTTTAGTTTTTATTTAAACATTTAATATTTCCAGGAACTATACTATTATTTTGTTTCAAGTTTAAACTACGTATGAAGTGGAATAAAAAGACGTTAATTTCAATGCCAAATTTGGATATATAATGACTTATTCACAATGAAATAAAGCTAAATGTCTAAATTTGTAACATAAAATCATGACTAAAAGAAATCTTATTTTTACACGCTCATTATTACCAAAAAGATGGGATTAAATTTGAGAAAACTAAAACCCGCATTTTAAACTGCCTTGTATATCTTTTCCTATTTCCCTACTTCATCGCTCCACTACCTTTTTTCCTACTCCAACAGCTGCAGCCAGGAGAGAAAAAGAATCAGAAGAACTTTATTTCACATCTTGCATTAGTCAACCTAAAAGAAACCAATCTTCTCAGGTATAAATCTGACAAGATGAAAGTCTCAGAGATGAATAAACTGAAGCTACACTATCTTCACAGTTTTGTATAAGAAATATATAAATATATTCTTCTAAGAACGATAGCACCAATAAAGAGCGGAGTAAGAAGCTTGAGAGTACTATCATATTTCTGAAGGCCAAATGCCTGATAGCTCTTTGTATATTTGCATTCGATAACATTTCTGAAACTGTCCATCTCAGATATTTTCAGCATAAATGCAAAAAAAGGTGACTTTTAAATTATAATTACAAAGTTATAAAGCAAAAATTTGACCAAGTTGCTTTATAAAGTCGTGCTGACTTCATTCATGCACAGGAAAAACAACTTTCTTGAAGAAACGAGACCTCCCTAAACATAATATCCTCAGTATATTAATGTTATATATTTAATATGTTTATCTGTAGTTTGGTAAAATAGTGGACTACTAGTTAATTTATATAGACCTGATTTTTTTTTTTGTTATTTAAGAAACCACGAAAGTATTATGGAAAGATTCAGAGAAAGTCAGATTAGAGAATGGACTCTGAAGTCAGATCTGGTTCAAACCTTGGCTTGCCAATTTACTAGTTGAGTCAATTTAGGCAAATTAATACGAACTACATTTTTTCCCAATTGTAAAATGAAGATGATAATACCACTTCCCACATTCCTCTTAGGATTGTCAGATAACGTATGAGTGCAATGGCTTTAGTGTAATGCCTGGCATATAGTCTTAATAAATGTTAGCGACTACTATTAGTGTCTTCCAGGTAAAAGTCTGGACCAGTCAATTTTAATAAAAAGAAAAACTCAATTACCATCTTGTTCAAACTTGTTGTCTAATTTTCTTGATAAATTTTTCTTCGTTGTTATAAAGGTAAAGACTATATGGTAACTAGGATTCTGACAGTGCAGTAAAAATAAAAACCAACATATTCATCTAGAGATTATTAAAAGCGATTGTTTTCTTAAATTACTAGTAAGGTTTTTCTAATCAGTGAAATAAAATATTTTATAAATACGGCATACGTACCACAGATACATTTAGGGATCCCATACTAGTCACAGAGCCAAAAGAACACGTCACCCCATGTTTACAAGGCGTGAGCTCCTGGATGATATTGTGACCCGTGGCTACTTTAATGTCCGTAAGAGCTTTGGCCCAGGCTGAAGTGCTCACCAGCCACAAGAAAGTGGCCACAAGAGTAACAACGAAGTCCTAGAGCAAAAGAAAGTATGAGTTAATAATGAACAGTTAAATGACTCTGGGTGCTGAGCACACAATGTAACAGATAGATGATGTATTATAGAACTGTAAACTTGACACCTATGTAATTCTGCTAACCACTGTCACCCCAATAAATTTAATTAAAAAAATTATCATTGGCACCAAGTAACAATAATAATAAACAGTTAATTTAAAAATACTAAATTTTACATCACATGATGAAGGAACTGAGATCACACTGAACCCTATAGCTAAGAAAGAGCCTTCGTGGTACACTTTATTAGAAAAGCCAGGGTCAACACAGTAACCTTGCTGTTTAGTACTGCTAGCTCAGTGATAATAAATAGCTATAATACGAAACAAGTCACTGTCATCTCTTTAGGAGTAAAGATATTTACAACAGAAATCAAGGTTTTACCCGGCCCTTTCCACAATCACACCTAAGGCACCCACTCCTGGGATTATACCTTAGATGTGTTATCATGGATAACTATCCCTCCACAATCTCTATTTCAATCATCCCACTCCCCAATATCACTTCTCTTTCCAGCTCCCTCCCTCTGGCACCCCAACCTCAAAAATCTGACCTTAGCACTTGTTTTTTACTGTCTCTCAACCTCACTTATACTCTCATTTCCCTCAATGTATATTCTAAGGTTCTTCATTATAATCCCTCACATACACTCTCAACTACCTTACCCTTTTACTTTTTCATATTGTCTGGCAAACTCTAACTTTAATTAAATCTAATTCTCTGTAATACGGATAATGAAATGGTGAAAAGGATACATCCAGCAAGACTTGTCTTCTTAAATTCATGACGAAGGAATTTTAAGAATACTCATTATAAGAACAAAAGAAATCTCTCTGATATCTTATCACTAATTTTCTACTAAAGTCTCTTCTACTTATTACATGTCCAAGAATAGAACTGGTTTTTATTATTTTAGATAGTTTCTTATTGAACTAGTAAGACGAAGAAAGGAAAAAAAATTATTCTCCTTAATCTATTCTACTGGGAAACTAAAATTCTGTCAACTAGTATTGGTACAAAGATCTAAAGAACACATTTTTAAGGTATGCATTTGTATAATATAAAGTATAAGTCCCACCTTGCTTGGTCCTCCTTTAAATTAATGACCAACGTGGGAAATACGTAAAATTTCTATCTTTTAATGTTATGTATTGAGCACTGGGGTATAATTAAGGTTATGAGTTTGTACACAACTGCCAAAAAACTCTGTCCAAGCTCAGAAATGGTTCTGGAGCTTACCACTGAAGTGTTTTGTTTTTAAAATAAATCTAATTGGTTTTTAATTACTTTTGCCAATGAGCTTTTCTTTTAGTTCTTTATTTAGGATAAACACCAGTGACCACTTATGAGATATAAAAACTGCTATATATAGCTTGTCTACCTATTTGAACAAATATCTTGTGATTTCAGTACCAAAAAACATGATTAATTCTACAAACATGGAGGTATTTGCATTTTGCACTGGAGCTCTCCACTGTTACTGGTCCTCTTAAAAAGAAAAGTAAATCAAAGAGAAAAGGACAGAAACATAGCTTAAATTTTTACACTGAGGGAGTACTCTCCTTTTTGCTCTTGTACTCCGCTATACTTTTTTGCTGCGGTAGACATTTCCTGAACACTTGCTTGAAATACAGTGCTTTTTGGAGAGCTGATAAATAGTATGAGGTTATCATATATTAAACAAGTTCTCTCTGGGCTAACGTTCATAGCTTTGACCAATGCATGTCAAATCCTCTTTATTTTCAGGTTTCTTCCTTCCAAATTCTTAAATAACATAACTGCTTTTTTCTGATTATTCTCTTTAAAAAAAAAAGCACATTCTTGTATTTCAAATGTAGGTTCTTTTCTGAAAATGAGGCACAGGGTAGCCTTAGGAGAGGGGGAAACATGGACCTCTGAAGACAGCCTTTGTCCTACTCGGGACTCTAGGTAACTGCACAGCGTACACCCAGAGTTCTGCACTGGGCAACCTGCAGTGGCCTATGGCAGCTCTGCTCCTACCAATAATCAAAATATGATTCATAACAGAGTTTTAAGATACGGTACTTCTGATTATCCACATGATCTAGGACCCTTAAGCTCCTGCTAGGGTCACAAAAATGTATCACAAAAAAGTGGTACATTTACTTACAAAAGAAACTAAAGTTGATTTAAAATATCAAAATCGCAATGTTCCTAGAAATACCTTACCTGACAACTGAGAACACTGCAAAAATAAAATCATATCCTCAGTAACAAATAGTACTTTAAACAAAATCTGTATCATATTTGGCTATCCTTAAAAATTTGGGTATCTCAAGAAAACTTTTTATGTTGTATATTTATATGGTTAAATTAAAGGCAGAATTCAAAATTTAATTTAGAAGCTGGACTTTTAGAGAAAAGTGTCCATTATATATTACAGCAATAAAAAAAACCACTTAAACTAATTCTGAATTCTCTCTCTGAATGACCACTAATTGATCACTCTTGAGGTGGAAAATCACTTTTGACTTTCTGAATAATGCAACTATATCAATTGTATAGTTTTATTAGACAATAAAAACCCTCTAAAAAAATAGATGACTGTTGTTTTTTTTAAAAAGTGTGGTAATTTTAAAGCTTACTAAATAAAATGAGAAATAAAAAGCTCGCTAAATTTAACTTAAAAATTTGTTGATATAATGACAAAATGGTAAGAAATGTCTTCATTTAGAATTTATAAATTAACTTTAACAAAATATAATATCTGATCGTCATAGTTCCTTTTAAAATAAGGCTTGAAAAGTCTGCAGAAGTTATAGATTCCTAATGTCACTTCTGTTGTTGAGTAAGCATTGAAAATTAAATAGTTAATGTCTGTTTTTTTGAAAGGCAACTAACAACCAAGAAATATTTTACAAAAATGTCAGGATTAAAAATCTCTTCTCAGATACAAGAAACGAAATATGAAGACAAAAGATTGTTTTATTCCTTACTTACCATTTGCATTCTTATGATCCACGCAGCAAAATTAAAAACAAATAAGTAAATAAATAAAACCTGTTATCTTACTTGCTAATTTTTTCACATTTAAATAGCCTTCCCTTTAAAGTAATTTCACAAATAATTAGCATATATCAGTATCTTCTCAAGATAATAAATGACCAGTATCCCCAAAACACCCATTCTCCCTTCGAGTAAGTAAGACTACAGCTGACTCTGTCCTCCTTCTTTTGTGGTGGAGGGAGGTCCATCTTCAAACCAGGACTTATCTTTGGATCTGCTGCCAAAGAATCCCAGGCAGATTCTACTAACTAAACATTGGAAATTATTTTTATTTTTAGCTCAGCAGACTGAAGCCAAAAGGTGTAAGAATTCAAATCCAAATCCTTTGTTGCCATCTCTAAGTTTCAAAAATAGCTTATGAACGGTACCATTGCTGAAATCTATAATTGTTGTAGAATTATCTGGGTCAGATTTTAAAGTAAAAAAAGGAGTTAGCAAACTTTTCCTGGAAAGGGCCAAATGTAAATATTTGTGATATTTGTCACAAATAACTCTGCCACTACAACATGAAAGCAGTCTTAGACAATACGTAAATGATTAGGTATGGTTGCCTTCTCAAAAAACTTTATTTAAAAAAAAAAAAAATCAAAGAATGAATTAGATTTGGCCTGTGGGCTATAGTTTGCTGATTCCTGATATAGACTACTCAGCTCAATAAGAATGCAGAGGTACAAAGTGGGCCTTTGAGGAAAAAGGAAAAAGGTAAGAAGTAGAAACACAAGTTATGAGACTATTAGCATGGCCAGTAATTCCTCAAATCAAAGGCATTAATTAATTTCTACTTAAGTTCTCTGCTACTTGCAACCTACTACAGTCTATCACATACTTGAGTTTTTCCCAGGTTAAAATAGTTAGAAACAAACCTCTGCACTCCCTAGAGTGCAGAAAAAGTGCTGCAAACAGGCTAAAAGAATTGGCATAAACATGACAAAAGGACAAGGCTCAACCTCATGGCAAACACAGGTCACAATATATTGAACTGCCTCATGCTAAGAATTTTTATTTCCAGTGTATGAAAATCTACATTTAACTTCAAATATAATGTACACTTATACAAATTATTTTTTTTATAAAAAGAAAGTGATTACTTACAACCATGGTAAGTTTGCGACTATCCCGATACAGGTTTGTGTAACCAACATAGAGCAGAAGAGCAGCAATGCAGTACAGGAAGACAAAGACTGCAAACGTCACGTAGAATTGCGCAGAAGAAGAGTAATCTCCAATAAGGACTTGAGTTTTCCAATCTACACCACACACATTTACATCCGGTAATGCCTTAAACGATGCTTGATTCAACCTATTAAAAAAAGGCTCAAATAAATTTATGAATTACCTGGACTCTCTCAAAAGAGACATACAAGCAGAATACTGAAATGACATTTCAAAAAATACTCCCCAAATATATTAAAAACGTTTTCCTTTTGGGAAGAAAAAATGGGGAAATTCAAATATTTGAGTACATTTAAAATTTTCTAAGATATATACATAAGTTATACCTGGTAACTGATTTGTGACAGATTGAATACAGACTGAATTAAACACTTTCAAGCCCAGATACTATCTTCCTGCAATAAAAATTTAGCAAATTAGGAGGGCCGATACAAAATAGTTTACAATTTGAGACCTGATAATCCATTCTCGGAGACAGTTTGCGACTAGCACCACAAGAGCAACTATAATGATTCACATTTTCACCCTGGATTAATTAGCTGCTAACTTCACACTGTCTTTAATTTTCCCTATCCATAAACCACACGAGCATTTATCACTAGGATGCAGTAACAGTTCTTTGTACTGGAACTTTATAGAAGGGGTAGGAGATGGAAGCAGTGATACCAAGCACTACCTATCTGACGTATCTTTAATGTGTAAGATTTTACTTAATCATCAAAACAACCTTAAAAGGTAGTATTTCCAATTTACTGAACAGAAAAATTGAGTCCTAGAGAGGTCAAGGAAGTAGTAAATGGAAGATTCATACCCTGGCTTAAACATAGGACACATTCAATAAACTGTTCAATAAATACTAAAGTCAAACAGAAAAATTGACAAACAAAATATTCATTTTAGTTTGAATATTTTGTTTGAGAGTAAAAAAAATAAAGTTTTATGCTAGTGAAAGAAGCACGGGAACTCTTCATATAAATACATGTCCTAAAACTATAGAAAGAATACTACTATTTAGTAATGGCAAACACCTGAGAAATTGGGATTTTTCCTAAGTTGCATTTGCTCCCTCATCATGGCTTCTCACACTACGGTGATGGAGCAGCCTCTGTATTGTTTTCAAAATTTCTAACCCACTGTGGGATGACAGAATAAAGATGTCAAATAAAAGTTTCTAAATGCTTACTCTCATTTTCTATCCTTACTTCCTCACAGATCAGGAAAGCAGTGTGTATGTAGACAGACACTGGTCCATGTACAACAGCCTGAATCGCAGTCATCACCATTTACAAAAGAGGATGCAATGTAAAATTTTCTACCCCCCAAGATTAATAAATTCCTGGAAATCTTAATGGCTCATTACGAAAGTAAAAAGAGCTGTTAAACCATAAAAACAAGTAACTCACCTGAACGGATAACCAAAAGAAGCTGTAATCGTTTTATTGTCAGGACCTTCTTTAGGACAACCCACTAGAATTTCTGTTTGGCCCTTAAAACCTCCACAGGTGGCAAAAGCAAAGATAGACGCAATCTACACAAAGTGAAACCAGAAAAAGGGAAGAAGTATTACTATACCCAAAACATGGGTTCTTAAAACCTTAAATATTGGTTATTAAAAACTGGCTCACTAACTATAGAAATATATAATGTTATAGAAAATATACATTCTTGACCAATGATGTGAATGGAATGCATCTGAATAAAAATTATGATCAATCACTATTTGAACCACTGAGGTCCATTGCAAAAAAAAAAAAAAGACATATATATAAATTCTTAATTACAAATTAAACATAGATGGTGAAAAACATTTAAAAGTTTACTTGCAACTCTCAACAAATGTGGTTTTATTTTCCCTTGAATATAAAAATTAGTATACCAGTCAATATAAAAATTCATTTGCTCACAGTACCTACTAAACATTAGCATGAAACGCAGAGGAAGTCTTATTTATTACTATTAAAATCAAAAGGGGTGAATTGGAGGAATTTTTATTTAAACACAAGAGTAACTGTAAAGCCAAAAGATGCTATTTCATGAGCTTAGCAAAGGCCTCACTGAGGGTACTCCAGGTCTCAAAAAGTAGTTGGAAATTTGTTTTTCTGATCAGGCAATATGTTTAAGAAAATGTAATGATGCTCTCTCAAATTCTATCCATAACAGGAAAAAACTGGAAACATCCTAAATGGAACCAAATAAACTATAGTTCATTCATACAACGAAGTATTATGCAGTCATTACAATGTTAGGGACTATCCAATGATACAGAAAAACGTTCATTAAATATAAAGTTTGTTTAAACAATCCATTGTATATGTGTCTACATCTATGCATTCACACACAACAAACACTAGAAAGGTTATGCATCAACATTTTAACAGTGGTCACCTGTGAACAGAAGACAAAAGATAATTCCTTTTTCTATTTATATATTATACATTTTCTACAAAAAAACAAAACAAAAAACAAAAAAACCAACCCAGATACGGTATAGTGACCAAGAGATCAATCCTTCAGCAAATGCTGATGGCTCTATTTAAAAATGTATTTGGATCAAATATATGGTGATGGAAGGAGAACTGACTCTGGGTGGTGAACACACAATGGGATTTATAGATGACGTATTACAGAATTGTACACCTGAAATCTATGTAATTTTACTAACAATTGTCACCCCAATAAATTTTTTTTAAAAAATGTATTTGGAATCGTGATCACTTACCACCACCATCACAACATCGTGACCTAAACCACCATTACCTCTTGCCTGAATTATACATTAACAGTATAATTAATACTGTTAATTCTCCTGTTTCTGTCCTTGCCCTTGCTTTAATCTATTATCAATGTATCAGCCAGGCTCTTTTTAAAATATAAGGCAGAAAATTTTATCCTCTGTTCAAAAAAGTCTCCAATATCTTCTGAGTACTCTCTGAATAGAAACCAAAGTTCATACCATGGTCTTCAAGATCCCATCTTCCCTTTATTTCTGACCTCATGTTGCTACTTTTTCCTTGCCAAATCTCTTTACACAAAATGGTCTCCTTGGTATTCCTTAAAGACATTGGATAAACTCCTCTTTCAGAGCCTTTGCAATGGCTATTCCCTCTGTCTGGAATAAAGTAGTCTACCCTTATCCATGGTTTCAGTTACCCATGGTCAACCGTGGTCCGGAAACATTAAATGGAAAACTCCACAAATAAGCAATTCATAAATTTTAAATCGCATGGCATCTGAGTAGTGTGACGAAATCTTGAGCTGTCTCACTCCGCCTGGGATGTGAATCCTCACCTCTCTGTTCAGGGTATCTTCACTGTATCCACTACCCACCCATTAGTCACTTAGTAGCCTTCTTGGTTATCAGATCGACTGTCACGGAATCACAGGGATGGTGTCCAAGTCACTCTTATTTTACTTAATAATCAAGAGTGATGCTGCTGGGCAGTTTGGATATGCCAAAGAGAAGCCTTCAAGTGCTTGTTCCACAGTCAGTCAGAAGGTCAACAGTAGCCTAAGGTCACACACCTAAGTCACTCGCCTCACTGCATCTCATCACACAGGCAGTGCATCATCTCACATCACGGAGAACGGAGCACAGTACAATAGATTTCCAGAGAGAGCATATTCACATAACTTTCATTATAGTATACTGTCATAATTGTTTTATTAGTTATGGTTGTGAATCTCTTACTGTGCCTAATTTATAAATTAAACCTTCTCATAGGTATATACATATAAGAAAAAACAGCATTTGTAAGGTTCAATACAGTCTGTGCTTTCAGGCATCTACCGTGGGTCCTGTATTGTATCCCTGTGAATTGTATCCCTGTGAACGGGAAACTACTGCACTGGTTCACTTCCGACCTCACAGCTCCGTTAAACATGGCCTGACCACAGAAGCCTTTCCTTAACCACAGCACATTGAGTAACAGTGTCCCCAACCCCACACTACCTATATTCCCTTTATCCTGCTCTGTTTTTCCTCCATTGTAACTACCATTGTCTGACAGTATTGTCTCGTTTTTTTCCCTAGAATGCAAACTCAAAGAGGTCAGGGACTTTGTTTTGCTCAAGGTCACGCATATCCAGCAAATAGATAAAATCCAATGCAGGTCTGATATCAAAGCCTATACTGCTGAACAGTGTTATTTATAATGTGCAAGGATATGCAGAGTGAAAACAGAAGGCCAGAAAATAAATCTTGGGTGTGTACCCACATTTTAGAAAAAAGCAGCAGAATATACAAATTAAACCAATGGAACAGAAGAGTTCAGAAACAGATTTGTGTGTATAGACCAATTATATCTCAGAGTTAGCACTGCAGATAGCCAAGGAAAGGAATGTGGTGGTTTTAAAGACATGTCTACAAATGCTTTGATACTCTTCCCCTCAAGAGATGATTAGTTTTCCACCCATTAAGTGTAGACAAGACAGTGATTACTTCTGTTGAATAGAACACGGTAGAAGAAATGGAATGTTGTTTCTGAGAGTAGGTAATAAAGAGATTACAACTTCAGTCTTCCTTTCTCACTCTCTTGAGCCATTGGCTCTGGGGGAAGCCAGCAGCCGTGTTGGGAGGATAACTCAGGCAACTTATAGAGACTCATGTGGTGAGGAGCCCAGTACTATTAGAAAGCATGTGAGTGACCTTGGAAGTGTAAGGTCTGAGGCTCCCCAACAGCCATGTGAGCGAGCTGGAGGGCATGGGATGACTGCAGCTTCAGGGGAGACCCTCAGCCAGAACCACTCAGCTAAGCTGCAGCCAGAAACTGTGATATAATAAATGTCTATTATTTTACATGCTAAGCGTAGGGCAATTTGTTATGCAATAATAATACAAGAAAGGACTGTTCAATAAATGGTTCAGATGAAATAAATATTTAAATGTAAAAAAGTGAATGTTTAAAAATTAATTTAAAGACAATATAAAAGAAAATCAGTGACCATAGAGAAGGGAAGAATCTCTAAGATTTTTTCAAAAAACCACGAACCATAAGAGATTGTTAACTTCAACTACAGAAAGAATTTTAAAATCAAAAGTCAGCTTTTGAATGTAAAACAAGCTAAAATTAGGTGAAAGTATTTGCAATAATGTCACAAAGGATTAGTGTCTACTATTAGGTTGGTGCAAAAGTACTTACAGTTTAAAAGGTTAAAAACAATTGCAAGAACTGCAATTACTTTTGCACCAGCCTAATAGTATATAATCTAAGAGAAACTCTGGTTCATGTGTCCTGACACAACCATGTTCATTGTGACATTGTTTACAGTATCAAAACATGGGGAGGGAGGAAGCAATAGGAAAATGGATAAAATGTAGTGGTATATATTCACAATGGGAAGTTATATAGCAATAAAGATACATGAACTACAGCTACTCAAGTCAACGTGGATTAATCCTAGAAACCTAATGCTGAGTGAGAAGTGACCTAAGACTGCATCGGGTATGACGGGTAGTCTTTTCAAAGCTGTTTACTCGCCTATATCGCTCCTGCCACTACTTTTGTTCAGACCCTCACCATTCTTCACCATGACTAATCCAACACTCTTCCTCCCATTTCTAATTTCATTCCCATCACCATTCATCTTCTCTAGTGTGGGTTCTAAAGCTGCAGTGTCCAGTAAGGTAGTCACAAGTAACACGGCTATTGAGTATTTTAAAAATGGATAGTCTGAACTGAGGTGGCTGTAAGTGTACAACGTGCAATGGATTACAAAAACTGCATGAAAGAATGTAAAATATCTCATCAATAATTGTTTATATTGATTACTTGTTGAAGCAATAGCTTGGATGTGTTGGATTAAGTAAAATATATTATTAAAATTAATCTCACCTGTTTCTTTTCACTTTTTTAGTGTGGCTAGCAGAACACTTAAAATTACTATGTTGCTTGCATTTGTAGTTTGTTTTGTGTTTCTATTGGACAGAGCTACTTTAGTGATGTCACACTGATCTGAAATAAAAATTTGATTACATCACCCCCGTTTAAACACATTTCCTCAGTGGCTTCCTTAGGTCTGGCTTTCCAGACCTAAATTTAAGAAAAAAACCCTAAACTTCTTAATTTGGCATAGTTATAGTCGAGGTAGCTTCAACTTTGTCTTTCTAGATTTATGTGCACTATACTCCCTACCACGTACTGTGCAACTGTGCCACCCTGTACTACCTACTGTTCCTGAAACACACCATGTATTTATGTCTTGGACGTATAGTTTCTTCTGCCAGAGATTGCCTCACCTCCCACCCCCATTTTCTAACAAGCTCATCCATTAAGACCCTACCCATTCCTTATGGTAGAACTATTCTGTCTCCTGGGCTGCCACAGACTTGGGTCATTAATTTTATCATAGGCATTTTCCTTGTGTATCTTGCTTTGTTTAAAACAAACAAAAAACCCCAAAACAAAAATAAAATCTAGGGCCGGCTTGGTGGCTCAGGTGGTTGGAGCTCCGTGCTCCTAACTCCGAAGACTGCTGGTCCGATTCCCAGATGGGCCAGTGGGCTCTCAACCACAACGTTGCCAGTTCCACTCCTCAAGTCCCGTAGGGGATGGTGGGCAGCGCCCCCTGCAACTAAGATTGAACATGGCACCTTGAGCTGAGCTGCCGCTGAGCTCCTGGATGGCTCCGTTGGTTGGAGCGCATCCTCTCAACCACAAGGTTGCCGGTTCCACTCGCGCAAGGGATGGTGGGCTGTGCCCCCTGCAACTAGAAACAGCAACTGGACCTGGAGCTGAGCTGCGCTCTCCACAACTAAGACTGAAAGGACAACTTGAAGCTGAACGGCACCACAACTAAGATTGAAAGGACAACAACTTGACTTGGAAAAAAGTCCTGGAAGTGCACACTGTTCCCCAATAAAGTCCTGTTCCCCTTCCCCAATAAAAAATCTTTAAAGGAAACTAATCTAGTTTCCGCTTAATATAAAAATTAGTAAATAAATGGCGTACTGTACTTTAGCTTATTGCTTTTTGAGCACTATGTCTTTGTCTTTGCACTTGGTCTTACACAGGACTTTTAGTGCCTAATTATCAGGCCTGGCACATACCAAATTTGCATTAACTGTTTAAAGAAAAAAAATCAATTTCCAATAATCTACAAATAAAACCATATTTTAAGTTTTACAGAACCATAATTTAAAAGCTGCCTTTTTGTTATGAGGACAAGTGTCATGTTTGTGTTTCTGGTCTTTACTTATGAGAAAAAAGGACAAGGACACACTTTTACTAAATGGAGTCCAACACAGTCTCAAGGTAAATTATCCAATCATCTCACCTCTCCCATTCTACTACTATTTTGATTTAGTTTAGTAGTTATATACTGGTAGCCCATGGGTGAAACCTGGCCTGCAGATATATTTGTGTGGCCTTTCCAGTATTCATAAAAAATGTGAATTTGTTATCAATATTTTGTTATCAGCATACTGTACATAAAAATTTGGATTTCCTGCTTTTCTTGAGTGGGTGTGGGAAAACTAAAGATTTGGCAACATCGGGCCCATACTCTCATAAAGCAACAATCACATGGAATTGAGTGACATCACACTTAAGTTAGGGCATAGGCTTTCCAGATTGTCACCACTCTCTAGTGTCTCAACAATCATCAGGATGTGTTAGGGTTTACAAGTTAACAATGAACTTATAATACTGTTTTTCTTCTGAACAGCTTGTTTCAGTCATTTACTTTATGAGGGTGGTTCCTGAGCTCTTCAGTGTGTACTCCTCATCTAAAATGAGAAGTACTGGAATACTAATTTACATTTCTTGTCATTTGTGAAATTCATTTTCCATCCCTCTCTATCCCATGAAGAATGACTGAAACTGCTGACATGAAATTCTTATCTATAGAGTAACAGTAAGAATCCAGGGACAGAATGACAACAAGCTTCTCTTCTGATCAAAAAGGCTCCATATTCATTATGACAGCCTCAAGTTACCAGACACAGTTCCATTTATCCCCTTGTCTACCAGACCCATACCAGCGACACGGCAGATCCCTCTATAATTAAGAGATCTGTAACTCTGGGGTTAATATTAAAGCCTGGTTTCTCAGAACACTACTCTCCAAAACAGACTGCAGAACTCAGTTAACTGGTATACAAGAAGAAAATATTTGACCTTCTATTTATATCTACTTTTAGACCTACACAAAGAATCAAAGCTTTATTGAAATGAATACACCACTGAAACCAATGCTGGACGTGCATGTCAGAGAATCACGTGTCAGTACAGTATGCGGGTGTCCTGAAGGTTAAGGGGAGTCCCACCACATGGAAGCACAATGACAGCTTCACCTCTTCTTTCACTTGTAGTGTTCAGGTGCTACAGCAAAAGTGCACCTGGCCAAGTGACTTTATGGAATAAATTACCTACTTTTAAATAAAATTTCACAAAATAGACCAGTGGCTTAAAAACGTCTTCACAGAAAACTAGACCAATAATACAAAAACTCACAGCCAAAATAGAAGCATTAATACTTTTATGAGCTATATTCATCAGCCACATTACAAGGTAAAAAGACTAATCAGATCACACAAAGGGGGAAGGGAAATAGGTATTATCAGAAGAGTATCTGAGGTAAAATTTTAAAATATAAATGAAATTTACCCTCAATGTATGTAATATGCCCTAAGATACTGACACAGTAAAATATGTATCTAAGTTATGTAGATGCATATTGGAGCTCTGTGCATAAAATTTTATACTGATAGGGATTCATGATTGTTAAAAAAGTTTGACGTCCTCTAGTATTTTCAATGAGTTATTTATCCTACAGCCAGTGCCCAATCTTCACTCCTATTCCTAGACCCTGCTCAGCTCAGAGGGTTCTACTGGGGAACATTGGTACTCATCTAATTTATGGGTGTCTCTTAGCATGTTTCCAGTTGCAGGATCCTCACTGCTATTTGGTTTCATTATTAATTTGACATCATCTACTTAAATTTCTTTCTATCCAAGGTTTAGCTTAGGAAAATGATATTATAGGATAGTTTAGGAAAATGAATATATATTTGAAATCTTCAGAAACAGACAAAGTATACCATGCATAAGTGTTTATGTGCAAAACCAAATGTATGCTTTTACTAAATCATCATTTAGTATTTAACATGATCACATCATGTTTGCCTTCATAATCAATAAGATTAGAGCCTAGAGCCAAGATATTTATTTTTGAGTCAAAGTCTGAACCATTTAGTGAACACATTTCTTTTTAAAAACATTTTGTTATTGACGCTAACGTTTCAGTTTATTTCCACTGAGCAGTGAAGTCAGTTACCTGTGCTTCAGTTTCACCCTTCTACCATCTCCTCTGTATAGCTTAAACTTCCCTCTGCTAAAATACAATCACAGAAAGTTCTAAATAGTACAATTCCTGCTAGTACAGTTCCACAATCCTTAAGAATTTGGATCAGGCAAATAAACTTGAATTCCTGCTGAAATAAACAGCTAGAAATTTTTTGCTAACTCTTAATTATATCTTGAAAACACCTATGTCACCTTTATTAAATGTTAACCTGAGTATGGTACTAGAAATCTCCAAGGAACCTATACTTATTTTAAAATCATTTCAGACTACTCTATTATTTTTATGTGTTTTGGAGTGAATCAATATCTTTATTGTTGAGCTGGCTGGTTGTCTTAAAGTGAGTCTGTCATTTATTGCCGTCATGTAATTTGAGCTTTTAAGTGAAAATTTTCTCCATGTGTTTTAGGATATTTGATGTGGGCTCAACTTGAAAATTTGTTTTTTCCCCCCTTTCCTATCACTGTCATTTCCTTTTTTTATAGTAATTTCCTTGTCTGGTAGTTTTATGGCTGTTTCTACCTGGCCTTCTGAGTCACCTAGCCCACAGACACATCTTAGGATGGGACCCACAAATTACCAACATATGAAAATAATACTTATCAGAAATCCAGACCTTAAGTGGGCAGGTAGATTGATACAGGTCTCAGTTCAGAGGCCATATCTCTTTCTACTTCTTTCAATACTCAGCTCTATATAAGTCATAAATCCAGAAAACAGGTTAAAATCTTTTTCCAGATTTCCCAGAGCTGGGAACTGTCCTTCTCCCACCAATATTTCTTGTCCCATTCCTGGCCCCCAATGACGTCACTTTACACAACAACAATTCTCAACGTGTGGTCTGTAGACCCCTGGGAGTACCCAAGACTTTCAGGGAGTCTATAAGGTCAAAAACATTTTCATAATTTTTTTTAACTTTTTGTTTTTTAATTTTATTGGGGAATACTGGGGAACAGTGTGCTTCTCCAGGGCCCTTCAGCTCCAAGTGGTTGTCCTTCAATCTAGTTGGGGAGGGTGCAGCTAAGCTCCAAGTCCCATTGCTGTTTTCAATCTTTAGTTGCAGGGGGTGCAGCCCACCGTCCCATGTAGGAATTGAACCGGCAACCTTGTTGAGAGCTCGCGCTCTAACCAACTGAGCCATCTGGCCGCCATCATAATATTATTAATACATTATTTGCCTTTTACACTGTGTTGACATTTGCACTGATTTGAGCAAAAGCATTCGTGGGCTAAACTGCTGGGCTTTAGTAAGAATCAGCAATAACACCAAACTGTCACGCACTTCCAGTTAAAAACTAAAACCAGTTTCACTTAAGAATGCCTTTGATGAAACAGTAAAAATTATTTTATTAAATCCTGACACCTGAGTCTTCTTAACATTCTGTGATGAAATAGGATGTACAAATAAAAAACTTTCACTGCATACCAAAATACAGTGGTTGTCTCCAGGGAAAGCATTTAAACAATTGAATTATACGCTGAACTAGTTACTTTTTTTCTGGAACACCAATTTTACTTGTATGAATAAGTCACAAAATACAGTTATTTAGACTTGGATATTTGACAGATACTTTTCTCAAAAAACAAATGAAGTGAGCCTTTCACATAAGGAAAACTGGCAGGATTTGTTGCCACTGATGTAATTGAAGCTTTCAAATGATTATTATTTTAAAATAAATGTTTTAAAAATGTATAGCTTATGGGCCGACCTGGTGGCTCAGGCGGTTAGAGCTGCATGCTCCTAATTCCGAAGGCTGCCGGTTCGATTCCCACATGGACCAGTGGGCTCTCAACCACAAGGTTGCCAGTTCAACTCCTCGAGTCCCGCAAGGGATGGTGGGCAGAGCCCCCTGCAACCAAGATTGAACACAGCACCTTGAGCTGAGCTGCTGCTGAGCTGCCAGATGGCTCCGTTGGTTGGAGCGTGTCCTCTCAACCACAAGGTTGCCAGTTCGATTCCTCGACTCCCACAAGGGATGGTAGGCTGCACCCCCTGCAACTAGAAACAGCAACTGGACCTGGAGCTGAGCTGAGCCCTGCACAACTAAGACTGAAAAGACAATAACTTTACTTGGAAAAAAGTCCTGGCAGTACACACTGTTCCCCAATAAAGTCCTGTTCCCATTCCCCAATAAAATCTTAAAAAAAAAAAAGTATAGCTTAAATTTTCCAATATGGTAAATATCGATATACAATCCACATAAACAAAAACTCCTTGAAGTCCTCAGTATTTAAGAGCATAAAGGAGTTCTGAGACGAAAGTGTATGAGAGTATCGCTCTGTTATCTTTTATGTTTTCCCTTTCATATTTTATCAGATTGTTATTTGTGTGTGTGTGTATCTGTATGCGTTTGTGTTCTGAAAGCACTCACAACACATATATTTTGTCTATGAAAATTACATCTGATCCACCCCATGAAAGTGAGAGGATTCCAGGTAGAAAAAAACAAAGCAAAGACATAGGGGTATTGTCTATAAGCCTATTAACAAGCGTTAATAGCGCTTAAAGTGTATACAAGAGTCCTGGCAGGCACAAAATGCTATTTGAAATCCTTTTCCTCTTTCCCTAATAGGGGAAAAAAATGAACACAAATGGCAGGGTTTCCTAAAAAGTAGTCTGTGTTACAGGCTGATAGCCTAAAAATGTAAAAACTAAGCAAATGGATGAGACAAACATCAGTCTACATATGCCCTATCACCCACACTCCGTAGTACAATTTTTATTACCTGGGATGTTCCTCTGTGCTATATTGTAAACCACAAAATTAGGATAAAACATGGTCCCTGTTTGCAGAAATCTTGAAATTTACTTGGGATGACTAAACTTTACATATTTTACGTAAACTAATATATTTCTGAAAGTTTGTGGTTTAAAGAAATTGATATATGTAATGCTCAAAGTACAGGTTTTCTTAATGTTTTTTTACACTACTTTTCCTGAATAATAATTTACTCCAAAGTAATGTTTTTAAAATCAGAAAAAAACTTCAAACTTGATAAATGAATCAAGAAGACCCTAACTGTTTTTAACACAAGATCTTATAAACATGCATCTAACAAACAAGAAAAAATTACTTCAGATACCTTGTTTTGTTTTTTTAAGCTTGAAATTTTTGGTGATCTTTCCAACAATTTATTAAAAGACCAATTAGAAACATCAAAGTAAATTATCAAAACGACTAAGAACAGACAGTTAAGAGTCCTTGATGTAGTAACAATCATAGGATATTGGGTAAATTACTTCAATTTCTCTAAACTGCAGTATCATCGAGATGATAACCCTCACAGGTTTTAAAGGTAAAGACCTAGCACATATAATGTATTTAATAAATATCTCTTGTTAACAGAATAAACATGGCCAGCAGACAAAATTATTCAGAGATGGTTAATAATTCTAAAATTCAACTTAATTAGCCTGTAATTCCTTATATACTCCCCAAACAGTATCTCTTCCACCTCACTTCCATAATTTTGTGTGTGGAATCCGAAAAGCATTATTACTCAGATTCAGTGTCTACTCAATGCAAGATAGCGACATAAAAGCCCAAAACACAGTGTTCAATATTAAAAGGCAATAAAATCATTTTAATGAAAAACCGTGATCTAAATAGTAGTGATAACTGACTATAGAGAACCAAATTAAAATTTACCAGAGAAATATTAAATACTTTAAAAAGCTGCTTTGGTAAAATTAATCCTTGACTTTTACTTCTGTGTTCAACTCCTACACGTGGGTCATCTACTCTTATGTAAATTTTATATTGTCACCTTGATAGGTGACACCTTGATGGAGATGCTAAAGGCAGGAAAACATGCAGACAAATGAAAAGCATACAATATATCATTTCTAAAGTTTAAAATATCTAATAGAGAATTCAGTCATCTTGAAGGACCAGGAGACGCTGAATTCTACCTGCCCTCTGAGTCTAGTCTTCTATAAACACAGGATCTCAGTCCTGAAGAACCAACTAAGAACTGTTCAAGTACATTATCACTGACATATTTATATGCTAACTTAATCATTCCAACAGCCCTGTGAAGCACTGATATTCCCATATAAACGCAACAAAAATTCAACTTTACTGAATTATGAATTACATAAAGAGAACTAAAGCAATGCCATTGCTAGGCACTGTAACTAGGGGCCAGGAATAGATTTTTAAAAATATTACACACACACACAATAGGGTGGCTGCAGTTTAGAAGCAACATAAAAATGCTTCTGCTTCAGCAACTGTATTTTTATTCTGTCAATAAATATTTACTGGGCATCTTGCCTTCATGTCTGTGAGGCATTCAGATTTGTAATCCACTGCAAGTTACATATTATCAGGTTATAGCTCTTAGTCTAACATCATTGAGAGCCTTGCTAGAGATAAGCTGATTTGGGGAATTATTAGATTTGTTTATAAACTTATTTATTGACTATTTTTAGAAGTAACCCTCCCAACACACCTCAATGCCTTACGAAATTTGAACAAGTCATTCAAAACATTTTAAAAGTCCTACAATGGGCCTTTCTCCCCTAGAACCTTTTATCACTCATCCCCTCTGCCTGTTTTTAACCTCTAACAATTCTATTCATAAGTCTCTTCTCTACAGCCCACAAATGGGTTACCACCAAAGTTCTCCCACTTTCAACCAAGTAATGGCTTACCCGCACTGTCTTCACTTTCTTACATCTGTTTAGCCTACCACCAACTGGTTTTTGATTTTACTGAAACTGCTCTCATTAAAACCACCAACAGCCTCCTTAATTACCAAAACCAAAGTATGCATTTTAGTCCTCATTTTGCTTAACCTCTCTTGCACCTGATACTGCTGAATACTCTTTTCTTGAAATTCTAATAGTGACACCAAGGTGTTTTTTCTCTCCGTATTATAAACCACTCCTCTTTGCTGGCAGTCATCTGTTGAATCTACCCAGCCCGTATTTATCTTTTAAATTCTAGATCCATATATCTAAATGCCTATATACCTCCACTTATATCATCTAAAGAGACAAACTCAATACATCCAAAACATTATTTACCCTCCACTAAAAATTTGCTTCTTCTCCTTAGTGATCCATCTTTGATCGAGCTGTCACTACCAACCCGTCAGAAATATAGCAGCCATGTTAGAGTCCTCCCTCTTCTTCAAATATATTCTAATTTCTAAACCTCTCTTCTCTATTACCACTGCAATTAATTTTAGGCCTTCATAATTTCTCAAGCAACAAGTCTCCCTTCCTTCAATTATGATCTAATCCACCCCCTACACTGCTGACAAAATGCAGTATTTTAAAGGCAAATCTAATCATACCATTCACTTGTTGAAACCCTTGAATGAGTGAGTCCTCACCCTATGGTAGGAATTCTGGGTTTAAATGGAAGCTCTCCAATATATTACCCAAAATTCTGTACCCAGCACATTAGCATTTTCCTAAGGAAAGGGCCCAGAGGGTTTAAAACCATAAAAACCACTGGCCCATAGAATAAACTCCGAACTACAGAGGGTGCCAACAAAATGTACATACATTTTAAGAAAGGTAAAAACTGTATTAAAATTTAATACTCAATATATACCGATAACTATACATATTTTTGGCCAAATTGTACAAGTTCTCAAATAGGGCTATGCTGCTTCAACTTTTCACACCACTGAAGGTAAGATTCCCTTTGCCAGTAAGCCACTCCCCAGTCAACAAATACTCATCTTTCAAGTGTTCTTTCATCTATGAAATCCTCCCGAGTTCCTCTAAGCAAGTGATTTCTCCTTCCTTTTCCCTACTACACTTTGCCTCTACCTTCATATAGTATTCATCATATGCATTTTCACATTTGTTTTCTATCTTTCTTAATAGTTCATGAGGAAAAGACCATGTTTTATTCATGTTTGTATGCTAGTGCTTACTTAGCTCACCACCTGTATATAATACATACTCAAATATTAGTTGAATATTCGTATCATTAACAATCTTTTATCAAATGATTCTCCTGTGCAATAAGTTGTTCAAACAGTATTTTCTTAAAAAGATTATTCAAAATATATGGAACCTACAATCACTAATAAACGTACCGTTATTTTAATAGTAACAAAAAACGTATCGTTATTTTAATAGTAACAAAAGTTAAGTCTCTGTCTCTTTAAAAAAAAAAGGCAATTATCAACTGCCCCTTCGTTTAAGTGAAAATTTAAATTATAAATTTAATTATAATCCTAAATGAGATGAAATCTACTAGGTATAAAACTTTTTCTTAACTTTTACATTAAAGAAAGTTTCTCTCCTGTAATTTTACATACTCATAATAATTTTCTTTATGGTTAAATGCGTACCTAGGTTTACAGAACCCTTAGTATATAGATTTATGTGTCTTTAAAGTAATTTTTGTGAACTTAGTACGATTTCAGTTTTCAGAAAACAAGTGAAATTTTGAGCGAAGGGTAGGAAACTATGTAGGTAGGAGATCAGAGAGAGTACTCATTAGAGAATCTGAGTTTGTGTTCCTTTAAAAAACCTCCCGGGTGGGTTATTTAAAACAGGAAGTAGTAAGTTCTTACTCCTCACCACTCTATCGCTAAAATATAAAGCATACGGATGTAAATTTTGCTCGTTATGAAAACAACCGGCCTGCACACGCTGGACGGATGCCAGCTGCCTATTAAGGAGACCCTGAAAACCAGCACGAACATATGTGCTAGGCCATGGAGTCTGAGGAAATCCGCAGTGACCGGTGCGAACACACTAACTCCTGCGAGTGACTGGTGATTGCCAAGGTCGAATTAGTAAGTCGCCTTTGATGTTAATGGCTGAGTGTTCCCGGGAAAGGGCTGAAGGCCGACTGCAGGTTGCTGCTCGGCTGTACCTAACACAAGTGATGGCGACTCCTCGCGCGTGTGTAAGTGGATCCGGCTGACCAGATGCCCCCTCCCTCGCCACAACCCCGCCCGCTCCCCTGACCCACGGTTTATTTTTACCCATTTTTAGCTTGGAGCCAACCTGAAAAGCAAATTAAGAAGTGAATGCTCGTCAAACCGCTTGGAAAAGGCACAACGAGCTCTCAAGGGAGCGGCCTCCCGTCGGCACAAGACAGAAAAGCTCGGGCGGGCCGGCCGGGGCGCGACTCGGGCGCCCCTGGTTTCGGAGAGACCGCAACAGGAAGTTTTCTCTTCACTTGCGGGAGCAGTGAGGCCAAAGAGAAATCTGAGCTCCCACCGGGCACCGAGAGGTGCGCTCCGGCGTGGGAGGGCGGCTCCGCCTGCGCCCCGGCGGCGGAGGGACTCGAGAGTCCACGCCGACCGCGGCGTCCTCGCCCCGCGCAGGCCCAGGCCGCGGCCTCTCGTGCCCGCCCTGCCCACCCCGTCCCGTCCCGCCCGTCCCGCCCGTCCCGTCCCGTCCCGTCCCGTCCCGTCCCGTCCCGTCCCGTCCGGGGGAAAGCGACCACCTCGGGGCCCGCGCGAGCCCGGCCGCGCCCCCGCTTCCGGGGCTCCCGGCTCCCTCGCCGAGGGCGCTGGCCCGGCCGGAGAAGGAGCCGGCGCCGCGTCGCGATTCCCGGCCTCGCCGCTGCGGGCTGCACTCACCCACTCGAGGACCTTGATGAAGCCGAGCGGCTCCTTGAGCGGGTTGAGGTTGAGCTGGAAGGAGGACATCCTCTGAGGGAAGGAGGGAGAGACAATCAGGACAGCGGGGCGGAGGAGGAGGGGGACCGACCAGACCGTGCAGCCCCGCGGCGTGGAAGGGCAGGAGGGGCGGGCTTCGGGGGCGGGCCCCGGGGGCCGGGGGCGGGGCGGCGGCGGTTGGGCCGCCCGGCCCCGCGTGGGGGCGGAGACGGGAAGGAGCGGCCTCGGGAGGGGAGGGGGAACAGGGGCTGGGAAGGGGAGGAGCCTCCCTAGGCCGCACCTGGCCGAGCCGGCTAACCCTCTGGCGAAACAAATATATGTTGGACGCCATGCTTCGTGCGGCGCTCGCCCTTCCCTGAAGTCCGGCCCTCGGCGCTGCGGCTGCCCCCACGCATGCGCGCGTCCACCTCCGCGTCTGCGCAGCGAAGTTCGGAGCCCGGCGCACACCTCGCGCTGCGGGGGTTGGTTTGGCTCCCACGGGGCTGGGCAACTACCCGGTTCCACCGGCTTCCGTGCACAATTCTCAACTTTTAGATAGATTTGTACAATATGGATACAGGTGAAGCCGCGTTTCAAGGCTGTTGGAGGCCTTTTATTAAAATGGTGGAGAGTTATTGCACAACAACGGATTTTGGACGATCACGATGTAGGTATTTCAGTAGCGTGTTTCACCATTCTTACGGAAATTAAAGTTATTGTCAGTTATCATTGGAGTCAGGGCTGAAGGATGTAGGAGACAGGTTGTACATAATGGGAAAAGGCTTGTCCCGACAGGCTCCTCCTGACCCCCCACCCAACTTTCCTACCCTTTCTTTGGGGGGGGTAGTATTGGGGGACAGTGTGTTTCTCCAGGGCCCATCAGCTCCAAGTCCTTGTCCTTCAGTCTAGTTGTGGAGGGCACAGCTCAGCTCCAGGTCCGGTTGCCGTTTTTCAGCCTTTAGTTGCAGGGGGTGCAGCCCATCATCCCATGCGGGAATTGACCCCGCAGCTCCGGCTGGAGCCATCAGGCCTCCCTTCTACCCTTTTGCAGTTGTCCTCTCCTTGGGGCGCTTTTAGTGTCTTTCTATAGAAGACTAATTCCTGCTCCCCCTTAAAGATTTAGCTTAGGTGACACTTTCCTCCTGGCACCCAGTTATCGGGGACCCAAGGTAGTGATCTCCTTATAGACTTCCCCAATATCTTAGAAGTTCTTGGAGAGCTGGAATGGTGGCTGTTGGCACATACGGTAAATAAGGTAGTTAACACCATGTGACACTTAGTAAATAAGGAGGAAAGGAATTTAGTACAGTAAGATCTCAATACCATGTTCCAAGTAATTGCCTATTATACTAACTGATTTTCCAAGCACTTACCTAGGACTTAGCAGGTTCCTTGCCATTGAAGTTATTCTAGGAGGGTTTGACAACTGTTATTGAAGGTCATTTTGGAACCTAAGCCTTTCTCTTTTGAGACCTATTTACCTCCTTATCTGCTTCCCAGAGAGTGCAAAGAACACATTTTAGTTTCCTTGTTGACAGAGACAATCTTTTTCTTTTTTATCCTGACTCCCACTGCTCAGTCCCTAGCACAATGCTCTCTGCTCATTGGGCACCTTGTGGATGATTGCACATTCCTCTTACTAAACAAAAAGGCATCAGAGATGCCCCTCAGGGCTACATCACTGGAAAGTGACCATGCGTTTGATACCCAGTGCACCTGAGACCACCATAAGGAATACTCCAGGTCTTCCTACTTCCTTTTTTTCTTTCTTTCTACTTTGTTTTTGCACCTTTTCTCCCAGTTATCAGAGTCCCAAAATACTGATCTCCTTATAGCTTTCTTGATACTCTTTGTATTCTCTTTAACCTACTTTTTTCTAAACTTTTACTCCCATTCTGTTGAGGATTTGGGGCTGGGCACCTGGAAGGTGAGTTGTGGGTACTAGTGCTATTTGGCTTGGTCTTCATATTCACAAAGAATCAAATTAGACTAATGTTACTTCCAAATGAGACATACACTGCCAGATTAGAATGAGGTTCACTTTGCAATTTACAAACTAAAAATCTAACTCTGAATCTATTTATAACTTAAAAAAAATCTAAATTCTGTGATTTAGTAACCCAGTTTTGGCATGTCTCCAAATTTTTTTCATGTTTTGAAGGTCTCAGAAATTGGAATTGGCCACGCCCTTTCTCAACTTCTGAGAAGATTAACTTTCTATTTCCTCTGTTCTGACTCTCCTGGCTTTCTCTCCTGCTTTTCTTGTTCATGCCAGCCAGTGGAAGGCATGGTTGTTTCTCCTCTGAAAACCTTTAGTGCTAGAGTACACGTCGTGAACTTTAAAAAGTTCTCTTTCTTGATCATGTGCCAGTAGTTTTTAAAAGATAGAGACCACTTGCAGTGAACAGAAGAATAGTATCTGGTCACCTGTCAGAACTCATGCACAGGATCTGATTGGGCAGAACAAAGTAGGAGTAAGCTACAGCTGTTACCTTCGGTTACATGTAGCCCAACACTGCTGCCAGTCAGCTGAGCTGGGAGGAACTCCTACTTTCCTGAGGAACTGGTAGTGGCTGGCAGAGCAAGTGAGATCTGATTAGGCAACCAGAGGGTTGTGAATTTTTTTCATCCTAAAAAAACAAGGGTGTTTAAACAATAGCATCTCATTGAAGGCACAACTGTTCAAAATCTGGGAAGAATGTTCAGATGACTGTATCACATTGACTGCAATACCGATTATTTTCTATTTGTTTTTCAAATCTGAGGAAAGAGCCAGAAGCTTTGGGCACAACATGTTCCACTCTCCCAGGGCTGTTATAAAAAATAATATTTGTAATGCAAAATGATCCTATCTGAGGTATTATAATTCAGTCCTATGTGGTAGTATAATTATCACTAAGTTACCTACCTAATTTGTCATTGTTTTACTTCTCTTTGCAGTTTATAAAGTATGTGCCAGGTTATGATACTTGGCATTTAAAGATGTGCAAGAGGTCAGAAGGAAGCTGTGTATAGGGAAATTGTATCACCTGCTAACTACAACATTCTTTTGTGTTTCTCAATAGTAATACAAGGTTCTATTCATTTTGTTGGGAAGATAAGACTTTGGAACGCATTCCTAACCAATATTTGTCTTTTTTCCCCCCTGGAAAGATAGTATTTATCTTGTACTCATTTGTACCAATGAGTACAAAACTTGAGTTTTACCTATAAACAATTCTTTTCGTCGATGAATGCAATAGTCATTTTAGAAATATCTAAAAATGACTAAATTTAGGTGTACAGAAAAGTTGCAAAGTACAAAGAATTGCTATATACACTTCATCCAGTTTCCCCTTTTGCTAACATCCTCTATAACCAAGATATACATGTATTTGTCAAAACAAAGATATTCACATTGGTATATTACTATTAACTAAACTACAGAATTTTTCAAACTTCACCAATTGTCCGCTAGTGTCTTTTTACTGCTTCAGGATCCAATCCAGAATACCACATTTAATCTAATGAGATCTTTTCTGAAGGCATGTTCAGGAGTGGAGGGAAATGAGTAAGACAAAGTCATGTTCCATTCTGGTGAAAACTGAACAAAATGCATGAAAAGGATTGAGTATGTGGTAAATTGTTTTGACACCCGTAGCCCCCTCCTCTGTGGCTGCTGCCTGGGTGTCAGCACCTGCCCCACCTTGGCTCCCTTAGGTCTTGGTGTCCCAATTTGGGACAGAGGCCTACATATGATTGTTTCACCCAAAACCTGGTGTCTGCTCACACCGCCCTGGGACCCTACCACCTGCACTAAGTGTAAGTTTCTGGAGAGCAAGGGAGCCCTGTCATTGCTACACAGTCCCTTAGAGCTGGGGTACACTTCAGTGGGTAACAGTGGGAATATGTTGCCAACTTCTGGGTAAATCCTGCCTCTACTTTGTGACCTGCAGCAAGAGGTTTACTCTCCTAAGTTTCCATTTTTTTCATGCCCATCTTTCAGAGAGGAAGTTTGAGAGTTGTAGTGAGGTTTAAATTTCATTATCTTCAGAGATCATACAGAAGAGTGCCTGGTACAGAGTTAAGCACTTAGTAAAAGTTAAACCTGTTATTATCATTTTGTTCCAGAAACAGTGCGTGGGTCAATCTCTGGATTGGGTAGTCAAGAAGCAACAGACTCAATGCTACAGCAAAATTCATTTAAGGAAGTCAAACTTAAGGAAGACGATTCTGTTGATAGAAGGAAAGAAATATGAAACTTGGAAATAGAATTCTAGAAAGCAAATAAAATGCAGGTTATCACTACTGAAAACTCATGTGGGGCAAAAGGTTATTCTAATCCTCTCTGTGTGGGTCCAATTTTAATCTATTTTTGGCTGAAGTGAGCATCGTTCTCATCACCATTTTAGCTCACATTTAACCAATGAGTGAACAAGGAAAAATGTTTTAATTGGTAGAACTTAATTTTATAATAATTTTGTCGATGAATAAAACATCCAGCCTAAGAGAAAACTTATAAGAGTTTATTTGAGCCAAACTGATGACAATTGCCGGGAAGCAAAATCTCAGTGGATTGAGAAAATGCTCTGGAAAATGGCAGTTTTGCAACTTATTTTATACTTTAGAATCAAAAGAGGAAGGATACATGAAATCCATTGGTGGTAGATTAAGGGGATGGGAGAAAGCAAAGTGGAGCAATCTCTGGGATTGGATAAAAAATAATTTGAGGAGACAGATACTTCTTTTATATTGGTGGGTACAGGATAGTTAATAGCATTTTACAGCACATAAGATGAAATCGAGGGACGAGAACAAAAATGAGGGATTCTAGGGGTGGCCTATTAGCTCAGATGGTTAGAGCGTGATTCTAATAACACAAACGTTGCAGGTTCAATTCCCACATGGGTCACTGTGAGCTGTGCCCTCCTAAATAAATAAATAAATAAATAAATAAATAAATAAATAAATAAGGGATTTTGTAGTTTCCTGCTCCAGTGAGGTTGTGCCCTGAGGGGTCTGGAAAAAGGGATGACTCTGACATTTCAAGGGTGTGTTACCTTAGATGCACAAAGACAATAGAGGGGCTCACTTAAGGTAAAGATTGACCTTTGTCAGGGAAGCTACAGGCCAAGGAGATGACTACAGGCCATGACCTTTTAGTTAGCAATTTTTCTGTTCAGACCAGCCTATGTGGTTACTTTCGGTCTCTGAGTTTGTAGGACCTGCCATGTGGCCTCCCCTGAGCTTGTCAGGTTAGTATGCGACACTTTTTTGTCCACAAGCTTTGCAAGTACTGTAATTAGGTTTCTAAAGAAATAAGGTTCATTGTATAATCACTTTTATCATAGCATAACTTGGAGTTGTATAGTTATTGGCATTTTTTTTCAGAGACCTGTCATAGTCAGTTTTCTCACGTGACCCTTGAGTTAAGAGAGGTTGTATGAATTATTTTCCACATTTTGCTGTGAAGAAAGCTCAGCGGGAAGAAAGCACCAGGAAGGGCCTCCTAGAGGAAGTGACACAGCACTGACACATAAGAGATGTGAAGGGGGTTCCCCAGGTGGATGGGGGGTTTGCTGGCAGAGATGCAGCAGAAAGTAGGTCATGGTGATAGAGGAGAGGGGAGTTCTTAGAGGAGAGTGGGACCAAAATCAGTGTATCTGATGCTTTGGGTAAGGGGAGCAGTATAGAGACAGCGTTATATGCCAGACTAGGAATTTGTACTGGAGTCTCTGGCAGTGAGTTGCTTTGAGACAAGAGAGCAGTAACATGATCAGATTTCAGTTTAGGAAGATCATTATGGCAGTATTACAGAAGATGAACTCGGAAAACCTTTAGTAGATAGGGTCAAGCTGGTTGATATTTTCAAAACCTGTTGGACATGAGATCTCAGGTCCCAGATGTCGTGGCAAGGAGCAAGAGGGGACAGCCAGTTTAGCACTCACTAGCAGCACAATACTGCCTGCAACAAAGCACGAGATTTAGATGCAGAAACCCGGGTTCCTGCCCTGGCTTTATCAGATCTACATTTGTCTTGGAGCATTACCACTTAATTTCCTTTGGCCAGCCTCGGTGGAATGGGAGTATTTGTGTAGCACCAGCTTTACATATGTTAATTAACATGATGGAGTACTTCCGGCAACAAATCAGGATTTGGGGATTAAGACAAATGTGAAGAAGTTACAAGATGGTCCCAGATTCGGCAGGCTGCCTAAATTGATGTAGCAGGGTGGATATGGGGATTTTAGAATCCAATTTTGAATTGCTTCTATCATAAGTAATTATTCCAAGGACTTCCGTGTTTTATTGTCTCCCTGGAAAGCAGAGTGTCCCTAAAGATTTATACAGAGATTTCAAGTTTATATTATATTATACCCAGGACTCTCTCTTGAAGTCAGGTGGGAAGCAACACAAAATGTTCACTATTTCTGTCCAAGTGGTTTGTTTATTCTATTTGCAGGTATGGAGACTTGACTTCCTGCCAGGAAGAGAACAGGGTGTGATAGATCTGGGATCGTCAACTGAGCGCTGAAGTGCTTTGTTTTTGCAGGCTGTACAGGATCTCCCCAGGATCTGAACTTCCTGTATTTAACATGGGAACCCAAAGGAAGGCACAGTAGCCCTTCCCTCCTGATTCTGTAGATTTTGTGTCTGGACCACTATGATCTGGATGACAGTATAGCATTTATTAACTGAAAATAGATCACCGAAGATGAACATTTTTAATGTTGACGAGTCACATGTCCAGGAAGCCTGCAATCTTATCGAAAATACAAATCCATCTTCTAACATGATAGGAAGAGAGAAAATAAAGAAAAGCCTGAGTAGGAGCTAGCCAAGAAAATTCTGATGCTGATAAAATGATGGCAATGAAGTTTGTTGTTAATTTCTCTAGCAGATGAAAATATTTATACAGTAGCTTGGTTTCTAGAAAGTTAACTGTAAAGGTAATTTTTGCAAATGGAATTTCATTTTAAAACTTTTTAGGAATTGGCTATTCATGTAAAGGGTTCTTTTGGAGAACCTCTTTGCAATCATTCTTTAAGCTTCGTAGGTTTGTATTTTTTATATCTCCACCCATCCCAGTGTGTTTACCGCAACAATCATTTCTAATTTTTTTACAAGCTAAATAAATTGGTTTTTGCTTTCTGAAACAATTCCTTTGATTATTTTTGTTTTTTCTAGAGAAAAGCAAGTATTTATTTGTTGTTATTCATATGTATTTAAACTCCTCTGCTTTCTTTTTTCTCTTCATTGTTTTTCTTTTTTTCATTTCTTAGAATGACCAAATGACGAGAAGGCGAGGAATTTGTTGACTTTGACTTTGTTGTCAAGGTATAACCTTGAGAGGATAGGGAAAGCCCCAACCATTCCACCACCTGTCTCTGGTAGTGACATACATCCTACTGCACTGTCCCATGAATCCTGAAAGGCCATCACATTGCATTCCTTATCTTAGGTTAAGAGCTTCATGTTTTAAAATACAAACATACTGGAAAATTATTGCATCCAATGGTTTATTACAGTATAACATTCAATGGAAAATTATCTTACTTTTTTTCTACTGGCAGTGAGAAAAATGCGAGTTTTAATGGGAGTGTAGGAAAAAAGGAATAATCTTGGAACCTGGGGTTCCATTGCAGGGGGACAGCCTTAAGTAAAGGAAAAAGTTCTGGGCTGCCAAAAAGTTGCAATAAGGATAATGAATGCTTGGGAAATACTGCGAAGAAGCTTCTCAGGACTGAAGAAAAGGGAAACGGGAAGCAGAAATAAAGCAAACTTGAATTCTTGCGCAATTTAGGGAAGACTGAAATTTCTTAGCATATTTAATCAATGATTGCCAATAATTTGAGAAGAGAGACCTGAATACAGCCCTATTCCTTCCAGTATTTATTGATCACCCATATGGACCAGGTATTTTGCTAAGTGCTAAGATATTCTTGTCCTCAAAGAGTTTACATTCTAAGATAGACCAAAGGAAAAAAAAGATAAATGAAAATATATTTTCAAGTTGTAATATATATAATGAAGAACACAAAACATACACTTTTTAAAAATTTATTTTACTTTATTTTTAAATTTTTTTTTAACATACACTTTTTATATTTTTGTTTTCTGCTCTACTCTGCAAGAACAAGTAAGTTGGCAATGACTGCAGTCTTCATAATCTACAGAATCAAATATTGTTGACTTAGGTCTTATGTAAACAAATGAACTACACTAATTCAACAATGTGGATAAATCCTACTAATGAAACAATAAAACATTAAGTGAAGAAAGTAAATGCCCAGAATATATACAAAATGATATAATTTTTATAGAGTTGAAAACAACTAATATAAGAATATACTTTATAGAAATATATATATATATAGATATATAGATGCAATTAAATATATATTTTAAAAAGCAAAGGACTTCTGGATGTTGGTTATATTGTGTGGAGAGAGGTGGGAAATGGGTGGGGGGTCACATGTTTAGATGAAGGTTGTGTCAAGGTTCTACCTTTTGTTTTGGGTGGTAGTCTTACAGATACTTATCACATTATTAAGAATAATGAAATAAGTAAAAAACAAACTAGAAAGCCTGGGTTCCCTAGGAAAGAGCCTGAGGCTGGTGTTTCATTTGGAAATCTCCGAGCAATGGTGATGAGGAGGTCCTAAGTTAGGAGGTTCTATGTAAGAAACTGTATGTAGGATTTCCAGGGATAATCTTTCAACATTCTCAGAACCCTTTGAAATTCTCAACATCATAAACACCGAGGGGCCCCTCAGAGCCAATTCTAATTAAATAGGTGAGGTTGATCGCTGCCTGTGAAGTTTGGTTTTAAGACATACTTTCTGTTTGCTATCTCCTTCCCAACACAATGCCCATCCTCTGGCTACTTTTCCAGAAATTCCAGGATTGAGAATTCTAATACTGTTTCCCTGAAAATAAGACCTAGCCAGACAATCAGTTCTAATGCGTCTTTTGGAGCAAAAATTAATATAAGACCTGGTGTTATGTTATATTATAAAGACCCGGTCTTATTTTACTATAAGTCATATTAATTTTTGCTCCAAAAGATGCATTAGAGCTGATTGTCCGACTAGGTCTTATTTTGGGGGAAACAGGATATACTGGTCTAAGGAGAAGAAAACAGAGAAAGGTGATTAGTCATGGAATTGCTGGTGATAAAGAGAGAGATGAAAAAGGGATATATCCAGAGCTCCAGAAAATTAAAAAGAATAATGACTGCAACTCTTCCACATACCTAGGAGAGTGAGCTCACAACAGTTCCAGATCAATTATCCAGGTAAAGCAAGGAGGCAGAGTGGGGAACAATTCCTCCTGAACTTACGGTGAAGTGTGGGGAGCCACTTGAGTTCCCTGCTTGCTCGGCTTTTGGGGGGACTGTAAATATATAACTGTGATAGACTGCTGCACAGCCCTAAATATCCTTTTCTGCATGTGATTACTAAGGCCATTAGAAGCAGGAAGTCAGGTATATGACTTACGTTATTTTTATATTACAAGGATAATTGTGCTGTAGTTGATAGAATCCTGAGGGGAATGTAAAATGTATTTACGTCTTGTTCTCATATTTACGCCTTGTTCTCACATACCCACTGTCGTGTGGGGTCTCAGCTCCCGCTCCCCACATAGGAACGCAGGATATGGTAAGGCCAAAAAGGAACACCCACGGAGCCATAGATAGGGGACTCATACCACTATATTCTCACTACTGGCTGGGTTGGAGACACAGGAAGCAGGAGCCACACTATCCAGAACCTGCCGTCCACTTCTCTGCAATCTGCAATCCGCAATCCACATTCCGCCGCCTGCTGGCTTAGCCACGGCAGTTATATCAGTGGCTAATGGCTAACCGGTAACAGCTGACGGCCAACTAGTCACAGCTAATGACCGTCTACTTCCCAAGCCAGCACCTTTCCATGTGAGGCTGAAAGCCTGGAAACTGCTCTCTGGGGCTCTGTCCCCACATCCACTAGTGAAAGAGGTAATAAGAGAAAAATGAACTAGAGCAATCAAGTAAAACTATCTTGAGCCTTTTTTGTGTGTGTGCCCTTTATTGTTTTGGGGGAACACATCCCCCACCCTCATTTCAAAGTATTCCTGTTCAGGTGGTTTGGCCCAAGGATGCGGATGTGAGCCAGAATCTGTCAGAGTATTTTATCTTCCTAGGCACAGTGATTGGTTCATGAAAGAGTATGTGATATAACTTTAACCAGTCAGACGTCTCTCTAGGCATTTTATCAGCTCTCCAGAAAAATACCTTTCTCTAGGATCATAGGCTCTAAGAACTCCAGAGGTCTGGGGCAGCCAAAGTCCATCTTGTTGCCACATGGCGTCAACTGGAAGATGCAGCCAAGCAGAGACAAATAATGGGTAAGGAGTGGTGGAAGAGAGGTACCAAATAATACTATATCCGTTCTAAGCGGTCCTTGTGTCGATGAAGCTGAGTGGGACAGGTTTCTACCAGTCTCTGAGAATGGGGCAATCAGAGTTGTGACTCACCATAGAAACAATCGTCCTTGTCAGGAGGAGCCAAGCTCTCCCGGGAAATTCACAGTGGAAAGGGACTGATCATAGCAAATAACCATACTGGGACTTCTTGAAGTTATTGGCCTTTGGGTAACTTCAAGGTTAGAGCATCCCACTCTCCCTGAAGCCTTCCTATGTGCTCTGCTGCTTATATTAACCTGAATTACCCAATTCACCTGGGAGAAAGAGTGAAGAAGAAATAGCATCCAAGGCCAATATAATTAGTCTTCTTGTCTTTCTCATACATCAGACTTTCAGATGTTTGAAGGCAGGTCCCGTGTCTCCTACTAACTACTGGATTGTCAGGCTTAGCACAGTCCCAGAACTCAGTAAGCCTTTAAATGAAGCACTGAATAGTGAATCTGATATGGCATGCAGATATGGAGGCCCTGAAATATTCAGTCTGAGAAATTCATTGTTTTGGATTAAAGCACTGCCTCTCCAAGCATCCTCTTAAAAAATGCAAATACCCAGAGCAGACATAAGGTATTTTTTTTTATCACCCAGCAATTCTTATGTTTGGCAGCTATCAGAACAAGGACAACTATAAAAATTTGATTTTAGAGAATAATCTTAGTGTGATAGAAAGGATACAACTTTGTGTAACTATTTTGGAAAACAGTGTGGCATTACCTCCTAAAATTGAACATTCATATACATAAGACCCAACAATTCACTCTTGAGTAATTGATCCCAGGGAAACATGTGCAGGTATACAACAGGAGATGAGCAAGAATGTTCATAGCTGCAATAATCACAATGCAAAAACCCGGAAACAAGTCAAATGCCCATCAGGAGAGTGGATGGATGAATTGTGATACGTTCACAGAATGGAATATCATGGCAATAAAAACAAATGAACTACACTAAGTCACAACAATGTGGATAAGTCCTAGTAACAAAACAATAAAACATTAAGTGAACAAAGTAAATGTCCAGAATATGTACAATATAATTTTTATAGAGTTGAAAACAGCTAAAGAAGAATATACTTTATAGAAATATATATATATATATATATATATATATATGCAATTAAAGTATATATTTTAAAAAGCAAAGGAGTTCTTGATGACAGTTATATTGTGTGGAAAGAGGCGGGAAATGGGGTGGGGGGTCACATGTTTAGATGAAGGTTGTGTCAAGGTTCTAGCTTTGGTTTTGGGTGGTAGTCTTGCAGGTATTTATCCCATTATTAAGAATAATGAAATAAGTAAAAAACAAAACTAGAAAGCCTGGGTTCCCTTGGAAAGAGCCTGAGGCTGGTGCTTCATTTGGAAAGTACAATCTCAGAGCAATCATGGTGAAGAAAAAGTGAAGGGAGGCAGGGAAGGATGGGAATCAATTCCAGGGGACACCTTAACATTGCTTCACGAAGAGCTCTGAAGACACGGCCAATACGTCGGCAGTTGTGTCTCTTCGGCTACATGGAAAGTCTTCATGAAGGATGTCCAGAGCGACCGTGCTTTGGAGCAGTCCTTGGGAGGGAGGAGGAAGAGGAAAATTATGGGTCTCTCCAATGGGAAGTGACTTTCCCTGGGAACCACTTCTGGGTTGCTTCTCTGGCTTGCCTCTAGGTGGCAGAAGCAGATCCCACAGCCTTTGTTTTGGGTAAATCCAGACTGGTGGGAGGAGCCAAAATTTCAGGGCCTGTAGCTTTATCAGGCCAGCTGCCTGGTGGCAGCAAGGGGAAGGTCCTGACCCTCCCAGGCAAGACTCTGGTTGGCCCGCCGTGCAGCAAGTTCCTGGGCTGTGGAAGCAACTGAGCCAGAGCTGGTGGCCAAGGGTCCAGGCCAGAACGGCACCGAGAGAATCTAAAAGGTGCATAAGATGTGTCCCGTGTGAGTAGGGGCTTGGGAGTCAAAGCCAGGTTTAAAACCCTTTGTGAATCTGGATAAATTCCTTAACTTCCCTTAAGTCTCATGGAATATGAGAATAATGATAACTGTTGTGAGAATTCAAAAGAGATAATGTGTATAAGGCAACATGCAGAGGTGCCTTAAGGCACCTAAGCAGTTCTCAGAAATGGTATTCCCATTTGTCCTACCCCATGCCATGAAGCATAATTAGACAGTACTAGGATGGGGGAGCAGGTCTAACTTCATTCCCCTTTCTTCTCCTCATTCCACCCCACCCTCTACCTGGCCCTGGGCAGCCTAAGGGCACTAGCACCGGTGTTTAAGATGAAAGAGAAAAGACAATTTTTAGCCCCTTCCCAACATTGATGGTCCTGGGCTTCTACCTTTCCTCCGCACTCTCGGTTTGAAAAACTATTGGGTTTAAAGAGGCATCCCAAACACAGATGGGTATTTCAAGCAGGCAGATAATTTGCCACCCCCTCCAAATGATATTCTTCAAATATTTGTCCAATATTTATTTTGCTTGGCAACAGAGCTGGCTCCAGCATGACAAAGGCACCTTTCACGAGTGTGTTGGGAGTGAGCATGGGACCTGAGGTCACCAACGGCAGATTTCCAATTCATTTCAGGGATGTGTTCGCCATCCCCTTTATGACTTGCTACTCTGGCCACCTGTCCACTTGGTCATTCCTTTATGTTTTTAGAGCTCCTCAAAAGGGCAACTAGGTCAGCCAGAACTTTTGGTAGCTGATAGATATCATTTTAACTCAAGACCCCCCACTTTTTTGGTCATTTAAGAATATCCATTTTCTGATTTGCTTGCCTTATACAATTAAGTGCCAGTGCCTTTCATAACACCTCCATAGGCCCTTATGTTTGCATACATGCCAGGGACTAAAATAAATGCTTACGGCTATTTTGCTGATGAAATGTAGTATTGTGTATGAGGTCTGCAAATTAATTTTGCGAACTTGCCACCGTGCGCTTACATTGACAGCACTGTACAAACAGCTCGGTAAGGTTTCATAACCTTGGTATATCAGTGTCTCACAGCTGTGTTCGTTGGACGTGTGGCGGTGTCTTGCTGAGAGGCTTTCATTATTGTTGTTGTGTGTTTTCGTGTGCCGTCGCAAGAATATTTGAACTTGAATTAGAGCAACAAACATTAAATTTCTTGCTAAACTTGGCAAGAGTGGAAATGAAATCAGGGACATGTTATCCCAAGTTTATGGGGATAATGCCATGAAGAAAATGGCAATGTACGAATGGATTAAATGTTTTCCTGTGGGGAGAGAACGCGTCACTGATGAAGAGAGGTCAGGGCAGCCACTAATGAGCAGAACTGATGAAAACATCGCAAAAATTCTGTGAATTGTGCATCAAAATCATCGGCTGACTGTGAGAAGTATACCAGACCAGGTAAACATTGACAGAGAAACAGTTAGGAAAATCTTAACTGAAAATCTTGGCATGAGAAAGGTGTATGCAAATAGTCCCAAAGGAGCGCACCGATGAACAAAAGCTAAGGAGAGTTGAAGTTTGCCAAGATCTTTTGGAGAGTCAAGACGATGCTTTGGGCTGTGTTATCACTGGTGATGAAACATGGGTGTACCAATATGACCCTGAAACAAAGCATCAAAGTGTACAATAGAAGTCAGCCAATTCTCCACGACCAAAAAAGTTCTGTCAGTTCAAATCAAGAGTCAAAACAATGTTGCTGACCTTCTTTGATATCAGAAGGATTATTCATTACGAATTTGTACCAACTGGACAAACAGTTAACCAAGTTTACTATTTGGAAGTGCTGAAAAGGCTGCATGAAAAAGTTAGACGAAAATGACCTGAACTTTTCTCCAAGAATTCATGGTTCTTGCATCATGACAATACACCAGCTCACACGGCTCTGTCTGAGGGTTTTTAGCCAGTAAACAAATAACTGTATTGGAACACCCTCTGTACTCACCTGATCTGGCCCCCAATGACTTCTTTCTTTACCCGAAGATAAAGGAAACATTGAAAGGAAGACATTTTGATGACATTCAGGACCTCGAGGGTAATAGGACGACAGGACTGATGGCCATTCCAGAAAAAGAGTTGCAAAATTGCTTTGAAGGGTGGACTAGTAGGTGCTGGCATCGGTGCACAGCTTCCCAAGGGGAGGACTTGGAAGGTGACCAAAGTGATATTCAGCAATGAATTATGCAGCCCTTTTTCTAGGATGAGTTCGCGAACTTAATTGTCAGACCACATAAGTGTGAGTTTTAATTTTGTAGATTTAGATGAGTGACTTAAAATTTTCTTTTCTTGTTCGTAATTTGTTTTCTAATGGGGATAAAATGAAGTTATGTGGGGGCTGGAAGAAACTCTCAAAGTCAGCTCTCCTTATCATTAATGCATATTTTCCTCATGCCCCAGCTCCAAGATACTCCTCCTCAGAGCCTTTTTTGGGACAGAGTACATTCCTAATCCCTAGGTTTCCTCTCTTTCCTTTGAGGTCACTGTGTGGCCTTCACAAACATGTAAAAAATTCTGAAGGAGTGGCACTCCTGAGCACTCTTGGCACATTTCCTTTGGCTTCCCCCTTCTGGCTCACTTCCTATATCCATGGATCCAGCTGGCCCCAATTTCTTTCTAGTGGGCAGTGGGCAAGGGAGTAAGAAGTCATTTAAAGACTTCACAGCCCCGACTCAAGTATTACTGGTGGAATGATTTTTCTGCCTGTCCTCTAAGTTCAAAGCCTGGAATTCTACTACTGGAACTTCTTTCCTTTGGCTAAAATTTGACTGTCCCTAAAAGATCAATGTACTGGAGGACTGGCATTGAAGGTCCTAAGTCACTCTTGTCTTTGTTGTGACTGGAGAGCTGGTTGGGTCAGAGGAGGCTCTGAGGACAGCTGGAGGGTGGAGGAGGACGAGATGCTGTAATTAGGTGGCTCAGGACCCAGAGAGAGCTGCCACTTTGATAGGAGCCACCTGAGCTTGCTTACAGGTGGCACATATCATTTTGTCCTTGATTTTTCCCTCTTGCTGGCATACCTGCTCCCTGCCTTTAACTTTCAAATTCGAGATGTTTATTTACGGTAGCAACGGAAAATATTGTAGGTTACCGAAGTCAGCAGAGGTTGGAGAATCCATAAAAAATAAATAGCAGAAAAGTGTCACCCAAAACTCAATATTTAAAAAAAAAGTTAGGGCCGGCCTGGTGGCTCAGGTGGTTAGAACTCCATGCTCCTAACTCCGAAGGCTGCCAGTTCGATTCCCACATGGGCCAGTGGGCTCTCAACCACAAGGTTGCCAGTTCAACTCCCGCAAGCGATGATGGGCTCCGCCCCCTGCAACTAAGATTGAACACGGCACCTTGATCTGAGCTGCCTCCCGGATAATTCAGTTGGTTGGAGCACGGGCTCTCAACCACAAGGTTGCCAGTTCAATTCCTCGACTCCCGCAAGGGATGGTGGGCTGCGCCTCCTGCAACTAGAAAACGGCAACTGGACCTGGAGCTGAGCTGCGCCCTCCACAACTAAGATTGAAAGGACAACAACTTGACTTGGAAAAAAGGCCTGGAAGTACACACTGTTCCCCAATAAAGTCCTGTTTCCCTTTCCCAATAAAATCTTTTTAAAAAAAAGTTAAATATTAAAAAAACGTGAGACTGTCGTGCAGGGTGTCAGGCGGGGTCTCTGGTCCTGCTCCCCACATAAGAAAGCAGGACACGGTGAGGCCAAAAAGGAACACCCACGGAGCCATAGATGGTGGAGTCAAACCAATATATTCTCGTTGGCGGCTGGGCTGGAGACACAGGAAGCAGGATCTACATAATCTGCAACCCGCCGTCCTAACAGCAGTCCGCGCTTGCCAGCCACCATCTTCTTGCTAGCCCCTATTTCTTATGTGCTAGAGTAGCCACGGCAGTTATATTAGTGGCCAATGGCTTACGGGTTACAGCTGACGGCCAACTAGCCACAGCTGATGGCCATCTGATCACAGTTGATGGCCATTTACTACCTGAGCCAGCACCTTTCTCTGTGAGGCCGAGAGCCTGGAAACTGCTTTCTGGGGCTCTGTCCCCACAGAGACCCAAGAAAAAAGGCTCCTCAAAGGAAGAAAACATGCGTTTTCAAAAGAAACATATTTTCTACCCTGTCTTTTTAATTGTTTTTCTTGCCCTGTGATATTAGGCCATCTTTTATGAAGGTCATCTGTTATGAAAATCAATAACTTTAACTAATGTTAGTATGTCTCCTGAGGCGATGTGAGATAATATGGTAAGTAAATAGCGGAGTTGCTGAATCAAAGTAAGGGATCATTCAGGACCACAATTAGCCCAGCATGGTGGGCTAATCAGATTCCTCACTCTCTGTGGGGCTTGCCCTTTGGCCTGAATTTCATTGAGCTGCAGGATTAAAGGCATGAGAGTTGAGCTTCATTTCCTTCCATTTCTACTCTTACAGCATCCGTTTCTCTTTTTATCGATTGTCAGGACCAGTCCTAGAAAATGTTGAGAATTGGGTGTGAATAATAATTACTAATATTATAAGGTTCTCTGTAGTTTGCAAAGCACATTTACATGCATTATTGCATTTAGTCCTACCAATCACCCTGTGAAGTAGGCATTATTATTTAATTATTATTATCACAATTTTGCAATTGGGTAAACTGAACCTTAAAGAAGTGATATGACTTGTCTAAAATCATAGAGAAAGGGAATGGCTCTAAAGTCAGGTTTTCTTGCCCAAGTCCCGTTGCTCCACAATTCACATTGATTCTGAGGAGATGTCAGTTTTCCACCATGCTCCCCTCATTCTTTATTAATAATGACAGTGGTAATAGTGGCTAACATTTGGGGTTAGCCACATGATGCCAGGCACATCTCATTTAATCCTCATGCCAATCCCATGACATAGAGTTTGTAACTAAACTTATTTTACAGTTGAGTAGACTGAACACAGAGAGGTTAGGTGTGTTATCCCAGGGTGCACAGCTAGTAAGTGACAGAGACAGGATTCAAACCCAGGCCTGTTTGGTTCCCCAGCTCTTAATCACTCCACTCTATGACCCTGCTGTGTCCTTTGGTTTTTCTCTCAAGGCTTCTAGTTCCTTCCAAATGTCTGATTCAAAACAGAGAAACATATAGGGTGCTTTCAAGAGCAAAAACCAACGTACATGCTGTGGGAGGACACAGGATGAACAAAGGGTCCTCCAGGACTTACCCCAGCGGGAAATACAGCTGACCAGCAGAGCAAAGCGATAACACATGTTAGTGAGGATGGGCATGGAGCTGGTGGAGAAAACGGGACTGACCAGCTGTCGTGCGGGGCAGTCTGCGGGGTCTCTGGTCCCGCTCCCCACAAAAGAATACAGGATATGGCTAGGCCAAACAGGAACACCCACGGAGCCATAGATAGGGGGAGTCATACCACTATAGTCTTGCTGGTGGCTGGGTTGGAGATTTAGGAAGCAGGAGCCACACGATCCGCAACCTGCCGTCCGCTTCTCTGTCAACCCACCTCACTTGCTAGCTGCAATCCGCTCTTGCTAGCTCAGCCACCATCTTCTTGCTAGCCCCAATTTGCTGCTAGTGTAGCCACGGCAGTTATATTAGTGGCCAATGGCTCATTGGTTACAGCTGATGGCCAACTAGCCACAGCTGATGGCCATCCAATCACAGCTGATGGCCATTTACCATCTGAGCCAGCACCTTTCCATGTGAGGCCGAGAGCCTGGAAACTGCACTCTTGGCTCTGTTCCCACACCAGCCCACATTGAGGCACTAGGTTCCTCACTAAGGGACTCAGTACAGACCCTCCGCTCTAAATCATTCTCATTTTATAGGTGGATGGGTGCTTAACACCAAGGCATCTGTGCGGACAGAGCCAGGAGCAGTTTCCAGACTCTTGGCTTCATGTGGAAAGGTGTTGGCTCAGGTGGTAAATGGCCATCAACTGTGATTGGATGTCCATCAGCTGTGGCTAGTTGGCCGTCAGCTGTAACCAGTGAGCCATTGGCCACTAATATAACTGCCGTGGCTATGCTAGCAGCAAATGGGAGCTAGGAAGAGGATGGTGGCTGAGCCAGCAAGAGCGGATTGCAGTTAGCACGGTGGATTGCAGCTAGCAAGTGAGGTGGGTTGGCAGAGAGAAGTGGATGGCAGGTTGCGGATAGTGTGGCTCCTGCTTCCTGTGTCTCCAACCCAGCCGCCAGCGACACTATACTGGTATGACTCCCCTATCTATGGCTCCGTGGGTGTTCCTTTTTGGCCTCGCCATGTCCTGCGTTCTTATGTGGGGAGCGGGAGCTGAGACCTCGCATGACACTCCGCGTGACAGCATCCCTTACTACTGAGGACCTAAGGCCCAGCAGAGGGTGCAGTGTCACCAGGTGGGTGTGGAGGCAGCACACACTGAGGATTATAAAACCTTCTGGTTAGTTGCAAATGTTCCCGTTCTGAGTAAATCCTAAAGGATAAATTTCTTTGAGGTAAAGGCCATTGTGGGGACAAAACCCCAAAAAGCGGTTTCCAGGTTCTCGGCCTCACATAGAAAGGTGCTGGCTCGGGTAGTAAATGGCCATCAACTGTGATCAGATGCCAGCAGCTGTGGCTAGTTGGCCGTCAGCTGTAACCCGTAAGCCATTGACCACTAATATAACAGCTGTGGCTATGCTAGCAGAGAGGGAATGGGGGCTAGCAAGAAGATGGTGGCTGGCAAGCGCGGACTGCTGTTAGGCAGATTATGTAGATCCTGCTTCCTGTGTCTCCAGCCCAGCCGCCAGAGAGAATATATTGGTTTGACTCCCCTATCTGTGGTTCCGTGGGTGTTCCTTTTTGGCCTTACCGTGTCCTGCGTTCTTGGGCGGGGAGTGGGAGCTGAGACCCTGCACGACAAATGGCACAGCGAGCAGGGTCTCCTGCGTGACACTTGGCGTAGTCGGCAGGATACGGTGCCAGCCAAAGCTTTCCGAAGGGCAGTGGAGCAGTTTGTGCGTAAGAAAGCTCAGTCTGAAGAAGACCAGGAGGAGCAGTTGCCGGAGAGCTCGATTCCCGTGGAGGGGTGGAAAGATGTGGATGGTTCCCCGGCCAGCGGAGGCCGGAGAAAGCGGAGAAAGCGAAGGTTGTTGCTGCCCTGTGGGCTGGGAACTGCTTGCTGAGGCAGCCCGGATGCAGGACTTTTAGTCCCAGGAGGAAACGCTTGCTGAGTCCTCCGTGGGAGATGAGGGTGAGGTCAAGGTCATCCCTCACCCCCAGGACAGCCCTGGCGAATGACTATGGACTATGGGGAATTGCCTTCTATCCCTGATTTAATGGACGCTTGACTGGGAACATACCACCATGTAGTGGGACTGGCGAGAATGTTTGCTTTTGTGTCTTGACTGGCCGCCATTGATAATATGTAAGCACCTTGATGTGAGCCGCTGTTGTTCCAGCACAGTACCCCGAGAGGCCCAGAGAGAGTGGCAGTGCCCTGAGAGCCCTGGCTGTGTCCAGGAAGTCTGGCTGTGTCCAGAGAGTGGCAGTGCCCTGAGAGGCCCTGGCTGTGTCCAGGAAGTCTGGCTGTGCCCAGAGAGAGTGGCAGTGCCCTGAGAGCCCTGGCTGTGTCCAGGAAGTCTGGCTGTGTCCAGAGAGAGTGGCAGTGCCCTGAGAGGCCCTGGCTGTGTCCAGGAAGTCTGGCTGTGTCCAGAGAGAGTGGCAGTGCCCTGAGAAACTCTGGCTGTGCCCGGGGAGACTGGTGGTACCCTAAGAAGCCCAGGATGTCTGGCTGTGCCCAGAAGTACTGTGGTGGTGCCCTGAGAAACTCTGGCTGTGCCCGGGGAAACAGGTGGTACCCTAAGAAGCCCAGGATTTCTGGCTGTGCCCAGAAGTACTGTGGTGGTGCCCTGAGAAACCCTGGCTGTGCTCAGAGAGCCTGGTTGTGTTCAGGATAGTGCATTCACCTCCAGGCTCCTTGCACAGGGCCCCTCGCAGAAGACGCTTGTCGCGTAGATTGTGAGGCGAGACCCTGTAGGGGTGGAGTGTGGGGACAAAACCCCAAAAAGCAGTTTCCAGGCTCTCGGCCTCACATAGAAAGGTGCTGGCTCGGGTAGTAAATGGCCATCAACTGTGATCAGATGCCAGCAGCTGTGGCTAGTTGGCCGTCAGCTGTAACCCGTAAGCCATTGACCACTAATATAACAGCTGTGGCTATGCTAGCAGAGAGGGAATGGGGGCTAGCAAGAAGATGGTGGCTGGCAAGCGCGGACTGCTGTTAGGCAGATTATGTAGATCCTGCTTCCTGTGTCTCCAGCCTAGCCACCAGCGAGAATATATTGGTTTGATTCCCCTATCTATGGCTCCGTGGGTGTTCCTTTTTGGCCTTACCGTGTCCTGCGCTCTTGGGCGGGGAGTGGGAGCTGAGACCCTGCACGACAAATGGCGCAGCGAGCAGGGTCCCCTGCGCGACAGCCATAATACACTTAAGAGCTATTTCAAGTTTTGCTTCCATTAAAAACAATAAATATTCCCCAGCCACGTTTCTGAGCTACTGAGCTCATTCCTATGCTGGCAGAAAGGTGGGGGAAGTTGGTGAGGGAAGGTCTGGAACAAGATAATTTGTCCAACCCCATGAAAGGAAACCCTTTGAAGATCTGGAGGAGGCAGGTGGGAGAATCGACGTCTTTCATCTGCCCCCCTTCCCTGGGGAAACAGTAGATCATTCTCCTTGTCATGGCTCACGGTTCTGGTTGCACATTAGAATCACCTGGGAGAGCTTTTTAAATCTACCCCTGCCTGGGACCCCCCACCTAAGAATCTCTGGGGGTGCAGCCCAGGTACTGTAATTTCTATAAGTTCCCCAGGTGACTGTAGAGCACAGAGGGTATTATTGTTCTAGAATTTCAGAACCAGAAATGAACTCACACATGTGTCCGATTAAACTTTCCACCATTTTGGTGAGTTTGGAATGGAAATAGGCATTGCAGACCGAGTTTAAAGAGAAGAGAGGCAGAGGGAGGAGAAGCAATTTGCCAGGCTAGAGGGCTGGTGAGGGCAGGGTTGGGGTAGGAGGTAGCCTCCTTTATGTTCTCCACACCCTTTTTTTCTGGTAGTATATTACAGAACCAATAGTTCTGGAGGCTTAGCTTTATAGGTACACAGGCATGAGACTCCCTCTTATCTGGGACAACCTTTCCAGTTAGATCTATACTATGTTTTAATATGTTTCTGGTATGGAAACCTAAATCTTTCACTTGTAATTCTTAGCTCTTTGCAAGCCAGAGCAGTGGGTGATGAGATTCCCACATGCATTTAGAAGAAGCCAGGACCCTGTTTGGTGCTTTCTGGATAGAGCGTAACACGTGCAGGTGCAGTGAAAACGCATCAGTGGGGGTGGAATTCAGACCTAACTCCGTCTCAGATTTCAATCCAACTGTAAACCCAGCATGTCTGCCACTGGATCTACAACAGTTAATTCTTTCAGAACACAGAGCTAAATCCCCATGGAGGCCTGACCTGGAAAGGCCACCTGAATTGCTGCCTGTTTAAAGGTGCACTCATGTTTCTAGATTTAACTGGGTCAGTTAGGCTGTTGAGTTTTGCCATTTGATTTCAGGGCTGGGCTGGCTTCAGTGTACTGGCAATTCCCGGAGAGTGCAGGCTCTGAGTGACTGGGGCAGGTGTTCAGAAACCTCCAGTGACTGTTATTTAATTTTGTTCCTCTCCTAGCCTCACGGTGTATGTATGAGTTGTTATGTGACCGAGTTCTATTTTTAACTGCAAACATGCTCTGTTCAAGTGAAATCATGTTCTTTAGACACTGCATTATGCAAGCTGGCTCCAAAGTTTGCCAGGAGTGCTAAAGTAAACTGTGACAATTCCCAGTCATAGCCATTGAAACCCCCACAGTGAGGAAACAGCATGCTTACTTGCTGCAAGACAGAGTTTCAGTTGTGTTAAATAATTGTCTGGTGCTACCTGATGAGAAAGCCCTGTCTGGCCACTTCCATCAGCTTCTCTCATCTTGTCTCCTATCTAATCCCAGAATAAATCCAGTGGGCCTTGGGGGGTGGGGGAGGGGAGCATTAAAAAGGCTTCTGGGATGACGATTAACTTGAAACAAGCCACAATGAGGTGAAAGCAATGTAATGCTCATTGTAATGTATCTTCTCAGGTCAAAAGCAGGAGAGGAGAAAAGCTGGTTTAGATTGAGGGCATCCAGTTAAGAAGCCGCTCTTCCGCAGGTTCGTGTTCCTATTGTACCGTTCGTTCTCCTAAAGTGAATACATTAGAGAAGACCACTAGTGGGTCTCAGGTTTTTACTTGAGGTAATCATAGAGAAGTGGCTTTCAAGAACTGCATGGGGTCTTTTCCTCTGACTTCTTCTGGGGGACTGGCATCTGGTTTATCCAAGATGACCCAGAGAAGGCGCACAGCTAGCTGTCTCTGAGGGGAGAAGGATAGTATCAGTCAGGACTCTTTGGTGGCAAGCAACAGAAATCAACTCTTTCATAGGAGTTAACCTACTTAAGAAGGACTTTTTAGAAAATAAGGGCCTTGAAAGCAGGGCTAGTTTGTTCACTGCCATTTCCCCAGTAGAACACTACCTTGTATATAGTGTGCTCTTAGTAAATGTTTGTAGACTAAAAGAAGATATAGGATGGATCAAAGAATTGTTAGGAGGGCTGAGAACCAGTTTCAGAAGAGTGAGAATGAGAGTATCTCTGGAGGTGGTTTAGGTAGCAGGAGCTAGCTTCCTGACAGTCTCATCCGGGATGCTAGAATGAATGCTCAGTTATTCTTGTGTTTATACTCACGCATCAAAATCCAGAGGAAGAGCTTCCCTTTGGGAATAAGTATCCTCACGTTATTATTCTTCCCTGGGCTATGTTCTCGGAAGTGACTTACCTAACTTCCCAGTTGGTATATTAGAGTTCTCCAGAGAAAAACAGAATCAGTAGGAGATATATTTACATCTGTATCTGTATCTCTATCTGGGTCTGTATCTATCTCTATGTATTTAGAGAGACAGAGAGATATTGATTTACTATAAGGAATTGTCTCACACGAATATGGAGGCTGACGAGCCCAACCTGCAGGATGGGTTGGAGCTGGAGACCCAGAAAGAGCCGATGTTCAGGTTCAAGGGCTGTCAGGCAGGAAAGGCTGACGTTGCAGACGAAGCCGAAAGGCAGTGTGTGGCAGAACTCGCTTCCTCAGAAAGGTCTTTTTGTTCTATTCTGTCCTGTTCAGGTGAAGACCCACCCACATATGGAGAGCAATCTGCTTTACGCCATTGATTAAAATGTTAATCTCGTCCAAAAATACTCTTGCAGAAACACCCAGAATAATGTTTGACGAAATATGTGGACACCCTGTGTCCCAGTCAAGTTGACACATAAAATTGACCGTCACAGAGAGGGAGAAGGAGAGCATGTCTGGCTAGGCTGGAGTCACGTGACATCTCTTTAACCAGTAGAAGGCAGCGTGTTTTGTTTGGAAATTCCAGAAACTTTCCCCATGGGGATTGTCATAATGTACTGATTATGGGGAAAGTGGGGAGCTGTTACCAGGAGAAAGGGGAATGGGCAGCCTCAAGACTACAACTGGCTCTTGCGCCAGGAGAGCCATACTTCATCACTTGCTTCTGTGGGGGTTGACATCACAGCTTTGCCTGCCTCTTCCGGCTCCTCTTCTCTGTGTGAAAGGGAGAGCAGCCGGGATGAGGAAAGACATAATTGCTGCTCCTTTGTCCCTTCACCTCCAGTCATGAGTAAAGGTGACTGTTTGAAGGTACACCATCAGCTCTGGGCCCTTTCTCTTAGAGGTTTGCGTTAACGATTCAGCACTCACACGCTGGCTCCCTCTGGAATGTCCCCCTGCACTGTACAGGGTATTCACAAGACCTGTCCTCCCCAGAAGAGTTTGAATCTATTGTATTTTGTGCATTTTCTTCTTTTCCATTCTTTACCTACTAGACGTGTCATGTAGCTGTGGCTGCTGCTAGCCCGCAGTGCCTTTGTGGAATTAAAAAGGCACCCCTTCCTCAAGACACTTTACATTGGTCCGCAATTGTCATAATGCACTGATTTTGTTAGAACGAGATGCTACTATATACCAGACAGTTGTCACAATAAGTGTAAGTCTACCATGTTTACAATGTGAATGATGTCTCCTTAGGTATGGTATCTTGTGCAGTGTACAATCTGTCTACATGTACATGGCAGGCCTGAACTACCAAGAGAGAGGGAGACCACCAGAGGCCAGGAAAGCACAACGTGTTCAGTGCTCCTGTGAATGGTGTGATGGGGAGATGGTGTGTGCGTGCAGGAGTGGGGGGGAGTCCCTTTCTTTTGGTTTTGACCAATACCTGGGCTGCTGATCAGACCAATCAGCAGAACTGCGAGTCCAAGACTCCTCTAGTATGGAAAATCCACCAAACTCCCTGAAGAAATTGCCTGCAAGGAATTAGGGACCACTACTCTCTGCTTGAGGGAATTCCTGGGAGACACGCATAGTTCAGACCAGACCAGCAGGGAGAGATAGTGGGTAGATATTGTCACTCCAGGGTACAACGTCTGCTGTTGTCTTCAGAGGTTTGCGCACCTGACTGCTGATTAGCACATTATATAGAACTGACTCGCCGCAGATTCCATGGATCCATGACGGGATAGACATGATCACAGTGGGGTAGTCGAAAATGAAAATAGACATGATAAAAATAAACAGAAATTCTCTTGATTTTTTTCATATATCTCAGTGGACCATGTAGGACACATCTGGGGCAGGCTCAGCCCACTTTGTGGGCCACTGTAGTTAGGGCTGAAAACTTGATTAGATTCGTCTCGTTTTAATTTACGTGCTGGATTTCTAAGGAGACTGAGCACCTTTTTGTTTGTTGGCCACCTGATTTCTTCACTTGTGATGTGCCTATTCAAGGGCTTGCCTATTTTTGTACTCTATTGTCTCTCTTTTTCTTACTGATGTGTAGGAGTTATTTATTCTCATATGTGTTGAATATCTTCTCCCATTCCATGGTTTGACTTTTTACTTTTGTAAGGGCATCTTTTGATGAGCTGAAGTTCTTAACTTTAATATCCAATATATCAATATTTCTGTAACTTTTCTAAGGGAACTGCCCTACCCTGGGGGCAAGGAGATATTGATTTTGTCCTCAGTTGCCTTTATAATTGGATCCAGAGTACCCCTGGGAGAGTTTTTGTGCATGGGGTGAGTTCCAGGGCAGACTTCATCTCCTCCCCCGAGGACCCCACAGTGCTGCCTCCATCAGAAGTCAAGAATCCCTGTGTGTGGGGGGGGGGTCTCTTCTATCCACTGGTCTATCCTTGCACCAACATATTCTCTTAGTTATTATAGCTTCATAATAAGTCTTGACATACAACTATGCAAGTTCTTCCTCTGCATTACAAGAATGACTCGGCTAAGATTTTGACATTTTACATAAGAACTGACTCAAACCTGGAGCTTCCCTTTTGGAATAAGTATGCCAGGGTTATTATTCTTTCCTGCGCTATGTTCTTGGAAGTGACTTATCTAACTTCCCAGTTGGTTCTTTCCAGGGGCTTTCCCATCCATGGCTTAAATAAAAATCTGATTTGAGCCCATGCAAATCCGATGGAATACCAATATTTATTATGTTCTACTTTTGGAACAGGCTAACGTGTAGAAATTGAATCTGAAATAGCCGGTGACCTTTTTTAAGACAAATCATCTGATTTTTGGAAATGGGTGGCTGACTGCGTGATCAACCCTTCTCTGAGGGCTGCACCCTGAGGAGAGAATGAGCTCTGCAGTTAGATTTCAGGTTCAATTCCTGGATATATCAACCAGTAGCCATGTGACAATGGGCAAGTTAGTTAACCTCCCCATCCTCAATTTCCTCGTCAGTAAAATGGGATAATAAGAGTATCTGCAGCATGGGTGTTTGTGAGGATTAAGTGCAATAATATATGAAATGAGCTTGGCATGGAATATGTTCTTGATAAATGTTAGCCATTATTGAGAAGAATTCCTCTTCCTTCTAAGGGTTTAGAGACTCATCTAGGAGAATGGCAAAATAGCATATTCCTTTTGCGTTTCTGAGGTGCTGAGGGGGAACATAGTTTATGTTCAGTTTATTGGGGAACCAAAATGAAAGAGCCCAGTGGGGTGAAGCAATGAGGTTATACCTCTAACAGACTGGAAAGTAGCTAGTACCCTGGAGTGTACTGGGTGGGCTGAAGTTTGGAGAGGAGTGGAGAGTTGGATCCTGTGAGAGTTGAGGGGCTGGGGTGGGGGAACCGCATGGGGTAGTTGGTGTCAGCCAGAAAAGTCTGCATGCCCAGGGGCATGCAGCCAGCCCGCCACTGTCCCAAGCCATGCCAGCTGATTACAGTGCAGAGAAGACACTGTGATTACCCTGGTCTCAGTGCCGTTCTCTGAAGATCCCTTAAAAGCCCTTCTAGAAACAGAGAGAGAGGTGGCATATGGGAAAAACAGTTCCAGGTCCAGTACCTGGGTGGAGCTGGGCAGGGGAAAGATGCACTTGTTACACTGAAATGGAAAGATGTTGGCATGCACTGTGAAGGGGTGGCAATACCACAATTACAATACCACAATTGTACCTATAGCATGATCCCATCTAATAATAAATGCGTATATGTATATATATAGCTGTCTGAAAGGATCTGAGAGGTTATTTCCATGGCATTAAAGTTGTCTCTGGGTGGGATTATCGATACTTTTTCATGTCTTTGTGTTCTCTGTATTTGTATTATGGATCTACAGAGTTTTCTGGTTAAATGAGTTTTAATGTGACTTTTGTAATTAGAATAAAAAGAGAAGGAACATTAATATGTTTCCTTTAACTTAGCAAGTCAGGGACGGGAGAAGGGAGGTGGATTTGTGGATTCCCATGGGAAGAGTCTGCTCAACAAGACAGTTCTTTAGCTGCAGTTGGTCAGCAGGGATCTTCTCCAGTTCACCTTCAGAGCCCAGAGGTGCCCACCTGCCGCTGGGTTGGCAGCTGTCAGTGGTGTGCAATGTTCTCAATGCGGATGACCAACGCAAATTTAGTACAAGAGCAGAGGGTTCTCATGTGTCACCCCCCGGGTTTCTCTCTATGCCCATACGGTAGGGCCCACTGGTGGTTTTTTGGCAGTTACTAAAGTCACAGACATGGTTGGCCTTGCGGTTTTTAGAGGGAATCCTACACCCTTCTGGGGGTAGGAGGTCCTGGAACAGTGAGACCCAAAGACCCCCAAGGGCCAGAGTTGGACTTCTTGTAAGAAAAATGCTTAGAGTAAAAGTCGTGGAATTTCTTTTTTAACATGTGCTCCTTAAAAAGTTTGGAATAAAATGTTTTCTAGCCTGAAACAAAGATGGTCTCTTTCCAAACCTCAGTGGGTCTGCTTTAACTAGAAAGAAACTGCTGACTGGAATTAGGTAAGGCAGAGGAAGAAAGTCCAGAGAAGAAAAGGCTGCTTCAAAAATCGGCGCCACTCTCAGAACGGAGGGCACGTTCTCCTCGGAGAATTCCCAGGGAGAAACATTATTAAGAAGGAAGGTGGTTTTCTTAGGAGGCCGATTTTGAGTTAGGAGGAAGGTTGCTACAGGACATTTCATAAAAGAAAATGGAGGCCTCTGACCCCCCCCGCCCCCCCCTTCAGGCCGCTCCGCCCCCCGAAGTCTGAACTTTGAACAAGTGCAGATCCCATCAGGGCTATGGCCGCTTTGAGATCCCAGAGGCGTGTGGAGCATTCTAGCTCTGCGTGTTTTCTAACTCTGAAACGTTCTGCCTTAAAACGTGCGATTGCCCTGGGTCCGCCCACCCGGACTCAGCTCCTAAAAGCCCCCCGCAGCCCCGAGCAGGTTGCCGCCCTTCCCTCGGCCCTCTGCTGCCCTCTGCTGGAATGGTGCTGCCAGCACCACCGGAGTTTATCCTCAAAGCTTTCTGGGGCTCTGGGCCAATTCTTGACACGCCTTTTTGGTCGGTAACAGAGAAGCTGACGAGCAAATGACAGAGTTTTGCGACTTATAACCGAACAGTAAGTAAAATCAATGCTTTATTATCACAGACTGAGCAACGTTATTGTTAAAAAAAAAAGCAACGGATGAAAAGAATTAATTACCAACCAAGAAAGGCAAGACAAATTTCTTCTTAAAAACAAACAACTTATCAATGACTATACTGTCCAAGATATTGTGCTCATCCTTAAAGCCATAAAATGAGTTATACAATTTCTCTTTGCAGCGAGTTTATAATCGTATCATTCAGGAGGAGGGGAAAGTAATTATAAATTGAAATAGATCAAGATAAATCCCATGAAGAGAGTACCCAATAGTGATGGGACTCCGATAAGAAAGGGCTCAGATTCAGGCAGAGATCAGGGTGGGTCTCAGAAAAGCACCATCCAGCTTTGCTGTGAGGAGGTGTGTCTCTGAGGGAATCCTGTTTGGAATCAGGGAGTTTTCAATTGTGTCTTGAGAGATTAGAGTGCATTGGAGTGGCAGGGAGAAGCTGGGGAAGGCAGGGAGAAATTTACTTCTCTTTTCTCCCCTTTATTTTAGGTTCTGATTTTGTTTTAAATTTATGGTTAATAAATGAAATTTACTTACTATCATGCTAACTATCTACATATATATACACAAATGTGAAAGACCTATATGTATTTGTACCTATATGTTTGTAAAAGAGTGGTATGAGGTTTCCTTGGGTTTCTTAGAAACTAATCCTGAGAGCTATTAAATGTTCCATGTGGGATTGAACCACTAAGACTATACATGAGATAATATTTTGATATATGAATCATTTTCCCTGCCTTTGTCATTTTTTATTGTAAAATTCAACCAGATAAGAAAATTATGCAAAAGTATACCTTAGTGAATTGTTACAAGGTGAACATCCATCTTGTGTGAACATCCAAACACAACTGCTTCCCTCCCCCCAAAAGTCACCACTGCTCTTTTGCAGCAGTTACTTTCTTGAGTTTATTTCATTTCTTTCTAGTTGGTCTCTAAGTGTGCAATTCTAGACACTGTAGTTAAAAGTGTTCCCCCTTGTAAAAATGATTTGATATATCCCTCAAGTAATTTTTAATCTACAGACCCCCCTGCCATCCCTTTCTTTTCTTTAAAATGTATTGGTTGCCAAGCCTGGAGCTTGTGGAGTTTGGATCTTGTGATTGCATGCACCTGTCATCTCTTGTGTTCTTCTGACCTTCACGTTCCCTGCAGATTGGAAGCTGGATCCAGAGGCTGGACCACGCTTGGGTTTGAGCCCATCGGTAAGATGTTAGGTGATGAGATTTCTTTTATGCAAAACCTCTGACTGTGTGATGTCAGCAGCCATTGATTCTCAATGTCTAAATCTATTGATTCATTGGGCATTGAGAAATGGTAATATACTGAAACTGTCATTTCTTTTTCATTTCATTTATTAGTTAGACCGTATCTCCAAGGAGATGCTTTCCCATGGCAGTAGTTCTTTAGAGAAAGGTAATGCTAACCTCTTATGCAGTCCTGGGATACTCAAAGCCTCCTAAGCTTCACCCCTTAGTAGTCAGTTCTCACAGGACTTTGCTAAGCACAAGCTGGCCCAAGAAATACTGGCCCGCTTATGCTGGCACTGGCCACCTGGGGACCAAGAATTAAAGGACCTTTACTCCTTGGTGACCCATTCTCCATGGGGTGAGATTGTTGTTTTTATTCATATGGCAGATTAGATATTCTAAATGATCTTCCAGTTGAAAAACACCAAAATGCTAGGTAAGTATTTAAAAAATAAATCGTTGAGCTTCCCTAAAATAAATATGCAGATGTTGACCAAAAGAAAAGAAAGGAACACCTGAAACTAATATAAAATTATATAGTCACAGATGTAAAGTACAGCATAGGGAATATAGTCAATGTGTTGTAATAGGTATGTACGATGTTAGATGGGTAGTAGACTTGTTGGGGTTATCATTTTTGAGGGGTGTAAATGTCTAATCCTTATATCATGTTGTATACCTGAAACCGAAAAATGAAAGAAAGAAAGGAAAAGAAAGGAAAAGAAAAGGAGGAATCTTGCAAGATAGTTGAATGACAAAGCTGGCTTTTGCACAGAGGGTTTCTGCTAAAATGTGGAGACTGAGCTTCCTCTTTGCTAGTTGCTAGGGACTCGGGGATAAGGGACGAGGGTAGGGCATCCCCAATGGGGAAGTTTAGGTTTGGAGACCCTTTTGCTGAGGATGGGAATCCAACAGGTTACAATCTGAGGGTTGGCATGAGCAAGCAATGAATCTGATATGCTGCAGAGGGCAGCAAGGAGTTCACTGTTTCTACCTTGACACCAGATGGAAGCGAATAAAGAAATCTCCCCTGAGAATTCGTAAGGACAAGCTGGCTCTCTTAGAGTTGTGGTCCAAATTTATGTAATGTGTGTGTTGAAAAAGACCTCCAACAGATAATTAAATTTAGGATAGTTCTCAGTTGATAATGCCTCCAGGAAAATGGCAGAATCAAACATAAACCTTTTCTGGAGGAATGCAACCTCAGCAACAGCTTCAGAGATTGTCTACAGAGAATGTTTTCACTTCCAAGTATGTGAACAGTTCAAGGTAAAAAAAAAATTTAAAGGGAAGAGGAAGCACATGACTGAGGGCCAGTTGAAAAAATAGGTATCAAAACAGACCCTAAAGACTTTGCATATTGGAATTTTCAGATACAAACTATAAAACAGACATAATTCATGTATTTAAATAAAAGCAACTTGAAAATATGATTGGAATAGAGACTGTAAAGAATGTCCAAGTAAATTTGAAAAAAATAGAATTTCTACTAATAAAAAAGTAATAATTGAAAATAAAAATTACAAGCGTGGTTTAAATACCAGGTTTTAGATGAAGTTTCAGGGAGAACTAATCAACTGGAAAATAAATTCAAAGAAATTATTTATAATGCAGATCAGAGGGACGAAAACATGAGAAATGAGAGCGGTAACAAAAATTGAAAGAGACAGATCTACCAGGTGACCAGCTAGAGTTCTAGAAGGCAGTGTCAATGAGGCAGCATTCAAAGAGACAGTGGCTGAGAATTTTTCAAATCTGGTGAAAGCAACCATTTCTTATATTCAGGAAGCTCAAGGAATCCCAAGTAATATAGATGAAAAGAAATCTACTGAGATACACCTTAACCAAACCACAGAACACTAATTTAAAGAAAAAATCTCAAAAATAGCCATATTAGAAAGGAACAGTAATTAGAAAAGCCTAATTTTTAACAACAAACATGGAAGACAGAACACAGTGTCATAATAGCTTCAATTTGCTAAAAGAAAAATTTTGCACTAGAATTATATACTCACAAAATTTTTCTCACGTATTAGGACAAAATAAAGATATTTTCAGAGAAACAAAAGTTGAGAGTTTACCAGCAGAACTCCACTAAAAGCAAATTAAAGATGAACTTCAGGAAGAAAGGAAAGTTTCTAGAAATGCAAAAAAGAACGGTGAACAAAGATTATGGTTAATGTGTGGGTATATGTGAACTAATATTGACCCTTTAAAATAATGATATTTAATAAGTGTATATTTGTGGAGGTAAAACAAAATAGTCAAAATACTGAACACTAGTATCATATGTTATAACTGTGTGATTGAAGTTGAAACAGTCTGTTTTTGTATTATTTGGGAGGTTAATGGTGTTAAATTCAGTCTTTATAAAAATATGCATATAAAAATGCATGTTAAATATTTAGGGGTTTTTATTAAAGGAAGACAGGGAGAAGTAAATGGACTACAATCTAGTTAAAAGATAAAGAATGTCAGACTGGATTTAAAATAAAATCATGCTGTTAAATGAGACATAAGGATGCAAAAAGTCAAAGGATAGAAAAGCTGGTTAATGCATAATGATTAAAAATCTACTTCACTGGGAAGTTATAATAATTCTAAGCTTGTATGTACCTGGTAGAACGGCATCACAATATTTAAAGCAAAATGACAAATCTACCAGGAGAAAGTGACAAATCCATCTTTATAGTGTAGAATTTTCACACATCACTTTCAGTAAGTTTTGGGTAAAGCAGACAACAATCCGTGAGAGATGTAAGATTTGAACAGCACAATTAGCAAGCATTGTATAAAGAACATACACGAACAATTGGAGAGTACACATCTTTGTTCTTGGAACATACAGAATTTAATAAAATTGCCCACATGCTAGATCACTAATTTAGCTTTTATAGATTTCAAAGATTCAGTATCATACAGAACATATTCTCTAACAATCCAATTGTGAGATACACGAGTAAATAGTGAATACCAAAAACAATCTTCTGTATCATTCAGCATTCAGTGACTCAAAAAATCTCGAGTAATTTTAGGCAAAAAAGGAATTAATACTGGGAACTAAGCAATTACAAAATTGTTGGAAGAGACAGAGAAGTGAACTTCTTAGCTGAGGCTTCCAGAGATTTCCAGAACAAATGTCCTGAGTGTAACTGCTTTGACCTCCACCACAGGCAGTAAGATGGGAGCCAGAGGCTGTGCGGGGGGTGCGGGGGTGTTCTTGTGGCAGTCTGTGGTGACACTGGGACTTTTAGTTGAAGACAGACCACCAGGCTGCAATCCAGGGATCAGGCAGCAGCCCCTGCTTCCTCACCACACCCTTGTCTCGCTACACCCCTGAAGCCAGGGACTGGACTTAAGATTCTGGAGATTAGTGCTACCACCCTCAAAACTAACTCTCAACATTCAAAAAGATGGAGATGAGACAGTGGAACGCTGCTGAGGAAAAGCCGCAGTTCTATGACCTTGTTTTTCAGCAGGGTTATGATGTTTACTGCTTTTTAAAAATGTAATTGACATATAACACTGGAAGTTTAAGGTGTACAGTGTGCTGATGTGGTATATTGCAAAATGATCACCAAGATAGCCTTCGCTGACACCTCCATCACCTCGCATAATTACCGTTCTTCTTTGTGGTGACAACATCTAAGATCTACTCTTAGCAACTTTCAAGTATATAATACAATAATATTATTAACTATAGTCACCACGCTGTGCATTACATTCCCAGGACTTATTCATCTTCTAACTGGAAGTCTGTACCCTTGGACCAATGTCTCCCCATTACTACTCCCCCCACCCCAACCTCTGGTGACTGCCATTCTACTCTCTGTTTCTATGAGTTCAGGTCTTTTAGATTCCACATATAAGTAAGATTGTGCAATATGTGTCTTTCTCTGACTTATTTCATTTAGCATAATGCCCTCAAGGTCTATCTATATGGTTGCAAATGGCAGGATTCCCTTCTTTCTTGTGGCTGACAAATATTCCATTGTATATATATATATATATATATATATATATATATATATATATATATATATATATATATATATATATATATATATACACACACACCACATCTTATCCATTCATCCAAAGGTTTACACTTAGGTTGTTTCTATATCTCGGCTACTGTGAATAATGCTGTAATGAACAGGGGGGTGCAGATATTTCTTCAAGATCCTGTTTTCATTGTTATTTTGAACTCTATCAGGTAAATCACTTATCTCTACTTCATTAAGATCTGTTTCAGGAGTTTTGTTCGTTTGTTTGGAACATATTCCTCTATTCCTTCTTTCTTCTGGACTCCCTGTGTCGTGTCTGCGTTAGATACAACCGTCACCTTTCCCAATCTCGGTAGAGTGGTCTGTGTAAGAGATGAATCTCGTCAAGCAGCCTGGCTTTGCTCCTGGTGGCCTCTCAAACCTTTGTGATTGTCCAAGCTGCGTTCTTTGTGGCTCTCAGGACTTGAGGGAGTGTCAAGACCCATAAGTGCCCCAAAGGGGAGGGTCTGTCGGAAGCTGGACCCAGGCAGCAGCTGGGCAATTAGGCTCATTCCAGGGAGGAACCATGAATCTGGATGTACAGCCGAGGGAGGGCGCTTTGAACCCTGTTAAGAACTTCTTGCTTGACAGTCTTGTGGGACTGCTGAATAAAAGCCCTACTGGCTGTCAGAAACAAGTGATCTCGGGGCTGGAGGGACTGTTCCTCAGGCAGCAGCAGCAGCAAAAACTTGGGCACCAGATACTGTGTGTATAAGGCTCCTTCCGGGGAGCTCCTGGCAAATTGGAGTGGGCTAGAGAGGAAGGGCGGGGGAGGTGTCTGCAGGCCGCCACTGTCTCTGCGGAAAACCACAGCCAGGCTCTAGATGTGTGCAAAATTAGAAGTCTGACCCTCAGGCAGCAGCTTTGGAAGTATACAAACAGACCCTTTCAGGAAAAGACGGGAGGTGAGTGTTTCTACCTGCTGCTTTGCCTGAGTCCTGGCGGGATGGCTGTGGCGAGTGCTTGCTCCTGTTACTAACTGCTTCTTCACTTGCTATAGCTTTGTGGGTCTCATGGAGTCAAGCCCTGTTGTCTTTCAGAGCTAGGTATTTTGGGGGCCCATCTCTCAGGAGGAATTCTTTTTTTAAATTAAAATATAGTTGACATTATGTTAATTTCAGGTGTACAAGTCTACATTTATATACTTTATGATGTGATCACTCTGATAGGTCTAGTAACCATCTATCACTGTGCAAAGTTATTCCAATATTATTGACTATATTTCCTGTGCAAAAATATGGATTGCTTCACAAATTTTCATGACATGCTTGCACAGGGGCCATGTTAATCTCCTCTGCATTATTCTAATTTTAATGTATGCATGGTTGAAAGGAGCACTCAGGTGGGAGTCTTATTATAAGTTAAGGCTGTAAATGTAGGGTCCAACCTTCTCACTCCTCAAGGAGAATCTGGGAGTTGGGGGTTCCTCCGATCATGCTGTGACAGGGTTTATGGCAAGAGTGTATGTCAGCCTTTTAAACGTGTTTTGATGTGGGTATTTTTTGGTTTGCCCAATATATAGGAGTCAATCAGGTAGCTTCTGGATTTCTTTCAGAGGGAATTGCTCCATGTGTAGCTATTCATCCTGGGTGTCTGTCGGAGGAGGGGCGCCATCTTTAAGGATTGCCCCAGTGGTTTACTTTTGTCCCACCTTTCAAACCATGTGTTGGTGCATTCAGTGAAAGAATTTAAGTCACATCTAGAATTGTAGTGCAAGGGAGTCTGACATGAAGCTTTTATCTTCCCAGGTTCTGAAGGATTGAAAGGCCGTTAGAAAGAGGTTTGACACTGATGATAAATGTCAATTTACTAAATCCACCACAACTCATGGGTCAAGGAAAAAAATCATAATGAAAATTTAAAATTATTTAGACTTAAACAATACAACACTAAATGTCAAAACTTGTGAGGTGCAGTTAAAAAGCTACTCAGAATTCAGTACCTTGTATGTTTACATCAGAAAAGAAAGGATCAACCTTAATGAGCTAAGATTCTAACTTCAAAAATTGAATAACAAACCTAGCATATCAAACCCAAAGAAAGACATTGGTTTAGAAATAAAAAAAGCAAAATTACTGACATAAATATACAATAAAGAAGAGAAACAAGGGGCAGTTGCTTAGCTCAGTTGGTTAGAGCACAGTGCTCTTAAGAAGGTTGCTGGTTCCATCCCCACATGGGATACTGTGAGCTGCACCCTCCACAACTAGATTGAAACAACTACTTAACTTGGAGCTAATGGGTCCTGGAAAAACACACATAAAATAAATAAAAAGTTTAAAGAAAAAAAGAAGAGAAACAAAACCAGAAATTGGTTTACAGCAATAAAATAGACTTCAGGTAAAATTGTTCCATACAAAAAAAAGATATAAATAAACAATGATAGGAATGAAAAGGGAAATAGAAATACAGATGCTGTAGATTATGATAATAAAAGGATATTATGAACAACTTTTGTCAATACATTTGAAGACTTAGTTTAAATGACTAAATTTGTAAAAAAACATAACTTAGTTAACTTGATCCAAAAGTAAATAGAAGGACAAATAGTCTTATGATCCTTAAATAACTTGAATCAGATAACATCATCCCTTAAAGAAAACACCAAATTTAGAAGGTTTTATAGGTGATTTTCATCAAAATTTCAAAGACAAGATAATTCTGATTATAAGCAAATACTTTCAGGGGACTTATTTCAATAAGAGCTGGATTTTTAGTAAAAGTATCCCTATTTTTAACTGTTGGCAACTATGGAAACACTTTTGTCAGTGCAGACAAAACAAAATATATCTGTAGGCTAGTTTCGGCCCACAGCCTGCCGTTTGCAACACTTGATCTAAACTTTGTAGAAGAGGTGACACAAGTCACAGTGCAATTATATTGAACGATTTGGGTCCCACATCAAGATGGAATTATGAGACACTGACATGTATTTCCAGAGCCGGTTGTGAAAACTGTCTCTGAAGACTAAAAATCACAGCTCACTGAAGTGTTCCTACTAAAGCTGATGTACGGCCCTGCTTTGAGGCAGAGGAATGCAAAGATGGCCTTTCTGGGTTGTCTTATAGACTCTTCTAGACTTTCTAGTTAAGGGCAGTTTTCTGAATGGTTCCCTTCTCTGTTACCATCTCAACTAATAATAAACACAGAGATTTGATGCTTCTGGTACACATTCTGTCTTCAGAAAAATCGCATTACTGATACGGGCCAAGCAAGTGGCCGCCCCCACTCACTGAAAAACCTTTAAGTTTTGTTTCCTATCCTATAGGGATTTTAGGTTTCTCTTTCTTTAAGTTTCCTTTCCCCCAGTTTCTTATCTCCCTAGTTCCGGATCTTAACCACCTTTAAACAGAGCCTGAATCATAGGAAGTCCCCTGCCCCCTGCTCCAGGCCATTCCAGGCCCAGCTCCTGAGTGAACACCCCACCTGAATAACCAGACTAACCAGAGGAGACCACAGGCTTCACGAAGTGAAACAGAATTTCTATCGCACAGCCGCCTCACATCAATGGCTCTGAGCTCTGCTTCTTGGGCCAACACTTTTAACTGTTTAACCAAAATCTATTTTTTCCTGGGACTGGCCTGGTGGCTCAGGCGGTTAGAGCTCCATGCTCCTAACTCCGAAGCTGCCGGTTCGATTCCCACATGGGCCAGTGGGCTCTCAACCACAAGGTTGCCAGTTCAATTCCTCGAGTCCTGCAAGGAATGGTGGGCTCTGCCCCCTGCAACTAAAATTGAACACGGCACCTTGAGCTTAGTTGCCTCCCGGATAGCTCAGTTGGTTGGAGTGCGTCCTCTCAACCACAAAGTTGCCAGTTCGATTCCTCGACTCCCACAAGGAATGGTGGGCTGCGCCCCCTGCAACTAGAAACGGCAACTGGACCTGGAGCTGAGCTGCGCCCTCCACAACTAAGATTGAAAGGACAACTTGACTTGGAAATAAGTCCTGGAAGTACACACTGTGCCCCAATAAAAGTCCTGTTCTCCTTCCCCAATTAAATCTTTAAACAAACAAACAAAAATCTATTTTTCCTCATTCAGGGGCCTTGGAGATACAGATAATACCCCAGAGAGATTACCAGTCCCAACCAAAGATGCCAGCACAGTCTTGCAGGTGGATCTCGAGATCCCTTCCTCTCATCTAAGATCAGATGGGCAAGAGTTCCATGAATCCCCAATAGGTAGGAACAGCTCTATGCCCCTGCCCAGCAGGAAGCAGATACAGAAGAAAAGACCTCCTGTCCCTCAACTTCCCATAGAGGTTTTATGGGGATCATGTCTCTCAGGGGAAAACAAGGCAGGCAGCTAGAGACAGGCATCGGGTCTCTGCATTCCTGCTCAACCCACAGAATACAACCCCCCAAAAGACCTCCCCTCTCTGTCCAAAACTTCCCATTCTCACTGTAATTATCTACCCCTCTGAGGAAACAAATGGGTACAAAGTACCCAATTAGGTTAAACCAGTCACTCACACCTGAGCAGTAAAGGCCACAATGACCTTCATTTCACCTGGGCCTCATTATACCATCATTATGACATGCATATGCCTGGAAGTTTGTTGATATCACGATAACAGACTGAATTCTGGGAAGGAACATGCGCAGTCTAAAAAGATGAGGTAATAGCCTTTCGTCAATCACAGGTGTCAATCAAGTGGTCCCACGCTCCAAAAGGAACAGCCCTTCTAGAGAAAAAAAGGGATAAAACCTCCAAGTCCTCACCAGTCTGCGCCTCATGAGCCTTGCCTTTGCTCGGGGCCCACTCCTATTTCTTTGGAGTGTACTATCTCTTCTAATAAACTGCTCTTTTACCACTTTATTTTCGTGTCTCGTTCAATTCTTTGCTTGAGACCCAAGAACCTGGACACCGTGCCGAGGAGGACTCACACTCCGGTAACACCCTGTTTCCCCGAAAATAAGACCAAGCCGGTCTTACATTATATTATATTATATAAGACCCGGTCTTATTTTACTTATTTTACTTATAGTAAAATAAGACCGGGTCTTATATTAATTTTTGCTCCAAAAGACGCATTAGAGCTGATTGTCTGGCTAGGTCTTATTTTCTGGGAAACACGGTAGCTAGCCACAGAATTGCCCAACCAAGCCTGGCCTATATTTGCCAACTCCACAGCTGGCTGGCAGATAAGTGAGAATTAACAAATTATTGTTATTTTTAAGCCATTGAGTTTTGGGTGTTATGTTAAACAGCAATAGCTGACAGATAAAAATATTTATCAAGGTCTGCCCTAGGTCCTTTGTGCCCATCTAATTTAATTAAATAAAACTTATTTAACTAAAATTTAATGGAAATTTGATGTATAATAAAAATATGAAGTCTCAGTTTATGTGAAAAATCTTGAAATAAAACAAGTATCTACATCTCTGTCTTCCAGACACATTTTGTCAAGAATCATGTAACTTACAAGGTTGGCTTGTAAACTGTGCCAACTTGACAATGGAAATGCCTGATATTCTTTGTCGGGATTGGCCTTAAATTATTGAGTCTTCCCTAATGTGAAGTCTTTTTTGAATTCTTCCTATAAAATGCACTTCCTTGGACTATCATTCTCTCCATTTAATTGATGAGAAAACTGAGATGTAGAGATGCTGAGATCACACAGTAAGTGGCTACTACTCTCTAGGATGACAAATAATACAGGAAGTTAGAGGAATCCCAGTTGCCTAAAGTGATTTTCTTTACCACAGGACTCAGTTCCGAAATGTACATTCACTGTAGGTGATTTGAGTCAGTTCTTTGCGCAGGCCGAGAGGGGCAGCGCAGGTTTACTGGTCCACGTCCCCTTTACTTTCAGAATCTCCTTTACTCAGAATCTTGACTTTCTAGTGATTTATGACCTTGGTTTGACATAGTCTCCATGGTCCTTGATGTTTTCAACCCTACATATAACATTTCTAGTAACACTGATCCCTGCATTTATGACTTTTAAGTGTAACCTACTTTATTTTCTTTGCTGCTTTGAATTAAATTTTTAAGTTTCTCAACTCTCTCTTCATCGGTTCTTTGGAAGAATGTTCTCACTTTTGTCCTTTGGTTCATACAAACTGGGCCTCAATTGGGATCAGGTTATTCCTACCCCCTCACTAGACTTCCTTGACTCTACAATGAATTTCGGCCCTTTGTTGCCCTCTAGTGGCCTCCTGATTTACTGCTTCATATGGATGAGATGATTAACCCTCAGTATGCTGGAAACAGTTTTGGGATCAACAGTTTTAAAGGACATGGTTAATGACTTCATTTCATCTGACTGGATTCAGCATCTTTTATAATACTAAGTGATGTGTTTAAAGAATGTACAGTCATTTAAATTAAATATTGAAAGCAAATTAACGAAAATTATGTCAGAGAACTCAAGGAAAGGTCTACTCTAACATTTTGACTTCCAGTTGACCCCTGTTTTAACAGATACTTTTCCTCTTAGTGTTAATGAGAAGTCAACGAAGAAGTCAGTCAACAAACATTTACTGAAGACCTACCAAGTACCGCACACTCTTCTGGCTACTAGGACCCAGCTGAAAGAAAATGTCCTCCACTGTATTTCAAAAACAATTCTGCTGTTATCATCATTAAAAACAAAACAAAACACAAAAAAGTTACATGACTTATGTGAAAAAGAGAAGTTCACATTGCTCTTTCTAATCCCAAGTGAATATACGTCACTTTTTATAGTGTTGGCTTGGCTAATTGTAATAAGATCAAAGAAATCATAGACAATACAAGGTTTACAGTAAACCAAAATTTCCATAACAAATGGACAATGAGTAAATTAAATTTTTACAGTGAAAAGTAAAACAAGTGTCATAGTAGTCTCTAGGTTAAGATTATGTAACAGTAAATCATTGCAGCTAAAACAGACTTTCAGAAGAAGGCTTACAGCAAGCTAAGAACCCAATTTTATGATTTGGCTTGAAAGGGCCTTCACCGCAACTTGGTCAATTTTTATATTTTTGGTGTCTTCAAGATTAGCTCTGGGCTTGGTATTTTCAAAGTATTTGTGATAATATAATGATAGTTTCATTTTCTTAAAGTTCCTTAACCATTTTTGGAGCGAGTAGCCTGATTTCAACTATAATCTCAACCAAGGTCAAGTCAAGTTTCTGAAGTTCATAATTTTCTGTTTTTACACTGACATAACACTGATGGCTAAATTTGCTGTTAAGAGCTTACATCCTTGTAGGGGAGAGAGCCAATGAGCATGTTTATACAAATGTAAGCCCAGGGGAGCATGCCTGTGTCAAACACCACGTGTTTCTTTGCCCCCACTCTTTGGCCCTTCTACTTCCAAGGAGAATATTGAAAATACTACTTGACTTAACACCTGCTGCAGTATTTCTTACAGGCATCTACTGACCCTGGCCAGGTTTCACCTGACCCTGGGTTTTGGAGGGACTGGAAATCTGGTGACCAGTGTTAGTGGGGAGGTCACTTCCTTGTGTCATGCCTGAGGCCATGAAACCTTCTCCTAGGAGCTCAGTGCTTGTAACACTTTCTAGAAGGTCAGAAACTTACAATGAGTTTCCCTCTGCCCATTTGGGAGAGGGAAGAGGGGGAGACGGTTCCAGGACATGCTGGACCCTCAGCCTTCTTTCCTTGTCTCAAGGCCCCTCCCATGAAGGCTGACACATGGGGGATCTAGATTTCGTGAGGCCTGAGCTGATATTATGTGTGTGTGCACGTGCATGCGCTAAGGAAAAGAACACAAAATCAGGAATAAAAATTAGACATGAAAATGATTATTTATTTAGAATGAGAAAAAAAGTCCTAACAGATTAAAAATATTTTAAGCTAACAAATACCAGAATATCACAAAAATACAGCAAAATAAAAAAATACATTCACTGCGCAACATGCCGCTGCAGTGCTCTTTTCCTGATTTGTGGTGCATACTCATTGAACATATCATCACATGTAAAAGATTGTATAATATCGTTTTGTAAGAAATGACAGAGCGTGATGCTATGGATTGGATGTTTATGTCCCTCCCACCCCAATTTCAATGTTGAAGCCTCATCCCCATGTGATGAGGTCATGAGGGCAGACCCCTCATGAACGGGATTAGTGCTCTTATAAAAGAGAGCTCTCGCTCCTTTCTGCCATGTGAGGACACAGCAAGAAGACAGGTGTCTGTGAACCAGGAAGTGGACTCTCACCAGCACTGAATCTGCCAGCACCTTGATCTGGGACTTCCCAGACTGCAGAGCTGTGAGAAATAAATGTCCGTTGTTTAAGCCACCCAGTCTATGGGATTTTTGTTATAGTAGCCTGAATGGATTAAGACAGATAAATATATATTTTTTCCTTTTAGCATGGTTTGATCAAAATTCGTTTTAAGAGTTTACTTGTAAGAGTTTAGAAAAGTTTTGAAAAGTCTCAGCTTCACGATACATTATTGATAGTGTCATTTAGAAGTCTAGAATGAACTTGTAAAATTTGGGAAATCTTCTAACACATTTTTTCATGATGAGTTATGAAAGTTGGAAGAATTTTCCATAGTCCAACTTCTGGTTCTACGTATTTCAAACTTAGTTTCTCCCTAACTGCCCTCATACTTCCAGAGCTGGGTACCATAAGGCATGCTCACATGGTTAAAAAAAACCTCTGACACGGCCCCCAGGTCGCAACCCTGGATAAGTAGTCGCAGGATTATTCCTGGTAGACATTCTTGCACTGGGACAGCTAACAACACTTAGCTGTATATGGAAGTAACCGTAAGCCACATAAATATATCCCACTAAACTCAAACCAAATATTTTTCCAATTTCTCTTTAGTTGGTTCCTCCAAAGCCTGTGTTCACTCCAACATAACTGACAGGAGGAGAAACAGGAAGGAGGTGAAGTGACATTGGATAAAATGCTCTTAACCAATTGCGGCTCAAATATTTTACTTTTGCAAATTTTACAAGAATGTGTGGCCATGTAATAATAAATTACTTAGGGCCCTTCCCAGGACTTGGCAGGGGTCCATGCAGGTGCCAGACCTGAAGTTTAAGATTCACTTGATGCATGATAAATATTCCGCTGCCGTTCCCTATCAGTGAGAAACACTTCCTCAAACCTCAAAAGCTTTCTCATCACCATCTCTTCAGTATGGAAAGAATTCTTCTCTTCTCGGCTCCTTTACGTCATCTTATGTCTGCTCCTCAGCTCTGGCATCAAGCTTCCCTCCACCTCTCTGCTGACAGCACCTCTGCTGAGGCTGCCAGCCAACTGGGGATCCCAACAATTTTTTTCAGGCCTTATTTCCCTGGGCCTCCCCACTGCATTTTACACTGCTGAGCATTTTCCCTCCTTGAAAAGATTCCTTTGGTTTTTATGACATAACCCCTGCCCCTCACCTTGCAAGTTTCGTCCCTCTCTTGCTAAATGTTGGCATTCCTCCATGCTCCATCCTTTCCCAACTTCTCAGTCTACACACAGCCCCGGAGTGAAAGCCTCCACTCCCACGATGGTGGCCAGTACCCACATGCTCTGGCTGCCAAGTCCTGGTCTTCAGCCTGGACCCCTGGAACCACCCATTTGTAGCTCCCTCTTTCACTAGATTGTGACTAGATTGAGGCAGGGGCCATTTATTATTCACGTTTATAGCCCCAGTACCTAGCGGGTGCTTACTAAATGTCTAAATGAATGAATACATTAATGAGTGCTTGCTAATAAGTTGGAATGCTCAACCCTGTGTGAGGTACTATATACAGAGTGGAAAATACAGCAGTTCCGGCCAGGGTGAATTTTAGTCATCTATTTACATATCGGAGAAAGGAATTCCTAAACATGAGAAGAAATCAAAACAAAACAAAAATACCAACAGATCAATTCCATTTCAAATGGAGCTCAGAGTAAACGCTGCAGTATTTCCATCAGAAACCCTCTGAAACCACACCCTCTACCATTTTCCATTTTGGGTAGTTCTGAAAATTTGGGTAGTTCTGAATCTAAGTTTGGTGAATAAAGAAATACAGAATTTCTTTGAACATTTTTCTCTGTTCATTCTGTTGCGGTTGATGACAACTTCAAATTTTCTGAGACTGACATATACAAAATTGGATGGCATATCTTTGTTGTGCAACTAATAAAACAAACCATTTCATCTGTTTTGAATATGTTTTCCCCTTGAAGTCTGATGACACGCCTAGGCTCTGTCTAAACATAAATTGGTTGCACAAAGAGGAAAAAGATTTAAGAAATTATTGTCTCTGAATGGCATTGAAATCTAATTTTTTGACTTGTCTTTTTCTGAATTGTTTACTACAATAAAAAATTGTTAATTAAATTATGTTAATTAAATTAATGCACTATCACTTAGGTAATAAAATTCTGTTAGGCAAATCAATTAAAATTCTACTGTTTCTCATATTTTAAGCTCTAAAAGTATTCTAGTTCCAGTTTTGTTACTCTTTAAGCAAGAGGAGACGTGGTACCCACACTCACCACTTTTTTTTTTTTTTTTAATTTATTGAGCACTCACCACTTTTTAAAGAGGAACTGTGGAAATCCTGCAGTGACTGGGAAATCTGAAATTCTTTGAGGAAGTTAGCAACATGAACGGGTTGCCTTTCTTCGAGGCTAGGAGAAATTTCAGAAGTGAAAAAAAGGGTATTGGTTGGAGAAGCAGCAAGCCTGAGAGATGTGAGCGTTCTAGAGGCCACGGGAATGAGCATGGGCCGGCAGTGGCTGTGAGAGGAATTAGTTCATTTAGACTTTGGAGCACTGTTCTCGGGTATGGCCCCCAACCACCAGTAGCAGCATCACCTGGGAACTTGGCAGAAATGCAGATTCTAGGCCCTTACCCCAAACCAACTTTTCAGAAACTCTAGGGATAGGGCCCAGCCATCTGTGTTTTAATAAGTGCCCCCAGATTATTTAGAAGCCCACTCACGTTTGACAACTTGATTTAGAGGGAAGTGGAATACCACTGTGCATGTGAAAATGTAATATTAAAAACATAATTACTGGCATTTTTCTTTAAAAAATATGTATTTTAGGCAATACTACACAGATTATATATTTTCTAAAGCAAATCAATTTATCTGGATTTTTTTCATGGTGGAGTATCTGGGAGACAACTGAGATTGCCTACCATGTTTGGGTGCTGAATAGAATACATTTTAAAGATGGGTATAGAAGGGAAAATTCTCAAGTCTCAGTATTGTCTAGTATAGTTTACTAGCCAGAGAAATATGATAGGTTATCTTTCTGCTAAAATTATGTAACTGATTGTCAAATTTTCACATCATTCATATACCGATATTCTTTTCATTTAATTGGCATTGCAAAACAAAATCAAATTTTAGGTAGTAATTTTACTGTTTGCCACTAACTGAGCTAAACTTATTTTTATTTTAAATTTCCTTTTTTCCCCTTACACTTTTCCTTCTGTTCATGGTTGGGGTGTAATAGCATGTCAAACTAATTGCACTCCTGATGGTCTAATTCTTTTCACTGTCAATTTTGGCACTAAAAGTCTGAGTTTGGCATGCTCTCACACTGATACAGGCATGCTAAATCAGCTGGGAAGAATCTCAGAATGCTAGGATAAATCCAGGCAGAATAAATCCAAAAATATCATCAAGGAGTATGTAGGATGTTTAAGAATTCTGGTTGGCTTACGCATTCACGCCAAGAAAAGCTTGATGTCCTCACCGTTGCCACTCTGATTTTATTGATGATGGTATTTGCTTTCAGTGTGTGTATTAATGTTTAACGAAGGACTCCTTGCGCTCCACGAGATATGACAGAAACTGATTTCAGCAAAGAGACACTGTTACTTCTCATAACTGAAAAGACCAGGAAGTGTCTGGTCTTTAGGCATGGCTGACTCCAGTGGCTCAAATGGTGGTGTGTTAGTCTCTAAAGTGGTTCCCAATGATCCTTGCTTCCTGGTATTCATGCCCTATGAGGTCCCTTCCCTTGCGTACAAGTTGGACCTAAAGACTTGCTACTAACAGATAGAATATGGAAAAAGTGACAGGATGTCATTTCTGAGATTATGTTGCAAATGGACAGTGACTTCAGTCTTTCTTTCTTTTCTTTTCTTTTTTTTTAAAGATTTTATTGGGGTAGGGGAACAGGACTTCATTGGGGAACAATGTGTACTTCCAGGACTTTTTTCCAAGTCAAGTTGTTGTTGTCCTTTCAAATCTTAGTTGTGGAGGCTGCCGTTCAGCTTCCAAGGGACTCGAGGAATTAAACTGACAACCTTGTGGTTGAGAGCCCACTGGTCCATGTGGGAATCAAACCGGCAGCCTTCGGAGTTAGGAACACGGAGCTCCAACCGCCTGAGCCACCGGGCCGGCCCGACTTCAGTCTTTCTTGCCATTGCTCTCTCATGCTCTCATAGGCTCTTGATCTGGGGGAATCTAACTGTCCTGTTGTGAGGAGCCCTGTGGAGAGGACCAGGTGGTAAGAAACTGATGTTTCCAGTCAACAGCCAGCAAGAACTTGAGGCCAGCCATCAGCCAAATGAATGAGTTTGGAAGTGGGTTCTCTGAGATCTGCAGACAGCCATTTGAGTGCAGCGCTTCCCACAGTGGAGCCTTGGTCAGTATTTCATAGTCCTGGCCAGCATTTTGACTGTAGCCTTGTGAGAGACCCAGAGTCAGAACCACACAGCTAAGCTTCCCTGAGTTTCTGATCCACAGCTACTGTGAGATGATAAATGTGTATTGCTTTAAGCTATGTTTGGGGTAATTCATTACATAGCAGTACATAACAAGTACAGATATCATCACCCTAAGATTCACTTTCTGGCTCCCAGCAGTGCTTTTCTCTGTGTGGCCTTTATTTAATCAAGCAGACCTTTCTCATGAGGTGGCAAAATGGCGGCTGGTAACTCCAGGCTCACAGCCCTGCTCCCTCAAGGAGTAAGTGGCCTTCTCCTTTGCAATGGATAAAGATTCCTGGGATTCAGCCTCATGAAACTGACTTGGATTGCTCTCTGCTGGAGGAGCGTTTAGTGTTAATTTTTCCTTGTGCTGCTCGCTCTGGTGGCTGGGAAACATCTGAGTGATTCTAACTGGAGAGTCCAAGGATAGTATACATGACCTCCCCACTCTGAGCCTCTCTGAGTTCTAGCTTAGGCCAAAAGTGAGCCTGGAGTTCGGTGTCCTTGTTTTCTTGCCATAGGTGAAGCTTAACTAAAATCTCGATGGTAAGACAGAGGGCACAGATGGCTCAGATGAGGCAGTGGTAGGTGTCTCCACAAGATGTCAGTTTATTATTGACTATTATTTACCAATAGTCACTGTATGATTATTAAAGTGTTCATGATTTTTGTTATCATTTCCTATCTTCATGACCAATCGCTGATTAGTTGATATCATGGGCCCAGTGATTGGTTAAGTCCTGAACTCATAACACATAGGCATGTACCAAATGTTGAGAATGTCTGCCGCAAGAGTTCTGTTCCCAGGAGTCCTCGCTGCTGGAACATTCCTCTCTAGTTTGGACTTTCTCTGGCCACCCTCCAGTTGGGAGTGTTAGAATGTCACGGGCAAAGGCCATGGCTTTATCTTTAGATACCCTGCCTTGGCCTCTCTGAGCTGCAGTTTCTTATTGCATAAAATGGGGGTTTTCATATCTGCCTCATGGTGTGCCTATTAAATGGCACAACACTTATGGTATAGCTTAGTTTGCAATAGATCTTTTTTTAGTGGGCGGCGGGGGTGGAGTGGGTGGTAGATAGCCGCATCTTTTTGTTGACTCAAATTGATCTTAAAGGAACAAAAACCCCTTCCAGTTCTTTTTTTACACGAACTAGTGATAAACCACATTCCTCCTAGTCTGCATTCATCCCATTGAAATTCTGTCCTTAAACACTTGGCTTCACATCGATGCCTATCACATTCTGCTTTGTTGTTTGTGGGCACATCCATTTTATCTGCCTAGCCTTTCTGAATCTTTCCCTTTGTCCAACAAGTCAGTTGGGTGTGCACTATGGGATGAAGAATGTACCCACTGGATGGGCAGTCTTGTCACTCAAGACTTTGACAGAGCCCAGTCTAGACCCCCTTTGACTGGCATTAGCTGATTAACCAATCTGACCTCTGCTTAGTTAGCCAGCTACGGATACTCCGAATGGTTCTAATTGTCAGCCCACATAGCTTCATATTTTCCACTTGGATGCCATGAAAGCCTTTGTCAAGTCCTTTGTTAAAATTCATAGCCTATGTGTGATCTACAGTGTTATCTTTATCAGAAAAGAAAATGAAAGGTATTATTCCCTCTTTATCATCAGCTGTCTCTTGGGCAGAAGTCCCAAGAGGCAGGTCCCTTTAGTACTTTTGAATGTACAATTGCTAATATTGTGCATTCCACATTTTTGCTAACACTGGTATTATCAGACATAATTTTTGTCAGTTTTCTGAGTTTGGGTTTTCTTTCCTGTGGTTTTCTTTGCTGTGTATTCTTTGATCATTTTTCTGAACTTTGGTTTTTAAAATTTAATAATATATGTTGGAGGTCTTTCTATACCTGTACACGTGTAGAGTGTTTGCATTTTGTTTTTCTAACAATTGCAGAATGTCCCATTTTGTGGATGTAAAATTTATTTATTTAATCATGTTCTTCTGATATTTTGAATATTTCCCATTTTTATTTCCTACTATAAACACTCTTTACTTGATGTAATTTCGTTAGCATATTCACAGACATAGCATTCTAGGAGAGAGATTGTTGACCAAACAGTATGGGCATTTTATATTTCAATAAATATTGTTAAATAACCCTCCAAAAATGTTGCACCAATTTATACTCTTCCCCTAACAATCTCTCTTCTTACCATTACTTCTGTCCCCCTCTTTATTATCACCTGAGTGCTCTCCAAGATGAGATTATCCTTTCCACATGACTCGGGGGGAGATGATATTTTTATTTAGCAAGTATTACTCTCCCTTTATTCCTACCTCCCTCCCCCGCCCACATATAGCTTCACATGCAGAGTATATTTTCTTATCCCACTGATGTTGGGTTGGCCATGTGACTTGCCTTGGACAATGGAATGTGAGTGAATGGAACACAGGCAGAGATTTTTTTCCTATTTCTGTTTTTTTTTTATGGAAATATAATTGACACATAACATTGTGTAAGTTTAAGGTATACAGTGTTTATTGATACATTTATATTTTGCAATACAATTACCACTGTAGCTTAGGTAACAACTCCATCATGTGATATAATTTTCATTTCATTTTTGTGGAAAAACAATTAAGATCTAGTCTCTTAGCACCTTTAAAGGTTATAATACAGTATTGACTATAATCACCATACTGTGCACTAGATCTCCAGAACTTATCCACTACTTGCAAGTTTGTACCCTTAAACAGCATCTCCCCAATTCTTCCACCCCTCAGCCCCTGGTACTACCGTTCTACTCTGTCTCTGTGACTTGAGTGTATTTTAGATTCCACATATAAATGAAATCATGCAGTATTTGTCTCTCTGTCTGACTTATTTCCCTTAGCGTAATGCCCTCAAGGTCCATCCATGTTGTCACGGATGGCAGGATTTCTTTCTTTCACATGGCTGCATAATATTCCATTATATATATTTTACATCTCCTTTATTTATTCATCCATTGATGGACACTTAGGTTGTTTCCATATCTTGGCTATTGTGAGTAATGCTTCAATGAACGTGGGGGTGCAGGTAATCTTTTCGATATCCTGTTTTCATTTTCTTTGATATATACCACGAAGTGAGATTGTTGTATCATATGGAAGTTCTATTTTTATTTTTTTAGGAAACTTAATATTGTTTTCCATAGTAGCTGAACCAATTTACATTCGCAACAACTGTGCACAAGAGTTTTTTTTTTCCTTCACATCCTTGCCAACACTTTTCTTGTCTTCTTTTTTTCCCCCCCGGTAATCGAAGCCTTTTTATTTTATGTACAAAGAGCTGACATTGTTTCTGCTGAAAGGTAGTTAGCTTGCATGATTCATTCATGGAAGTTCACTTAGTCCAACTTAATGAAGCCTATATCCTTCGCGTACTGACGGAAACACTGGCGACACCTATTGAGGCTGTATTTCCGGATCAGACCGTGCCGGTTTGAGCAGACGCGGCAAGAAGGGGAACCCTGGCCGAATTTTCTTGGATGGCTCCAGTAGAGCTGCTGGTGACCCATCTTGCTCCCTCGGGCGCAACGAGGTAAAAGGCTTCTTGTCTTCTTGATGATGGCCATTCTAACAGGTGTGAGGTTATAGCTCATTGTGGTCTAGATTTGCATTTCCCTGATGATTAGTGTTGTTGAGCACCTTTTCATGGACCTGTTGGCTATTTGTATGTCTTTTTTGGAAAAATGTCTATTAAGTTCCTCTGCCCATTTCTTAATAGTATTGTGGGGTTTATTTTTTGGTTATTGTTACTGAGTTGTATGAGTTCTTTACATTTTTGCACACTAACTCCTTATACAATGTATGATTTGCAAATATTTTCCCCCATTTCATAGGTTGATTTTTCATTTTGTTGATTGTTTCTTTTGCTGTACAGAAGCTTTTTGGTTTGATTAGTCCCAGTTGTTTACTTTGCTTTTGGTTTTTGTGCTTTTGGTGTTCCAATCCAAACAAATTAATTGCCAAGACCAATGTCAAGGAGTTTCTTCCCTGTGTTTTCTTCTGGGAGTTTTGAGGTATCAGGTCTTATGTATAAGTCTTTAACCCATTTTGGGTCCATTTTTGTGTGGTGTAAGATAGGGGTCCAATTTCAATTTTCTGCTTGTGGTTATCCAGTTTTCCAAACATCATTTGTTGAAAAGACCATCCTGTTTTCATTGAATATTCTTGGCTCCCTTGTCAAATATTAGTTGACTGTATATATGAGGTTTATTTCTGGGCTCTCTATTCTGTTCCACACATCTATACATCTATTTTTATACAAGTACCATACTGTTTTAATTACTCTAGCTTTGTATTATATTTTGAAATCAGGAAGTGTGGTGCCTTCAGCTTTGTTCTTTTTGTCGTGGGATTGTTTTGCTATTCAAGGTTTTGTGGTTCCATACAAATTTAGGGTTTTTTTTTTTTTATATATACTTCTGTGAAAAATGCCATTGGACTTTTCATAGGGATTGCTTTGAATCAATCTGTAGATGACTTTGGGTAGTATGGACAGTTAAACAATATTAATTCTTCTAGGCCATGAACATGAGATATCTTTCCATATGTTTGTGTCATTTTCAATTTCTTTTATGCAAGTTTTGTAATTTTCATTATGTAGTTCTTTCACCTCTTTGGTTAAATTTATTCCTAAGTATTTTACTATTTATGATGCTATTGTGAATGGGATAGTTTTTTTCATATCTTCTTAAGATACTTCATTGTTAGTATATAGAAACACAGCTGATTTCTGTATGCTGATTTTATATCCAACTTTACTGAATTCAACTTTTGTTTGTCTGGAAAAGTCTATTTCTTCATTTCTGAGAAATGACTTTGCTGGGTAGAGTATTCTTGGCTGGCAACTTTTTTCTTTCAACACTTTGAATGTGTCACCCCACTTCTCGCCTGTATGGTTTCTGCTGAGAAACTGCTGATAACATGATTGGACTTCTTTGTAGGTTACAATCTTTTTTTGCCTTCTTTTTTTATTACTGGCTGCTTTTAGGATTCTCTCTTTATCTTTGATTTTTGACAGTTTCATTATAATGTGTCTTGGAGAAGGTCTTTCTTGCACTGACATAACAGGGTGATTTATTTGCTTAGTAAAATCGGTTGTCCACGTCTCTTCCCAGGTTTGGGAAGTTCTCAGTTCTTATTTATTTAAATAAACTTTCTGTCCCCTTCTCCCTCTCTGCTCCTCCAAGAATCCCAATTATTATAATATTTGTATGTTTTATGAAGTCTATAATTCATATGGGCTTTGGGGGGCTCTTTTTCATTCTTTGTTCTCCTCTGGTTGGGTTATTTCAAAGTTCCTATCCTCTAGCTTACTTGTTTTATCTTATTTGGTCTTCTCTGCTCTAGATTGTATTTTTGTAATTTTTTATATTGTATTTTTTTCATTTTATTCATTGACTTCTTCAGCTTCAGAATTTCTCTTTGGTTCTTTTTATTATTTCTATCCTTGTTAATTTTCTCATTTTGTTCATGTATTTTTTCCCCATCTCATTGAATTCTCTTTTTGTTTTCTTGCAGCTTGTTGGGTTTTCTCAAAACGACTGTTTTTAATTCTTTATCAGCTAGATCACAAAATTCCATGCCTTGGAATTTGCTTGTTGGAGGATTATTGTCATCTTTGGTCATGATCTGCTTTCTTGATTCTTCATGTTCCTTAGAGTTGTTATGTGTTTTTTTTTAAAGACTTTATTGGGGAATATTGGGGAACAGTGTGCTTCTCCAGGGCCCTTCAGCTCTAAGTTGTTGTCCTTCAATCTAGCTGTGGA